>NC_134397.1:121004009-122230884 GCF_050003625.1 Haematobia irritans
AATTTTAGCAAGATTTTGCTAATTATTTAGCAAAATTTATTTGAACAAATGCCTCAGAATGTTTGAAACAAATCCAGTTTTTTTGTTCTCTGACTGGCTTAATTATAGTGAGCGATATTTCAACAGGCACCTCTTCCATTTCTCTTTCGTGTATTACGCCGATTGCAAAAAATAATAGAAATGCATTATAAGGTTGTCATTGGAAAAGAACACTGAATAGTTTCCGTTGCATAACCAAATTTTCTTATTGGAAAGGTTAGGTTAGGTTAGGTTAAAGTGGCAGCCCGATTAAATTTCAGGCTCACTTAGACTATTCAGTCCATTGTGATACCACATTTAACTAAAAGTACCTATTACATATGGGCACTTCTAGTCTTAACCACTGAACCTTCTCCATTATTTACTTTTGTGGAACCAACCAGATTGCTCCAAAAACATTAACAAACTGCTTAAGTTAACGTTTTCCAGGCCAGTCAGTAATCTAAAGCTATATGCTCCTAAAATTCGCTTACGTCTTACACAAAAAGCAGGACACTCACACAAGAGGTGTTTAATTGATTCCTTTTCCTCCACGTCATGACAGCTTAAGGCCGGTACTATGTTCATTCTTGCGAAAAATTTTTATGGAAACCATTATTTCGCACATAGAAAGCGGCGTTTTTTTAGGTAGCTTGGAGCGCTATTTTACAGGGAGCGATATTGGATTAAGTTGGTGGTTGTTGCTTGTTTTTACAAAATAAAATTTTATTTTTCCTTGGGCAATTGATCTGCTATTCCTTTGATCCTTTGTATAGTTTCGGAACAAAAATATGGTCCGTGTTTGATTTATAAACCCGCACAAATAGTTTTTAATAAATAAATTATTTCTTAATTCACATTGCAAATGGCGCCGTGCTATAAACGTCAGTTTTTCAACACGAAAAAACAAAGTATCACAAATGGAAAAAATTTCGCAAATTTTTCGCATTTTTTGGTTTTGTATGGAGTTTCAACGCGAAAACCGAACAGAGTACCGGCCTTTATACAATAGTCATTATACTTCGCACCTATAGTTTTTGCAAATTCGCCTATCAGGCAGCGACCCGTTATAGCAGATATTAGGAGTGCTATCTGACGCCTTGAGAACACTAGCATATCTAGTGTGCGGTTTAAGTTTAAATGGGGCCATATTTGCTTGGTGTCGTTACAACCCTTGCAATTTTCCCATCGAATATTGGCCATCATAACAGCCTTCTCACGCAGTAAGAGCTTGCAGGTGGCCAGAGGCATACCAACAGATTCTAGTTCCCCTGGAATATGTAAGGTAGTTCCTAGCCTTGCTAACACATCTGCTTCACAGTTCCCCGGTATGTTCCTATGACCAGGCACCCATATTAGGTGAATATTGTACTGCTCAGCCATCTCGTTGAGAGATTTGCGGCAGTCTATGGCCGTTTTTGAGTTAAGGAACACAGAGTCCAAGGATTTTATTGCAGGTTGACTGTCTGAGTATATATTAATGCCAATATTTGTTGGAACATTACTTCTCAGCCAATTCACCACCTCTCTTATTGCCAATATTTCAGCCTGAAAAACACTACAGTGATTAGGTAATCTTTTCGCTATTCGAATTTCCAGATCTTTAGAATATACTCCGAACCCCACTTGTCCATTCAATTTGGAGCCATCAGTATAGAAATATATATATCTTTTATTCCCCGGGGTCTGTGTACACCACGCCTCACTGTTGGGAATTAGAGTTTCAAACTTTTTGTCGAAAAGTGGTTTTGCCAGGGTGTAATCCACTACGTTAGGCACATCTGGCATTACTTTGAGGACCGAACTATGACCGTACATTTTTTCCGACCACAGCGATAGCTCGCGCAACCGCACAGCCGTTGTTGTAGCTGACTGTTTGGCCAAAATGTCTAAAGGCAATAGATGTAGCATGACATTAAGGGAGTCTGTTCCTGTCTTACTAAATGCGCCTGAGATACATAAGCTCGCCATACGCTGAACTTTATCTAAACAAGTCGGTTTCTGAAGTGCCGGCCACCAGACTACAACACCATATAGCATTATAGGTCTAACCACTGCCGTGTATAGCCAATGCACAAATTTTGGTCTTAGTCCCCACTTTTTCCCTATTGCCTTTTTGCACGAGTACAAAGCTACCGTGGCTTTTCTCGCCCTCTCTTCAATATTAAGCCTAAAATTCAGCTTCCTGTCCAAAATAACGCCAAGGTATTTTGCACACTCACCAAAGGGAATTTCAGTACCCCCTAAGGAAATGGGCCTAACCGTGGGAGTTTTGCGATCTTTGCAGTACATGACTATTTCTGTCTTTGCTGGATTTACACCAAGACCATTATCTTTCGCCCATTTCTCAGTCATCCGGAGAGCTCTCTGTATAATTGGAAATATATTTAAAGTGGGATTTTCACTATACTCCGCCAAATATACCATATTATAAGGCTCAGCCGTGTCAGAAACTTCCGTCGCCGACGAAAATTAAAACAGAAAGATATTAAACAATTTTCATCAGAAGCAAATAAAACAGTTTGGAGGCAATTGTTGCAGCGTTTGTCATGAATTCTTATTTGCTTTCACTGAAAATACTTAATGGAAAGGGAAATTTCGATTGTCCAAAATTTTGTTCCTCTGTAGCTTTGATATTTGCTCTATTAATAAAGACAGCAGGTTTTTTTAATGTAAATTATTTTTTTCCAATGTAGTCGTCTTCGTTTGTAATTAGCTCCTTCCTGTTTTCTTAAACAATAATGACTTCTTAAATGCAGGAATTTGTAACAAATCCAAAACTCTTAACTGCAAGATTGTTTACTCCAACCTTAAGTTAAATCACAAGAAATAAAATGTCCAACATTTAATTTTATCTTAGGTTAGGTTAAAGTGGCAGCCCGATTAAGATTCAGGCTCACTTAGACTATTCAGTCCATTGTGATACCACATTAACTAAAAGTACCTATTACATATGGGCACTTCTAGTTTTAACCGTTGAACCTTCTCGATTATTTTCTTCTGTTGAACCAACCAGATTGTTCCAAAAACATTAGCAGACTGCTTAAGTTAACCTTTTCCAGTTCCGCTAGTAATCTGAAGCTATATGCCCCTAAAATTTGCTTACGCCTTACACAAAATGCAGGACACTCACACAAGAGGTGTTTAATTTTATCTTAAAATAATAATATACGGTGTAAACTAAAAACATCGCATTTTTACTTTTTCTGTTTGTAATTAAAAAAACAGCTGCTAAATCCGCAAATGTAAGAAACCTCAATTTTCTCACATTAACACAGGAAAGTTATCCTTATTTCTTATTATCCTTATCCTTATTTTGTATTAATTTATCCACTTAATTTTTCAATTGAAATTACGTGAATCTTGAAATTGATATCATTAATCAGCGAATTAGTTAAGAGTTTATACTTTTTTATGAATTTTCCGATTATAATTATAATTGTCTTTTTCTTTAGATTCAAGTCAAATTTTAATGAACTATATATTACCGATCAAAATGTTCAATTATATTTTTTTAAATTAAAAATTTTAATATAGTTTTTAATTTAATTAAAATGTTATAGATGTTTGCGTAGACTAAACTACAAGAGTAGCTTAATCAACAGAGAAACCGTATGTTCGTCAAATTTATTTGATTCTAGATTGCAAGATGGTTGGAGGGACGACAGTTTCGGAATTACCACATGCCTCATCAGCATCCTCTACTTGCAGTGAAACTATCAACCAATTAGCAGAATAAATTGGTAGTTTAGCCAACGTATGCAATGAAAAAATATTGACCTAATATGAGACACGCAATATTATGTTAGGGACAAATTTCTTAAAAATAATAAAATTTTAAGTTTACAATCTTAACTTCATCATTCATTTTTTTCAATAAATTTTGGACATGAATCTGGGAAATTTGCGTCCCTCCACTAAAGCCGTATGTCTTTGAACCAAAGAATTTTGCACTGAAAAAAATATTTTACTTAAAAATGGATATCATAACATGAAAGAAAAATTTTTTGGGGTAAGGTCAACTTGACTTTAATAATTCAGGAAAATTCTTTAAAATTAATGAAATTGTCTTTAAATATGTTGTCTTTTTGCATCTTGACTAGAAAGCAAAAAATCGTTTAAAAATAGGACACTTTATTTGAAAGATTTGTTACTTGTTAAAGTAACAACAAAATCTTTGGAACCGCGTGCTTTTTTTTAGAGCATATTTGCACACCGAAAAAAAGTGAACTGTTTTATAGGAAGAATGAACACATTTTGAGATTTCCACAAAGCGTTGTTAAAACCAGGAAATTTTAATGCCCTGTTGTACTTTTTAACTACAGTTCACAAAATTATATCATCTCATAGAAGAAAAAATTAACTAAAAATAAAAAAGAAAATCATTGGCGCCAAATCATGACCATTTTAACCATACAGTAGTTCACTCTTACTATTTTTGGGAATCGTACGAAAATGTTCATTTGTTTTCGTTTATATTGATCTTATGTGTACGGTCATTGAACTTTATACTCACGTTTAGTTCATAAAATTGAGACATACATAAAAAAGTAAGATTTCATTAAGCTGTGGAAAATTTCGATAAAAATAAAAAACAACTACAAGCAAATAGCTTTTTTTCCAATAAAAATAAGTTAGATTTAGCGTTAGTTTAACTCTGGAAATTTTTTTCTGTGCACGATTATTCGTCATCTCAATACCTTTAAGTACCAACAGCGATATAATCGGACATTTCTAACTCGAGATATAATTTGTTTAGTGAAAAATGAACGAAAAACTAAAAATAACGGGATATCTCAAAAACTGTTCCATAAAAAATTTTTTAACATTTTTTTCGAATTCAGCAGATCAAAATACATAAGAAAAGCCACCTCTCATCAAATGTACATTTTCAGGGTAAACTAGTGTAATTGAAGAATAAACCAACAATAACAAAAACCACACAAATTAATTAAAATGTTATAGATAAGATCTTTTAAATTTGGTAAATTGTTGGTAGAATTTTCTTAAAATTTTGGTAGATTATTTTTGACTCTTGTGACATTATGCAAATTACACAAAATCTAATAGTTGACGTTTGAATCTGATAATAATCCCTACCATAGTCATAGGATAACCCTATCAATTACGGCTTGCATTTCTACAGCAGTAGAAATATGAAGTACATGTTATCAATGGAAATTCTTTTAAAAACCTACTTTTTTGATATGTAACTGTAAGATTTTATAATTTTTACATGAATATGCTAAAGAGGAAAGTGTTTGCAATCCTAATCTTAGATAATAAAGGTGCAACAAATGTAAACTTATCAAGTATGTGTTCCCCTTTTGTAATGTGTGTAGCCATAGTCTTTTCAACCATTTGTAAATAATAAATTTAACAATAAATGAATGCACACAAGTACTCTCTGTGCTTATCAAGACACAAGATATATAACAAATAACTTAATTAACCTGTTTCCAACTTTACACCTGCTCCGGCCACAATGTCTCTACTAAGATTGTGGAGCATTTTATCTACATTCCCCGATAACTGTCAACAACAACAGAGAATGAACTTGACCACGGAGCGAGCAAAAAAAGAAATGTTTATTTAAATCGATCAAAATTTTAATAAAACAAACAAATAATAAATGAAAAGTAAATTTATTAACACCATAAAATTGCACATTAAGTCACGTGTGATAGTGGTGCTGCGTTGTGCCAAAAACCGAGAAATTTTATTAGCACTCATTTACCGGTTTCTTATCACAGTTGGGACTGTGGAATACTTGGGCCAGAGGCTCAGGAGGGGAATGTTAATATTTATATTTTTGTTTTTTTATTATTATTTTATAACTATATGGCAAAATGTTAATATGAAGCTGTCCGAGATTTCAAAGTCTTCATTGAGTCCACGTGTCTTTTGAATTTATAGCTATCGATACACAGCGAACAATGTTGGAAGTTTTTTTTTGTCAATTATGAACACTTCCAGGAAATGATTTTTTCTTTAAATTTAATGAGTTTTTATATTAAACACAGATATCTATAAATTGTATGTTCTCCGATTTGCTTGAAATTTCCAGAGAATGTTCTTGGTTGCATCTGCACAAAGATTGGCTGCTTTATATTTCGGTCCTCTTTGCCCGACTTTTTTAAGTATACACTGAAAAAAATATTTACGTGATATTAAAGATTACGCAACCTCAAATTACGCATCCTAAATAATTTACATATTATTAAGGAAAAATTTCTTTAAAATAATGAAATTTTAATTAAAAGAAAGTTTATAATCTTTGTTTCAAAATTTTTTTTATTAAATTTAGGACAAAAATTTCTGAAATGTTTAAAGTTTTTTAATTAAGGAAATACTTTTTACTTTGAAGTATCTGTTATGATTTCGAGTTTAAAACATGAATAGCTTTAATAATATATCGCTAAAAGAGAATACAAATTCTCTAAATGAGATCTGTCTTCTAATATTAATGTTAGTGATTCTAGATTTAAAGCTAGATAGGTTCCAAAAATGTATTTATTTTAAAGAAGCCACATCTTTGGCTCAGAATGAATACCAGGGAAGGTCAAAATTTTTGTCGTCTATCAGGCAAGGAAAAAAACTTTATATCAGAGAAATGCGTCTTCTATGCTAAGCAAAAAACGCATTCGTATTTTAAGGACATGAAATTTTTGGCCTCACGACAATATTTTTTTCAGTGTATATAGAACATTTTCTAAACATCTTTTAGAAAAAGAGATATGTTTGTTTCGAATTTATTTCGGCATAAGCCGGCTATCAATGTAAAACCTTTTTTCGGAGGGTTCAAGTGTGGTTTTTGTTGGGTTTAATAAACTGCCTGAATTTATTCTGATAATTGGTTGATAGTTTTGCTGCAAGTAGAGGATGCTGATGAGGAATGTGGTAATTCCGAAACGTGCGTCCATCCAACCATCTTGCAGTCTATAGGGCTTTGCCCAAATAAATTTGACAAACATTCTTTTCCTCTGTTGGTTAAGCAACTCTTGTAGTTTAGTCAATGTATGGTTTTAAGCTGAAATAAAAAAATAACAACAATGCTTAAAGAACAAAACCAACAATAACAAAACAAAACAAATGGAAAATTTTTTTTTCTATAGAAAATTTTCTAAAAATTTTATTAATATAGAAAATTTTCTGAAAATTTTATTTCTATGGAAAATTTTCTAGAAATTTTATTACTATAGATTTTTTTTTTAATTTTATTTCTATAGAACATTTTCTAAAATATTTGTTTCTATATAAAATTTGGAAAACTGAAGTGCCTCTTATTTTGAGAGGAAGAGTTTGCGAAATTTAGCAAGATGTCAAGAATTTTACCAATCTACCAAACACTAACAAATCTATTCTTTTTGTAGAATTCTACCAACTTTGATAACCGTGAACATAGGCGAAGCTTCATTTACCGGTATAAGTTTGGTAAAGGCATCTTAATCGGGACATTTTAAAAATGTTATTATGCTTAATTTTTTTAACAACTTGGCACGAACCATAAATTGTTTGTATATACACGGACGAAAAAGACTGTTTTTCATATGTTTGGGTGTAAAATTTATATGTTCGGAACTCAAATTTTTAACACAATATTTTTAAGTGTATGCTTGCACTTAAAAATATTGTGTTGTTTGTGTTAATGTTCATAAATTAGCATAACATGTTTGGGACATATATGTTACTATGATAGAACATATTATGTTTGTAAATATAATATGCTTAGATGCAAACATATATTAATTTAGAAATAGCCTATAAACATATATGTGTTTAGAAAGAAAGACCTAGAGAGTATGCTGCAAGTAAAATAATGGTAGTAACCAATTGGCGCCTTAAAAATATACCCACACAAAGAAAACTTCATTAAAATTTTTTCTACCGGTGTATGCCCTAAGGTGAAACATAATATGTTTGAACAATACAAAAAATATTTTGTTTGGACCAATCCTGAAAATATATTTGCTTGAAGCAAAATGTGTTTGGGGTATATGTTACAGAATCGATTTTTTTGAGGGTGTAGTGGAAATATGATGCTCCCCTTGACGAACCTCGCATGAAATTGAGTCGAATTGTGGAGGATGGTCCAACGACTTGAATATAGTGATAATTTTTAAAGAAATTGGTAGGAAGGAAGGACCATCCTCTCCCTGACTTTTTGCTAAGATGGACCGATTTGTTTGAAATATAAAGGACACTTTAGTTCGAAAACCTTAGTTGTTAGTACCTTCATTTTTTTGTATTTTTTTTTCATAATTTATTATGATTTTGAATAAACTAATAATAATAAAGGACACTTCTAGGTAAACCATGGTGTGAAAAAGGAGGCCATACTCTTTGAAAGAGTTCAAATCCTTTGGAATGTTTACAGAAGGATTATCTTATTATCTCATCGTTCGAAATATTCTGTGAGGATATGGATGACAAAGTTAACGCAAAATGTTTCTTAAAAATTTACTTTGAAGAAAATGCGATACATATTTTTTAATAAATATTCTCAGGGAGGCGCAGCGAAGCGGGTCTGGTTTTTTCCGACCAGGTATATATTTTTCGACAAATTCAAGAAAATTCACTAGAAATAATTAATTTGCTTCTTATAAAGTTCAAAATTGACAGATTTTTAGTCAAATTAAATTTTAAAGAAATATCGTCCATATAACCATTTTGCTGTTCAAAAGGGTTTCTTTAATCAATTTGACAAACACATTTTTCCTCTGTTGGTTAAGCTACTCTTTTAGTTTACTAGACAAAGGGTAATGAGCTACAATTAAAAGTGTAATGTTAACATAGAAGCAGAAACCATATAAGTAAACAAAATAAAGTATTTGTTTTATTATTGTATTTCAGCTCTTAGAAATATATTAAAATACCAAAATGAACCTACTATAATTGTATTCTGTCCAATCCAAGTAATGTGTCTGCATAGATTTTATAAGGAGTGTCGCATAAATTTATAGTTTTTCTATATTCGTGTGTGTTGTGTTTTGTTATCATGCGATTCTTACATTCTTGTGGGTGTTTTGTGATTTTCATTCTAATGGGTTAATGCTATTGTGTTATCGACATTTGTTTTCAAGTCTATTTTTAGTGGACACATTGCCAGTCATAGTGTTGATAGCAAATTTGTATTGGGATTTTGCAGCGGCGGCCAATGTGGGGATATAGCTCAGTGGTAGAGCATTCGACTGCAGATCGAGAGGTCCCCGGTTCAAACCCGGGTGTCCCCTAGATTTTTTAAGTAAGAAAACATGAAAAAAAACATATTTTATTGTAATATTTTGTACAAAATCCATTAATCAAGTAAATTTTGCGAATATTTATATTCCTATTCCATATGATGATACTAGCATGTCAAAATTAGAACATTTATAAATAAACCAGACGATTTATAAATAAATCAAAAAACAAATATGTTATTATTTCATTTTAATATTTTATTCAAAATCCCTTTATCAAGTAAATTTTGCTGATATTTATATATATACATAGATATATATTTTATTGTCGAAATTTCGAACTAAATTTTGAGCGGATTTGCTTTTTACGAAGTAATAGAGGTGTACACCTGACACGAAATTGTCGTGACTCACGAAAATGTTCGTGACTCACGCGTGAATCGTGGGTCACGCTGATGGCAACGGCGTGAGTGGGCGTGAACGTGATTAACAAACCAAATGTCGTGCATGAGTCACGAAAATAACTTCTTCGTGAGTATGCGTGAGTAACGAATTGCGAAAATACACTTACGAAAATAATCCCGCTCACGGAATAAAACGCTTACGAGTTGAATTCGTTTACCATTTTAGTGACACCTGGGATGTTAAGAGTTTAATAACGCTCTCGTTTTTCATCATGTTCATGTTTTCAGACACGTCGCTAATTTAAATTACTCATAAAATTATTCGTGAGTCACAATATTTTATAATACTCACGTGCATACCTCTCGCTTGTAATTGAACAAAAATATTGACCTAATATAAAAAATTATGCAACCTAAATTTTAGAATGCGCATTTTATACAATATTAAGCAAATTTTGTTTAATAGAGAAATTTTAATTAAAAGATCGTAAGCTTTGATTTAAGAATATTTTTTTTAATTTAGAACACGAAGCTTTGAAATTGGCGTCCCTCCGTTAAAACACGTCTTTGAAGTAAGACAAATTTCCTTTAAAATAAAGAAAATAATATAATATTTAATGAAATAAATTTGGGAAATTTCTTCACGAGTTTAGATAAATATGTACAGAATACCACATTGTCTACATTCCTTACATGATACACAAGAGAGTGTTAATGCAAAATTTCAAGATTTTCCAAATTCCAAAATTTGAATTTCATCCATTAAAAGCTTCGTTAGTGTAGCAAATAAAAAGAAAAGCTCTTCAATGAATATTGTGTGTAATTTACATTTGTGGGGGAGGATTCCTTCAATTCCTTAATGCGCATGCGTCATTTTGAAAGTAGGTGAAATTTCAAGATGCATTGTGTACAGGATTCATATTATAATTTTGCTAGCAACCCACATATGGGGATATAGCTCAGTGGTAGAGCATTCGACTGCAGATCGAGAGGTCCCCGGTTCAAACCCGGGTGTCCCCTGAATGAAATTTTTACAACGATAACGATTGTTATATTTATTTTATATATATTTTTTAATCCTGAATTTATCTAGCCATGTCCGCCCATCCGTGTGCACGAAAAAAAGTCTGTAGTTAAATTATATGCATGCTCTATGGGCCGAGGGGAGTGTTTCTGTGTATACAAAAAATATATCCCCAAAATAATTCCAATTAAACAGTTTATTAAAGCTGAAAACTTTTTCAATTAAAACAAAAAATAATTGATACAACTAACTGTTTAATCAAACTAGAAACATTATGTCAATGATTGAAAAATTTTAAATTTTTAATTAAAATATTTAATTGACACAAATAACATTTTAATCAAACTCGGAAGACTAAGTCCGTTTAAAAAACTTTATGGATGTTTTTTTAAATTTTTAATTAAAAATTTATATGAAATAATCAATTTTTAATCAAACTAAAAAAACTAAGTCAGTTAAGAAAGTGTTTGAAAGTAATTACGTTTTTCATTAAAAAATTAATTGAGTTTTGCATTAAAATGCAATCAATTAAAAAATTAATTGAAATCAATTGTTTAATCAAGTAATTTTGTTTTGATGTCCAATTTAAACTGTGATTGAAGATATTTCAAACAAAAAAATAATTAGATCAATTAATTTCGTGATTGAATAAAAAAGAAATTCTGTGTTACTTGAAGTTCGTCTTACAGTTGGGGCAATGTATAGTTTTTTGTATTTTTGCGCCGTACACTGAAAAATATATTGTGCTCAAGCCAAAGTCAATAAACTTTTCAATGAAGTCTAAAAAGTAAACTTTTCAATGAAGTTTTATTGGATTTCTTACATTTTTTGTTATTATTACAGTAAATATATACTTAGATGTGCGCGTGAGTGAAATTTCACTTACGCTCACGCGCATTCTCGAAGAAATATTTATACTCACGCACGACATGTGGGTAGGAATTCACGTTCACGCAAATTCACGAAACGAAAAGTTATACTCGCGCTCACACACGAACAAAGTTTATGCCTCACGTTCCTGCATCATTCACCACAATTTTCGTAATTCACAACAAATCTCGTGACTCTGGAAATTTTTCGGAACACGGCAATTGGCGTGATTCACGACAAATCTCATGACTAGCTGCAGTTACTGATCAGTAAGTTATATTCATATCTCACGACGCAACCATTAGCAAAATTTAAATACGTTTCACAATCGAGCAACGGACGCTATTGAAATCTGAAGCGTGATAAAATCCGTGAAGGTGATTAAATTCGGTGAGCTTGAATAGTGGATGGGAATTTGTTCGTGAGTGTGATTTTTTTCTGTCTCTGTCTTAACGTGAATGTGAATTTCATCGTGAACGTCAATTTTATCGTGAGCGTGAATTGGATCGTGAACGTAAATTTTAATCGTGAGCGTGATTTCGGAGAAATTTTACTCACGCAAATCACGAACACAATTTGATTTTTGCTCATGCACGACACATTTTTGTTTAGTCCCGTTCGCGCACATTCACGAGATTTAGTTTAAATTTCATACACGGCTTCGCGTGAATCATGCGTGATTCACGTAAATGAATTTTAATCGTGAGCGTTATTTCGGAGAAATTTTACTCACGCAAATCACGAACACAATTTGATTTTTGTTCATGCACGACACATTTTTGTTTAGTCCCGTTCGCGCACATTCACGAGATTTAGTTTAAATTTCATTCACGGCTTCGCGTGAATCATGCGTGATTCACGAAAATGTTTTTATACCCTAAACCACATAGTGGTCGGCTATAATAAGTTTGATCGGCAAAAAAACGAGCCTACCAGAAATATTGATTTTAGACCCCATAAAATATATACCGATCGACTCAGAATCACCTCCTGAGTCGATCTAGCGCTTGGTGTCCGTCCGTCTGTCTGTCCATGTATTTGTTGTTCACAGGATTCCAGTCGCAATTATTAACCGATTTTGATGAAATTTGGTACAGGGAGTTTTTTGGGCACAAGGACGAACGCTATTGAATTTGGAAGAAATCGGATCAAATTTAGATATAGCTCCCATATATATGTATCGCCCGATTTCGACAAATGGGGTCACGTTGCGCGTTTTTTCAAGCGGATCGTCACCAAATTTGGCAAAAAGTAATCTTTTCCATCGCCCTTCAAGTCTGCAAAATTTCATCAAAATCGGTTCAGATTTAGATATAGCTCTCATATATACATATATGTATCGCCCGATTTTCCCAAATTTGGCCACAAAACCTTTATTTATCAACCGATCTTACTCAAAGTTGGCTAAATATAATCTTCTATAGCACTAACTATATGTGCAGAAAATCATCGAAATCGGTTCAGATTTAGATATAGCTCCCATATATATGTACCGCCCGATTTTTCAAAATTTGGCCATAAACCCTTATTTATCAACCGATCTTAACCAAATTTGGCTAAATGTAGTCTTCTATAGCACTAACTATATGTGCTAAAAATCATCGAAATCGGTTCAGATTTAGATATAGCTCCCATATATATGTATAGCCCGATTTTCCCAAATTTGGCCATAGAACCCTTATTTATTAACCGATCTTACTAAAAGTTGGCTAGATCCAGTCCTCTATAGTACTAACTATATGTGCAAAATTTCATCGAAATCGGTTCAGATGTAGATATAACTCCCATATATGTATAAGCCGATTTTGAAAAATTCGCCACTAATAACCTAATGTTTGACCATACAGGCCTCATTTCTTAACTGATCTTACTCAAATCTTGCACAAGGTAACCTTTTGTGGTATTAATCAAACCCGCAAAATAGTATGCAAATTGGTTCAGATTTAGATATAGCTTCCATATATATGCATCGCTCGATTTTCCCAAATTTGGCCAAAGTACTCTTATTTATTAACCAATGTTACACAAATTTCAAATTTTGATGTACTAGCCGATCGTACTTATACGTACTTATAGCTCTTACATAAGAATATTGCTCGATTGTTACAAATTTGTATTTATTACCCACACTAATTTAACGATTTTCTCTTTTTTAATAAAGGGCTCAATATTAGTGGCATACTAACTCCGTAGGTGCAATATCAACACAGCCAGTGTTGCTAGAAGTAGGGAAAATTCCCTATATGTAGGGTTTTTCTAATATTTAGCGTCTTGTAGGGACGTAGGGCCACAATGTAGGACATTTTCACTCAATACAATTTGTAATAATTTTTACATTTTGGTGGCTCTAGAGGAGGAAATTAGAAGCCGGCAAGGCTTCATCTTTAACAATGTGTGGTAAATTTTATTCCTGTAGAAAATTTTGTCAACATTTTATTTCTATAGAATTTTTTTTTTTTCAAAATATTATTTCTATAAAAAATGTTCTCAAAATGTTATTTTTTGGGAATTTTGTCTCAAAATTTTATTTCTATAGAATTTATTGTCAAAATTTTATTTCTATAGAAAATTTCTCACAAAAATTTGTTTATAGAAACTTTTTCCAAAATTTTATTTTAATAGTGATTTAACAAAAAAGATTACTAATTTGGGTAGAATTCTACCAACTGTGGCAACCGTGGTGGTAATACAAATTTATATTCTAAGTTATATACGTTGCATATTCATGTTTTAAGATAATAAAGTACTTAGAACCATTTTTGTTTTGTACAATTTTTTTAAATTTAAAGAAAAATATAGTAGGGAAAATTGTTTGGGAATGTATGGGAAAGTAGGGAACTTTTTTTTTATTTTTTATTTTTTTTTTATTTATTTATTTGAACGTAAAACGTTATAAAATTCGTGTATTCATATTTTAATTTAGCCTCAGCGCCTATCGGCTATTTAGAGGCTCGTTGGCAACAAAATATAATAACGAAACAAGAGAAAAAAAATTTTTGTCCTTGTAGGGTAAACCGAACATTTTCCCTGGCAACATTGACTATGAGCTATAGTCAGATTGACACAAAGCACCCATAGACATGTACCCCTTAATTTTCTTAAATATGCAACTGCGGTTTATCTCCCAGACCTATATGTTACCCCACAAATGCTTATGATTACTAATTCTGCAATGGTGGTTTAGGGTATGATATAGTCGGCCCCGCCCGACTTTCTACTTTACTTACTTGTTTTTTTTTTTTTTTTTGTTCTGAAACCATGCCAGTTTAACAGTCTAAAAAACCAAAGTTTAGTAAAGCGACAATATTCGTGCTAATCCACCAGTATGTTGCCAAGAAGGCAGATATCTATGGCTTCTTCCCTTTTTACGATTCCTTTCAAATTCCTCCTCAGCACTGCAGATATGTCTTCCACATCATTGCCACATTCCTCGTCACTGGGACATCCCAATCGAAGTTCAAAATTTGTTTAATATCATTGTTTTTCAAACCTTTTTTCTCTAGGTCCCATGTCCAAAAATATGTAATTTTCTACCACAATTGCCCAAAGTTGCCTGTGGGCGACTTTTCAATTTTAAAAATTTCTCACTTGTTGTTTTTTTGGAATTCTAAGATTTGACCTCCACAAATATTTTATTCGATATGTATTACAACAGATTTAATAAAAACTTTCAATACTTTTGTTGTAATTTTTGAAAAAAGTGTAATTTATAAAAAACGTTTTCCAAATTCGCAAATATTTTTTTCTTGAGGCACGTGTGTATTAATGAAAAATTCTTGCTAATTGACAACCAAATTAACTGATTTTTCATTCAACTTGAAGAAAACACTTGTAGCTTTCGACACCGTTACAGTTTTATGAACAAAAACAACACTGTCAGTGAGTCTCAAAACACAAAAAATTACCCACAGGCAACTTTAGGGTCGAAAAGGTTAAGTGATTCGGCTTAAAAATGGGTATATTTATATGAATGAAAATTTTGTTTGAGTAAAGTCTACTGGGCTTTAAAATGATTACAAAATTCTTCAAAATTAATTGTTTGGTTTTTGTTTTACTAAATAGGTCATTTATTGCCCTGTTACACTTTAGCGCTAATTTGTAGTAATCCTTTTTGTAAATATTTGGTTTTTCAAACCTTTCGGAAAACCCCGGTACATATGTCGTCTTTTTGAAAACCATGAATGTGGCTTCTTGTTTGTTGTGATCCTTATTTTTTTGCTTTGTAGTCAAGATGCAAAAAACATCAAATTAAAGTCAATTTCATTGAATTTAAAGAATTTTTCTGAATTAATAAAGTCAATTTGACCTTAGCCCAAGCATTTTTTCTTTCACGTTATGATACCCATTTTTAAGTGAAATCACTTAATTATAAGGACAATACGACTTCATTCAAAAGTTTATCGACTTTTGGACAAGGAAAAAACTTTATAGTAGAGAAATGCGTCTTCTATGCTAAGCAAAATTTGCATTCGTATTTTAAAGACATGAAATCTTTGACCCACGACAATATTTTTTTTAGTGTTGAATTATTATGTTTGGAGAAAGTTTCCTTTACTCGAATAATTTTTTGTGGACGATAGTTAAATGAACTAAAAACGGGAAAATATTACACACAAATTAAGAATAACGATTTACAAAATTTTTACTTCCCACAAAATAATTCATTATTTCTTTAAATTCGTAAATTTTACTACAAGTGCGACCATATTTAACTTCGTATGGCACTAAAGACATTCTTGCAATGCCTTTGCTCTGGAAAGTACAGGCAGCGTTGGGTGCTTAGTTGGCTTAAATTAGCCCGTTACAGATCCGAATCTAACATCTTTTCGTGCAAAATAATCAAAAAGTTTTCTAAATTAAAATAAAATTTTCTTTCAATTTGGGTTTACTTTTTTTTAAATTTTAGAATATCCCTACTATTTGCTTAAAAGGAGATCTTGAGAATTAATCGACATTTTTCCAAAAAAAAATTATATTCGTTTCACCGAAACCAAATTTGATATCAACGAGGATTAAATTGCTTTTGCAAGAATAAACGAAATTTATTGAATACAACAGTTGTAACAAGTTAGGTCTTATATACACTAAATTGAATGACTCTACAATAAAAGTAAAATAAAATTTTTAAAAGAAAATTGTTGCTAAAATTGTTCTTATTTTAACATTTGCAAAATATGTGTTTAAAGTTTGAAATTCCATTACATATCCCAATGCCTTTTGTTTGTATTTTCAGTCTCCTTTGGTAATATCTTTGGATATTCCGAGCCAAATCAAAGACGTTGGGCTCGACGACATGGACACTGTGCCGGTAAAACTCAATCACCCATTGCTCTTCACATCTCAAAGGTAAATATGTCTGACGTGGAAATGCATTTCAGATTCTGACTTTTGATTTCTTCGTAGACAATACCTTTGCATATGCCTGCTGTCGATATGATTGGTTACCATAATTTGCTACCGTATCCTTTGAAGATGGTTAATAATGGCCACACAGGTATGTAAATGAAGAAATTCCATATATACGAGTACAGATGAGATGCAAAAGGACTTATGAGAAAATAAAAGAAATAAATAAACTCGAAAACAAGGAAATAGGGCCGGTCAGAATTTTAAAATACCCTTCACCATGGATCTATTTTTGAAAAAAAAACCTTCTCGTGAAGGTTCAAATGAGATGATTCTCGAAGTTACATTTCAATTTCGCGGCTTTCATAAGTTGTCCTATTGGCCAAAGCATACACCCAGAGCAGGAATATTGTCACCACCTGGACCAAAATGTTATTTTTTGATAATGAACGTGTAACATGTTTATAGCAACCATGTTATTTTTTTCTTACTTAGACAAACATTTTATGTTTGAGGATAAAAACAAAATTTTTGCGGCAAAAATGATGGAACATTTTCCCATTCCAAAAAATTAAATCCGCAGACAATTCAAACCTTAAAAGACGATTTCCATGAAAATGTTGTTTGAATAAGGTCAACTTGTCTTTGATAATTATGAAAAATTCTTCATATCGTCTTTAACCCTTTCACTACCGATGTCCACCCAGAAGGACATTCGAAAACGACACCAAATTCTATTTCCCCACTTAGTATCGATTTACTTCTCGATGTTATTTTAAAGTAAAGACTTTAATCTAAATAAGCTATAAATATTTTCCATATTGGTGAGCACTAAAATACATTTTTATAAACTTCTTTAACAATAAACACGAAATTTTGAGTCCATTTTTCTACTGTATGTCTCTAGTAAATGGACATTCATACAAATATCAACTACAGTTGATATTTTTTCGGGCTCTGTATTTTTTCTCACACTTCGAAAGATATGATAGACCAAACAGCGCTTATTTCGTCAGGCCATTTAGTTACAATTCAAGAATCAAGTTTTCAGAAGAAACACATACAGCTCTTGAAGTAATTAAGGTAGGTTTTCAAAATGACAATTTTTTTTCTATATGATGTTAGTAAAAGCAAGCCCAGAAGAAAAACGAGTAAGGAAAGTCTAAAGACGGGCGGGGCCGACTATATTATACTCGGCACCACTTTGTAGATCTAAATTTTCGATACCATATCACATCCGTCAAATGTGTTGGGTGCTATATATAAAGGTTTGTCCCAAATACATACATTTAAATATCACTCGATCTGGACAGAATTTGATAGACTTCTACAAAATCTATAGACTCAAAATTGAGGTCGGCTAATGCACTATGTTCCTCCCTAGTAAAGTAAAAAAATATGTGAAACATTTAAATCTGAAGCAATTTTAAGGAAACTTCGCAAAAGTTTATTTATGATTTATCGCTCGATATATATGTATTAGAAGTTTAGGAAAGTTAGAGTCATTTTTACAACTTTTCGACTAAGCAGTGGCGATTTAACAAGGAAAATGTTGGTATTTTGACCGTTTATGTCGAAATCGGAAAAACATATATATGGGAGCTATATCTAAATCTGAACCGATTTCAACCAAATTTGGCACGCATAGCTACAATGCTAATTCTACTCCCTGTGCCAAATATCAACTAAATCGGAGCAAAAAATTGGCCTCTGTGGGCAAATGAGTGTAAATCGGGCGAAAGCTATATATGGGAGCTATATCTAAATCTGAACCGATTTGGCAGATATTTTGCAAGTTTTTCGAGACTCATAAAATATTCTGATGTACGGAATTTGAGGAAGATCGGTTTATACACACGCCAATTATGACCAGATCGGTGAAAAATATATATGGCAGCTATATCTAAATCTGAACCGATTTTTTCCAAAATCAATAGGGATCGTCTTTGAGCCGAAACAGGACAATCGGACTAAAACTGCGAGCTGTACTTTGCACACAAAAATACACCAACAGACAGATGGACAGACAGACGGACATCGCTAAATCGACTCAGAATTTAATTCTAAGCCGATCCGTATACTAAAAGGTTGGTCTATGATTACTCCTTCTTGGCGTTACATACAAATGCACAAACTTATTATACCCTGTACCACAGTAGTGGTGAAGGGTATAATTAAAGTTTTTAACATTAGATTTATTTCGGTAGTGAAAGGGTTAAATTTGTTGACTTTTTGTAACTTGACTACAAAGCAAAAAAGCGTTTAAAACAAGGAGATGTTTTTCAACACTTTATCATAAAGACGATTTTTAATTGAACTATAGCATAATTTCTGCTTGAAATAGGGTCTGAATTTGATTAAATTTAAATTGTTAACACATTTATAAAGGACTTTAATAGTAGATGAAGAAAAAAAAAAACAGAGCAAATGAATAAACTCAAATTTGTACGCTAAACTCAAATTTAAAAGAGAATTCTATCTTAAAAGTATCCTTACTTCAATTTTCCGCTTCTGTGGCTCGGAATCAATAACAAAATCATTAGTGTAAAGACAAAATCTTTGGAATCAGGCATGCTTTGTTATCAGTGTATGTCCGTAAGGTCGTTGAGGCCGAATCTTATATACCCTCCACCATGGATTGCGTAGACTGTAATCTACTTGGGTTCTGGTAACACTTGCCGATGGCAAGGTATCTTAGAAGTTCTTAATAGTGTCTTCTAAATTGTATGTTAGTCCATATGGAGTTTATTTTAGACAAAAGAAAAAAACATATTAAATACTATATAAGCCAATTCAGTTAACTATGAACCGATATCAACCAATTTTCGAACCTCATCAACTAAATTTCAACCTCATCGAATGTTCCTCCATAGCCCCCCGCAAGCCAAGAGGCTTCGCAAGTTAAATGGGGATCGGTTTATATGGGGGCTATATATAATTATGAACTGATATGGACCAATTTTTGCATGATTGTAAGGGACTATAGACTAACATCACGTACCAAATTTCACCCGGATCGGATGAATTTTGCGCCTCCAAGAGGCTCCCCTAGCCAAATCTTGGGATCAATTTACATAGAAAAATTTTTGCATGAATGTTAGAGGCCATAGACTAAGATCATGTACCAAATTTTTGATGATATTTACTCGACTATAAAAGGCTGGTCCTTTGTCATTGAGTTAAAACGCAGGGCAGCACCCATTGCTAAGAGATGATTTTACTACTGTGGTATGTTATGTTATCACAATGGACTGAACAGTCTAACAGCCTGTTTCTCTACGAAAGAGCTCTATCGATCGACAAAAATTCATCTGACACATCATCTGATTTTTGGTTATAAACTCAGCTCTCTGTTTCCATTTTAAGAAACAGGTTGTAAGGGCATTCTGCAGTGAATAACAAGTCTTGTTTTTTCCTTCAGGAAGAGTGGAGAAAATTGATCCTGAATATACAAAACAAGTATATACAGCAGTAAGTTCGGCCGGGGCGAATCTTAAATAACCACCACCATGAACGAAATATTAGGGTTTCCTTTGAAATTTCAGGAGGGCTTGAGGACCTGGACACTTCCCGAAGATAAATTTAAAGATTTCACCTATGAGGACTATATCAGATTCTGGATTTATAAGAACCATTTTTGTTTGAGTTTTAGAGGAATCATTAACATCTCTTGTAAGTGTGCAAGAAAATTATAAAATAACTTCTTGATTTGAAATCTTAAATCTGTAGATTTTCACCCGGAAATTTTACATTGAGTTTCAAACAATTTTCATGATCAGTGCGACTTCTATACCCTCAAGAAGTGAAATCGGTCTATATAGGGGCATTACCAAATGGACCGATAAAAACTTAATCCGATACACGTTTTTGTGAGCCTAAAATACCAGAATATTTACAATTTCAGGCAAATCGGATAAAAACTACGGTTTCTAGAAACCCAAGGAGTTAAATCGGTAGATCGTTCTTATGGGGGCTATACTAAAATATGGACCGATACTCACCGTTTTCGGCACACCTCTTTATGGTCCGAAAATACCTCTAGATTTCCAATTTCAAGCAAATTGGATAAAAACTTCGGCTTCTAGAAGCCAAAGAAGTAAAATCGGGATATCGGTCTATATGTGGGTTATACCAAAACATGGACCGATACTCAACATTTGTGGCACACCTCTTTATGGTCCTAAAATACCTATAAATTTCCAATTTCAGCAAATTGTATATAAACTACCGATTCTATAAACCTAAGATGGGAGATCGGTCTATATGGGGGCTATACAAAAACATGGAACGATACGGACCATTTTCGGCATACCTTTTGATGGTCCTCAAGTACCTCTAGATTTTCAATTTCAGGCAAATTGGATAAAAAGTACGGTTTCTATAAGCCCAAGACCCCAAATCGGGAGGTCGGTTTATATGGGGACCATACCAAAACATGGACCGATGCTCACCATTTTTGGCACACCTCTTTACGGTTCTAAAGTACCTCTTGATTTCCAATTTCAGGTAAATTGGATAAAAACTGCGGTTTCTATAAGCCCATGAAGTAAAATCGGGAGATCGGTCTATATGGGGGCTATACCAAAATATGGACCGATACTCACAATTTTTGGCACACGTATTTGTGGTCCTACAATACCTCTAGATTTCCAATTTCAGGTAAATTGAATAAAAACTGCGGTTTCTATATGGCCAAGAAGTAAAATCGGGAGATCGGTATATATGGGGGCTATACCGAAACATGGACCGATATTCACCATTTTCGGCACACCTTTTGATGGTCCTCAAGTACCTCTAGATTTCCAATTTCAGGCAAATTGGATAAAAACTACGATTTCTATAAGCCCAAGACCCCAAATCGGGAGGTCGGTTTATATGGGGTCTATATCAAAACCTGGACCGATATAGCCCATCTTCGAACTTGACCAGCCTGCAGACAAAAGACGAGTTTGTGCAAAATTTCAGCACGATTGCTTCATTATTGAAGACTGTAGCGTGATTACAACAGACAGACAGACGGACATCGTTATATCAAGAATATATATACTTTATATAGTCGGAAATCGATATTTCGATGTGTTACAAACGGAATGACAAACTTATTATACCCCCGTCACCATTCTATGGTGGTGGGTATAAAAATTAAGAGAACACTCAAAAAAAAGTGAACTCACATCTTCACTAAAGCCAATTTAACTATATTTTAGTTCATGAAATTATTATATTTGGAGAAAGTTTCATTTACTCTAATAATTTTTTGCGTACGTTAGTGAAATGAACTAAAAGACGGGAAAATATTATACGCAAATGAAGTAAAAAATTTTACTAAATTCGTACTTCTCACAAAATAGTTCATTATTTCTTAAAATTTGTAAATTTTACTACAACAGCGTCCATCATGAACTTCGTATGTCACTAAATATATTCTTGCAATTTTGAACTCCAATTTTTTTCTTCAAACTACAAAATTTTCTTTAAAAAGTGAAAAAAATTATTTATGTCTAATAAATTTTCTTGAATTTGTCGAAAAATATTTACTTATTTTTGTGATATCGGCGTGATGCCAGCGCTTGTAATACTGTTTAGTTAAAAATTTCTAAAACTATTCAAAATTTTCTAAAATTAATCAAAAGTTTTCTTCCTGGTGGGTTCACTGTTTTTTCAGTGAAGTAATACACTTTAAAGGAAGGGTTAGGTTAGGTGGCAGCCCGATGTATCAGGCTCACTTAGACTATTCAGTCCATTGTGATACCACATTGGTGAACTTCTCTCTTATCACTGAGTGCTGCACTGAAAAAACAGTGAACCCACCAGGAAAGATAACTTTCGATTAATTTTAGAAAATTTGGAACTTTTTTAGAAAATTTTAACTAAACGGTATTACAAGCGCTGGCATCACTCCGATATGACAAAAATAAGTAAATATTTTTCGACAAATTCAAGAAAATTTATTAGACATAACTAAATTTTTTCAGTAGTTAAAGAAAATTTTGTAGTTTTAAGAGAAATCTTGGAGTTCCAAATTGCAAGAATGTCTTTAGTGACATACGAAGTTCATGATGGACACATTTTTGGTAAAATTTACAAATTTAAAGAAATAATGAACTATTTTGTAAGAAATACGAAATTAGGAAATCTTTATGCTTTATTTGTGTATAACCTTTTCCCGTTTTTTAGTTCATTTAACTAACATACGCAAAAAATTATTTGACTAAAATAAACTTTTTTCAAACATAATGATTCTATGAACTAATATAAAGTTAATATGGCTTTAGTGAAATAGAGAGTTCACTTTTTTTTGAGTGTGCCCGATTCCATGTTAAGCTCAATGACAAGGGACCTCCTTTTTATAGCCGAGTCCGAACAGCATTCCACATTGCAGTGAAACCATTTAGAGAAGCTTTGAAACCCTCAGAAATGTCACCAATTACTGAGGTGGGTTAATTACCGATGAAAAACTTTTTGGTGTTCGGTCGAATCAGGAATCGAACCCACGACCTTGTGTGCGCAAGGAGGGCATGCTAACCATTGCACCACGGTGGCTCCCTAAAGGAAGGGTTACACGTTAAAAAATTGGAATGTTTAATAACTTTTTTTGGCCTTATCTTTTTCATTATGTTGAAAACATTTAATATTAATATATGCTACTTTTAAGAATAAATTTGTTGCACTGAATATAATTTTTTATTCCGAATTGAAATTGGTTTTATATTCATTTCATAAGTTACACTGTCAATTGGTTGTTATCAAATAAAAAATGAAATGTTTGAAAGTAATTTAGTAATTTAGGGAATTTAAAATTTCCTGATTGAGCAATCCAAAAACTGTCCCATTTTATATAATTCAAAATGTAATTTTTGTTTATATATATGGAGCCGGTTTATAGATCTATTTGGATCATTTGATTTAACTGATCGATAAATTAATAAAGATTTTCTACAGAAAATTTTATTCAAATCTATGGTGCACTGTGTTATGTAAACTTCGATCAGGCAGAACTTAGTAACTTTTTTACTTATTTTGTGTTTTGTCAATTGCATTTCAGATGAAACTTAACTCTCTTTGGCATTTGAAATCATTAAACCTCAAAGCTGGTTAAGGAAATTCTTCAAATCACATATGCATGGAATTAATTTACAAAATTAATTTTTCCAATTTACACAATATTCAACTTTTCACACTCGTATCAAAGCTAGTTACATTAAGATGTCGTAACATAGATATTGTCCATATTAACGTAAACCAAAGTTTGTGTTCATTTGATCATTCGCATTTAATTTTCTTATCATTTTCAATCAATACACACAATCACATTCCCAGCCTTTGTAATTCCTTCTCGTATCTAATCCCTGTAGTATCTATTTCCATTCCCAAATTGGATGAGGAAGCAAAGGAGAATGGTGAATTTATGCCTTACATACGTGGAGCCAAGTTACCCGGTGAATTCGAGGTAGAGAGCATACATTTCCATTGGGGCGATAAGAACAATCGTGGCGCAGAGCATGTTGTCAATGACATTCGTTATACCATGGAGATGCACATTGTGCATCGGAATAAGAAATACAAGACTCTGACCGAGGCATTGGACTATGCAGATGGAGGAGCTGTATTGGGATTCTTTTTCAATGTAAGTAAGTCATGCCAACTATGGTAACCAACTTTGGGAAGTACTACAATATGACCAATGATGGGGCTATTTGTATTTGCATTGTAATTCCTTGATATTCTGGTACATCATTTCAAAGAGTTCCTTGAATAATATTTGTTGCTATCATATGCACAGAACAAGAAAACAAGAGCACATTTTAATTAAGAGATACTTGATAACACTAGTTTACACTGAAAATGTACATTTGATGAGAGGTGACTTTTCTTATGTATTTTGATCTGCTCAATTCGAAAATGAAGGTAAAATTTTTTCATGGAACAGTTTTTGAGATATCCCGTTATTATATCTCGAGCCGATTATACCATTGTTGGTACTTGAATGGAAGGTATTGAGATGAACAAACGTGTATAATTGGATCTGTGACAAGTTAAGTGGTTCAAAATATGTCGAGTCATTTTTTTGAAAACTCGTCCTATTTTCATCGATACATTGTGAACCACTTAACTTAATACAGATCCATTTGCACACGTTCGTCATCTCAATACCTTACATTCAAGTACTAACAACGATATAATCGGAAATTTCTAGCTCGACATATAATTTGTTTAGTGACAAAAGGCCGAAAAACTAAAAATAACGGGATATCTCAAAAACTGTTCCATAAAAAAAATTAACCTTCATTTTCGATTTCACCAGATCAAAATACATAAGAAATGTCACCTCTCCTCAAATGTACATGAAAAAACGTTTTATTTTGTAAACTAGTGAAATATTTGCTTTAATTTTTTTTTGAAATTTTATTAAATTTACGACACGAATCTTTGGAATTTGCGGTCCTCCGCCAAAGTCGTATGTCTTTGAAGTAAGGTGAATTTTCCTTAAATTAAAGAAAAACATATTCAATTTGAAGAAATAATATTTAAATTAATTAAAATATTGAATCTTTGGATTAAAGATACTAAATCTTCAAATATTTGGATTTTTATAATTAACATTTATTTGTACCTGAATAATTATTTTAATATATCATCATGAAATCATCCTGATTTTAATTTTATAGAGCTTAGGTCCAAAAAAAGTTTACTTGATTCCAAAGATTTTTGCCCTCTCTTACACTAATAGAAAAAGTTTCGTTATATTAACGAAATGTGTCGTTAAAAGTCGGCCAATGAAACAAATTCAACGAAACGAAACGAAATTTTTCGTTATTATAACGAATTTTCTGTTAATTAACGTGACGTTTCGTACTATTAACGAATATTTTCATTGTATTAATGAAAATGTTTCGTTGTATCAATGAACATTTTTCGTTGGCTGAGTTTTAATGAAATTTTCTTTGTGTGTAAGGATTTTTGTATTCATTCTAGATAATGATGAGATTTCCTAAAAATAAAGACATTATTTCCCGACCTATCTGGCTTTAGATTTAGGACATTTTTCTTAGCTGAAAGACATACGGCTGTAACAGATTTAATAAAAAATTTTTGAAGCAAAGATTACAAATTTTATTTTAATTAAAATTTATTTTTTTAAAGAAATTTGTCCTTATTAATTGTGCACATCCTAAAATTTAGGTTGTGTAATCTTTAATACCACGTATATATTTTTTTCAGTGTATGTAACTCCATAAAAATCATTGGCCAATCCTTAGGGCAAAGTGTAAATCTTTGGATCCAGATATCATTGCGTTTGAGTGTATTAACACACTTTAAGTCAATGATGCATGATCTTCAATAGATAAGATGAGATAAAAAACTTTTGTCCAAAGATATAATTTAAAGTTTATTCCACTCAACTAAGTACCCTGAAAAAATATTGCCCTAATATCAAAGATTATGCAACATAAAATTAGGGTTACGCAATTTGCAGAATATTAAGGACAATTTCTTTAAAATAAAGTAAGGCAATAGCTGATGGCCTTAGCAATCAATGCTACTTTTCTCTTTTTATCATACATTTACTGTATGATTAAAATAAACAATAAATAAATAAGTATGGCAAATTTTCCTTAAAGTAAAGAAAGCCATTTTGGATTTAAAGAAATAATCTTAAAATTAACTGATGTATTCAAATATTGGTCACGACCTATATTAACGATTTTGTATTTTTTTAAAGTGTTTTTGAAAGTAAGAAAACATTTTTTACTTTAAAGTTTCTGCTATAATTTGGATTTTTAAATTGAAATTTATGTGTATGTATATATGTATATGAATATTTTTATTATTGTATCACAAGAAGAAAATGAAGATTCGATTGATCAGGTCTATATACTAACTTTAGTTTTATATAAATTCTTTGAAATAGTGACTTCTCTGGCTAGGGTCAATAAAAATAAAATTAGTATATAGATCTCATTTGTCGAATTTTTATTAATTATTAAAAATTAAAAAAAAAAAATTAAATTTATTAAAGCTACTCACGTACAAATAAATTTCAGTTTACTTTAATGAAAAATCGCCTTAGTTTAAAGACATGCGACTATAACGGAGGGACGGAATTTTTCCAAATTTAATAAAAACAAATTTTGAAGCAAAGATTTTAAACTTTATTTTAATTAAAATTTAATTATTTTAAAGATATTTGTCCTTAATATTTTGTAAACATCCTAAAATTTAAGGTTTCGTAATCTCTAATATCACGTAAATATTTTTTTGTTTAACTTTTCTGTCCTTAAATTTAGGTTGTATGTATTTTTTCTTTCAAATAAATTTAATATTTATCATTTATTTTCTTGTATTTTATGTGAATCTCACTAATAGTTGGATGAAGATGATGACAATGGTTTACTAACAATAGCCCGTCATTTGCATTTGATACCGGATGCTAACAATGAAATTGCATTGAATGTCACTTTCTCTCTGGGATCTCTTATCCGAAGTGTGGATGTGGATAAATTCTATACATACAAAGGTAAGTAAATATCCTGAATTGGCTTAATCAGGTATAATATTAAATCAAATCAAATATTCTATTATTTACTATTTTTCTTATTTATTGATAAACTGCAATTGCAAATAAATAAAATTGATAAAGTCGATTTTTCGACTTTTGGATTTTTTCAAATCTTGAAAAAGTACATTTTTCTTTTAGAAAAAAAAACAACTCACCATTTGAGTTTTACGAATATTGATAAGTCGACTTTTTACGTTGCAACGTTTGACTTTTGATGTATTTCCATCATACAAAGAGCTACAGCAATACTCATAATAAGTTAGCTTGCATCCAAAGATGTTTACTTTCCATTAAAGATTTTCGTATCGATACCGTTTCAAAGATGCAGTTCCTATAAAATAGAGACAGTTTGAGGACCTATCTAGCTTTTAAATTATGGCCAATCAAATTTAAAATGGGATACTGATCTCATTTATTGAATATTCATTTTCTATTTGAAATTAAAATTCGCATATACCCCATTTTAATGAAGGTCCGTTAGCTACCAAACTTTTAAGCCAAATGTACCTATTTATTTCATATGCCAGTTAGTAACGTAACTGATGCATTTTTACACCCTAAACCACATAGTGGCCAGGGTATAATAAGTTTGATCGGCCAAAAATGTGCCTGCCAGAAATATTGATTTTAGACCCCATAAAATATATACCGATCGACTCAGAATCACCTCCTGAGTCAATCTAGCGCTTGGTGTCCGTCCGTCTGTCCAAGTATTTGTTGTTCACAGGATTCCGGTCGCAATTATTAACCGATTTGGGTGAAATTTGGTACAGGGTGTTTTTTGGGCACAAGGACGAACGCTATTGAATTTGGAAAAAATCCGATCAAATTTAGATATAGCTCCCATATATATGTATCGCCCGATTTCGATAAATGGAGTCACGTTGCGCTTTTTTACAAACCGATCGTCATCAAATTTTACACATAGTTTTTCATCACCCTTTAAGTCTGCAAAATTTCATCGAAATCGGTTCAGATTTAGATATAGCTCCCATATATATGTATCACCAAGGTTGGCTAAATGTAATCTTCTACAGCACTAACTGTATGTGCAAAATTTCATCGAAATCGGTTCAAATTTAGATATAGCTCCCATATATATGTATCGCCCGATTTTGAAAAATTGCCCCTAATAACCTTATTTTTGACCATAGGGGCCTCATTTATTAACTGATCGTTCTCAAATTTTACACAAATTGACCTTCTGTGGTATCAATCATACCTGCAAAATATTATACAAATTGGTTCAGATTTAGATATAGGTCCCATATATATGCATCGCTCGATTTTGTCACATTTGGCTATAATACTCTTATTTATTAACCTATGTTAAAGAGTGATACGGTCAAAATTTGGTCAAGGGAAAACGCGTGTAAATCGGTGAAATCGTTTATTTAAAAAATCAAATTAAATTTCTTTTTCAAGTTCACTTAGTATAAAATTCAGGAAAAACATTCAGTTAGGCTTTCGCTTTTCCAAATCCGAATTGCCGGGCCTCACGCTTGACACCTGCCATCAGATTTTGTACAGCCACCTTGTCCACCTTCTTCGCCGCAGAAAGCCAGTTTGCCTTGAACTGCTGCTCGTCCTTAGCAGTTTTTTTGGTTCCGCTTGACAATAGCCTAGTATTTCTCAATTGGGCGGAGCTCTGGCGTGTTGGGAGGGTTCTTGTCCTTGGGAACCAACTGCGCGTTGTTGGCGGCGTACCACTCCATGGCCTTTTTACCGTAATGGCAAGATGCCAAATCCGGCCAAAACAGTACGGAACAACCGTGTTTCTTCAGGAAAGGCAGCAGACGTTTATTCAAACACTCTTTCACGTAAATTTCTTGGTTGACAGTCCCGGAAGCTATGAAAATGCTGCTTTTCAAGCCACAGGTACAGATGGCTTGCTAAACCAGATATTTCTTTGCGAACTTTGACAGTTTTATGTGCTTAAAAATATCTGCTACCTTTCCCCTTCCTTTTGCCGTATAAAACTCCTGTCCCGGAAGCTTCTTGTAGTCGGCTTTGACGTAGGTTTCGTCGTCTATTACCACGCAGTCAAACTTCGTCAGCATCGTCGTGTGTAGCCTCCGGGATCGCGCTTTGGCCGTCGTATTTTGTTTATCATCGCGATTTGGAGTCATTACCTTCTTGTAAGTCGATAGTCCGGCTCGTTTTTTGGCTCGATACACGGTTGTAGACGATACACCCAGCTTATTTGCGGCATCTCGGAGAGAGAGGTTAGGGTTTCGCTTGAAACTACCGGCAACTCTCTTTGTCGTCTCAGCGGCTTCCGGTTTTCGATTTCCCCCCGATCCAGACTTCCTGGCTGTCGACAAACGTTCCCCAAACACTTTAATTACATTTGTAACGGTTGATTTGGCAACTTTTAGCGATTTTGCCAGCTTTGCGTGCGAGTAGCTCGGATTTTCGCGATGCGCGAGCAAAATTTTGATACGCTGTTCTTCTTGCTTGGACGGCATTTTGACAACTGAAGAGTGAATTCCAAAATCAAAATAGGAGCAACATTCTACACACACACACCTTCAAAATGAGGGGTGTTCAGGTTTTTTAAATGCAAAATTGAAAGAAATACGTCAAGTTTATATTGACCAAATTTTGACCGTATCACCCTTTATTCAATTTTCAAATTTTGATGTACTAGCTGATCGTATTTAGACTTACATGTAGCTCTTACATAAATCTATGGCCCTAGTTGCAGAAATTTGAATTTATTACCCACAACTAATTGGCCGATTTCCTCTTTTTTTAATAATGGACTCAATATTAGTGGCATACTATATCTTTTGGTGCAAAATAAACTATAGCTCCTAATATTAGACATTTCTGCTCAGATTGTGACAAGACACCCATAAACATGTACCCCCCCTTTATGTACACCAAAACCTATACCAATGATACCCCACAAAAGCTTATGTTTACTACTTCAGTAGGGGTGGTTTAGGGTCTGATATAGTCGGCCCCGCCCGACTTTCTACTTTACTTACTTGTTTCATTTAATGTTAACAGGAGGGAATATATTTCCATTTTACTTTCTGTTAACTGGTAGTTAAAGCCTAACGGAGCTGCATGAAAATAGCCCTATAAGTCCAAATTGTAACAAAATCCTTCAAAAAAACTTTAAAGATTCATTGTATCTGTTAATTAATGTTAATCTAAATCAATATTGTTATACCCTCCACCATAGGATGGGGGGTATATTAACTTTGTCATTCCGTTTGTAACACATCGAAATATTGATCTAAGACCCCATAAAGTATATATATTCTGGGTCGTGGTGAAATTCTGAGTCGATCTGAGCATGTCCGTCCGTCCGTCCGTCTGTTGAAATCACGCTAACTTCCGAACGAAACAAGCTATAGACTTGAAACTTGGCACAAGTAGTTGTTATTGATGTAGGTCGGATGGTATTGCAAATGGGCCATATCGGTCCACTTTTACGTATAGCCCCCATATAAACGGACCCCCAAATTTGGCTTGCGAGGCCTCTAAGAGAAGCAAATTTCATCCGATCCGGTTGAAATTTTGTGCATGGTGTTAGTATATGGTCTCTAACAACCATGCAAAAATTGGTGTACATCGGTCCATAATTATATATAGCCCCTATATAAACCGATCCCCCGATTTGGCTTGCGGAGCCTCTAAGAGAAGCAAATTGCATCCGATCCGGCTGAAATTTGGTACATGGTGTTGGTATATGGTCTCTAACAACCGTGCAAAAATTGGTCCACATCGGTCTATAATTATATATAGCCCCCATATAAACCGATCCCCCGATTTGGCTTGCGGAGCCTCTAAGACATGCAAATTTCATCCGATCCGGCTGAAATTTGGACATGATGTTAGTATGTGGTCTCTAATGACCATGATAAAATTGGTCCATATCGGTCCATAATTATATATAGCCCCCATATAAACCGATCACCAGATTTGACCTCCGGAGCCTCTTGGAAGACCAAAATTCATCTGATTCAATTGAAATTTGGTATGTGATGTTAATATATGGCCTCAAACACCCATGCAAAAATTGGTCGATATTGGTCCATAATTATATATAGGCCCCATATAAACCGATCCCCAGATTTGACCTCCGGAGCATCTTGGAAGAGCAAAATTCTTCCCATTCGGTTGAAATTTGGTACGTGATGTTAGTATATGGTATCCAACAACCATGCAGGAATTAGTTCCTATCAGTCCATAATTATATATAGCTCCCATATAAACCGATCGCCAGATTTGACCTCCGGTGCCTTTTTGAGAAGCAAAATTCATCCGATCTGGTTGAAATTTGGTACGTGGTGGTAGTATATGATATTTAACAACCATGCCAAAAGTGGTCCATATCAGTCCATAATCATTTATAGCCCCCATATAAACCGATCCCGAGATTTGGTTTTGGAGCCTCTTGGAGGAGCAAATTTCATCCGAGTGAGTTGAAATTTGCGGATGACAGTCTTTCGTAGAAGTTTCTACGCAATCCATGGTGGAGGGTACATAAGATTCGGCCTGGCCGAACTTACGGCCGTATATACTTGTTGTATCTTAACTACAAAGTAAAAAACGTTTAAAACTAATAGATGTTTCGATACTTTATTTTAAAGACGGGTTTGAAGGACTTTGATGGCACGCGAAGAAAAAAAGGCGGAAAAACGAATAAACTAAATGTTGTTTCCTACACACAAAGAAAATTTCATTAAAATTCAGCCAACGAAAAATTTTCATTGATATAACGTAACAATTTCATTAATAGAATGAAAATATTCGTTAATAGAAACGTTACGTTGATTTACAGAAAATTCGTTATAATAACGAAAAATTTTGTTGTATTAACGAATTTGTTGCATTGGCTTACTTTTAACGACACATTTCGTTAATATAATGAAACTTTTTCTATTAGTGTACATTAAAAGCCTAACTGGCATCTTTGGCTCGGAACCAGTACCAAAATCCTTAATGGAAGGTAAGGATTCATTCAAGTAGAAGATTTTTGAAAGTACACCACCCTTCCGAAATTTATTTTTCAATATTTGTTCGTTTGTTTTTAGTCTGGAAATACACACAAAGAAAATTTCATTAAAATTGAGCCAACGAAACATTTTCATTGATATAACGAAAAATTTTCGTTAATACAATGAAAATATTCGTTAATAGTACGAAACGTTACGTTGATTAACAGAAAATTCATCAGAATAACGAAAAATTACGTTGTATTAACGAATTTGTTTCATTGGCTCACTTTTAATGACACATTTCGTTAATATAACGAAACTTTTTCTATTAGTGTATATTTACGGTTTGATTTTGTTGAGTAATGGTAATTTTATATTTTCTAGGAATGATTGATAGGTGGTATGTACAAACACGTTTGTTCTTAGAAAATTAGATAATAAAACTACCAAATTGAACTCTCCCACAATTTCTTATCGTAATTATGTCTACTTAATTTCCATTCAATAAATCATTAAATCATTTTATGACAAACCCCACTATGGACAATACTAATGAAACGTTACGATTTCTTTCAAGGTTCTCTAACTACACCACCATGTTCAGAGGCCATAACATGGGTATTATATCCCGATCCCATACCCATATCACCAAAACAGGTAAAGTAGTTGTCATTCATAGTGGTCAATGAACTTGTTGTGCATTGTTGTTGGTTCTCACGATATTTTTTTTCAGATTTCCCGTTTCCGCCAATTGGCCGATGTTCAGGAGGGGGCTTTAGTGGACAACTATCGTCAGTTACAACCATTGGGAAATCGTCGAATTTTCTGGCGAGTGGGTAATAGTCATCATACTCCAATAAGTGCTTTGGCATCGGAAGTTGATTACCGAAAATGGGATTGGTTCAATTGAGATCTTTACTCTTTCGATTAGAGAACATCATTGAAACAATAAAACTGAATAAGTTGGGTCTGATTATTCCCAAGACCATAAAAGTGGATTTATATGCATTTACTGATTAATATTTATAATACATATTTAATTACCACTCATCTACCTTATCTATATTTCCGAACCAATATTTCAATTTTTATGAAATAGTTAATAAAATAATTTCCTCTTATATTTTTTGGAATTACATTGTGTGTGTGAGAGAGAATTACTTTCTAGAGGTTTTATTCGTACCGCTTCGATTAAGGAATACAGTGTGGTTGATATGCACCGCAACCAATACATGGTTGCTATTATTTTTAAACTACTCGTCTGACAGATTTATATCAGTGACAGTTTAGTTTATTATTAAGTCTGATTTTTAGCCAATTTAATTAAATAAATAGTAATTAAAACCAGGGATCCGGAGCGGTCCATTTTTTTCGCTCCGCTCCGCTCCTCTTCGAGAAAATTATAGTACAAACATTGTATTATTTGTTCAATTGAGTTTTATTTTATTTAGAAAAATCGGGCGGTACATATATGGGAGCTATAGCTAAATCTGAACCGATTTCGATGATTTTTTGCACATATAGTTAGTGCTATAGAAGATTACATTTCGCCAACTTTGAGTAAGATCGGTTGATAAATAAAGGTTTATGACCTAATTTGACAAAATCGGGCGATACATATATATGGGACCTATATATCTAAATCTGAACCGATTTCGATGAAATTTTCAGACTTAAAGGGTGATACAGAAGATTATTTTGTGCTAAATTTGACGACGATCGGTTAGTAAAAAAAGTGCAACGTGACCCCATTTGTCGAAATCGGGCAATACATATATATGGGAGCTATATCTAAATTCTTCCAAATTCAATAACGTTCGTCCTTGTGCCCAAAAAAAACTCCCTGTGCCAAATTTCATCAAAATCGGTTAATAATTGCGACCGAAATCCTGTGAACAACAAATACATGGACAGACGGACGGATGGACGGACGGACGCCAAGCGCTAAATCGACTCAGGAAGTGATTCTGAGTCGATCGGTATATATTTTACGTGGTCTAAAAGCAATATTTCTTGTAGGCACATTTTTTGGCAGATCAAACTTATTATACCCTAACCACTATGTGGTTTAGGGTATAATGACTTTAAAACAATGTGTTGAAATATTTTATTAATTTTGAAGATTTTTTCAGAAATATTAAATCCATTTTGACTTCATTAAAACGAAATTTGCATTCATGTTAGGATACACATTTTTATGTCGAATCACTTAGCTATAAGGATAAACAGACTTCATTGAAAAGTTTAGAGACTTTTAGACAAGGAAAAACTTTTTTTCAGAGAAATACGTCTTCTATTCTAAGCAAAATTCGTATTCGTATTTTAAGCATGTGAAATATTTGGCCTCCCGACAATATTCTTTGCGGTGCACCATCTACTATTTAATATGTGATAGAAACCAAATTTATGAAAATGGACCAAAATGGACCAAATTCTGTTTGGTCTGACCATCGGACCAAATTTAAAAATTAGAAATCTTTTGGACCAATTTTGGTCCGATTGGACCAATTTTGGTCCGATCGGACCAAAACGGCAACGCTGATTGGAATTGAAAGTCTATACACAGAGTAGAAGTAACTACTCTCCGAAAGTTTTTTTTTTGTTTTGCAACAGACGTAGAGAAGAGGTTTTGTTATATTTGTAATGTGTGTGTGTATGTTTATGTTTGCAACAACCTCCATCGACATCAGTCCGTGGTATACCTACGAATATTCTTACTCAGATCTAGTGTTACCTAATTTCGCTTTTTTCCCCTTTATTGTATAATAAATGTATATGTGCACATTTTTCAACCAAAATTGAAACTATCCATAATTTTAATTAAATTTTCGAGAACTAATATCAGAAATAAGAGAATGCTAGGATATAGTACAATAGTAAAGCAAATGTGAATGAAAAAAAGCATGCCCGGTTCCAAAGATGTTGTCTTTACTTTAACAGTTTGGGTATTAATTCCGAGCCAAAGAAGCGGAGAATACAAGTAAGGATACTTTAAAGACGTAATTCTCTTTTAAATTTGGGGGTTATGTACTTGCTTCTAGGAAGCAAATGTTAATTTTTCATTTTTTTAGATTTTTTCGTCAGTTGTTATCAAAATCCTTTAAAAACGAGTTAACGAGTTATTTTTTTTTTTTTTCATATTAAGACTCGACTTCCAGTAGAAATTATGCTATGTTTTGTAATGTACGCGAATGATATTCGCTGTTGATGCACATTTTTTAATACTTAGGAAGCATCCTGAATCTTGGTGTGAGGTAGGACTGCGGGAGCCTTTGATTCCGCTAGCTTCAATCGTTGGGGAGGGTTCGGTCCTTCTCAAGCCAATGCATGTTACCATCACAGTTATTTTAATAGACTCCCTATTTATTTAACCCCAATCAGTTTAATAAAAATTGAACCAGAAACTACAAATGAAATACAACAAAAACTCCAGAAGAGAAACCCCACTGGAATGGATAATGATTATGTATGTGCTATTAAAATGCCGCGGTAAAAATCTTTCTCGGATGTTCTGAGAAAGTGCCTCAAAACCCACGCCAGCCTTCGTCTTAATTTGGCTATTTTATTAAGACCCCAAAACAAAATCTAAATTACTCCAATTTATATAACCATCCCTTTTAATAGGAAAACGTCCCTTAACCTTTTACCAATTCATAATTGAATAGAACTCAAATTATTTTCAATATATATATTCATTCAAAAAGTTTATTAATAATTCACTAATATAAATATAATTCCTTAACATCCTTAGTAGATTTATGAAAAAAATATATAGAAATGTATACTAAACAAAACAGGAAAAAAGGATAATTCAAAAACATACGTATGCGTTTTTTTGCGAACCTCAAAAGGTTAATCAATTTTAATTTTATACGAAATAATCATGAGGAAAGAAAAAAAACCAAAACAAATAGTCAATAATATCAATTCAGATACTTGAGAGATACAGAGAGAGCGAGAGATCACATATAAATAATAAGAATAACAAAAAATATGAAATTTAACAATTATAGTAAATCATAGCAACAAAACAGCATTGTGATATTTTCTTGTGCTCTTCTCTCTGGCTCTCCAAAGCATGTGAGTACGATATAAAGAATGCAAGAAAACAATAATGAATGAAAGTTGTAAAAACTTACCACCACTCCTCGATCCGTTGAAGGCCTTCACTCTGATCTGGATGCTGGTTGATATTATTGTTGATTTGTTATGAACCACATTTGTTTACAAACGTAGCGTAAATAAAATGATATAAAATTATGTTCTGCATTCATTGATACCTTTGTTTTGTAGCATGCGACAAATATTATTTTTTCTTGATGCAAATTAAATTGTTATGTTTTGAATTATTACTCTTGACGAAATTTACGAATTTTGAGAATTTTTCTCGCCACGAAACTACAGATTATAAATATTTAGCATTTTAGCATTTTAACATTTTAACAATAGATACACAGTGTATCAACCAACTCTATGTAATGAGGTGTTACTTAAAAAAAATTGTAGTCTAATGTCGGATTTGTTTGCAAGAAAAAAATAAACTGAATTTCCATTTTTTTTCTCCTTAAAAAAAATATTTTTTAACTTTGATAATTGAAGCAATAGAATTGAGCGAAATTGATGTAATTCTCAATTATCATTTGGATTTTCAAAATCATTTTAAATTTATAATATTATTTCAAGGCGATTGATTTTTCTTTTTGTGTATCAATTATAAAATTTTAAATAGTTAATTGGACGTATTGGAAAAAGTTAATTTTGATCGTAACTTTAAATGAACTTCTTCCCATTCTAAATTCTAATAATTTTTAGGGTTTAGATTTATGTTCTGTTAGTTCCTTTTATGGAAAATGTTTGCAATGCATGCTGAAATCAAGATTGTTTGCATGCTGTGTCCAGTAACGTGGCTTGAAAAATTATGATTGGAAAAAAATGTGTAATGTTGGAAAAATTTTAAGACGATGGGTCCATTCTGTTGTTGTGGGAAAATGTTTCCCCGACTCTATGGGATAAAATTGGTTCACACTGGTGTACTGGAATTGGTCCAAATAAAGGTAATTATTTTCTAATTGAGTGTATAATCGCAAGGCGTCAATTCAAATCAAAGTTTATGGTTGAAGGCACTAAATCTTCTGGTATTTCGGGATGAACGGTTACTCCAAGGCTGGGAGATGTCTCAAAAAAAACGTTTCGATCCACTACTACCCTGTGGGTAGAGTGATCGGAAATTCGTATGTTGCAGTTCGGAAAACTTGAAAAATGTTTGATGACTGTCATCCAGGGACAAAAGTGGGGACGGGTAGAAAACGTGTTCCCTTGGTGTATAATCTGGAAATTATTTTCAGCCAATCACATATTTGTCCACCAAAAATTCTATTAAAATGGTTTTTACCTTTGAAATTCTTATATTGAGGCTCAGGATGGTATTGAAAATTTATAAATATGTTGTCAGACTATATTTTGTTTTATGGATTTCAGATATCCACTTGGATATAATTCTCTTGTCTTTTTCTTACAGTAGACGATCTTGTTCTCTTCGACGTTTTTCAGGAAATAGAACCTGAATTTGGCTGCAGATTGGTGACAAGCCTGAGTTTTCTCAACCAGAGCAAAGCAAAATGTCAAATTTATAAAAAAGCAGAATATTTGCGAGAGCTTTTCCGCATTGCCAATTTAGTCAAATCGGGCTCAAATATTTCTGGCCAACAAAAGTATCTAGTATGTGGCAAATTTTTATGAATGGCAAATTTGCTATAAAATTTGCATTATTCCCAAGAAATTTCATGAATGAAATTACGCAAAATTCTAAGAAAATATTAAATGTCTTACGAACCGGTTATGTTATCAATGATATTATCCATGACAAACACCTTTGTGAGTACGCCTCACATCTGAGCTTTGCGGCGTATGACAAAACAAAATATGAATGAAATAATCAGCTGTTCCCACGATTAAGCAATTTCAAGCTAAACTTATTTTTGAGGAGGAATAAATGGAGAATTTTGTTGTTGGATTCTTTTTTTCGAAAAAGTAAAGAAACGAAAAAGAAAAAAAAATGTTTTTCAAATGTGTTTTAGAGAGATGTGTAGGAATTCTCCTGTGCAGCAAAACTTTCATCAGCATCATATCGTCGATACCACTGATAAAAACATTAAAGCTGCCAAAGCTAGATGAACAGAAATAAATAAAAGATAAATCCAAATTCGGTCATGGTCGACTACAAGACACTTTACACTTTCCTGCTCACCAAAAACAAATTTTATGTCAATATCAGACAAATTGAATCAATACCAAACAATATAGGCTATTGAGCAAGCATAATACATATGAATGTACGGACGGACAGATATGGGGTCTGAGACCAATTTTAAAGAGTGCAAACTTTCGTCACAACAAACTATAAAAATTGCTACCATATAAGGGCTTAGGGGATTGTTAATAAAATTTAATGTCTCTATGGTCAGACAATATATCGTCCACCACAAAACCGGATAATTAAGTGAGTTATACGAAACTTAATTAAATGGAAAAAGGACGATCAGGTACGGATATCCTTCCCATGGTACGTTCCCATTATTTTGCCATCCACATCCTCTAAGATGTAATAATGTTTGCCTAGTTTTTCCTTCACTCTTGCCTTTATAAAAACCGGGGCAAACTTAGCATTGAAATGTTTCTCGGCGCTGCTCTGAGCGAAGTTCCTCCGATATACAATCTGTCCTATATCAAAAGTCTGTAGTCTGGTCCGCAAATTATATGTATTTTGATTTCTTTCATAGGCTTCCTTTATGTGCTTCCGAAGATCTTGGCGTATGAGTTGAAGATGGTCATCTCTAGCTAACGAAACACTGGGCTCATTCAATTGATTCAAATTTTTAAGAATTTCATATTGTGAGGCATGAGTGACCATATCGAAGCCAAAAATGGCATGATATGGGGAACATTTGATAGCCTGATGGAAGGAGTTACGAAGAGCGCAGCTAATATGGCTGAGCTTTTCGTCCCATTGTATATGGTCACCCTTCAAATAAGATCTTATCCCAGCAATCAATGAGCGATTAACCCGCTCCGAAGCGTTAGATTGCGGAGAGTAAAGGGCTGTGTAAATATGTCTAATACCATAGGAGGTCAAAAATGCTTTTAGCTCATTGGATCGAAACTGGCTAACTATGCATTCCGGAATTCCATAAATATGAAATATATGCTTTTGTAAGAATTCTTGGATAGGAGAAGCGGTGAATTTTTTAAGTGGACATAGCCAGTGGAACTTTGACAGGTGATCTAGAACTATCAGAATACCGATGTATCCGGATTTAGTTCTAGGATATGGACCTAAGAGATCCACGTATAATCGCTGGAACGGACGGACAGTTTCGGGTAATCTACCCATTGGAGGCTTCAATACTGCGTTTGGAGCTTTCGTAACCTTGCATGTCTCGCAATTACGGATGTAGTCCCGCACATCTTTCACCATGCCAGGCCAATAGAATGTACGTCTTAGAAGCTCTATTGTTTTGGCCATGCCTCCATGAGAACATTCAGGGACATCATGAGCCTTTGATATGGTCTCCCTACGAAGTCTCAGCGGAATCCAAAGCTTCCAACATTGTTGTTCTTGAGATTCGTCGCCCGAGTAGTGTTCTGTTCGGAAGTAAACGAACTTATCTACTACTTTAACATCGGGGTATTTATTTTCGTTTTTCATAACCATGTCTCTCAAATCCTTGTAATCTACATCTTCAAAAGAAGCTGAATCAAAGTCTATTGCAGGATCAATAATTTCCAACGCCGAAATTTCTTCCGCTGGAATTCTCGACAGTGCGTCGGGAACAATATGGTCCTTGCCCTTCCTATGACTGATCGTGAACCTATAGGGTTGTAATTTAAATACCCATCTAGCCAACCGTCCGCTAAGGTCAGGTTGACGCATCAGCCACAGGAGGCTGGAATGATCCGTAACGACCTCGAAATCATGGAGTTCAAGGTAGCACCTGAACTTTTTGATAGCCTCTAGAGCAGCCAAACACTCACGCTCCGTAACACTGTAGTTACGTTGCGCGGTGTTCAACTTTTTACTCATAAAGGCTATCGGACGCTCATTCCCGTCATCATCTAATTGAACGAGGACCGCCCCGATTCCAAAATCGCTCGCGTCGCAATGAAGGTAAAATTTGCGAGAAAAATCGGGGTTACTCAATACGGGAGCAGACGTTAACAAGCTCTTAACCCTCTCGAAGGCTTTTTGGGCCTCGTCTGTCCATTTAAACTTTTTCTTTGAAGATAAGACTTCAGTGATATGGAATGTCTCGGTCGAGAAATTTTGGAGGAACCGGCGATACCATCCAGCCAGTCCAAGAAAACCTCGAACTTGCTTTAAGTTCTTTGGTACTGGCCAGTTGGTAATCGCGGTTATTTTTTCGGGATCTGTCGTGATACCTCCGTTACCGATAACATATCCAAGATATGAAACTTTGGTAACACAAAATCTGCTTTTTGACACATTCAGTGTAAGGTTTGCTTTTCTGAACTGTGCAGATATCCTCATTAAAACGTCAAGATGGTCTTTGAAATTCTCAGATACTATCACTAAATCATCTAAGTAACCGAAAACTGAGTGGCGAAGGTCAGGTGGTATGAGAGCATCCATGAGGCGGCACATGGTCTGTGGGGCATTGCACAGCCCGAACGGCATTACCACAAATTGGTATAGAGGCCGGCCCGGGACTGTGAATGCCGTAAAATGTTTTGATGTCTCATCCAACCCAATTTGCCAGAAGGCATCTTTTAGGTCTAATTTAGAAATAATATTCGCCTTCGGTAACCTAGAAAAAATGCCCTCTATATTGGGAAGAGGATATGCATCTTTCCTGGTAACTAAATTTAGCTTTCGAGCATCTAAACATAGCCTAACTTTATTGGGCTTAACAACTAATCTCATTGGGGAGCTCCAATCTGATGTAGATGGCTCAATTACACCTAACTTAAGCATCCTATCGATTTCGGTGAACATCAACTTTTCCACCGCCGGTGAAACGGGGTAGAATCGTTGTTTCACTGGGGCTGCGTCACCGACATCGATATGGTGCTTAATAATCCCAGTTCTTCCTAAACCTTGGGTCTCAAAGTTTGGGAATAGTGCCACAACAGCATCCAGTTGCTTACGCTCCTCTGGAGTCAAATTAAAAAGTGTGTGATCCGTTTCATTTGAAATTTCATTCATGGTCAAAGTAATTGAAGTATCAGGTGAACAAATGCCATTACTATCAAGTGCCACAATATCAACAGATCCCAAAAGATTTTGGATAAGACCAAAAGACTTACAAAAATCCGTACCTAAAATCAATCTCTGGGAAATTGATGGAACAATATATAACCTAATGTCTCTTTTTGTGCCCTTGAAAGTAATATGCACATTAAGCCATCCAAGGACCTTTTGTCCTTTTCCATCAGCCGTGTTTACAAACGACTTTAAATAGAAAAAATTCGGGTATTCAGAAAAATCCCTTAAAGCTAATTGACCACCAATGCAACTCACGTTTGCTCCAGTATCTAGGAGGCCATATTCTTGGACATCCAAAAAGGACACCTTAGCATAATAACGTTTGTCATGGGGATTTGCTACTACAGTGGAAACCTGAATTTTACGACAAATTTTCCTTAATTTAAAATAATTACGTAGACGGATCGTAGACCTCTTCGGTTTCCTATTTTGCGTCAAAGCCGAAATATTAAAAATCTCATCTCTTCTGCGAAGATATAATTCCCACCGCTTGTGAAGGGGTAATCGAGGGTATATAATGTGAGAATTATCAATATTGGAAAGTCCTTTTGAAATGTCTGGTCTTTTCAAAATAGTTACATTTTCGTTTTGGGTTGTCACGTCAGGGTTAGTGTCAAATTCGGTTATATTCGAATTTCCATTAGCCAAGTTCATAGGTCGTCTTTCGACGGACCCATCTGTTTCAAGTTTTTTGGATTCTGATTGCGAGAATTACATTTAATGCACTGTGGCTTATAAATATTTTTTATACCGCAACCATAGCAAAAAATAGTACGGTCTTGTAGACAATCTTGCCAATGATGGCCAGGATTGTCACAATTCCAACATTTGAATGTCGTATCCGTTTTAGAAACAACCTCTACAAAATTCCGGGCATCCAAATCTTCTAAAGATCCCTGATCCACCTCAGCCACATGACGACGTTGTCCAAAATTAGGAATTTGATTTCGTTGCGCTAATGTTTTTCTAACATAATCGTCGTTCAAGAGATTTTCGCGCATCTGTACGAGCTTGCGCAGATGTGGAAGGGATCTAATCGGAACATAAAGAAGGTCCTGACGAATTTCTGGTCTGAGATTCCTAGTAATAATCTCTATAAGCTCTTCATCAGACATTTGTCTGGGCAGTCTATCTGCTATCATAGAAACAGCATCGAAGAAGTTGTCAAACGTTTCCCCCGGTTTCTGTTTCCTATTTCTAATTTCTTCAAGGATATCAAACGAGGATTTCATATCCCGATACTGGTCTCGTATCGCCGTACAAAAACTATCCCATTCAATTATAGACACTTGTTTGTGGTAGCGCCAGTACCACTCTCGCGCTTTTCCTGTTAAAAGCGTATTTAAATTTTTACAAATGACAGTAAAGTCATCATCAAATGTCTCTTTCGTAAGAGTAGCAACTCTGTAGAGAAATTCATCTATGTTGAGGCCATTAGACGAACCATCAAATTTCAAGTTCCAATTATGAATTATGGAAGTTACTTTGTCTGCGTATGCAGTACCATTAAAAGACGAATACGAATTAGAAGACAAATGAGAAGCTTGATTATTTGAAGGAAAATCCAATGGAGGATGGCCATTGCCATTCGAATTTGGTTGAGTATTTCCGGGGTTGCGTAACTTATTACCAAAATTGGGATTGCCATCTCCCACATTCCTACCCTTTTCTCTGGGAATATTGTTCCCGACATTTCTATTATTGTAACCCTCCGATGTGACATTCGGGGGATTAATAGGTGAATTTAATACCTGTCTATTTGTAGGTTGTGAAATTTGCATACCCTGGAGTATTTTTGTTATACTACTTTCAATCATGCGATGGATTTCATTATAATCAATATTAGACCGATTCGATGTGTCAGCGATTGGGTTTTGAATTGGAGAAATAAGAAAATTATTATTTCTACTTTCGGTATTACGATTAGGGGTTTCAAGATTATCGCTTTGAACTGCACTGGAATCAAGTGGAGCATTTTGAACATCATTAAATAAATTTCTGATAGTACTACGAGTATTGTAGTGCTTAGCCATAGCACCTCTACCTTTACCTCGTTTATTAGATGTTTTTCCTAATACGGGCTGCCTAGTAGAAATGAGATATGGTCTAAGGTCACTTAATTGACAAGCCTGTTTACAAACAGGGCATTCCGAGGATGACGATAAAAATGATTCGAGACAAGCTCTATGAAAAATATGTGAACAGCCAGTAATTATTAAACAGTCTTGATTATCGTTAATAGATTGGTTACAAATCGAACAAGAAGAATAATTTTCTTGAGCTTCCGTCTGAACAGCCAGTTCTTCTGGAGCAGGATCTATTGGCAAAGAAGTAGCCATTTTTCAATCTCAAATTCTCAAATGCGTAAAAATATGATATAGAATACAATTATTTATTATTTATTTTTAAACTGCTTGTTAAAAATTTTTATTACTAATAAGTTTTTATTTAAAATTCGTTATTTAATTCATAACTTTTTATTCACAAATTAATTAAAGATTATTATTTTTTGTTTGTAATTATCTTGTATGTTTTTTATTAATGTATTTATGTGTTTTTAATTATTTTTCACCAAAAGCTCGTTATTTATTTAATAACTTTTTATGGACAAATTTATTAGTAGATAATTGTTTTATTTATTCCTTCGTTTGTAATTACTTTTATTTTATGTATTTATTTATTTAAATAATTTATTTTTATTTATTAAAGTGATTTAATTTCTATTCCTGATATATTTTTATACAAATTTTTATATTTATTAGTTTATTAACTTTACTGTTATAATTTTTAAAGTATATTTCGTGTTTTGTAAATGGTATTTGAGAATCAAATTTTTACAGAACAAGAAAAAAAATGAACTTTGAAAAAAAAACTTTTATCATATGCAAATGGACGTTTCCTACAAGGTGACGTTAATATAAATGGAGTAAAGAAGCTGCATTCTAAAACAACACAAAAAAAAAACAAAAATCCTGGCTATGGAGATTTGCCTCCTCTTTAACTAAAACTTCGATAGACAAACCAGCCTAGAAAAATCGCATCCTTCATATATCTCATCTTTAGTCAACGGTTATCAAAATGCTGCGGCAAAATTAACAAAATCCTGTATGACAAAAGGTGCTGATAACTCAGTCTATCTAATTAAAATTAAAGATTGACCAAACCTAAAAGAAAATAAAATTTCCCCAATATAAAAAAGCTGGTAGTGAAAAACCTGCAGAATATTCCAACGGTCAGTTTACTTGAAGTTAACTCCAAATAACCGAAAAGTCCAGAAGGATTCTTACACGAAATCCAAGACACAAAGTTTTCAAACTGAAGAAAATTTAATCCTTTTCCAAATATAGAAATCTACTAATAAGATACCGGAAGGAGCCGAAGGACATGGACTATATCGAACGGCCCCACACGTTGGGCGCCAAATACTGTAATGTACGCGAATGATATTCGCTGTTGATGCACATTTTTTAATACTTAGGAAGCATCCTGAATCTTGGTGTGAGGTAGGACTGCGGGAGCCTTTGATTCCGCTAGCTTCAATCGTTGGGGAGGGTTCGGTCCTTCTCAAGCCAATGCATGTTACCATCACAGTTATTTTAATAGACTCCCTATTTATTTAACCCCAATCTGTTTAATAAAAATTGAACCAGAAACTACAAATGAAATACAACAAAAACTCCAGAAGAGAAACCCCACTGGAATGGATAATGATTATGTATGTGCTATTAAAATGCCGCGGTAAAAATCTTTCTCGGATGTTCTGAGAAAGTGCCTCAAAACCCACGCCAGCCTTCGTCTTAATTTGGCTATTTTATTAAGACCCCAAAACAAAATCTAAATTACTCCAATTTATATAACCATCCCTTTTAATAGGAAAACGTCCCTTAACCTTTTACCAATTCATAATTGAATAGAACTCAAATTATTTTCAATATATATATTCATTCAAAAAGTTTATTAATAATTCACTAATATAAATATAATTCCTTAACATCCTTAGTAGATTTATGAAAAAAATATATAGAAATGTATACTAAACAAAACAGGAAAAAAGGATAATTCAAAAACATACGTATGCGTTTTTTTGCGAACCTCAAAAGGTTAATCAATTTTAATTTAAACGAAATAATCATGAGGAAAGAAAAAAAACCAAAACAAATAGTCAATAATATCAATTCAGATACTTGAGAGATACAGAGAGAGCGAGAGATCACATATAAATAATAAGAATAACAAAAAATATGAAATTTAACAATTATAGTAAATCATAGCAACAAAACAGCATTGTGATATTTTCTTGTGCTCTTCTCTCTGGCTCTCCAAAGCATGTGAGTACGATATAAAGAATGCAAGAAAACAATAATGAATGAAAGTTGTAAAAACTTACCACCACTCCTCGATCCGTTGAAGGCCTTCACTCTGATCTGGATGCTGGTTGATATTATTGTTGATTTGTTATGAACCACATTTGTTTACAAACGTAGCGTAAATAAAATGATATAAAATTATGTTCTGCATTCATTGATACCTTTGTTTTGTAGCATGCGACAAATATTATTTTTTCTTGATGCAAATTAAATTGTTATGTTTTGAATTATTACTCTTGACGAAATTTACGAATTTTGAGAATTTTTCTCGCCACGAAACTACAGATTATAAATATTTAGCATTTTAGCATTTTAACATTTTAACAATAGATACACAGTGTATCAACCAACTCTATGTAATGAGGTGTTACTTAAAAAAAATTGTAGTCTAATGTCGGATTTGTTTGCAAGAAAAAAATAAACTGAATTTCCATTTTTTTTCTCCTTAAAAAAAATATTTTTTAACTTTGATAATTGAAGCAATAGAATTGAGCGAAATTGATGTAATTCTCAATTATCATTTGGATTTTCAAAATCATTTTAAATTTATAATATTATTTCAAGGCGATTGATTTTTCTTTTTGTGTATCAATTATAAAATTTTAAATAGTTAATTGGACGTATTGGAAAAAGTTAATTTTGATCGTAACTTTAAATGAACTTCTTCCCATTCTAAATTCTAATAATTTTTAGGGTTTAGATTTATGTTCTGTTAGTTCCTTTTATGGAAAATGTTTGCAATGCATGCTGAAATCAAGATTGTTTGCATGCTGTGTCCAGTAACGTGGCTTGAAAAATTATGATTGGAAAAAAATGTGTAATGTTGGAAAAATTTTAAGACGATGGGTCCATTCTGTTGTTGTGGGAAAATGTTTCCCCGACTCTATGGGATAAAATTGGTTCACACTGGTGTACTGGAATTGGTCCAAATAAAGGTAATTATTTTCTAATTGAGTGTATAATCGCAAGGCGTCAATTCAAATCAAAGTTTATGGTTGAAGGCACTAAATCTTCTGGTATTTCGGGATGAACGGTTACTCCAAGGCTGGGAGATGTCTCAAAAAAAACGTTTCGATCCACTACTACCCTGTGGGTAGAGTGATCGGAAATTCGTATGTTGCAGTTCGGAAAACTTGAAAAATGTTTGATGACTGTCATCCAGGGACAAAAGTGGGGACGGGTAGAAAACGTGTTCCCTTGGTGTATAATCTGGAAATTATTTTCAGCCAATCACATATTTGTCCACCAAAAATTCTATTAAAATGGTTTTTACCTTTGAAATTCTTATATTGAGGCTCAGGATGGTATTGAAAATTTATAAATATGTTGTCAGACTATATTTTGTTTTATGGATTTCAGATATCCACTTGGATATAATTCTCTTGTCTTTTTCTTACAGTAGACGATCTTGTTCTCTTCGACGTTTTTCAGGAAATAGAACCTGAATTTGGCTGCAGATTGGTGACAAGCCTGAGTTTTCTCAACCAGAGCAAAGCAAAATGTCAAATTTATAAAAAAGCAGAATATTTGCGAGAGCTTTTCCGCATTGCCAATTTAGTCAAATCGGGCTCAAATATTTCTGGCCAACAAAAGTATCTAGTATGTGGCAAATTTTTATGAATGGCAAATTTGCTATAAAATTTGCATTATTCCCAAGAAATTTCATGAATGAAATTACGCAAAATTCTAAGAAAATATTAAATGTCTTACGAACCGGTTATGTTATCAATGATATTATCCATGACAAACACCTTTGTGAGTACGCCTCACATCTGAGCTTTGCGGCGTATGACAAAACAAAATATGAATGAAATAATCAGCTGTTCCCACGATTAAGCAATTTCAAGCTAAACTTATTTTTGAGGTGGAATAAATGGAGAATTTTGTTGTTGGATTCTTTTTTTCGAAAAAGTAAAGAAACGAAAAAGAAAAAAAAATGTTTTTCAAATGTGTTTTAGAGAGATGTGTAGGAATTCTCCTGTGCAGCAAAACTTTCATCAGCATCATATCGTCGATACCACTGATAAAAACATTAAAGCTGCCAAAGCTAGATGAACAGAAATAAATAAAAGATAAATCCAAATTCGGTCATGGTCGACTACAAGACACTTTACACTTTCCTGCTCACCAAAAACAAATTTTATGTCAATATCAGACAAATTGAATCAATACCAAACAATATAGGCTATTGAGCAAGCATAATACATATGAATGTACGGACGGACAGATATGGGGTCTGAGACCAATTTTAAAGAGTGCAAACTTTCGTCACAACAAACTATAAAAATTGCTACCATATAAGGGCTTAGGGGATTGTTAATAAAATTTAATGTCTCTATGGTCAGACAATATATCGTCCACCACAGTTTCAAGTAAAAAGCGTCTTTAAAATAAAGTGTTGAAAAACATGTCTTATTTTTTAAAGATTTTTTGCTTTGCAAAAAGGAAAAAGGAAACAAATTTAAAGACAATTTTATTAATTTTAAAGACTTTTTCTTAATTATTAAAGTCACGTTGACCTTACCTCAAAAATTTTATCTTTCATGTTATGATACACATTTTTAAGTAAAATCACTTAATTATAAGGACATTACAACTTCATTCAAAAGTTTATTGCCTTTTGGACAAGAAAAAAAACTTTATTTTAGAGAAATGCGTCTTCCATGTTAAGCAAAATTTGCATTCTTATTCTAAGGACATGGAATCTTTGACTTCACGACAATATTTTTTTCAGTGTAGAAAACTAAAAAATTAAATATAAATAAGATCGTTTAATTGCATTTATTTGACGTTCATTACAAACATCTTTGTAGTAATACGGGATGAAATTGATCGAAAGTACTGTTGTTACTTTTACAACACATACTAGATATATATTTTGACATTTGCCGTTTTTGAAAACAATTACTAAAAAACACGTTGTGTTTTCCCCAATGTACGTACGTACAAAAATACATATCGTACATTTTAAACGTTTACTCACACTACGCTAAGTACTAGCTAAATTTGAAATTACCTACACAGTGTAATTTCAAAGTTACACATTTCATAACATTTTATTCGGAGCGGAGCGGTTTTTCATTTGGAAACCGCTCCGCTCCGGATTTTAGAAATGCCGCTCCCGCTCCGCTCCCGCTCCGGCAAAAAAAGGGCTTGCTCCGCTCCGCTCCGCTCCGGATCCCTGATTAAAACTATTCTTTCATAAATGCGCATACTAATAATGCCTGAACAAAGCGTCGCCAAAAAACTAGTGAAAAAGTTCTTTTTGGGTCTCGGAGTGGTGCAAAATTGGCGGAGAAGCGATGACTGTAATAGGAACTGTCATAGGAAGGATGTCCACCATTTCAGCAGCCGTTGTACTGAATTTACATCACTTCTTAAGGCGTGGTCCGAATTCAGTGTTTTGAATGTGAATTAAAAAATTTTGTGATATTTTCCCGAATAAATAATTTTTATAATTTTTAATGCATTCCAATGCTTGTCTGAAACGTTTGTTCTGGAATATTTTCAAAAATTATCGATTCTTCTAGCATTCTTCCGGCAATCTAGCATTCTTCGGCATTTGAATAATTTTTACCATTTTATTAATTCTTTTTAAACTATTTGAAAAAAAAAATACACATTAAAATATGACAAAACGAGCTATAAAAAATTTAATTAGTTAAATTTCCTGTGTAGTTAAAATAATTAACTTCTTTGAGAGGACTTTTTTGGAAGTTCTTTTAAAGTTGTGCCTTTAGAACAACTCCCAATTTTTTGCTGGGAAAAAGTGTGGAACTACTATTAGTTGCTTTATTAAAAATTAATTGTCTAGTTATGTTGATGTATGTTTTTTTAATCATTTTTATAAAATAAAACATTAATTGAACCTATATGTTCAGTCTATTTAGCTAGGGGGCTATAGCCCCCCCCCCCCCCCCCATGAAAATTGTCTAGCTACGCTAATGCTCAGGGGCCGGCCCTGAGCAATATTGCCAAAGACACCTTCTGGGTGTTGCAAACATATGCACTAACTTCCCAGCAAAAAAAGCGTCGCCAAAAAAGTAATGAAAATGTTCTTTTCGGATCCGGAAGTGGTGCAAAATTGACGCAGAAGCGATGAATTTAATATAGGCTTGTCATAGGACGGAAGTCCTCCATTTCAACAGCCGTTGCACTGAATTTGCATCACTTCTTTAGGTGTGATCCGAATTCAATGTTTTGGATGCAAATTAAAAAATTCTGTGATATTTTGTCAAATAAATAACTTTTATAATTTTTAATCGATTCTAACGCTTGTCGGAAACGTTTGACCTCAAATATTTTCAAAACTTCACAATTTTTCAGATTGAATTTAGTATTTTTTTCGACAAAATTTTAATGATTTGTACTATTTTATGAATTCTTACTCTGTTTTTAACCTATTTGAAACAAAAAAAGTTAAAATTACTCATTAATAGTATGAAAAAACCAAGTTATAAAAAACTGAATTAAAAGAACTTCCTAGGTAGTTGAAATAAAGAACATCATTGGGAGTGCATCTTCTGGAAGTGCTTTTAAAGTGTGCCTTTGGAAGAACTTCCAAATTTTTTTGCTGGGTTATAATACCCTGTTCCACAGTGCGACGCACACTCAAAAAAAAGTTTACTTGAATTCATAGATTTTGACCTTCCCTTAAGGATTTTGGTATTGATTCCGAGCCAAAGATGCGGCTTCTTTAAAATAAAGAATTTTTTTTAGCGACCTATCTGCCTTTAAATCTAGAACCAATAAAATTAAAATTAGGATACAGATCTCATTTATCAAATTTTCATTCTGTTTTCGCGGTTTATTAATAAAGGTACTCACGTCAAAGTAAACAAAGTTTTCTTAATTCCAAAAAAAAAATTTAAACCAAAGACGCTAAATCCTCAAAATAAGTCTTAGCCTATATTTGAAGAGCTTTTATCTTAAATCTAAAGTTTCAATATTTCAGTTGATTTAAGGACAATTTCTTTATATCAAAAATGTGTTTCTTTACTTTAAGGAAAATTAGCCTTAGTTCAAAGACATGCGACTTTAATGAAGGGGCGCAAATTTACAAAATTCGTGTCCTAAATTTAATGAAAAAAAATTTGAAGCAAAGATTATAAACTTTATTTTGATTAAAATTTCATTATTTTAAAGAAATTTGTCCTTAATATTTTGTAAATTTCGCATCCTAAAATTTAGGTTGCGTAATCTTTAATATCACGTAAATATTTTTTTCAGTGCAGGGTATTACAAGCAGCGGTGCCAACTCTGACGATTGTTAATCATTTTGACGATTTTTGATGGAAAATTTGACCTGTGACGATTTGACGACGATTTTAAGCAAAGTAGCTATGAGTTGACGAAAACGTTCGACTCAAGTGTTTCCTTTTAACGTTTTTTATGACGATCTTATCGTGTTTCTCTAGTGGTTTGATAATTTTGATTGACAAATATACGATATGCATATTGGTCGAGCATTCCCAACAAAAAATACTTCAGCAGTAAGAGTTTAGTTGCGCTTTTTGGTATATAATAAAGTAGGCAGTACATCCACACTGCATGAATCGGTGGCAATAACGTAAACGAGTAATCAAACTAGTTTATGATCATTCGTTTACGTTATTGCAATCAATTCATTCAGTATAGATGCATGAAATGTAGTGCTGTTTTCCTTCATGCCAATAATGCTATACTCAAGATTATATATCACTTCTGAGCAATTATATTAGCGCTATGTAGAAGCTACTCTAAATCGGGACATCGCCCACAAAAATCAGCACTGATTCGGTTGTTTTGTAAGCAGTTGGTACTGCCTGTCACCCTTACAATCCTGCTGAAATAGTGCTCCATTTTTTGCTGGGTTGGTTTATAGTGACAAAGGAGTTTTATCTCATTTTAAAAGTAGTAATTATTTGAATATATTCGTACCCAGCAAGAAAGGTTAGCCAAAAAAGTGGCGAACATGTTCTTTTTTGATCCGGAAGTGGTGCAAAAATGGCGCAGAAGCGATGAATTTAACATGGGCTTGTCATAGGACGGATGTCCACCATTTCAACTGCCGTTGCACTGAATATGTATCACTTCTTAAGGTGTAATTCGAATTCAGTGTTTTCGATGTGAATAAGCAAAGAGAGTAAAGTACACCCTTACTCTCTTGCTAGTTTTTACTGAAAAAGTACGCGAACAGACCTATTGACATAAATATAATATAATAACATTATTTACTCATAGTCACCCTTTGTTGCTATACTACGATCTCTGTATCTAAGAAAGTATAGCATACTTTTAGGATAGGAACAATTCATATGAGATAGTAGGCGTATCAATTCTTGAAAAATAAGTATATGATATTTAATGTTAATTTTATTCTTGGTATATGTACAACATATTGATTAGAGTATTGTAATTGGTTTAAGTGCGATGTTGTGCATAACATTGTCAAACAATGCTTCAAAGCACACATAAAACGTATCTAACATTATTTATTCTTAGTCACCCTTTACTTATTATAGTACGAGCTTAATCTGTAAAATTATATAGCATACTTTCAGGATGAATTACAATTCATTTCAGATTGTAGAGATGCCAATTCTTGGAATAAATTAGAATATATGATATTGGCTTTTCAACAACTTTAGTTGCAAACGTATGATGCTCCCCTTCTTTGTGTACCAAATACAACTTTTGGGTAGGACAAAAATGGATATAATGTAATTTTTCATATATCACAAAAATTCTTCGAACAAATGCGAAAGGGACGATCTATGATATGTTCACTCAAAAACAAAGTTTACTTGGAATCAAAGATTTTCACATTCCCTTAAGGATTTTGATATTGATTCCGAGCGAAGGGTTTCTTTAAAATAAGGACATTTTTTAGGAGTCTTTGTAGCACAAGCAATAAAATTAAAGGTAGGATCACTAAAATTAAAATTAGGATACAGATCTCATTTATGGACTTTTCATTCTCATTTTCATTTTCGATACATTAATAAAGCAATTCATGTAGAATTCATGTCAGTTTTAAAGTCCAAATAATAACATTTACTTCCAAGTAAAAAATGTCCAAATTTAATTCCAAAGCAAAAGTTTAAACCATAGATACAAAATTCTCAAAATAAGTCTTAGCCTCTATTTGAAGCGTTTTTATCTTAAATCTAAGGATTCAATATTTCGATTTCTTTAACTCAAAAATGTGATTATTTACTTTAACGAAAAATTGTCTTTAACGGAGAGATGCAAATTTTCAATATTTAGTAAAAAATTTTTGAAGCAAAAATTACAAACCTTTAATTAAAATTTCATTATTTTAAAGAAATTTGTCCTTAATCCTAAAATTTAGGTTGCGTAATATTTAATACCGCGTATATATTCGTATTATTACTTTTTTACCGTGAGGCATTAAGATAAGTCATATTTGCCGGGTAAAACCATTCGTTCTTCCGAGAGCGCTTTATATGAACGAAATTGTTTGGGTTTTAGAATAAAAAGGTTTTTATTTAAGACAAATAAATAAAGAAATGTTGATAATATTTGTTTTTTTTTTTCATAAAAATGTGAACGTTTCCGATACTGTTTTTTAAACGTTTTATTTGTTGCTTTTACCTTCAATGCACTATTAAGGTATCATAATAAAATCCAAAACTCCATCAATAAAAAATTGTAAAAATCTTTTTAATTCCAATATTAAAATCTTAATGTAATTAAAAGTAAATATTACGCATAATTAATACCGAAATTATTAGTACGAACTCATTGCTTTGTACCATATAATTTCTGGGGCGTTGGTATATCTGAGACAAAGAAATTGGCTGGATACAATTGAAAAACTCTTGGTATTAAACCGAACATAACCTTATTCACGGTATCTGTGATCAGAGGACGTAGTGCTTCGAAAATTTCTCGCCAGTTTTTATTGAAGGATTCATTAGTGCTGCGTTCGATTTCTTTGTTGTTGCCACCGAAGAGATTATCAAATTGAGTGCTCATATTTTTTGCCTCCACCTCGACTTTTATATCGGTGACATTGTAGAATGTGAATTCACCCTTTTCAAAAAGGCGAGTTTTGGTACGCATTGTTATGTCCATGGAATCTATGGAAAATAGAAAAAAAATCCCTCGTTAAAACTGAAAAAAAATCTTTCACTAAAGTGATCTTAAAATTAACTTATTTTTATTACAAAAATATGATATTTTATATTTTTTCAAAATTTTCAATCAAATTTTCATTATCCTAAGGATCAGAGATGAGTATTTTGTGATATACACAAAATACTCATGGCATAGCAAGTATGATTACTGATATGCATGCTACTCATGATAGAATATGGACTGCATAGATGATCCGTTTCTCTCCGCGAAAAAATGTGTAAGAATAACTTTTTGTCATTTCGTGTTGATTTTTTGAAAGAGTTGCTTTTGTGTAGTTCGTAAAGAGCAAACCGCATAAAATTTTGGTTTTGGTCGCAATTTCTGAACCAGCTATGTAATTTATAATCCATTCCATTCATTTCATTTTGTTTACTTCATTTCATTGGGATTTTAGTATAGCAAGAGGGAGCCACCTTGGTGCAATGGTTAGCATGCCCGCCTTGCATACACAAGGTCGTGGGTTCGATTCCTGCTACGACCGAACATCAAAAAGTTTTTCAGCGGTGGATTATCCCACCTCAGTAATGCTGGTGACATTTCTGAGGGTTTCAAAGCTTCTCTAAGTGGTTTCACTGGAATGTGGAACGCCGTTCGGACTCGGCTATAAAAAGGAGGTCCCTTGTCATTGAGCTTAACATGGAATCGGGCAGCACTCAGTGATAAGAGAGAAGTTCACCAATGTGGTATCACAATGGTTTGAATAGTCTAAGTGAGCCTTATGCATCGGGCTGCCACCTAACCTAACCTAACCTAGTACAATTAAAATCTTATAAATTTAGTACTAAGTGTATACGAATATAAGTTTGGGGTATACTCTGTCGTGAGTACTCTTTTTATACCCTCCTCTATAGGATTTGTCATTCCGTTTGTAACACATCAAAATATTGTTCTAAGACCCCATAAAGTACATATACTCGTATTCTGGGTAGTGGTGAAATTCAGAGTCGATCTAAGTATGTCCGTCCGTCTGTTGAAATCACGCTAACTTCCGAAAGAAACAAGCTATCGACTTGAAACTTGGTACAAGTAGTTGTTATTGATGTAGGTCGGATGGTATTGCAAATGGGTCATATCGGTCCACTTTTAACGGACCTCTAGATTTGGCTTGGCTCTAAGTGAAGCATATTTCATCCGATTTGGCTGAAATTTGGTACGTGGTGTAAGTGTACGGTCTCTATCAACCGTGCAAAAATAGGTCCAAATCGGCCCATAATTATATATAGCCCCCATTTAAACCGATCCCCAGTTTTGGCTTGTGGATCCTCTAAGAGAAGCAAATACATAGTGTTAGTATATGGTATCTAACAACCATGCAGGAATTGGTCCATATCGGTCCATAATTATATATAGCCCCCATATAAACCGATCCCCAGATTTTACCTCCGGAGCCTCTTGGAAGAGCAAAATTCATTTGATTCGGTTGAAATTTGGTACGTGGTGTTCGTATATGGTCTCTAACAACCATGCAGGAATTGGTTCATAATTATACATAGCCCCCATATAAACCGATCCCTAGATTTGATCTGCGGTGCCTTTTGGAGAAGCAAAATTCATCCGATCTGGTTGAAATTTGGTACGTGGTGTTAGTATATGGTATTTAACAATAATGCCAAAATTGGTCCATATAGACCCATAATCATATATAGCCCCCATATAAACCGATCCCCAGATTTGGTTTTGGAGCTCTTTGGAGGAGCAAATTTCATCCGATTTAGTTGAAATTTGATACATTGTGCTAGTATATGGCCGTTAGCCACACCTAAATAGGTCCATATCGGTCTATAGTTATATATAGCCCCAGATAATCCGTTCCCCAATCATACAATACATTTCTGAGACATGGCTGAATTCAGATCATAGCGACCTTTTGGTATCACTTAAGGGATATCGGGTTTTTAGAGCCGACAGAGGGAGACGTGGGGGAGGTGTTGCCATTTATGCCAGGCATGGGATAAAATGTAGATTTATTAGTAATTCTATGGAGATGGATGATGTCGAGTATATATTTCTTGAGGTGACGAATGGTTCCTCCAATTTACTGGTTGGATGTGTGTATAGGCCAAACAATAGTGTACCCTTAGAGGACTTTATGACTACACTTGACTCACTTACTGTTCGCTATGAGAATATAGTTATTGCTGGTGATTTTAATAGTAATGCCCTCATTGAATTCAGATTTGTCGATGCTATGCTATCACTAGGACTCTTTTCTGTTAATAATACTACACCCACACATTATACTTCCACTAACGCGACTTTACTGGACCTTTTCTTAGTTAATGATTTATCGAATATACTTTAGTATGATCAACTTTCAGTACCTTGCTTTTCACGTCATGACCTTATTTTCTTGACATATGACTATCGCCTGGATGTCAGGAAACATTCTGTCAAGTTTCGTGATTTTAAGAATATTAATTACGATCTTCTGAATGTTGAGTTCGAGTGCATTGACTGGGGTTTGATTTATGGTATTGCGTCTATCGATGACCAACTGACTTTTCTTGAGGAAAATATAGTTAAGCTTTACGATATAGCGGTGCCATTGAGGAGTAAGACTATATGCCCAAAAAATCGTCCTTGGTTTACGCATCAGGTTGCAAATGCCTTAAGAGTGAGGGATGTTGCCTACAGGAGGTGGAAGAGATATAGGACTCCTGAACTACGCGGTGAGTACTGTGATGCTAGGAGGAAGGCTCAGGATGAGATAAAGAAGGCTAAGTCTGAGTACTATATGTCCAAATTTGGTGATGCTGTTGGATCAAGGCGAATATGGGGTTTGGTACGCGAGCTTGATGTCGGTAGAAAGGATAGTTATGTGGATGATGAATCAATTGATGTTGACGATATTAACGCGAAGTTTTTGGACATTCCCATGCGGGACGCTGATTCCTCCTTCTATGATATGACAACAGTTGCTTTTGATGATCGTTTTGAGTTCATTGGAGTGGAGGAGATGCATGTTCTGGAAAGTATCATGTCCATAAGATCGAACTCTATAGGTGCTGATGGTGTAGACCCTAGGTTTATCAGGATAATATTGCGTGAACTCCTCCCCTTTATTACCTTCATATTTAATAGGATAATAACCAATAGTTATTATCCAAGTAGGTGGAAGGTAGCACGGATAGTTCCTGTACCGAAGACAGGCGGAGATTACAGACCCGTAGCGATTCTGCCATTTCTATCAAAGGCACTTGAGCGTGTGTTGAGGGATCAAATGGATGAGTACTTGCGTACGAATGCCTTGTTAACGGACTCACAGTCTGGATTTCGACGGAAGAATAGTTGTATTACAGCCCTTGTTGACGTGTCGGAGGATATCAGGCGCTTTATGGATGAAAGGAAATATGTGTTACTAGTGCTTTTAGATCATTCTAAAGCATTTGACACCGTAGACCACGATTTACTTTGTGCTAAATTACGCAATTTCTTTGGGTTTTCAAACACGTCGGCAAGATTAATTTCATCATACCTCTCGGATAGGTATCAATATGTCAGGATTGGGGACAGGCAATCACAGGTGCGGTTGGTAAACAGAGGTGTTCCGCAAGGTTCAATATTAGGACCCTTGCTCTTCTCCCTATACTCTAATGATCTACCTACGCAGGTGAGACATTGTCGGATGCGAATGTATGCTGATGATGTTCAGTTATATATAGGGTGCGAACCGTCATCAATTGGTAGTTGTGAGGCTCTATTGAATGAGGATCTTGGAAGGATATCAATGTGGGCACAGGCCAATGGTCTTACTATTAACCCAATGAAATCTAAGTGTTTGGTGATTAAAGGGCGAACAGTGAGGTCTAGAGTTAATGTTGACATAAGGATAGATAATCAGACGATTGGGATAGTGGAGCGTGCCAGAAATCTTGGGGTGATGTTCAACAGCACTCTGACGTGGTCTGACCATATTACCGCTATGTGTGGCCGTGTATATTCAATACTTCGGACATTATGGCAGTCACAACGTTGTACTCCGTTAAGAATAAGGGTTATCTTAGCCAAGTCATTCTTGATGTCCATTATGCTTTACGGATGTGAACTTTTTGCTAAGTGCGATGCACTAAGATGCCTAAGTATGCAGAGAATGAATAGGACGTTCAATAGCATTACCCGCTACGTATATGGTATACGAAGATATGACAGTGTTTCGGCTTTCTCAGTATGCTTGTATGACATGACATTTCACAATCTACTTAAGTTAAGAGTCCTTATTTTCTTGCATAGGATTATTTATAGTGGTCACCCGGTGCATTTATTTCAACGCCTGCGTTTTTCAAGATTTAATAGAGGAAAAAGATTAATTTTGCTTCGTCATAGCTGTTTGGTCTCTGAGTGGCAATTTTTTATTAACTCCATCCGTCTGTGGAACTCACTTACTTATAATATCCAATGTATAAGTAATGCAGATGCCTTTAAGAAAAATGTTATCTCGTTTTTGAGTAATAATTAAACAAGATTCTTTATCATTTGTTTTATTTTACTCTAAACTGTTTGCTAGCTAGTTTTAATTCTTAAATTTTGTTTTCGTTTTCATGCAATATGTACCCTTATTTTTATGCAATATGTACTTTTATTTATAACTTTCTTTTATTTGTTATAAAATTTTCGTTCAATTTTTTTTTTTGTTTCTCTTTTTCATATTTTCAATTTTAATATTCTTTATCCATTATCTGTAATTATAAATTTTATAAATCTTATTTTAATTGTTGTTATTTTTCTCCTCTTTTTACAATTGTCAAACTTAAATTCTAATAGTGTTTTTTTTTCAGTCTGTAATCAGTTTTTCAATATAAAATATTAAGGTTATTTGCTTATAGATCTATTTTGATTAATTTTTTAAATTTAAAAAAAAAAAAAAAATTTTTTTTCATGAAACCTAATATTGTAATTATATTATATTTATTTAATTGTACATTATGATTTTAAACTTCTCATGCTGAAATATGAGACTCAAGTGGTCTTGTGCATGGGAAAGCAAATAAATAAAGAAAGAAAAAAAAAAGAAAAAAATTGTTCCATGTCGGTTCATAATTGTATATAGTTCCCGTATAAAGCGACCCCCATATTTTAATTCTGGCTCTCTAATTACCGCGCAAAAGTCCATATCGGTTCGTAATTATTTGTAGACTTACATATATATACACAATTTAGAGGACGATGTTAAGAAATTTTAAGACCTTGCCATGGGTAAGTATTACCACAACCCAAGTAATTCGATTGTGGATGACAGTCTTTCGTAGAAGTCTCTACGTAAATCACGGTAGATGGTACGTAAGATTCGGCCTGGCCGAACTTACGGCCGTATATACTTGTTCATTCTCTGGTTGGGGTAACAAACATTTCATAGTGAAAACCCAGTGACGGCACAAAAAAGATTTAAAGTAAATAGAAAATAATATTCGTACAATTTATAAAAATAGTAAAAATTAACTACGGCATGGTTACTATGGTCATGATTTGGCGCCAATTATTTGTCTTCACTTTTGGTATTTTTTTTTACGGGAAAGACGAATTTTAGTAAATTTTCCTTTCTTTGACAACGCATTATAGACATTTAATAACTATTGTAGAATTTAGTTAAATTTTTGCATGAAGTAGTTCATTTTCCCTAAAAGACAGTTTACTCTTTTTATACCCTCCATCATAGGATGGGGGTATATTAACTTTGTCATTCCGTTTGTAACACATCGAAATATTGCTCTAAGACCCCATAAAGTATATATATTCTGGGTCGTGGTGAAATTCTGAGTCGATCTAAGCATGTCCGTCCGTCTGTTGAAATCACGCTAACTTCCGAACGAAACAAGCTATCGACTTGAAACTTGGCACAAGTAGTTGTTATCGATGTAGGTCGGATGGTATTGAAAATGGGCCATATCGGTCCACTTTTACGTATAGCCCCCATATAAAGGGACCCTCAAATTTAGCTTGTGGAGCCTCTAACAGAAGCATATTTCATCCGATCCGGCTGAAATTTGGTACATGGTGTTGGTATATGGTCTCTAGTTATATATAGCCCCCATATAAACCGATCCCCAGATTTGGCTTGTGGAGCCTCTAAGAGAAGCATATTTAATCCGATCCGGCTGAAATTTGGTACATGGTGTTAGTGTATGGTCTCTAACAATCATGCACAAATTGGTCGACATCGGTCCATAATTATATATAGCCCCCATATAAACCGATCCCCAGATTTGGCTTGCGGAGCCTCAAAGAGAAGCAAATTTCATCCGATCCGGCTGAAATTTGGTACATGATGTTGGTATATGGTCTCTAACAACCATGCCAAAATTGGTCCACATCGGTCCATAATTATATATAGCCCCCATATAAACCGATCTCCAGATTTGGCTTGTGGAGCCTCTAAGAGAAGCATATTTCATCCGATCCGGCTGAAATTTGATACATGGTGTTGGTATATGGTCTCTACCAATCGTGCAAAAATTGGTCCACATCGGTTCATAATTATATATAGCCCCCATATAAACCGATCTCCAGATTTGGCTTGCGAAGCCTCAAAGAGAAGCAAATTGCATCCGATCCGGCTGAAATTTGGTACATGGTATTGGTATATGGTCTCTAGCAACCGTGCAAAAATTGGTCCACATCGGTCCATAATTATATATAGCGCACATATAAACCGATCCCCAGATTTGGGTTGCGGAGCATCTAAGAGAAGCAAATTTCATCCGATCCGGCTGAAATTTGGTACATGGTATTGGTATATGGTCTCTAGCAACCGTGCAAAAATTGGTCCATATCGGTCCATAATTATATATAGCCCCCATATAAAACGTTCTCCAGATTTGACCTCCGGAGCCTCTTGGAGGAGCAAAATTCATCCGATCCGGTTCAAATTAGGAACGTGGTGTTAGTATATGGTCGCTAACAACCATACCAAAATTGGTCCAATCACACAAAAATTGGTCCATATCGGTTCATAATCATGGTTGCCACTAGAGCCAAAAATAATCTACCAAAATTGTATTTCTATAGAAAATTTTGTCAAAATTTTATTTCTAGAGAAAATTTTGTTCAAATTTTATTCGGTTCACAATAAAATGTTCATCATTGTCAAAATTTTATTTCTATAGAAAATTTTGTTCAAATTTTATTCGGTACATAATCATGGTTGCCACTCGAGCCAAAAATAATCTACCAAGATTTTATTTCTATAGAAAATTTTGTCAAAAGTTTATTTCTATAGAAAATTTTGTTAAAATTTTATTTCTCTAGACATTTTTGTCAAAATTTTCTTTCTATAGAAAATTTTGTGAAAATTTTTATTTCTATAGAAAATTTTGTGAAAATTTTATTTCTATAGAAAATTTTGTTGAAATTTTATTTCTGTAGAAAATTTTGTCAAAATTTTATGTATACTTTGTCAAACTGAATTATATACGTATTGGATCGATCTTTTTTGATTTAATATATACCACGTATGGACTTACATACAATTTAGAAGATGGTGTTAAGAGCTTTTAAGATACCTTGCCATCGGCAAGTGTTACCGAAACTTAAGTAATTCGATTGTGGGTGGCAGTGTTTAGGAGAAGTTTCTACGCAATCCATGATGGAGGGTACATAAGCTTCGGCCTGACCGAACTTACGGCCGTATATACTTGTTTCAGTATGCAATAACAGGTTGGCTGATAAGTCCCCGGTCTGACACATAGATGGCGTCGCTAGTATTAAATGCATATTATTTTTATATAGTACCAACCATCAAATGATTCGTGTCAAAATTTGACGTCTGTAAGTCAATTAGTTTGTGAGATATAGCGTCTTTTGTGAAGCAACTTTTGTTATTGTGAAAAAATGGAAAAAAATGGAATTTCGTGTTTTGATAAAATACTGTTTTCTGAAGGGAACAAATACGGTGGAAGCAAAAACTTGGCTTGATAATGAGTTTCCGGACTCTGTCCCAGGGAAATCAACAATAATTGATTGGTATGCAAAATTCAAGCGTGGTGAAATGAGCACGGAGGACGCAGTGGACGCCCGAAAGAGGTTACCGACGAAAACATCAAAAAAATCCACAAAATGATTTTGAATGACAGTAAACTGAAGTTGATCGAAATAGCAGAGACCTTAAAGATATCAAAGGAACGTGTTGATCGTATCATTCATCAATATTTGGATATGCGGAAGCTCTGTGCAAAATGGGTGCCGCGCATTTGACCAAAACAACAACGTGTTGATGATTCTGAGCGGTGTTTGCAGCTGTTAACTCGTAATACACCCGAGTTTTCCGTCGATATGTGACAATGGATGAAACATGGCTCCATCACTACCCTCCTGAGTTCAATCGACAGTCGGCTGAGTGGACAGCGACCGGTGAACCGTCTCCGAAGCGTGGAAAGACTCAAAAGTCCGCTGGCAAAGTAATGGCCTCTGTTTTTTGGGATGCGCATGGAATAATTTATATCGAATATCTTTAGAAGGGAAAAACCATCAACAGTGACTATTATATGGCGTTATTGGAGTGTTTGAAGGTCGAAATAGCGGCAAAACGGCCTCATATGAAGAAGAAGAAAGTGTTGTTCCACCAAGACAACGCACCGTGCCACAAGTCATTGAGAACGATGGCAAAAATTCATGAATTGGGCTTCGAATTGCTTCCCCACCCACCGTATTCTCCAGATCTGGCCCTCAGCGACTTTTTCTTGTTCTCAGACCTAAAAAGGATGCTCGCAGGGAAGAAATTTGGCTGCAATGCAGAGGTGATCCCCGAAACTGAGGCCTATTTTGAGGCAAAACCAGAGGAGTACTAGGTTAGGTTAAGTTAGGTGGCAGCCCGATGTATCAGGCTCACTTAGACTATTCAGTCCATTGTGATACCACATTGGTGAACTTCTCTCTTATCACTGAGTGCTGCCCGATTCTATGTTAAGCTCAATTACAAGGGACCTCCTTTTTATAGCCGAGTCCGAACGGCGTTCCACATTGCAGTGAAACCACTTAGAGAAGCTTTGTAACCCTCAGAAATGTCACCAGCATTACTGAGGTAGGATAATCCACCGCTGAAAAACGTTTGGTGTTCGGTCGAAGCAGGAATCGAACCCACGACCTTGTGTATGCAAGGCGGGCATGCTAACCATTGTACCACGGTGGCGTAGGAGTACTACCAAAATGGTATAAAAAAATTGGAAGGTCGTTGTATCGCTCTTGAAGGGAACTATGTTGAATAATAAAAACGAATTTTGACAAAAAAATGTGTTTTTCTTTGTTAGACCGGGGACTTATCAGCCAACCTGTTAATTTGAGTCTCCTTACCAATCTCAATCATCATATGTCCTTCACCATTCAGTGGTAAGAGAAGAATTCGTCCATCCATTTTGTATTGCCCCTCCAATTTGAATGTTGGGAAGAAAAGTTTTGTCAACCATTCAAAGTTCTTTTTGCTTACTCTGCAATGGGAGAGGAATGTATAGAAAATTTTGAAAACTAAAGAAATGTGGAAGTTTTTATGATCTATCTTACATACCTGCTCTCTTTTACTTGTATTCTCGATAGCCCTGAAACATTCAAATCTGACAGAGTCGCTCTTATAGAGGCTGCTTCGTTGTTGTCTTGTTTGAAATGAAGTTTTTCCACTTTCATGGGTTCCAATTTTCCTACCAAAGCATTAACTTCAGGAACTTTTTCACCAAATACTTCGGTGAGAAACTTTTGAATGGACTTGGTTGAACATTTAGTGAACTCAGGTTCGTATATTTTACATGTTTCTATGTATGAGGCTAGAAGAGAAGGAAAGTTCATTAGAATGATTTAGGAGTTGTTTTCAAGATCTGAAAGTCATTTTCTATTTTTTCAAAAATTTTGTATCGTCCACGAAATTTTCAAAATGTAAATAGTGTAAGTATTCTTTCAAGCATGTTTAGTTTTTCCAAAACGTATTTGTATTTTTCTTTTAAAGATTTGGAAAGCTGAATAACTTAAATCTTGAATAATTTAACCCATTCACTACGAACATCTTCAACACGCAAACAAACAACGTTTACCGTAGCCATGTATTTTGTCTTAGCGAGAAGAGTTTTATGCCCGAAAACAAGATTGTAGCAAAAAGCATTTAAGAGGTTCTCAAATTCGATAAAATGTTTATTTAAATTATAGAAATTGAGAGAAAATGGTTTGAAATATCATGTACCTGTTTCTCACAAGAATTTTGTCCATGGTAGTTGTGATCATATAACAACTATCATGGAAAAACTTGGGCGGAGCCAACTCTCAGTAATGCTGATTCTTTGCAGATATAGTAAGTACTATAAAATATTAAATTGTGCAAACTTTGAAAGAGATCGGCTTAAAATATGGGTTTTATAGCCCAATTTATGAAAATCGGGCGATATTTGCCAAATTAAATAGCGTTCGTCCTTGTACTAAAATAACACTCTGTATCAAACTTCTTCAAAATCGGTTAATAATTGCGGCCGGAATCCTGCGAACAACAAATACATGGAAAAACGGGCGAACATAAAGGGCTTGATCGGAGATCTCAGGAGATGATTCTGAGTCGATCGGGATATATTTTATGCACCCAGAGAAGGACTATGATCACCTCAAACATGTTTTAAGAGCAAAATGTTATTTTTGGGTGGTGACCATGTAACATGGTTTTCGCAACCATGTTATTTTCTCGGAAATCATGTATCTGATTTCGGCACGCAGGTTATATTTGACGAGAAAATAAAATTTTAGTGACAAACATGTTACATGGGCACCATACAAAAATAACATTTTGCTCTTGAAACAGGTTTGAGGTGATCATATTCTTTCTCTGCGTGTGGGGTCGAAAATCAATATTTCTGGTAGGCACACCACTATGTGGTTTATGGTATATCAACACATATTGTTGGTAAACCTCTTACTTCAAAATTAGAATTGCTTATTTGAGATTTTGAATACATAAAGGAAATAAAATTGATAAACTAAATTGATGACATTTTTTCTTTATTTCCGAATGCTTTTTATACCCTGTGCCACACTGTGAAACAGGGTATTATAAGTTAGTGCATATGTTTGCAACACCCAGAAGGAGACGAGATAGACACATGGTGTCTTTGGAGGGCTCAGGGTGGGCTCCTGAGTCGATATAGCCATGTCCGTCTGTCCGTGAACACATTTTTGTAATCAAAGTCTAGGTCGCAGTTTTGGTCCAATCGACTTCAAATTTGGCACAAGTATGTGTTTTGGCTCAGAATAGAACCCTATTGATTTTGGAAGGAATCGGTTCAGATTTAGATATAGCTCCCATATATATATTTCGCCCGATATGGACTTATATGGCCCCAGAAGCCAGAGTTTTACCCTAATTTGCTTAACATTTTGCACAAGAAGAACAATTAGTACTATAGTCAAGTGTGCCAAATTTTATTGAAATCGGTTCAGATTTTGATATAGCTCCAATATATATCTTTAGTCCGGTATGGACTAATAAGGTCTCAGAAGCCAGAGTTTTACCCCAATTTGGTTGAAATTTTGCACTAGAAGTGCAATTAGTAGTGTAGTCAAGTGTGCCAAATTTTATTGAAATCGGTTCAGATTTAGATATAGCTCCCATATATATCGTTCGCCCGATTTACACTCATATGACCACAGAGGCCAATTTTTTGCTCCGATTTGCACAGGGAGTAGAATTAGCATTGTAGCTATGCGTGCCAAATTTGGTTGAAATCGGTTCAGATTTAGATATAGCTCCCATATATAGCTTTCGCCCGATTTACACTCCACTCCATGACCACAGAGGCCAAATTTTTGCTCCGATTTAGTTGAAATTTTGCACAGGGCATTGTAGCTATACGTGCCAAATTTGGTTGAAATCGGTTCAGATTTAGATATAGCTCCCATATATATGTTTTTCTGATTTCGACAAAAATGGTGAAAATACCAACATTTTCCTTGTAAAATCGCCACTGCTTAGTCGAAAAGTTGTAAAAATGATTCTAAATTTCCTAAACTTCTAATACATATATATCGAGCGATAAATCATAATAAATAAACTTTTGCGAAGTTTCCTTAAAATTGGTTCTGATTTAAATGTTTCCCATATTTTTTTACTAACATTGCGTTCCACCCTAGTGCATTAGTCGACTTAAATTTTGAGTCTATAGATTTTGTAGAAGTCTATCAAATTCTGTCCAGATCGAGTGATTTTTAAACGGATTTTTTGACGGATGTGATATGGTATCGAAAATTTAGATCTACAAAGTGGTGCAGGGTATAATATAGTCGGCCCCGCCCGACTTTAGACTTTCCTTACTTGTTTTTGGATGTATACGGTTTAGGGTATAATGACCGGACCCTTCCGTACGTTTTGACCAGAACTGGACTGGTTCATACACATCACGTACTAATCCTGTACCGGTTGTGCGATTGTGCCATTTCTCTTCCAGGTCATGGTGAAATTCAGTGTCGTTCTAGCGATGTCCGTCTGTTGAAATCACTATAACTTTCGAAAGAAACAAGCTATCGTCGTGAAACTTGACGCAAGCAGTTGCTATTAATGTAGGTTGGATGTCATTGCTAATGGCCCACAACTGACCACTTTCAGGTATAGCCCCCATACAAACCGTTTCCGTTCAGATTTGATTTCTGGGGCCTCCTGGAAGAGGAAATTTAATTCAATCCGTTTTACATTAGGTATACGTCGTCTGTCCTCTAACATCCTTACGAAAATTGGTCTATATCGGTTCATAACTATACTGAAAAAAATATTGTACTTAGGCCAAAGAGTTCTCATACGAATGCGTTGTTGCTTAGCAAAAAAGACACATTTCTCTTATATAAAGATGTTGTCTTTGTCCAAAAGTCCATCAACTTTTCAATGAAGTCATTTTGTTTTATAATTGAGTTATTTCACATAAAAATGAGTATCTTAACATGAAAGTAAATTTTGTTTGACTATGATCACGACTTTAATAATTCTGAAAAATTCTTCAAATTTAGTGGAATTGTCATTTGTTGTCTTTTGAATCTTGACTGCAAATCAAATCAGCTTTCAAAAATGGGAGATGTTTTTCAAATTTTTATTTTGAAGACGATTCTTCTTGAAATATAGGATAATTTATACATGAAGTCGAGTCTGAATTTGGAATTTAGGGTTTCATTAACACTTTTCAAAGGACTTTGAAGAAAAACGCAGCAAAAACGAAGAAATAAAAATTTGTTTCCTAGTATCAGGCAGGGCTGTGGAGTCGGAGCCGGAATCTTGGAGTCGGAGTCTGAAGATTTTGGTGGAGTCGGAGCAGGAGTCGTATAAATTTTGCTCGACTCCGACTCCGGCGAAACAAAATTAGAAAAACACTTCATATCTTTGTAACCAAAGAAATATTTCGACAAATTAGATTCGATTGGGATTTTTAATCGGACAACGAAAAACGAAGTACTGGATTTCAGGCCATTCAAAGTGTATTTATATAGGTGGAATTTCACGGCGATATAAAAAATAGGTTTTACTAGAATATGAGCTGAATTGTCAATTTTTAACATATTAAACTATTGACTTTTAACCCTATATATGCTCTTGATAAAGGCACAATTTTAAGGCAATATAGCAGTAGAACCTAACATTCTGAATTTTTGGCAGGCATGATGGGTCATACCGATTTGGTCGATTTGGTGATATAGCACCTACATATAAACCCATCTCCGATTTGTTTTAAGAAATTTTTCCCAGTCTAAAATTTTCATAAATTTGTCAGAAATTTTGAGTTATTTGAGTTATTCCATAAATAAATGCGGAAATTTCCCGTCGACCCAGATTTTGTATATGGAGATAATTACTTGAAAAATCTCTATATACACCCATTGTCCTTGGAAGCTGTAATTTTGAATTAAACCTCTGCCAATATACCATCTGAGGCGGTCTTTTGGGAGAAAGTTTGTGTCCTCAAAGCCACTCGAAATTCTTTACATTAAATTAATGACCTCTAATGTCTATAACTGACAGACCATTTATAAATCTATCTATATAGAAACAATATTCGTAACTGTCCATCTATTCCTGTCATCTGTTGTTTGGTAGTGGTTATTTAAAATTCCGCACTCCTAATTTATGACAGTTTATGTTTGTTTTATATATCCGACACATTACATTTTTTAACATCAACTTTCTATCTGATTAGTCCGACATTTTGATTTTTGTGTATTTTTCTTTTTTATATAGATTTATTTTTTATAAAATGCCTATATAGACCAATACCAGGATTTTACTTCTTAAACTTCTGGAAGCCTAATTATTTTTTGAAATTTTGTGTTTTTATAAATATAGTCTGGTGTCGTATTTTAATTTATTGGCCTGAAATTAAAATGTAGAGTTCTTTACATCCCTAAAATGCTGAGATCGTCGAGTCGTATCAAAACTTAAATTTAGAGTTCTTTTGGACATATAAACACATATGACAAAATAGAATACTTATATAGGTATATATTTGCAACACTACATCTTAAAATTACAATTGGAATACTATTAAAATGAGATTTAGGTACACTCCGGAGTCGGAGTCGAGGCTAATAAGAAATGCTGGAGTCGAGCACAATTGACTCGACTCCACAGCCCTGGTATCAGGTACGGGAAACTCAAATTTAAAAGAGAATTGTGTCTTAAATGTGTCCTAACATCAATTCTCCGCTTCTTTGGCTCGGAATCATTACCAAATATATAGACTTTTCTATGTAAACCGACCAAGAATTAAAGTGGCTTATGTATGTACTTGATCTGCTTTTTATTTATGATAGACTCCATACGGACTAGTTAGTTGGTTAGTTTAAAGTGGCAGCCCGATTAAGTTTCAGGCTCACTTAGACTATTCAGTCCATTGTGATACCACATTAACAAAATGTACCTATTGCATATGGGCACTTCTAGTTTTAACCGCTGAACCTTCTCGATTATTTTCCTCTGTTGAACCAACCAGATTGTTCCAAAAACATTAGCGGACTGCTTAAGTTGACGTTTTCTAGGTCCGCCAGTAGTCTACAGCTATATGCCCCTAAAATTTGCTTACGCCTTACACAAAATGCAGGACACTCACACATGAGGTGTTTAATTGATTCCTTTTCCTCCGCATCATGACAGCTCATACATTAGTCATTATACTTCGCGCCAATAGTTGTTGCAAAATCTCCTATCAGAAGTGAAATCTGACGTCTTGACAACACTAGCATATCTAGTGTGCGGTTTAAGTTTGATTGGGGCCATATTTGCTTGGTGTCATTACAACCCTTGCAAGTAGGGGGTTTCCCGGGGACGGGATGCCGGGAATTCGCTATTTTTTCGCTCCCGCTTTCCCGGGAATTCCCGGGAAAATGGAGGGATAAATGCAATAAAAGCCTTATTTTTAGCACCATTACACTTTCAAAATCAACTTTAAATATTTTTCAACTGTCATTTTCTTTGTAAGGAATTTCAAATCCAATTTTAGTAGATTTTGAGTCAAATGTGAATGTGGAATAATTTAGCCTAAAGCTGAGTACTATGTTCAGTTTTCAAGGTGAAAACCAGTTTGTTTTCACGGTTACTGTTTTGAATTAATTAATTTTGAAATATAAAATTATTTACAATCAATTCCTTGGATCTTTTCCATCCATTATTTGGCAAGATTCGATCAAAATTTTAATTTTGTGTTTTGGTGAAAGAACCTTAAGTAGAGAGGAATATACAAAATAATTTAATTGTTTTTATACCCTCCACCATAGGATGGGGGGTATATTAACTTTGTCATTCCGTTTGTAACACATCGAAATATTGCTCTAAGACCCCATAAAGTATATATATTCTGGGTCGTGGTGAAATTCTGAGTCGATCTAAGCATATCCGTCCGTCCGTCCGTCTGTTGAAATCACGCTAACTTCCGAACAAAACAAGCTATCAACTTGAAACTTGGCACAAGTAGTTGTTATTGATGTAGGTCGGATGGTATTGAAAATGGGCCATATCGGTCCACTTTTACGTATAGCCCCCATATAAACGGACCCCAAATTTGGCTTTCAGGCCCTCCAAGAGAAGCAAATTTCATCCGATCCGGCTGAAATTTGGTATATGGTGTTGGTATATGATCTCTAACAACCATGCAAAAATTGGTCCACATCGGTCCATAATTATATATAGCCCCCATATAAACCGATCCCACGATTTGGCTTTCGGAGCCTCTAAGAGAAGCAAATTTCATCCGATCCGGCTGAAATTTGGTACATGGTGTTAGTATATGGTCTTTATCAACCATGCAAAAATTGGTCCACATCGGTCCATAATTATATATAGCCCCCATATAAACCCATCCCCCGATTTGGCTTGCGGAGCCTCTAAGACATGCAAATTTCATCCGATCCGACGGAAATTTGGTACATAGTGTTAGTATATGGTCTCTAATGACCATGCAAAAATTGGTCGAAATCGGTCCATAATTATATATAGCCCCCAAATAAACCGATCCCCAGATTTGACCTCCGGAGCCCCTTGGAAGGGCAAAATTCATCCGATTCGGTTGAAATTTGGTACGTGATGTTAGTATATGGTATCCAACAATCATGCATGGATTGGTTCATACCAGTCCATAATTATATATAGCCCCCATTTAAACCGATCCCCAGATTTGACCTCCGGTGCCTTTTGGAAAAGCAAAATTCATCCGAACTGATTGAAATTTGGTACGTGGTTTTACTATATGATATTTAACAACCATTCCAAAAGCGGTCCATATCAGTCCATAATCATATATAGCCCCCATATAAACCGATCCCGAGATTTTGTCTTGGAACCTCTTGGAGTAGCAATTTTCATCCGAGTTCGTTGAAATTTGGTACATTGTGCTAGTATATGGCCGTTAACAACCATGCCTAACGAGGTCCATATCGGTCTATAGTTATATATAGCCCTCAGATAAATCGATCACCAATCACACAAAAATTGGTCCATATCAAATTCATAATTGTATATAGCCCCCATATAAGCGACGCCCATATTTCAATTCTGGCTCCCTACGTACCGTGTAAAAGTCCATATCGATTTGTAATTATTTGTAGACTTACTTATACATGCCTTTTTTGTCTAATATATACCACGTATGGACTAACTAACAATTTAGAAAACTATGTTAAGAAGTTTTAAGTTACCACAACCCAATTAATTCGATTGTGGATGACAGTCTTCAGAAGTAGTTTCTACGCAATCCATGGTGAAGAGTACATAATATTCGGCCTGGCCGAATTTACGGCCGTATATACTTGTTGGTCTTTTTGTTTAGATAAAATAAACTATGAAATGAAATAATTTAAGTAAACATTTTCAATTATTTCGAAATTCGATTGTCTTATTTGTACCCTATTTATTCAAATAGGATAATAGTAATAGTTTCCTTGTAGTCGTGGGTTCTAGCCAAGATTCTAACGGCTTCAATTGTATAAAAGAAGGGTACTCTTCATATTTCTGTAAACCGACACTTTTGACATTTCATGCATAATTTCAATATATTTTCATAATTATTGAAAGGCTGTGTTTATGAAATATGAAAATGGAAACTTGTATTATGACAGTTACTTTAATTGGGAATATAGACTGAACATGTGCGTATATAGTGACTGTGTTTTAGTGACTGTGTTTTACGATGGTAAAATCTAAATAAGTTTCCTTCATTTCCATACAATTTTTAATGTTACAAGAAAAATCCTACTATACTGGAAGAGACTTCCCATTGTAATCATTGCAAAAGTTTTTTTTTTGAATTTTGTGTATCAGTGATTAGGTAATCCCTTCGCTATCCAACGTTCCAGATCTTTAGAATATACTCCGTAACCTACTTGTCCATCGAATTTGGAGCCATCAGTGAGAAATCTATATATCATTTATTCCCCGGGGTCAGTGTGCACCAAGCCTCACAGTTGGGAATTAGAGTTACAATAAGGACTAAGTGTTACAATTTAGGAGACAATTTTAAGAAGTTTTAAGATACCTTGATATCGGCTATTGTTACTACAACTTGAGTAATATGATTGTGGATTATAGTCTTCGGTACAACTTTTTACGCAATCCATGGTGGAGTGTACATAAGATTCGGCCACATACTTTTGTTTCTATTAAAACTGCGCCTCATAGTGGTAAAGGGTATAAAGTGTGAGTAGGAAAGAGGCAAGAGACAATATATTATAGAGGTGTGCACGTGAGTAATATTTTACTCACACTCACGCTCACGCACACTCACGACGGAAAAATCTTACTCACGCACGATATTGTTTGGTAGGTCTCACGCTCACGCACACTCACGAAAAGAAAACTTACTCACGCACACTCACGCACGAAAATGTCGTGACTCACGAAATATGTCGTGACTCACGAATAATTTTATGAGTAATTTACCTGAGGGACGTGTTTGCAATCATGAGCACGAGTACAATGGAGAGCGTTATTAATTAACATCCTAGGTGTCACTAAAATTACAAATGAATTTAACTCAGTGTTGCCAACTCCCCAAGGCCAAAAAGCACCAAAAATATATTTTAAATTCTAACATACCACCTTCCACCACAAAATCGAAAATTATATGCTCTACTAAAAAAAAAAACTTCCAAAGATGTATTAAAGAACTTTCGTGATTTGAATTTTATGAAGTCAAGTTGGGTATTAAGATCGAGTTTAGCTGCTAAAATAGTCATTTTTTCACAATTACTTTTCTTTAATAATTCATTTTAAGGAATACAAAAATTTGCTTTTGGCTATTCCCCATCAAGTTATAATAAAATTTGCAGCAAATATGCATAATTTTATGCCTTTTTTACTGATATAGTTTTCACTTTAGCGGCAAAACTCAAACTTAGTACTCACCATTATGAACCGCTATTCAAGTATACACCTTGATCAGTTTTAATGCTTTCGTCCAATTCATTTTGATCAGTGATGTTTTCCAACTTTCAAAATATTAATTTATGGAAGGAGTCTATTGCTTATTTCAGTTGTGCGTGCTTTTGTGAATTTAGTACAAAAGTTTTTAATGACATCTTTACCAAATTCAAAAATTCGGCACTCATCGATCGACTTTCCTACAGAATACCCTAAATAACAATATTAATTAAAAAATAATCAATACCAACTTCATAACAATCAAATTCTATATTTGGCAATAAATTTGAGTTTCTTCAGCTCTTGAAAGTCTAATCAAAATATCAATTACTTAATACTGTTCAAAATAAAAAAAGCACCAACAGCACTAAATGAAAATGCCAGAAAGCACCAAGTTGGTGCTTTTTTTGAAAAGGCACCAAAAAGGCAATTTGGTGCTTTTTAGAAATCAAAAAGCACTAAATTTGGTGCTAAAAGCACCAAATTGGCAACACTGATTTAACTTTTAAGCTTTTTATGTTGCAGAGCGGGATTCGTTTCTCATAATTAATAATAATAATTCGTTACTCACGCACACTCACGACGATGTTGTTTTCGTGACTCACGCTCACGCACGACATTTTGGTTTGTTAATCACGCTCACGCACACTCACGCCATTGACATGAGCGTGAGTCACGAAAATTTTCGTGAGTCACGACAATTTCGTGCACACCTCTAATATATTACCATCTGTATATTAGTCGGTCATACCAGATTTTACACAAAATTGGTCGTCATATCAACCGACCCTCCGATTTGGTTTCTTGAGCATTTAGACTATAATTTCCGCAGACCGCAAAATCATTTGAAATTCTCTATATTTTCAAGTAACACGCTACGACGAAGGATTCGGCCTGGACTAACTTACGGCCGTTTATATTTGTTGATAGTGGTTTCGACAATTTTACAACAGATAGACCATAGAGAGGCGGATAGACGGATATCGTTATATCTTCTTATAATTCTTTCTGATCAAAGCTATCTATCTATACCTTATATGTTCGGGAATTGTTTGTTGTTGTTAAAGTTTTCTCCTTCAAAGTAAACAACGCTCTTAGAGGACAAACGTGGCAACAGGGATTGAGGATACAACTAACAATAAAAAAACTTCGCTCGTCTAAATATTCGCTTCGGAGGAAAGAATTGTTTTTGGTATCATACAGTCGGTTCCACCCGGCATTTTACATCAGAGACTAACGGCTCGAGTTGTTTGTATATAAATTTAACTCTATTCAAAATTAGAAATGTTGTTACATGTTTTTAAGAATTTTTGTTTTTGAGGGCAAACAATTTTCAAGAAAGCATTTATTCACTTTTAGCACAGTAAGATTTACTTCATGTCAATTATGTTATTATAGTTTAGTTAAAATTTCCCGAATATGAGATGACTTCCTTCACTTTATCATTTTTTTTTCTTTGTTTTAGTTATATGAACTAAAAGATATAATAAAGTTATACACAAATAAATCGTACAACTTTATTAAATTCGAATTTCTCACGAAGTAGTTTAGAATTTCGTAAAAATTGTAAATATTTTTTTTTCAATATACGAAATTATAACTATGTTCAATGCATTTTCTGGAGTTTGTCGATAAAAAATTACTTATTAGTTTTTCACTTTTGAAACACTCAAAGGATATACCTTCAATTTCAGCAACCACTTACGTTTCTCTCGAAAATAGTCAAAACCCACCGAACTTTGAACGAGGCATATGAAATAAATGAAGCCAAAGACATTGACATTTGCAATGCGACGAAACAAGTTCATTGTCAGTGTTTTTATGAAATCAATGCGCTCCTTGACACAGCGATAAAATCACAAAACTCTATTCGCAAAATGTGTACGCATGCGCCGCAACTGAACTAAATCTTAAATTTGCACAGCCACAGTGTAGAACAACGATTTAGGTGACGAGTTACAAGGTTCGCGTGTGTGGGGATCGAACGACCGCATAGAACAAACTGTTACAGCATTGCGAAGTGAATAGCATTTTTATAAAATCAACTCACGACAATCATCGACAAAAAAAAAAAAACAATGCGAAAAAGTTGTTGAATTTTGAAATATGATCTGTGTTGGTCGGTCAACAAAAACCTACCCTCCCGCATTTTACGACGCTAGATTGCAGTCGAGACGAGTATGCAATAAAATTGACAATAGTTATTCCATGTAAATAAATAACCTTTTATTTAGTTAAACAATCACTCATTTGTTAGTCAGTCGGGACATTTATGGGTTCATATTTAGACATGGTCGTCATGCGGTTTGTAACACATTGAAATATCTATGTTGATTACTTTCTTAAGATCACGCAATTTAATTTTTAAATTGCAAAAAATTTATTTGGTTTTGGCATTCGTTTAATTTTTCCATGTCACAGATTATTCTCAAGAAACCTATTTTAAGAAAGCAACTCGGATTTTAATCAATATTTAATATATTTAAAACTACCCAGCAAAAAAAGCGTCGCCAAAAAAGTAGTGAAAATTTTCTTTTTGGATTCGGAAGGGTTGCAAAATTGGCGCAGAAACGATGATTTTAACATGGGATTGTCATAGGACGGATGTCCACCATTTCAATAACCGTTGCACTGAATTTGCATCACTACTTAAGGTGGGATGCGAATCCAGTGATTTGGATGTGCATAAAGAAATTTAGTGATATTTTGACGATTAAAGAATTTTTTATGATTTTTAATGCATTATAACTGTTGTCTGGAACGTTTGACATCAAATATTTTAAAAAATTCGCAATTTTTCTAGAAAGGATTTAGCATTTTTTCGGCAAAATTTTAATAATTTGCACTATTTTATTAATTTTTAATATGTTTTTAACCCATTTGAAAAAATAAAATTTTAAATTTCCCATTAAAAATATGAAAAAAGCGCGTTATAAAAAATTGACTCAAATGAACTTCCTGTGCAGTTAAAATAAAGAACATCATTAGGAGGACATTTTTGGAAGTGCTTTTAAAGTTGTGCCTTAAGAAGAACTTCCACATTTTTTGCTGGGTAGGCGTACATTAACGAGTACTTTTGGATGCATACTAAACACCTTTAGTTTAAAATTCATTTAAAGGTATAAAATAAAATAAAATTAAATAAAATAAAAGTAATTCAAAGATTTATTTAAAATTTTCAGCACAATAATATTATAGGAAACTAGCTATACCCGCTCTGTTTCCCTGCGCCTTGCTGATAGCTTTGAAATTGAGAAACACTTCCTTGTTATACGACACCGCGCTTGACGCGACCGACCGACGCAACCTAAATAATTTGGTAATATTTTACACTATTTTTTGTTTAATTCAGCGGTATATAATCTGTCCCCAGTGCTGATGACTTTTCTGACCCTCTTCAAATCGGTCATATTGTCAGAGTTGGTTTCGAGAAATTTTAATAAGATTAGGCCGCACTCATTGATTCCACATGATTTTGCCACAGAAACTGTGAACCCAGCCAAAAAATACCTCAGCTGTAAGAGTTTAGTTACGCTTTTTGGCATACAATAAAGTAGGCAGTGCACCCACACTGCATGAATCGATGGCAATAACGTAAACGAGTAATCAAACTAGTTTATGATCATTCGTTTACGTTATTGCAACCAATTCATGCGGTATATATGCATGAAAGGTAGTGCTGTCTTCCTTCACGCCAACAATGCTATACTCAAGATTATATATCACTTCTGAGCAATATTTCTATTAAAATGAGCGCTACGTAGAAGCTGCTCTAAATCGGGACATCGCCCAAAAAAAATCAGCGCTGATTCGGTTGTTTTGTAAGCAGTTGGTACTGCCTCTCTTCATTACAATCCTGCTGAAATAGGGCTCCATTTTTTGCTGGGAAGATGCGCCTTTACCTTTGTTTTACTGCAGTTATGTCTATGTAGCTTGCCAATGAAAATGGTTTCGATAGGAACTTTGTTCCCATAGGAATTTGAAAAACAAATAGAAAGTTAAATTTTATTCATTTTAAAATTTACAACTAATATAATCAATAGTAGTTTGGTGTTATATAATAACACCAAAGAAAAACATAAGAAAAGAAAACGCATTGCTATTCCTCGAAGCGTTCGGACCGCAAATTCCCTTAGCATTAGCGTTTACAAAGAATTCCCATATTTTCGTTTAATTCCGAGTTTTATAATTTTCATCTGAGAAAAGTTTTGAAATTTTGAGTTTTCATTAGGTTGGACTTTCGGACCAAAAACCCGAAGTTTTCGGGCACTCCTTATTTATCACCTACTCAGCTAAAAATACTTCAGTAGTAAGTGTTCAGTTGCTCTTTTTGGTATACAATAAAGTAGGCAGTGAATCCACACTGCATGAATCGGTGGCAATAACGTAAACGAGTAATCAAACTAGTTTATGATCATTAGTTTACGTTATTGCAACCAATTCATGCAGTAGTAAATGCATGAAAGGTTGAGCTGTTTTCCTTCACACAAACAGTGCTAAAAACTAGGAAACTTCTGAGCAATATTGCTATTAAAATGAACAACTATATCAGCGCTATGTAGAAGCTGCTCTAAATCGCGACATCGCCCACAAAAATCAGCGCTGATTGGGTTGTTTTGTAAGCAGTCCAGTCCATTATCCCACGCAAGACTTATCCGTAGTGTACAATAATCGCTAATATTTACATAATTGTGGTTCCCGAAACCAGAATAGTCTATAGACTATAGAACTGCCACGAAGTATCAATGATAAATAATTTCAAGTTACACGAATTTAAATAGATCACCATAATTTATTTAACTACCGCACAAGATAACATAATTCAAAACAATTTTGTCTAGAACTATCCTCGATAAGAGTTCTATTTGTCAATGAATTTATGTTAGCACAGTGAACCCCCATCAAGGAATAGGGCTGTTTACGATGATGTGTAGTGAGTCCAATATGATGTAAATTCATTTGTGATAGCTCTCATATAAACCCTTACACGATATAGCTTTGGACCATTCAAATCCCCCGGACCTGATGGAATTACTCCGGCGGAGTTACAAGCAGTAACTGACAAAATTATCCCCTGGTTTTCGGCGATATATAAAGGATGTATCAACTTATCATATATCCCAGGAAAGTGGAGGGAAACAAAAGTCGTTTTCATACCTAAAGCGGGAAAAGCCTCTCACTCGAGGACGAAGAATTTCCGACCAATCAGCTTGTCCTCATTCCTACTTAAGACTCTGGAGAGGATGATAGATATTTATCTTAGAGCTAGCATCGATTCAAGTTTGTTCTCGAATCGACAGCATGCATACTCGAAGGCAGGTCTACTGAGACCGCACTACATGAACTAGTCAGCTTTATTGAAAGCTCATCTGTCAAAGAATACACAATCGTCGCGTTTCTAGACATCGAAGGGGCGTTCGATAATGACCATCCGAGCTCGATATTAAATGGGCTGACAACTCTGAATGTTGATCCATGTATACTCAGGCTGTTAGACGAACTGCTAATGAAGAGACGTATTACAGCCACACTAGGACAAGCAAACATACAAAGGTATGTGAACAGAGGCACTCCCCAAGGAGGAGTTCTATCACCTCTTCTTTGGAATGTTACTATAAATAACCTTCTGGTTACTCTAGAAAAAGAAAGGATAAAGGTGGTGGCATACGAAGATGATGTGGCTCTGGCAGTCAGGGGAAAATTCCCATCCACAATCAGAGATATTATTTAGAGGGCCCTCCGGATGACTGAGAAATGGGCGAAAGACAATGGTCTTGGGCTAAATCCTGCAAAGACAGGCCTATTTCCTTAGCGGGTATTGAAATTCCCTTTGGTGAGTGTGTAAAATACCTTGGCGTTATTTTGGACAGGAAGTTGAACTTTAAGCTTAATATTGAAGAAATGGCGAGAAAAGCAACTGTAGCTTTGTACTCGTGCAAAAAGGCAATAGGAAAAAAGTGGGGACTAAAACCAAAAATTGTGCATTGGCTATACACGGCAGTGGTTAGACCTATAATGCTATATGGTGTTGTAGTCTGGTGGCCGGCACTTCAGAAACCGACTTGTTTAGATAAAGTTCAGGGTATGGCGTGTTTGTGTATTTCAGGCGCATTCAGCAAGACAGGAAAAAATTCCCTTAATGTCATGCTGCATCTATAGCCTTTAGACATTTTGGCCAAACAGTCAGCTGCAACAACGGCTGTGCGGTTGCGCGAACTATCGCTGTGGTCGGAAAAAGGTTACGGTCACAGTTCTGTCCTCAAAATAATGCCAGATGTGCCTAACGTAGTGGATTACACTTTGGCGAGTCCACTTTTCGACAAAAAGTTTGAGACTCTAATCCCCAACAGTGAGGCGTGGGCACACAGACCCCGGGGAATAAAGAATATATAGATTTCTACACTGATGGCTCCACATTGGATGGACAAGTGGGGTTCGGAGTATATGCTAATGATCTGGAACTTCGAATAGCGAAAAGATTACCTAATCACTGTAGTGTTTTTCAGGCTGAAATATTAGCAATAAGAGAGGTGGCGAATTGGCTGAGAAGTAATGTTCCAAAAAATGTGGGCATTAATATATAATCAGACAGTCAACCTGCAATAAAATCCTTGGACTCTGTGTTCCTCAACTCGAAAACGGCCATCGACTGCCGCAAATCTCTCTCAATGATATGGCTGAGCAGTACGATATTCACCTAATATGGGTGCCTGGCCATAGGAACATACCGGGGAACTGCGAAGCGGATGAGTTGGCAAGGCTAGGAACTACCTTACATATTCTAGGGGAACTAGAATTTGTTGGTATGCCCCTAGCTACCTGCAAGCTCATACTGCGTGAGAAGTCTGTTATGATGGCAAATGTTCGATGGGAGAATTGCAAGGGTTGTAACGACACCAAGCAAATATGGCCCCATTTCAACTTAAACCGCACACTAGATATGCTAATGTTCTCAAGACGTCAGATATCACTCCTGATATCTGCTATAACGGGTCGCTGCCTGATAGGCGATTTTGCAAAACCTATTGGCGCGAAGTATAACGACTATTGTATGAGCTGTCATGATGCGGAGGAAAAATAATCAATTAAACACCTCTTGTGTGAGTGTCCTGCATTTTGTGTAAAGCGAAAGCAACTTTTCGGAGCATATACCTTCAGATTACTGGCGGATCTGGAAAACGTTAACTTAAGCAGTCTGCTAATGTTTTTGGAACAATCTGGTTGGTTCAGCGAGGAAAAATAATCGAGAAGGTTCAGCGGTTAAAACTAGAAGTGCCCATATGTAATAGGTACTTTTAGTTAATGTGGTATCACAATGGACTGAATAGTCTAAGGCTTTGGTCACACTAGGCAAATATCTGACCAAATTGAGTGTCAAACATTTTTGCCCAGTGTGACCATAGCATAAGTCAGCCTGAATCTTAATCGGGCTGCCACTTTAACCTAACCTAACCTTTACACGATCAATACCCACAATTTCAATCTTCAAATATTGTATTAATATAAATTTCATTTGTCTCTAATCATATTCTTAAATCTATCACTTAACATACCCATACATTTTAATAACTATTTTTAATTATTCTATTCTAAAATAATCCTTATAATTGATATTTATACCATCGACATATTTACTCGCATGAATTTCACATTGAGATCTATGAAATTTATGTAACTTAATTTAATTTTTAAATGAAAAACTAATTCGTTTTAGTATTTTCCACGAAAGCTAAATGAGTCTTCGATGGAATATATGAGGAAAGTTGGCTATGGCATCATACATTGGGTCAACATGGTGGAGAGGTTAACAAAATTGTTGGTAACTGAGTAATTTAAAGCTAAACCATTAGGCTGGTATTTCATTTCCCTCTCTTTCCTTCTATTTCCTATTTTTGGTCTTTATTTCCTCCCTTACTATACTAACAGCTACCTTAAATTTTCTTTTATGGAGTTGCATCCGATCCTTTCTCCGATGAACAAGAAATGCCCCAAGATTATGTACTTTATTCCAGTCGTCAGGCCATCCTCCACATTGGTCAAGATACCCTTTCCCAGAATATACAGTTAAATCAATTATCCTATTTCAATTGCAAAAACACTATTTTAATACTGAAGTACTTTATTTGTGTCACGGGCCCTAAAATATCGTTGGAAATATATTTGGAAGCACTTTCTTTTTCTATGTCATCGAAAACAAAAAATTATTTTTTGGAATTAAAAACGTGAATTTAAAAAATTTTGAACTAGTAACAACATTGGCGAAGTCCTGCGTAAAGACTACACCGTTTGAAAATGAGCAAAAATGTGCAACACTGATATAATAACCGAGCACAAAACAGAAAAAACAAGTGGTTTATAAACAAAAGAATATTCACGCAAATATTTCGATTGTTGTTAACAACTATTATTAAACAAACACATTGGTTTTGTGCATTTTGCCTTTATTTTATAAATATTTAGTATCAAATTTGTGGTCGCGCCACTAAAGAATTGATAAATTAATCAGTTGTGTTGTTGTTTTTTGATTTCAGCTTAAAACCATGCATTGACTAAACTACAAGTGTAGCTTAACCAACAGAGGAAAATAGTGTTTGTCAAATTTATTTGGGCAAAGCCCTATAGAATGCAAGAATCAGTTTTGGTGAAGATTGAAAAGTAACCACAATAATCGCGCCATGCACTTGCTTTTGTATTTTAAACAACGTAATTATTAAGGTCGAAGAATAAAAGCTTCTTCAACAGCAGAGTGTAACCATAGACTAATTAAGGTATAGACATCTCAAGTGAATTCACAGCGATGTAGTTTTTCTGCACACCATAGAGGACTCTTTTGAGTGATTTTTTAATTTGGCTTTAATTTGTTTTCTTGATGAAACACCAAATGTTGTAGAAGCATATAAAATTCTATACATCCACACCTGTTTTGTAATGCAAATTGACTGATTTGTACGGTAACTCTCGTTTTCCAAAAAGAAATTGAGTCACTTGACTGCGAAATTGAGTGGAATGACTGCGCACTGCAAATAAACAAAATCAGGGTGAATCGTCAAACTTTGTCTTTATATTTTCTTGGTCTATGGTTACAGACCAGAATACGGTGAGTGGGGAAGCAATTCGAAACCCAATTCATGAACTTTTACCATCGTTCTCAATGACTTGTGGCACGGTGCGTTGTCTTGGTGGAACAACACTTTTTTCTTCTTCAAACGCTTCAATAACGCCATATAATAGTCACTGTTGATGGTTTTTCCCTTCTCAAGATAATCGATAAAAATTATTCCTTGCGCATCCCAAAGTCTTTCCACGCTTCGGAGACGGTTCACCGGTCGCTGTCCACTCAGCCGACTGTCGATTGGACTCAGGAGTGTAGTGATGGAGCCATGTTTCATCCATTGACACATATCGACGGAAAAACTCGGGTGTAATACGAGTTAACAGCTGCAAACACCGCCGGTCAAATGTGAGCTCGCGCGGCACCCATTTTGCTCAGAGCTTCCGCATATCCAAATATTGATGAATGATATGACCAACACGTTCCTTTGATATCTTTAAGGCCTCTGCTATCTCGATCAACTTCATTTTACGGTCATTCAAAATCATTTTGTGGATTTTTTTGATGTTTTCGTCGGTAACCATCTCTTTCGAGCGTCCACTGCGTTCGTCCTCCGTGCTCATTTCACCACGCTTGAATTTTGTATACCAATCAATTATTGTTGATTTCCCTGGGGCAGAGTCCGGAAACTCATTATTAAGTCAAGTTTTTGCTTCCACGGTATTTTTTCCCTTCAGAAAACAGTATTTCATCAAAACACGAAATTCCTTTTTTCCATTTTTTTCACAATAACAAAAGTTGCTTCACAAAAGACAAACTAATTGACTTACAGACGTCAAATTTTGACACGAATCATTTGAAGGTTGATACTATATAAAAAAGGTTGATACTATATAAAAAAGTATATACGGCCGTAAGTTCGGCCAGGCCGAAGCTTATGTACCCTCCACCATGGATTACGTAGAAACTTCTACTGAAGACTGTCATCCACAATCGAATTACTTGGTTTGCGGTAACACTTGCCGATGGCAAGGTATCTTAAAACTTCCTAACACCGTCTTCTAAATTACAAGGTAGTCCATACGTAGTATATATTAAACTAAAAAAGGCCCATTAAATACGTATATAATTAAGTTTAAAGTTTCTATAGATATAACATTTTGACAACATTTTCTATAGAAGTAAAATTTGGAAAAAATTTTCTATAGAAATAAAATTTGGAAAAAATTGTCTATAGAAATAAAATTTTGACAAAATTTTCTATAGAAATAAAATTTTGACAAAATTTTCTATAGAAATAAATTTTTGTCTAAATTGTCTATAGAAATAAAATTTTGACAAAATTTTCTATAGAAATAAAATTTTGACAAAATTTTCTACAGAATTAAAATTTTGACAAAATTTTCTATAGAAATAAAATTTTGGTAGATTATTTTGGGCTCGAGTCGCAACCACGATTATGAACCGATATGGAACATATACCTATATGGACCAATTTTGGCATGGTTATTAGCGGCCATATACTAACACCACGTTCCAAATTTCAACCGGATCGGATGAATTTTGCTCCTCCAAGAGGCTCCGGAGGACAAATCTGGGAATCGATTTATATGGGGGCTATATATTATTATGGACCGATATGGACCAATTTTTGCATGGTCATTAGAGAACATATACCAACACCATGTACCAAATTTCAGCCGCATCGGATGAAATTTTCGTTTCTTAGAGGCTCCGCAAGCCAAATCGGGGGATCGGTTTATATGGGGGCTATATATAATTATGAAGCGATGTGGACCAATTTTTGCATGGTCATTAGATAACATATACCAATACCATGTACCAAATTTCAGCCGGATCGGATGAAATTTGCTTCTCTTAGAGGCTCCGCAAGCCAAATCGGGGGATCGGTTTATATGGGGGCTATATATTATTATTAACCGATGTGGACCAATTTCTGCATGGTTGTTAAAGACCATATACTAACACCATGTACCAAATTTAAGCCGGATCGGATGAAATTTGGTTCTCTTAGAGGCTCCGCAAGCCAAATCGTGGGATCGGTTTATATGGGGGCTATATGTAATTATGGACCGATATGAACCAATTTTTGCATGGTTGTTAGAGACCATATACTAACACCATGTACCAAATTTAAGCCCGATCGGATGAAATTTGCTTCTCTTAGAGCAATCGCAAGACAAATTTGGAATCCGTTTATATGGGGGCTATACGTAAAAGTGGACCGATATGGCCCATTTGCAATACCATCCGACCTACATCGATAACAACTACTTGTGCCAAGTTTCAAGTCGATAGCTTGTTTCGTTCGGAAGTTAGCGTGATTTCAACAGACGGACGGACGTACGGACATGCTCAGATCGACTCAGAATTTCACCACGACCCAGAATATATATACTTTATGGGGTCTTAGAGCAATATTTCGATGTGTTACAAACGGAATGACAAAGTTAATATACCCCCATCCTATGGTGAAGGGTATAATAATATGCATTTAATACTAGCGACGCCATCTATGTGTCAGACCGGGGACTTATCAGCCAACCTGTTATGTCTCTATCTTCCTTGGTCTATGGTCTATGGTGTAACCATCTGTACCGTATACAAAATGGGTTACACTTTTGGTCTTGCGATGGGTAACACCCCATCAAACGAACGTCCATTTTTTGGGTAGGCTGCACCGGATTTTTCAATCGAAAAATGTTCGATTTATGGGGGTATAGTGTGGAAAATATCCAACATATTTTCTCTATTAGACTCCATATGGACTAACGTACAATTTAGGAGACAATGTTAAGAAGTTCTTGGATACCTCGCCATCGGCAAGTGTTAACACAACCCAGGTAATACGATGGTGGATGCCAGTATTTTGTCGAACTTTCTCCATGGTGGAGGTTACATATGATTCGACCTGATCGAACTTGCGCCGGTATACACACAATACATTTTTTTCCGATTCAATCACGAAATTAATTGATCCAATTATTTTTTTAATTGAAATGTTTTCAATCACAGAAATGATAGTATCAATTAAAAACATAATTGAAGGTCAATTAAAAAAATTAATTGATCCAATTAAAAAATTAATTTATGCTTTTAATTTTTGTGATTGATTTTTGTTTCAATCAAAAAAATTTGTTGAAACAATTAAATTTTTAATTGAAAATTTTGTAAAACTCAATTCAGACTTTAATTGGAAAAATGTTCGTGAAAATTTTTTTGTGTATATTAATTTTTGTGACTGATTTTTTTAGATTAAAAGAGTTGAATCAATAAAATTATAATTGATTTTTGTTTTAATTCAATTAAAATTTTATTTGTGTTAGTTTGTTATTTGCATACACGGATGAAAAAGACTGTTTTTCATATGTTTGGCTATAAACATTATATGTGTGGAACATAAATTTTTAAACACAATATTTTTGAGTGCAAGCATATAATATTCATAAACTAGCATAACATGTTTGGGACATATATGTTAATATGTTAGAACATATTATGTTTGGGACATAAAATGTTTGTAAATATAATATGCTTGGATGCAAACATATATTAATTTAGAAATAGCCTATAAACATATATGTGTTTAGTAGCTTGGAGCGCTATTTAACAGGGAGCGATATTGAATTAAGTTGGTGGTTGTTGCTTGTTATTACAAAATTAACATTTTATTTTCCCTTGGGCAATTGATCAGCTACTTCTTTGATCCTTACAAATTGTGTGGTCCGCTGTTCGAATCCCTGTCCGGCAGAAGGTAAAATTAAAATAAAAAAATCATACAATTGAATAATTTCTTCTACAATGTTTGTATTACAGAAAAAGGTGCTAAGAACTAAAAAATCTCGTGGAAGTGAGAAAGATGTGGGGGAATATACAATTGGGCAGAAACAAAATTTTGAGCATTCAGGTCGAAAATCTATGTTGTTAGCACCTATATTACCTGTTTATTTTCATAATTCATTATGATTGTAAATATATAAATAAATAAATAAAATTTTGAGCACAATATTGTTTGGGAGAATTTTTTTTAAGCATATAATATTTTTGGGTGCAAAACACAGAAAAAAAATTCACGAAAATTTTTCCAATTAAAATCTTAATTGAGTTTTAAAAAATATTCAATTAAAAATTTAATTGATTCAACAAATTTTTTAATTGAAATAAAAATCAATCACACAAATTAATAGTATCAATTAAATATTTAATTGGATCAATTAATTTTTTAATTGACTGTCAATTAATTTTTTAATTGATACTATCAATTCTGTGATTGAAGACATTTCAATTAAAAAATTAATTGGATCAATTAATTTCGTGATTGAATCAGAAAAAAAATTTTTTGTGTGAAATGCTTCCAAACATATTATATGTTCACATAATAACATATTGTTTTTTGGAAGACAAAATTATTGAATTTGGATGCAAAAATACAAAATGTTTGGAACTTAGACTACCCAAACATATATTGTTTAGACCAATATGCTTTCAAACATATTATATATTGGAAGAGATCAAACATATAAATGTTTGGGCAATACCCAAAAATGTATATGCTTGAAGCAAAATATGTTTGGGAGTATATGTTACAGAAGCGATTTTTTGTGAGGGTGTACAAACATGCTTATAAGCATTTTTATGTTCTGTGTATAGAATTTATATGGTCAGGCGATTTCCAATTTAATATAATATTATATGCTACAAAGTGTGATAATAACTCTTCTACAGGAGTCCTAGATGATTTAAGCGATGGTGGAGGGTATAAGGGCTTCGATTCACATGAGCGTAGTCGCGTGCTTATTTGTTTCCAATCCCATTTGATTGACAGTAACAGTTCTAGTCAGTCGTGTCGAACCGGGTTTGCTTATAATTGCAGTTAATTGAATTAATTAGCACGTTTTAATTATCTTTTATTTTTATGTTAGCATCTATGTCTCTTTATTTAAAAAGAAAATAAAATAAATGACTTGATGTTCGCCTTGCCTTTAATGGATTGTGTGTCAAGTCTATGTTAGATCTCCGCTTTGATTTTAAATTTTGCGTTTGTCTAGAAGCTTAGGCTCTCTATGGAATTCGGTTTGCAAATAACCGCACATTTATGAATGAATTTCAAAAACGAATGATATCGATTAATCACTGAAGAATTGCGTTTACAACACATTTTCCACTGGTATGTTTATTCTTCCTGATACACTTAGAGAAATATAAAACCACAAATAAGGAAAGTCTAAAGTCGGGCGGGCCCGACTATATTATAGTCTGCACCACTTTGTAGATCTAAATTTTCGATACCATATCACATCCGTCAAATGTGGTGGGGGCTATATATAAAGGTTTTTCCCATTTAGATATCACTCGATCTGGACAGAATTTTATGGGCTTCTACAAAATCTATAGACTCAAAATTTAAGTCGGTTAATGCACTAGGGTGGAACACAATGTTAATAAAAACAAGTACACTCTTAGAAAAATATGTTTTTCATATGTTCCGATATAAACAAAATGTGTTTCGGGCACAATTTTAAAACACAATATATTTAATATATTTAAGTGCAAACAAGGAATGTTCCTAAACTAACACTAAATGTTTGGGACATCTATGTTAATATGTTAGAATATATTATGTTTGGGGCATGAATGTTTCATAAAAATCATATGTGTGAATGCAAACATATATAAATTTACAAATTTCGACTAAACATACATATGTCGTGATATTTTATTCAAAGCGACAGAGAGAGTATAGAGAAAGAAATAGAGATGGAAACCGGGAGAGTTGACGGGAGAGTCCACGTGGCAAACAAATGTACACACAAAAAAATAACTGCAAATAAATATTAACAACTTTATTTGTATGTAAAATCTGCTGATGCTCAACAAATTTGTCTATTGAATATGAGACATTTGTTGTTGAAATGTGTTTGTAGATGCTTGACAAAGGAAATAATAGAAATATTCTGAATTTTCAACAAATTGTTTTGTTGCGAAATTAGTTGACTGCTATCGATATGAAAACAAAAACAAAAATACAAGACTGGTTACGCGCACATCGTTGAAAACATGTACGAAAGCTAAAAGAAGTATGCGAAGAATACCGTTAGAACAAAATGAGTATGAGCACATGCACGTGTATGATAGCAAGCAAATAGCTCATTCATCAGAGAATACAGAAAAGCATTTATAAATGCCTGTAAAAAATTTATATTTTTTAAATTTGGTAGTTAAATGTGTTTGTTGTATGAGATAATTAATAAAACCGTATTAATATCGGGATTAGAGTTATTACAATTCTAATTAACTAGAATATATATCACTGGGCAAAAAGTTGTCAAAATGCTTGCTAGACCCTGGACTACTCAAATTTAAAATCGTCATACATTTACAAAACTGAGTATAGGATTTTCGACACAAAAATGTTACATGTTCCCCGTCCAAAAATAGCATTTTGTCATATTCATTCTCTGTGTGTACTTAACAAAATATCTCCAAAATTGTTCCGGCAATTTTGGTGCAATAATTCTGTCAATTTCAATTTAATTTTTTGTCAATACACCAATAAATTTGTTACAGGTCATTGATAGACTCCAACAAACCACATACAAATTTTTCGTTCAAATTCAAAAATATTTGTTGAGGATTAAAAGTAACGTTCAACAACAAATATTTTGAACTGTTGGATGCTCAACAAATTACTTACAAATTATGTTATTGAGAACACAAATTATTTGTTGCCTTCTGATGGTAACGATTGCTAACAACTTTTTTGTAATAATGGTTATTAAAAGTACAAATTAGTTTGTTGCAGGAAAATTAACAAATTTTGTTATTGGTTTTCCAACAAAAGTTATTGGTTCTCAAACTTATTTTTATCTGTGTATGTTTCTGTTAAATAATGTTATGTTTGCATGGGCTCATGGGCGCTGCAAACTATGCTATATAAGTGTAACTTATAACGATAATTATCTACTGGTGACTATAACAGCTACGTAGTCCAGTGGGTAGTATGTTGGCTTACAAACTGTATAGTCCTCGGTTCGATTTTCCGTGCAGGCGAAAGGTAAAATTTAAAAAAATTATAAAAGTGAATAATTTCTTCAACATTATTTGTATTACAGAAAAAGATGCCAAGAACTAAACTATTTCGAGGAAGTGAAAATTATGAGTATGTTAGGCAATGAGCACAATCGTCTTTGGGAAAAATTCTTCCAAGCATATAATATTTTTGGGATCAAAATGCTTCCAAACATATGATATGTTCACATAAAACAAACATATTAATGTTTCGGCAGTATCCAATAATATATGTTCTTCCTGCAAAATATGTTTGGAACATATGTTAAAGAAGCGATTTTTTTTTTGGGCCGACTATATTATACCCTTCACCACTATGTAGACCAAAAATTTGTGTTACCATTTCAAATCCTTCAAATTTGTTTGGAGTTATTATGAAGGCTTTTATTAGAAATATTTATATAATTTATGTATATACAATATGGAGACAATTTTTTGTACTTCTATAAAATCTGTAGAATTAAAATTTCGATCGGCTAACACCTTGGGATGAAACACAATGTTAGTTACAAAATATGGGAAATATAAAGCTAGAGCAATTTTAATGCAATTGTATTCGAGATAAAGGAAAATTTAAGTAATATTTAAAATTTTTGCTACAGTGGCGCTTTACAAGGATATTGGTTAAATCTCGGCATTGTATGTGGTCAATTGTGGGTTGTGACATATTATCATATTAGATCAAAAAGCATATTAAATATATAAGCAAATCAGGGTAAAATTCTGGCTTTAGAGGGCATATAAGTGCAAATCGGACCAAAAGTATATATGGGAGCTATACCTAAATCTGAACCGATTTCAACCAAATTTGGCACAGTTAACCATATTATAAAACGTACACTTTGTGCAAATTTTGAATCAAATCAGGGCAAAATTCTGGTTTTTGAAGCCATATAAGTGCAAATTGGACGAAAGATATATATGGGAGCTATATCTAAATCTGAACCGATTTCAACCAAATTTGGCACAGTTAACCATATTGTAAAACGTACACTTTGTGCAAATTTTGAATCAAATCAGGGCAAAATTTTGGTTTTTGAAGCCATATAAGTGCAAATCGGACGAAAGATATATATGGGAGCTATATCTAAATCTGAACCGATTTCAACCAAATTTGGCACAGTTAACCATATTGTAAAACGTACACTTTGTGCAAATTTTGAATCAAATCAGGGCAAAATTCTGGTTTTTGAAGCCATATCAGTGCAAATCGGACGAAAGATATATATGGGAGCTATATCTAAATCTGAACCGATTTTAATACATATATATCTCTCGATATATATGTATTAGAAGTTTAGGAAAATTAGAGTAATTTTTCAACTTTTCGACTAAGCAGTGGCGATTTTACAAGGAAAATGTTGGTATTTTGATCATTTTTGTCGAAATCAGAAAAACATATAAATGGGAGCTATATCTAAATCTGAACCGATTTCAACCAAATTTGGCACGAATAGCTACAATGCTAATTCTACTCGCTGTGCAAAATTTCAACTAAATCGGAGTTAAAAATTGGCCTCTGTGGTCATATGAGTGTAAATCGGGCGAAAGCTATATATGGGAGATATGTCTAAATCTGAACCGATTTCATCCAAATTTGGCACGCATAGCTACAATGCTAATTCTACTCGCTGTGCAAAATTTCAACTAAATCGGAGCAAAAACTTGGCCTCTGTGGTCACATCGGGCGAAAGCTATATATGGGAGCTATATCTAAATCTGAACCGATTTCAATAAAATTTGGCACACTTGACTACACTACTAATTGTACTCCTAGTGCAAAATTTCAACCAAATTGGGGTAAAACTCTGGCTTCTGGGACCGTATTAGTCCATATCGGGCGAAAGATATATATGGGAGCTATATCTAAATCTGAACCGATTTGGATAATATTTTGCAAGTTTTTCGAGACTCATAAAATATTTGGATGTACGGAATTTGAAGAAGATTGGTTGATAAACACGCCAATTATAACCAGATCGGGGATAAATATATATGACAGCTATATCTAAATCTGAACCGATTTTTTCCAAAATCAATAGCGACCGTCTTTGTTCCCCAAAACGACCCTGTGCCATATTTGAGGACGATCGGATTTAACTGCGACCTGTACTTTGCGCACAAAAATACATGAACAGACAGACAGACAGACGGACGGACAGACAGACGGACATCGCTAAATCGACTCAGAATTTAATTCTAAGACGATCGGTATACTAAACGATGGGTCTCAGACTTTTCCTTCTTGGCGTTACATACAAATGCACAAACTTATTATACCCTGTACCACAGTAGTGGTGAAGGGTATAAATATGGGAAACATTTACATCTGAAGCAATTTTAAGGAAACTTCGATATATAAAGGGTGATTTGTTAAGAGCTTGATAACTTTTTTTTTTAAAAAAACGCCTAAAATTTGCAAAATCTCAGGTTCTTTATTTGAAACGTTAGATTGGTCCATGACATTTACTTTTTGAAGATAATTTCATTTAAATGTTGACCGCGGCTGCGTCTTAGGTGGTCCATTCGGAAAGTCCAATTTTGGGCAACTTTTTCGAGCATTTCGGCCGGAATAGCCCGAATTTCTTCGGAAATGTTGTCTTCCAAAGCTGGAATAGTTGCTGGCTTATTTCTGTAGACTTTAGACTTGACGTAGCCCCACAAAAAATAGTCTAAAGGCGTCAAATCGCATGATCTTGGTGGCCAACTTACCGGTCCATTTCTTGAGATGAATTGTTCTCCGAAGTTTTCCCTCAAAATGGCCATAGAATCGCGAGCTGTGTGGCATGTAGCGCCATCTTGTTGAAACCACATGTCAACCAAGTTCAGTTCTTCCATTTTTGGCAACAAAAAGTTTGTTAGCATCGAACGATAGCGATCGCCATTCACCGTAACGTTGCGTCCAACAGCATCTTTGAAAAAATAAGGTCCAATGATTCCACCAGCGTACAAACCACACCAAACAGTGCATTTTTCGGGATGCATGGGCAGTTCTTGAACGGCTTCTGGTTGCTCTTCACTCCAAATGCGGCAATTTTGCTTATTTACGTAGCCATTCAACCAGAAATGAGCCTCATCGCTGAACAAAATTTGTCGATAAAAAAGCGGATTTTCTGCCAACTTTTCTAGGTAATAAAATTCAATGATTTGCAAGCGTTGCTCGTTAGTAAGTCTATTCATGATGAAATGTCAAAGCATACTGAGCATCTTTCTCTTTGACACCATGTCTGAAATCCCACGTGATCTGTCAAATACTAATGCATGAAAATCCTAACCTCAAAAGAATCACCCTTTATGTATTAGAAGTTTAGGAAAATTAGAGTCATTTTTACAACTTTTCGACTAAGCAGTGGCGATTTTACAAGGAAAATGTTGGTATTTTGACCATTTCTGTCGAAATCGGAAAAGCATATATATGGGAGCTATATCTAAATCTGAACCGATTTCAACCACGCATAGCTACAATGCTAATTCTACTCCCTGTGCGAAATTTCAACTAAATCGGAGTTAAAAATTGGCCTTTGTGGTCATATGAGTGTAAATCGGGCGAAAGCTATATATGGGAGATATATCTAATTCTGAACCGATTTCAACCAAATTTGGCACGCATAGCTACAATGCTAATTCTACTCCCTGTGCAAAATTTCAACTAAATCGGGGTGAAAGATTGGCCACTGTGGTCATATGAGTGTAAATCGGGCGAACGATATATATGGGAGCTATATCTAAATCTGAACCGATTTCAATAAAATTTGGCACACTTAACTACACTAGTAGTTGTACTCCTAGAGCAAAATTTCAACCAAATTGCGGTAAAACTCTGGCTTCTGGGACCGTATTAGTCCATATCGGGCGAAAGATATACATGGGAGCTATATTTAAATCTGAACCGATTTCAATAAAATTTGTCACACTTGACTATAGTACTAATTGTTCTTCTTGTGCAACATTTTAAGCAAATTAGGGTAAAACTCTGGCTTCTGGGGCCATATAAGTCCATATAGGGCGAAATATATGTATGGGAGCTATATCTAAATCTGAACCGATTTCTTCCAAAATCAATAGGGTTCTATTCTGAGCCAAAACACATACTTGTGCCAAATTTGAAGTCGATTGGACTAAAACTGCGACCTAGACTTTGGTTACAAAAATGTGTTCACGGACAGACGGACATGGCTATATCGAATCATGAGCATTTTTGCCAAAGACACCATGTGTCCATCTCGTCTCCTTTTGGGTGTTGCAAACATATGCACTAACTTATAATACCCTGTTCCACAGTGTGGCGCAGGGTATAAAAACAGGATGTGAAAATAATTAAATATTCTAATTTTGTTTTTTTTTCTGGCTACTTCCATAAATAAATAAAATACAGTAATACATTTCTGAAGTAGACAGACGGAAAATCGAAACGCAGACTATACACTTTGAAAGCATAACACTATCCCCTGGGCTACGTAGCTGTTATTGTCATCAACAAACAATTATCGCTATAGCCATCACAAGCAACGCAAATAATCAACTTTAAAGAAATCGTATCTTTGGCTCGGAACCAATACTAAAATTCTTAAAGCAAGGTCATAAGCTTTGGATCCAAGTAAACTTTTTGTTGAGTGTAGAGATGGACTTAATTTTCACTTCACAAGAAGTTCGTTGGATGTGTCATATAAAATCCATTTTTAACAATATATTCAAATTTTATTACGAATAAAACACAGCAAGGACAAGAAAAATAATAGACATCTCCAAAACTGTTTGAAGAATGTACCGATCCATTTTTCGGCAGACTTGAAATTTGCGAAGAAATATGGGCTAGTATTATTCAAAAATCTTTTCGTAGGATAAAAGTTGAAAAAGTTAAGGAACCTTTTATTTTTGTAAGTTTTTCCCTAATTATGTTAACCAGCCACGATGAGGAGCTTTCATAGGAAGCTAACATATTATATTTGATTCATGTTGGTGGTTATTTAAGATTCGGCTGGTCTTGTCTTTGGTAAATTTTTATATAAGCCTTTAGTATTTATTTAGAATATATAGATTTATCTGTGATAGTTTATAATTTCCCCAAGACGGCATTCTTAATCTAGCACGTTTTTCGAATAGACATTTACAAATACAACATAATGTATTGTAAATAAAATTTTATTAATTGCACTTTGCAATTTTATTTCAATAAAAAGTAATAGGCACGTGACTTTGACACCATTCTCCTCCATGATCAAAGGTTTTGCCATATACTGAAGTTCACTTAGATCGATTTATTCAATTTATTTCTTTAAATAATATCAGACGATTATTGTCTACATTACGAGAATCCAGTATGTAAATATGTGATTAGTAATATGTAATACCACATTACTGATGATGATAATATAAATAGAACTAACTGGACACGAGAAGAAGTACAACCACACTGGGAAAAATTTCATGATGAGTATAAGAAGGGAAATTGAAACCAGTATATTTATACAGAAACATCATTGGGCCCGAATCTTTTACACAACCTGGATTGTGTATAAAATTCTACTAATGACAGTCGTCCAGAATGGAATTACACGCAAAAAAAATAATTCTTTCCTCCCAAACGAAATTTTAGACAAACAAATTTCGTTTCTCATTTGCTTTTCGTTGAAAGGAAGTGTATTTGAAAGAAAAGTATATACTTTTTGTGATAAACGTTTATTCTTTTCCAGGATGTAAAAGCAATTTCATAAAGACTAACTCAAATTTTTTTTCTGGCTAATTGCAGTTTTCCTCACATCTTTCTCACTTCCACGAAGTTTTTTAGTTCTTAGCACCTTTTTCTGTAATACAAACAATGTAGAAGAAATTATACGATTATAAAAATTTTTTTTTACCTTTCGCCTGGTCTGAGAATCGAACCGCGGACCATGCAATTTGTAAGGCAGCACACTATCCACTGAGCTACGTAGCTGTTATTGTCATCAATAGCTAATTATCCATATAAGTTATATTAATATAGCATAGCGTGCGGCGCCCACGAGCCGATTAAACAAAGTTTATTTAACAGAAAAATACATTTAGTTTGGGACCTTGGAACAGTGGTGGCTACGTCGGACTTGCATACCCTTGGTGGGTTCGATCCCTGCTTCGACCAAAGTTTTTTTTACATATATTCCAGATATGGTCGGAAGATTCCGAAAAAATGTTCAACATTACATTCTACTACATCAAATTTTTACTATGAACTTTAAAATGTGTTTTGTTAAAGACCTAAAGTCAGAAAAGAACAGTGTTTGATATAAACGAAATGGACTGTGTTGTTGGTTCAAAAATAACTTTTTTTATTGAAAAAATAAAAATTTTGTAACAAACGATTTTTTTTTTGGTGATAAAAGTGTATACTTTTCGAAGCAATTCAAAAAACTCTAACAACAGAAAAAAAAGTTTTTGGTTCACGATTTCCAAACGTTTCTTTTCTTTGCGTGTACATGTGTTGTGATATCTGTTACAAATGGCGGTGTATGTTAAAAATTCCTTAGATTGCATTTATAATTGGAAATCGGTTCATTGGGGTCCAATGGGCAACCCTAGTGTTGCAATCTGCCAACTAAAAGCTCTTGAATTTTTAAGGTTATACGTATTTGTGTTGTTCACATCATCTAAAAAAATTAATTTCGCCCGAAAAATACAATTAAATCGTGAACATTTTCGTGCGATTATTTTCTACAAATTTTATCGATGAACTAAATTTAATTGGCGACGAAGCTCCACTGTTGATGGTATGGTGAACTTAACCGTGGATGTAGTTCACTTCAAGACGAATTTCGTGAAGGTCGTCCAAAATCAGTTGTTATTATGGAAACCATTGATGCTGCGTGTAGGGTTACCAGCTGATGGTTGCGGAAATCCGGACATTGCGCCGTACATTCCGGGATTTATCGGGACAAGCAGTCACATTTTTCGAAAATCGTTGCCCATATTTTATCACTTGGTAAATTTGCATATACGCCATTGCGTAACGGGTGATACAGTCAAAATTTGGTCAATATAAACTTGACGTATTTCTATCAATTTTGCATTTAAAAAAACCTGAACACCCCTCATTTTGAAGGTGTGTGTGTGTAGAATGTTTCTCCTATTTTGATTTTGGAATTCACTCTTCAGTTGTCAAAATGCCATCCAAGCACGAAGAGCAGCGTATCAAAATTTTGCTCGCGCATCGCGAAAATCCGAGCTACTCGCACGCAAAGCTGGCAAAATCGCTAAAAGTTGCCAAATCAACCGTTACAAATGTAATTAAAGTGTTTGGGGAACGTTTGTCGACAGCCAGGAAGTCTGGATCGGGGGGAAATCGAAAACCGGAAGCCGCTGAGACGACAAAGAGAGTTGCCGGTAGTTTCAAGCGAAACCCTAACCTCTCTCTCTGAGATGCCGCAAATAAGCTGGGTGTATCGTCTACAACCATGCATCGAGCCAAAAAACGAGCCGGACTATCGACTTACAAGAAGGTAGTGACTCCAAATCGCGATGATAAACAAAATACGACGGCCAAAGCGCGATCCCGGAGGTTGTACACGACGATGCCGACGAAGTTCAAGCACATAAAACTGTCAAAGTTCGTAAAGAAATATCTGGTTTGGCAAGCCATCTGTACCTGTGGCTTGAAAAGCAGCATTTTCATAGCTTCCGGGACTGTCAACCAAGAAATTTACGTGAAAGAGTGTTTGAATACACGTCTGCTGCCTTTCCTGAAGAAACACGGTTGTACCGTACTGTTTTGGCCGGATTTGGCATCTTGCCATTACGGTAAAAAGGCCATGGAGTGGTACGCCGCCAACAACGTGCAGGTGGTTCCCAAGGACAAGAACCCTCCCAACACGCCAGAGCCCAATTGAGAAATACTGGGCTATTGTCTAGCGGAACCTAAAGAAGAAAAAAAAACTGCTAAGGACGAGCAGCAGTTCAAGGCAAACTGGCTTTCTGCGGCGAAGAAGGTGGACAAGGTGGCTGTACAAAATCTGATGGCAGATGTCAAGCGTGAGGCCCGGCAATTCGGATTTGGAAAGGCGAAAGCCTAACTGAATATTTTTCCTGAATTTTATACTAATTGGACTCGAAAAATAAATTTAATTTGATTTTTTAAATAAACGATTTCACCGATTTACACGCGTTTTCCCTTGACCAAATTTTGACCGTATCACCCTTTAGTCATTGTCTGCAGTCTTTGAAATTCCTAAATATGTTGGAACCTTTGAAACTCATATTTACTGGCATATTACTTTCGGTTTTGGCAAACAAACTTAAACTCTGCGATAACAATCGCTGCTTCTTTTGTAGTGCCTTTAGTTACTGGGAATTTGGATATCGCCATGGACATGGGTTGGTTATATTTCGCATCAGAGTCGGGAATTGTTGTAGTGTCACTGAAGAGTATGGTAGTGAATGGGATAAAGTCGAACTTTAAAATGTTGGATGGGAGTATAGACTTGACTTATAATTTGTAAAAATGCATTTCGCAGAAAAACATTTGCGTATATTTTTTACATTACTCATGTGGTAGTGATTTGATTTGTTTCCCATAGTGATGAGATTGAATGAAATGGTACAAATTCTCACAGACATATGTACATTTAACAAGTATATACAACAGTTACCATTGAAAACTCTTCGTCGTAGCGGGTTACATGATAATATATAGTAATGATTAAATAACGACTTGATTTAAAATCTAAAATCTTTAGATGTTTATCCCAAGAAGTAAAACCTGGAAATTTTACTTTCAGTTTTAAGCAATTTTCCAGAACAGTGCGCCTTCTATACCCTCAAGAAGCGAAATCGGTCTATATGGAGGCCTTACCAAATGGAGCAATAAAAACTAAATCCGTTACAATTTCAGACAAATCCGATAAAAGCCCAAGGAGTTAAATCGGGAAATCAGTCTATATGGGTGCTATGCCAAAAACAGGCACCGATACACAAAATTCAGCATACCTAATTGTGTTTCTGAAATATCTACAGAATCTAACCTCAAATCGGAGGGCGGGTTTATAAGGGTGATATATCTATACCGATACACAATTTGTTCGGAACACCTATTTATGGTTTTCAAAAAACTATAGATTTCACATTTCGAGCAAATTGGATAAAAACTACGGTTTCTAGAATCTCAAGAAGTAAAATCGGGTGATACACACCATATTCGACACACCTATTTGTGGTCCAATTTCAGGCAAATCGGATAGAAAAAAAGATTTCTAGAAACCTAAGACCCCAAATCCGGGGGTCGGTTTATATGGGGGCTATACCAAAACATGGACCGCTATATCCCATCTTTGAACTTCTCCTGCCTGCAAACTAAAACGAAATGACAAACTTATTCTATGGCGGTTGGTATTAAAGGTATGAAAATCCAAAACCAAACATATTTTTGAAAGCGATTTAATTTCAAATCGTTTTCTTTTCTAAGAAATGGGGAAAAAATTAAACATAGGCCTTGATTAATTGAAATTCCGGGATTTTTGGCAAATTTTGTGAAAAATTCGGGACACTTCCTGGAGACGAAATTCCGGGACAATCCAGCCGAATCCCGGCCATCTGGCAAGCCTAGCTGTGCGCCAACAGCTATTGCAACATCGTCGTGTGACCTATCGTGAGATTAAGACAACCATAGGCATTAGTGGTACCAGCATACATTTAATATTGCATGAACATTTCAAAGTCAAAAAAGGCTGGCTTGTAACTAAACTGAACCAATTTCAATCAAATTTAGCACACTTGATCCAAGGACGATGCTATCAATTGTACTCGTTGTGCAAATATTGAAGCAAAGCGGGTGGTATAACTCTTGCTTCTGGGGCCATATAAGTGCATATCGGGAGAAAGATATATATGGGAGCTATATCTTAATCTGAACCGATTTTTTCCAAAATCTAGGGTTCTATTTTGATTATAAACCGATAACAGAACAGATAACAAAAAAAAATACATACTGTTATTCAATTCTAATATTAAATGTTGAAAAATCATGCTATATTGACAACAAAAAAAAAAAACTCCGAAACAAGAAAATACATTTCTGCCGCGACATTTGTTCGTCGCGGAAAAATGCTTCGCCTACATAGTAAAGTGGTTTATTTTCCTTAAAAAAAGTTTATTTACATTAGTTTGTATATGCCCAACAATGCGTTGCTTGCGCATTGATGACTTTAGCGCTAAATGTCTGTACATCTCCCAGTGGATACAATTTTGGCTTACAAACTGTATGTTCAGTGGCCCGATTCCCCCGTCTGGACAAAAAGAAAAATTTATAAAATACAATATTCGAAATTTCAAGCCGCTCTGTGTTTGCTTGTTCATATTGATCTTGACTTTCTAAACATTCTGTAAGGCCTATTCTCTCTAATTAATTGTCTTTACTTGTCATCTTAAAGTAATTAGATCAACTTAGTAATAATTGTAGCAATTGCATTCGGACTACAAGCTATCGCTAAGCTTATTGCTAACTGTCAGCACTAATTGCTAATGTCATAATGGACAATAAAAACTAAAACGGTTTCCTCCAACCGGTTTGTTTATTGCTTATGTTTGCAATACTCAGAAGGAGACGAAATAGACACAAATGTAGCAGATATGCTTTGGACTACTTCTTGCCGATTTAGCGTTGACCGTCTATACTTTTGTCAGCGTTTCCAGGTGATTTTTGAACCTTACCATTAAAAATAACTATAAACATTTCCCCCCAAAAAAGTTTAGAAATGTAAATAGGCAAAAAAAGGGCTTTCCAAATTTTGAGTGTGGGCTATACCATACCATAGACCGATACACACCATATTCAGCACACTTATTTATGAATCAAAAATAAATCTAGATTTTGAATTTCGGGCAAATCGGAGAAAAAATTGCGGTATCTAGAAGCACAAGGAGTTAAATCGGAAGATCTGTCTATATCAAAACGTGGACCGATTCGCATCATATTCGGCGTACTTATGTGTGGATCCAAAATTAATCCAGATTTTGAATTCCCGACAAATCGGATAAAATTGCGGTGTATACAAGAAGTCAAGTCGGGAGATCAGGATATATGGAGTCTACACCAAACCATAGGCCGATACACATCACGTTTGGACCACTTATTTATGGATCCAAAATACATCCAGATTTTGAATTTCAGGCATTTCGGATAAAAGTTGCGATGTCTAGAAGCACAAGAAGTCAAATCAGAAGATCGAACTATATGCGAGCTATATCAAAATGTGAACCAAATCACTCCATATTCTACACACTTATTTATGCACCTAAAATACCTCTAGATTTTGAAATTCAGGCAAATCGAATAAAAATTAAGATGTCTAGACGCTCAAAAGCCCAAATGGGGTTCAGTTTGTATGGGAGCTATATCGAAATCTGGACCGATATCGCCCATCTTCGAACTTGATTAAGCACGATAGCTTCATTATTGAAGACTGTAGCGTGATTATAACAAACAGACAGAAATCGATATTTCGATATATTACAAACGGAATGGCAAACTTATTATGCCCCCATCACCACAACCATGTCCGTCTGTAACAGGTTGGCTAATAAGTCCCCGGTCTAACAAAGAAAAACACATTTTTTTCAAAATTCGTTTTTATTATTCAACATAGTTCCCTTCAAGAGCGATACAACGATTATAACGACCTTCCAATTTTTTGATACCATTTTGGTAGTACTCGTTCGGGTTTGCCTCAAAATAGGTCTCAGTTTCGGTGATCACCTCTTCATTGCAGCCAAATTTTTTCCCTTCTCATGATAATCGATAAAAATTATTCCATGCGCATCCCAAAAAACAGAGGCCATTACTTTGCCAGCGGACTTTTGAGTCTTTCCACGCTTCGGAGACGGTTCACCGGTCGCTGTCCACTCAGCCCACTGTCGATTGGACTCAGGAGTGTAGTGATGGAGCCATGTTTCATCCATTGTCACATATCGACGGAAAAACTCGGGTGTATTACGAGTTAACAGCTGCAAACACCGCTCAGAATCATCAACACGTTGTAGTTTTTGGTCAAATGTGAGCTCGCGCGGCACCCATTTTGCACAGAGCTTCCGCATATCCAAATATTGATGAATGCTATGACCAACACGTTCCTTTGATATCTTTAAGTCCTCTGCTATATCGATCAACTTCATTTTACGGTCATTCAAAATCATTTTGTGGATTTTTTTGATGTTTTCGTCGGTAACCTCCTCTTTCGGGCGTCCACTGCGTTCACCGTGCTCATTTCACCACGCTTGAATTTTGCATACCAATCAATTATTGTTGATTTCCCTGGGGCAGAGTCCGGAAACTCATTATCAAACCAAGTTTTTGCTTCCACCGTATTTTTTCCCTTCAGAAAACAGTATTTTATCAAAACACGAAATTCCTTTTTTTTTCATTTTTTTCACAATAACAAAAGTTGCTTCACAAAAGACGCTCTATCTCACAAACTAATTGACTTACAGACGTCAAATTTTGACACGAATCATTTGAAGGTTGGTACTATATAAAAATAATATGCATTTAATACTAGCGACGCCATCTATGTGTCAGACCGGGGACTTATCAGCCAACCTGTTATGTCTGTTGTAATAACGTTTCAGTCTTCAATAATGGACCTGAAGTTTTGCACAGATTCCTTTTGTAGTTGCAGGCAGGTCAAGTTCGAAGATAGCTTCTATTGGTCCAGGTTTTGATGTAGGTTAGGTTAGGTGTAGTTGCAGCCCGATATATCAGGCTCACTTAGACTATTCAGTCCATTGTAATACCACAATGGTGAACTTCTTTGTTACCAGTGAGTGCTGCCCGATTCAACGATAACCTCGATGACAAGGGACCTTCTTTTTATAGCCGAGTCGGAATGGCGTTCCACATTACAGTGATACTACTTAGAAATGCTGAAAACGGTGGCCCCGTTTTGATATAGCCCCCATATAAATCGACTCCCCAATTTAAGGTATTGGGTTTCTAGAAATTTTTGCCCGATTTGCATGAAATTGGAAATCTAGAAATATGTTAATACAGTAATTTATAATCGATTTGCCTGGAAATTGAAATATAGCGGTTGTTTAGAACCATAAGAAGGTGTGCCGAATATGTTGTGTATCGACCTACGGTTTGGTACAGCCCCCATATATAGCCCGGTTTTATTTCTTTTGCTTTAGAATTCGAAGTTTTGAAATCGCAGTTCTATACGTATTTTAGGTTCGGAAAGATCTTTGTCAAGTTTATTTTTTTGTTTTTTTATTTTGGTAAAGCCCGATTTCAATTATTGAGCGGATAGAAGAAACTAAAAAGTGAAATTTCCAGATTTGCTTCTCGCACTGATTCTGCAGAATTAAGATAACGAATTAAGGCGTTACTTCATCATTTTATTGCACGCTTACACAAAAATGATTCTTATAAATCTAGAATTTGATGTTGGTATCATATATAAACTTCAAAATTAAACATCGGGAAGCGTATCATTTGAACCGATTTTCTTGTGATTTTATATTTCTTGAAATCCACCTGCAATTCCATATATTTTCACGTGACCCGCTACGACTTGGGGATTTCAGAAGAAACTATTATATTTGATTCATGTGTGTTGGGTATTTAAGATTCGGTCCGGCCGAATATACGGCTGTATTTATTTGTTGTGGGACATACCTGTACATAACATTTTTATACCCTTCACCACTACTGTGGTAGAGGGTATAATAAGTTTGTGCATTTGTATGTAACGCCAAGAAATAGTGGTCATAGACCCATCTTTTAGTATACCGATCGGCTTAGAATTAAATTCTGATTCGATTTAGCGATGTCCGTCTGTCTGTCCGTCCGTCCGTCTGTCTGTATATGTAATTTTGTGCACAAAGTACAGCTTGCAATTTAAGTCCGATCGTCCTCAAATTTGGCATAGGGACGTTTCTTGGGACAGAGACAATCGCTATTGGTTTTGGAAAAAAATCGGTTCAGATTTAGATATAGCTGCCATATATATTTATCCCCGATTTGCTCATAGTTAGCGTGTTTATCAACCGATTTTCTTGAAATACCGTACATCCAAATATTTTATGAATCTCGAAAATCTTGCAAAATATCAGCCAAATCGGTTCAGATTTAGATATAGCTCCCATATATATCTTTCGTCCGATTTAGACTCATATGACCACAGAGGCCAAAGTTTACTACCGATCTTCGTGAAATTTTGCACAGAGGGTAGAATTGACATTCTACCAATGCCTGGTAAATTTGATTGAAATCGGTTCAAATTTAGATATAGCTCCCATATATATCTTTTGTCCGATTTGAACTTATATGGCCACAAAAGCCAGAGTTTTGCCGTGATTTGCTTAAAATTTTGCACAAGTTTAATAGTATCGTTAAGTGTGTAAAATTTTGTTAAAATCGGTTCAGATTTAGATATAGCTCACATATATATCTTTCGCCCGATTTGGACTTATATGGTCTCAAAAGCCAGAGGTTTGCCCTGGCTTACTTCAAATTTTGCACAAGCGGTACTTTTAACGATACTATTGTATGTGCCAAATATGGTCAAAATCGATTCAGATTTAGATATAGCTCCCATATATATCTTTCGTCCGATTTGAACTTATATGGCCTCAAAAGCCAGAGTTTTGCCGTGATTTGGTTGAATTTTTGCACAAGGAGTACGTTTAATAGTATCGGTAAGTGTACCAAAATTGGTTGAAATCGGTTCAGATTTAGATATGGCTCCCATATATATCTTCCGTCCAATTTGCACTCATATGACCAGGGGGGCCAAAGTTATACTCCCATTTACGTGAAAATTCGCATAGATAGCAGAGTTATTATTCTAACTATACATGTCAAATTTAGTCAAAATCGATTCAGATTATATATAGCTCCCATATATACGTACACCAGAGTTGGGGAAATATAGTAGACTGTTCCACAGTTTAGACCCATTTTCAATGGAAGTTTCCTCCAATTAACTGGATAGCGTTAGCCGATTTAATTTTTAATTCTAGAGATTTTGTAGAAGTAAAAAAAATTGTCTCCTTTATATAGCTTCCAGCAAATGTGAAGTAGTTGAGATGGTAACACAAATTTTGGTCTACATAGTGGTGAAGGGTATAATATAGTCGGCCCCGCCCGACTTTAGACTTTACTTACTTGTTTTAAATACAATATTTGTGGATTTTTAAATACAATATTTTAATTAGAAATTACCTATACGTGTTTAGAAAGAGAGACCGAGAGAGTTGCTGCAAGTAAAGAAATGGAAGTTACCAATTGACGCCTTAAAAATATATACACACTAAGATAATTTCATTAAATTTTTTTCTACCAGTGTATGCCTAAGGTAAAACATAATATTTTTGAACAATACAACCAATATTTTTATTGGACCAATCCCGAATATATATACTGTTAGAAAAATATGTTTTTCATATCTTCCGATATAAACAAAACGTGTTTCGGGCACAATTTTTAAACACAATATATTTAAGTGCAAACATGTAATGTTCCTAAACTAACACTAAATGTTTGGGACACATATGTTAATATGTTAGAATATATTATGTTTGGGGCATGAATGTTTCATAAAAATAATATGTGTGAATGTAAACATATATAAATTCACAAATTTCGAGTAACATATATATGTTGTGATGTTTTATTCAGAGAGCGACAGAGAGAGTATAGAGAAAGAAATAGAGATGGAAACCGGGAGGGTTGACGAAAGATATCAACATAACACAGCGAGAGAATGAAAAGAGAGCAATTTCTGTGAAACCGCTTGTATGTTGTTTCGGAAAACTGTTTTATGATATGGCCAAAAATTTGATATGCTTAAGTCTAAATATTATTTAATTTGAATATTAGAATTAGTATTCCGAGTAATGAGAATAGCCATTCGGAACCAAGGGAATAGACATTTGAAAAAAAAACAGCATGTGTTTTCGCCTTGAGAGCAGCATTTTATGTATGTGTGGATATGTGTTTTGTTTATCATTTTGGCACAATTTTTTTCTTGGTTCGTTAAAAGAAATCGAAACGTACGAGGAGTAAGTCAAAATATTCAGGCAAAAGAAATTAAAAAAAACGGTGGGAAATATACAAAAATTACAAAAGGATCTTAATAAAAATAATGAAAGGGCACTATACTCTTTTTAGAGTTGGGACATTAAAATGACTAAAGGAGGAAACAGTGAAAAATTAAACAGTAAAATGTATAAAGACAAAGTTTAGTTCCTCTTTATTAATAAGTAGTCCAAGAGGAGTTAACGGACACCTTCAAATATAAAAGCGGGCATTAAGTTCGAGTTTTGCAGCTAAAACAATTGAAAAAGTTTATTTTCTTTAAAATGAATTATTAAAGAAAAGGAAAAAGGCAAAACAAGGTTATTTTAGAGCGATAATGTCAATTTAATACCGGCCTTAAAGGTAAAAATGAAATGAAGTAAAATTAAGTAAAAATAAAACTGTTCACGCCTAAATAAAAAGTCGACTCCACGTGAGGGTAATGAGAAGAATCTTCTTTGGGGAAAATTCTTCCAAGCATATAATATTTTTGGGCCCAAATTCTTCCAAACATATAATATGTTCACATAAAACAAATATATTAATGTTTCGGCAGTATCCAATAATATATGTGCTTAATGCAAAATATGTTTGGAACATATACTAGAGAAGCGATTTTTTTTGAGGGTTTATGCTTGAATCAGAATGTGTTTGGAAGTATGCGTTACAGAAGCAATATTTTTGAGGGTGTACGTGGAAATAAATAAACGAGTTGTAAATCAAAGGGATGACAAAACTAAAACTTTGTTCCCAAGTTCAGAAAGTGAAAATAGAAAAGCTTTGGGTTGCTGTTCAAAGCGACTTTGCCATTTCGATGGGAACCAAAGGTGGTTTAACGAGTTTCTACATTAGCTCATATTGGTTTTTTCTGTTTACAGCTTCTGAGGCGAAACAGCACATTTGTGAAATATATTGTGACTAAAACAAAGCTAGTAATTTTGCGCTACCTCTAGCAAGATTTTCCTGGGAAAAAAATCTCCTGCAACCACTTCCAACTTTTCTATTTCTCATGGCTCTCTTTTGTTGGAGTTTCGGAGTAAACGAAGGACTTCCTATAAAAATTTATGTTAACTATCAAAAAATATCGGGTACTTGAACGGAGCTATTCCCTATTGATTTTAGTTATATGGGAGGTTGGAGGTTTTTTCTCTGACGAATATTTTAGGCGGCGCCATGAAGTACTACACTCTTAGAAAAATATGTTTTTCATATGTTCCGATATAAACAAAATGTGTTTCGGGCACAATTTTAAAACACAATATATTTAAGTGCAAACATGTAATGTTCCTAAACTAACACTAAATGTTTAGGACATCTATGTTAATATGTTAGAATATATTATGTTTGGGGCATGAATGTTTCATAAAAATCATATGTGTGAATGCAAACATGTTTAAATTTACAAATTTCGACTAAACATACATATGTTGTGATATTTTATTCAAAGCGACAGAGAGAGTATAGAGAAAGAAATAGAGATGGAAACAGGGAGAGTTGACAAAAGATATCAACATAACACAGCGAAATAATCAAAAGAGAACAATTTTTGTGAAACCGCTTGTATGTTGTTTCGGAAAACTGTTTTATGATAAGGCCAAAAATTTGATATGCTTAAGTCTAAATATTATTTAATTTGAATAAAGAGAATGGACATTCGGAACCAAGAGAATAGTCATTTGAAAAACAAACAGGATATGTTTTCGCCTTGAGAGCAGCATTTTATGTTATGTATGTGTGGACATGTGTTTTGTTTATCATTTTGGCATTATGGGCACAATTTTTTTCTTGGTTCGTTAAAAGAAATCAGGGGTCTTCATAAAAATAACGAAAGGGCTCTCTTTTTAGAGTTGGGACAGTAAAATGAAATAAGGAGGAAATAGTGAAGAATTACACAGTAAAATGTATAAAAACAAAGTTTAGTTCCTCTTTATTAATAAGTAGTCCACGAGGAGTTGACGGACACCTTCAAATATAAAAGCGGGCATTAAGTTCGAGTTTTGGAGCTAAAACAATTTAAAAAGTTTATTTTCTTTAAAATGAATTATTAAAGAAAAATAAAACGCATTTTAGAGCGATGGTGTTAAATGCTAGTAAAAAACTGTTCACGCCTAAATAAATTTATGTTTATGTTATAAAATTATTTATGTATGTTTATACTCGACTCCACGTTCTTCTTTTGTTAGAGTTTTTGAATTCCTTCCAAATTTTAAAGTTTTGTACCAAAAACAGTTTTTTGTTACATTTTTGCAATAAACAAATAATATTTTATCCAAAAACCAGTCAATTTCGTTTATATCAAACACTGTTACTGACTATAAATCTTTAATAACCCACATTAGTATAAATATAAATGTGTAAATTAAAAAAAAAAAGTGTTCGGTCGGAGCAGGGATTGAACCCAAGACCCTTTGCATGCAAGGCAGACATGCTAACCACTGCTCCACGTGGCAAACAAATGTATGTTTCTGTTAAATAATGTTATGTTTGCATGAGCTCGTGGGCGCTGCAAACTATGCTATATAAATATAACGTATAACGATAATTATCTACAGGTGACTATAACAGCTACGTAGCCCAGTGGATAGTGTGTTGGCTTACAAACTGTATGGTCCTCGGTTCGATTCTCCGTGCAGGCGAAAGGTAAAATTTAAATAATTTATAAAAGTGAATAATTTCTTCAACATTATTTGTATTACAGAAAAAGGTGCCAAGAACTAAAATATTTCGTGGAAGTGAAAATTACGAGTATGTTAGGGAATGAGAACAATCGTCTTTTGGAAAAATTCTTCCAAGCATATAATATTTTTGGGCTCAAAATGCTTCCAAACATATAATATGTTCACATAAAACAAACATATTAATGTTTCGGCAGTATCCAATAATATATGTGCTTCCTGCAAAATATGTTTGGAACATATGTTAAAGAAGCGATTTTTTTTGAGGGTGTAGAAAAACATTTTGGTTCAAGATCACAACACATTTTTAATGGTAGAGATTTTATTACAGTTCAAACATATTATTTTGCTCTTGGTATATGATCACGACAACTATATATCTTCAATACGTGACCATGAGGGAGGCTTTATAAATAGATGCACTTAAACTTCAATCAAGGTAATCAACAGCTTAAACAATAAAATTAAATACACCTCTATTGTTGCTACTTAATACAGAGTATCTTCATGCTAATCAATAAAGCATAATGCCCAACTAACTCAGGTGCAACTAAACGAATGCCAGTAGCAATGATTCATGGAAGTCACGCCAGTTCTAAGGAAAATTGTTGTATACTGCATACGACCTTTCTATAACATAGCGCCATTGAAGATGTTAATGCACTCAAAGATCACGTGCCATTCAAATGGAAGTTAAACAAAGTAAATCAATATAATTATAATCTTTTTCAGATGTTAGTGTTTGTGGTGAAGTTGGGTTATTGTATAGTTTCTAAATAGAGTTCAACATCGATCAGCAACCTTAATGGGTTAATTACAATTAAAAACAAGTATATACGGCCGTAAGTTCGGCCAGGCCGAAGCTTATGTACCCTCCATCATGGATTGCGTAGAAACTTCTTCTAAACACTGCCATCCACAATCGAATTACTTAAGTTGCGGTAACGCTTGCCGATGGCAAGGTATCTTAAAACCTCCTAACACCATCTTCTAAATTGTATGTAAGTCCATACGTGGTATATATTAAATCAAAAAAGATCGATCAAATACGTATATAATTCAGTTTGACAAAGTAGACATAAAATTTTGACAAAATTTTCTACAGAACAAAATTTAACAAAATTTTCTATAGAAATAAAATTTTCACAAATTTTTCTATAGAAATAAACATTTTCTATACACGCACAGAAAAAACATGTTTGGACATGGTTGCCGCATCCATTTAATGCTTATTTAGAGTATGTAATTGTCGCGAAAACCATGTATTTTGTCTTTGTAAAAATAATTTTCGAGCGGAGAAAAATATATATTGGCAATAAGCATTTAAATGGTTCTCAAATGCCGCAAACATGTTCTATTATTTAAATGATAGAATTTGAGACCATTATATGGTCAGGAAAATCATGTACCTGACCATTCAATTTTTTTTACTTTTTTGCAGAGAAAAAAGTATTTTTATAGTTTACGTATAGACATGTCTACAACCATTACATGGCCATAAAGACCATGTACATTGTTTTCGTGACCATTTAATTTTTTAACTTGTTTGTAGCGAAAATAATTTTATAAAAACATTGAGCAGGTACACACGATTTTCATTTTGCGCGTCAGTCGTTTGTTGATTGTTTCTTGGAATGGACGGAGAATACGGAATTATTGTGTTTTGTGTTAATTTATTTATTTAGAAATGGCACGTGGTTTTATGTGAATACAAAAAAGGAAAGTGTAATTGAAACAAATGTACCTGGTTTTTGTTCTGCATTTTGATATATGGTATAATTTATTTTTATTTGCAGTTATATGATGTCTGTGTTTGTACATTGGGCACGAAGTAAATATGGAATGATTACTTATTGTTGAAATTGAACCAAACTAGAGTGTGTAAAAGTATGTGATGTTTGCTTGCACGACATTATAAATACAAATAAACAATGAATTAGTTTATAAATAAATAAAAACAAATAAATAAAGTTGATTTTGTGTTTTCTTTTTCAAGTGGCGTCCTTTTTTCGACGACGAAAAAAGTTTTTTCATAAAAATCGAAACATTTTAGGTTGTGACCATGTTCTTTTAACTAGAAAAAAAACATTTTTGACGAATAACATAACATTTTAGATCGTGACCATTGTCTTTTAATGGAAACAAAATTCTTTTTATCAATATAATAACATTTTAGATGAGGACAATTGTATTTTTCTTAGAACCATGTTCACTGAGCCAACATGGTTGCAGGTTAAAATGTTACATGGTCGCCGCAAAAATTGCTGCTATCATATTATTTTGCTCTTCGAATATGATTGTGACAATCATGTTTCTTCTCTGCGTGTAGAAAGAAAATTTCGACAAAAATTTCTACAGAAATAAAATTTTAACAAAATTTTCTATAGAAATAAACTTTTGACAAAATTTTCTATAGAAATAAAATCTTGGTAGATTATTTTTGGCTTGAGTGGCAACCATGATTATGAACCGAATAAAATTTGAACAAAATTTTCTATAGAAATAAAATTTTGACAAAATTTTCTATAGAAATAAAATTTTGGTAGATTATTTTTGGCTCTAGTGGCAACCATGATTATGAACCGATATGGACCAATTTTTGTGTGATTGGACCTACTTTGGTATGATTGTTAGCGACCATATACTAACACCACGTTCCTAATTTGAACCGGATCGAATGAATTTTGCTCCTCAAAGAGGCTCCGGAGGTCAAATCTGGAGAAAGTTTTATATGGGGGCTATATAATTATGGACCGATATGGACCAATTCTGGCACGGTTGTTAAAGATCATATACTAATTACAACCAAATTACAACCGGATTGGATGAAATTTGCTTCTCTTGGAGACTTCGCAAGCCAAATCTAGGGATCGGTTTATATGGGGGCTATATATAATTATGGACCGATGTGGAGCAATTTTTGCACGGTTTTAGAGACCATATACCAATACCATGTACCAAATTTCAGGCGGATCGGATGAAATTTGCTTCTCTTAGAGGCTCCACAAGCCAAATCTGGGGATCGGTTTATATGGGGGCTATATACAATTAAGGACCGATATGGACCAATTTTTGCATGGTTGTTAGAGACCATATACCAACATCATGTACCAAATTTCAGCCGGATCGGATGAAATTTTCTTCTCTTTGAGGCTCCGCAAGCCAAATCTGGGGATCGGTTTATATGGGGGCTATATACAATTATGGACCGATGTGGACCAATTTTTGCATGGTTGTTAGAGACCATATACCAACAAGGTGTACCAAATTTCAGCCGGATCGGATGAAATTTACTTCTCTTTTATGCTCCGCAAGCCAAATCTGGGGATCGGTTTATATGAGGGCTATATATAATTACGCACCGATTTCGACCAATTTTTGCATAGTTCTTTAAGACCATATACTTACACCATGTACCAAATTTCAGCCGGATCGGATGAAATTTGCTTCTCGTAGAGGCTCCGCAAGCCAAATCGGGGGATCGGTTTATATGGGGGCTATATATAATTATAAACCGATGTGGACCAATTTTTGCATGATTGTTAGAGATCATATGCTGACACCATGTACCAAATTTCAGCCGGATCAGATGAAATTTATACCCTCCATCCTAAGATGGAGGGTATAAAAATCAACTCTGTGCACAATACTTGGGCAATATATTTTTGTACCGCACTAAAGGCCTTGAATAATACTATAAGTTGGCGGTCTTAGGAAATGTCCCAGAAATATCGATTTTACTCAAAACTAAAAAAATTCAGCAAAGTTCCTAAAAATATACTTCGATTTGTTGTTGCATTAATGCAGTAACAAATCGAAATCGATGAAAAAGATTAGATGATTGTACCTGTATGAGAAGATGATGGTGAAAAAAATGGTTCAATTTGGGAGAAATAATTCTAATATAATAATATAATAATATAATACGAGTATAATAATTTTCATAGGAAATTAAATAGAATCATCTACCCGGCCAGATTTTACAAGAGACTATGGAAATGTGTATTAAACTGAAAAACATATTTACGTGACATTAAAGATTATGCAACCTATACTTTAGGATGGGAAATTTACAAAGTATTAAGGACAAAATTCTTTAAAATAATGAAATGTTAATTAAAATAAAGTTTGTAATCTTTGCTTCAAATTTTTTTCATTAAATTTAGGACACAAATTTTGTTAATTTGCGTCCCTCCCTTAAAGTCGCATGTCTTTGAACTAAGGCTAGTTTTTCTTAAAGTAAAGAAACACATTTGTGATTTAAAGAAATTGTCCTTAAATGAACTGAAATGTTGAAACTTTAGATTTACGATAAAACCGCTTCAACTATAGGTTAAGACTTATTTTGAGGATTTAGCGTCTTTGGTTTAAAGTTTTTTTGGAATTAAGAAACCCTTTTTTACTTTAAAGTATCCGTTATAATTTGAATTTTTAAACTGGCATTTGTTTGTACGTGAGTACCTTTATTAATAAACCGCGAAAAGAGAAAGAAAATTTGATAAATGATTTAATTTTATTGATCCTAGATTTAAAGTCAGATAGGTTGCCAAATGTTTCTCTATTTTAAATAAGCCGCATCTTTGGCTCGGAATCAATACCAAAAGCCTTAAGTGAAGGTCAAAATCTTTGAATACAAATAAACTTTTTTTTTGAGCTTAGGAAACACTGTAACATATATATAGTAAGGCTTGTGAGATAGGTATCTGGCATTTTCTTTTCAATACACCCAAAGAAAAAGTACTTTCCTTTGGAACGAAATTTTAGACAAACGAAATTCTGCTTTCTTATAAAGTATTTTATTTAAGAGCTAATAAAACCGAATTTATAATAAGCCGTTCAACGCTTCTATCTAATCTTTTTTGTTTGCTGTTAAAGAAAGTTTTTTTTTAGCATCAAAAGAAAGCTTTGGTTGTCTAAAAATTCGTTCCTTAGAAAAGATAACTCTTCTTTCAGTGTAGCTTAATAATTTCAATGCTTTACCCTTCATGCCTAATAAAATCGTATTAGAACTGTAATAATATGTAAATTAATTTGCACAACTTTAAAATCAGTCCACTGTGCCCAACAATGCTATATAGTTTAGCAACCAAAATAAAATACTTGACGTGTACCATAAATACAAGTGCACGCAAAAGAAAAACAAAATTTTAGGCAAACAAATATCGTTTCCCATTTACTTTTCGCTGTAAGGAAGTTTGTTTGGAAGTTTTTTTGTTTTATTGTTTTTTCATAGAGACTAACTCGAAAAAATTATACATTATCAGATGATATTCGCTCCTTCAGGAGACTCCAGAATTTAAATCTAGGGATCGGGTTTTCCCCAAAGTGGTCCGATACGGTCCATTGTAATCCGTATTGTGGTCAATGTGCTACACCATTTTACACCAATTCAATAATATAATAGCATAATTTCACGATCTTCTTCGTATTAAAAAAAAATACTAAAGTTTTATCACTATAAAAATATTGTACCCTCATGTAGCTTAAAGCAAGTTTGGAAACTTTTTAAATTAAAAATCAAATGCATATTTCTTGGCATACAGATAAATGTTAAGCAACTATATTGGATTTTATGTATTAAAACACAAGTATATACGGCCGTAAGTTCGGCCAGGCCGAATCATATGTACCCTCCACCATGGATTGCGTAGAAACTTCTACGAAAGACTGTCATCCACAATCGAATTACTTGGGTTGTGGTATCTTAAAATTTCTTAACATCGTTTTCAAAATTGTGAGTTAGTCCATACGTGGTAGAGAGCCAAAATTGAAATATGGGGGTCGCCTATATGGGGGCTATATACAATTATGAACTTGATATGGACCAATTTTTTGTGATTGGGGATCGATTTATCTGAGGGCTATATATAACTATAGACCGATATGGACCTTGTTAGGCATGGTTGTTAACGGCCATATACTAGCACAATGTACCAAATTTCAACTGACTCGGAAGAAATTTGCTCCTCCAAGAGGCTCCAAAACCAAATCTCGGGATTGGTTTATATGTGGGCTATATATGATTATGGACTGATATGGACCACTTTTGGCCTGGCTATTAAATATCATATACTACCACCACGTACCAAATTTCAACCAGATCGGATGAATTTTGCTTCTCCAAAAGGCACCGGAGGTCAAATCTGGGGATCAGTTTATATGGGGCTATATATAATTATGGACTGATATGAACCAATTCCTGCATGGTTGTTGGATAACATATACTAACACCACGTACCAAATATCAACTGAATCAGATGAATTTTGGTCTTCCAAGAGGCTCCGGAGGTCAAATCTGGTGATCGGTTTATATGGGGGCTATATATAATTATGGACCGATATGGACCATTTTTTGCATGGTCATTAGAGACCATATACTAACACCATGTACCAAATTTCAGCCGGATCGGATGAAATTTGCTTCTCTTAGAGGCTCCACACGCCAAATCGGGGGATCGGTTTATATTGGGGCTATATATAATTATTGACCGATGTGAACCAATTTTTGCATAGTTGTTAGAGACCATATACTTACACCATGTACCAAATTTCAGCCGGATAGGATAAAATTTGCTTCTCTTAGAGGCTCCGAAAGCCAAATCGGGGGATCGGTTTATATGGGGGCTATATATAATTATGGACCGATGTTAGCGTTCGGAAGTTAGCGTGATTTCAACAGACGGACGGACGGACATGCTCAGATCGACTCAGAATTTTACCACGACCCAGAATATATATATACTTTATGGGGTCTTAGAGCAATATTTCGATGTGTTACAAACGGAATGACAAAGTTAATATACCCCCATCCTATGGTGGAGGGTATAAAAATAGATGATGCTATTCAAGTCATTACATGGTCACAAATACCATGTGTATTTTCTCCGTGATTTAAGTTTGAATTGTTCGACTTGTTTCGAATATACACCTATAATTTATATTTTACGCGTCGGTTGTTTCTAAGTGTTTGAAGATAAATTGTAAAATAAACTAGCCGAGACACAAACCAGGTATTTTGTGCCCGCACAATTACAATGAATTAATTACAATTTGGGAAGATAAAATATTTAATAAAAATCAGCACCTTCCACTATAATTGTGCAATATATTTTGGTATCAAACGAAAGACCTTGAAGAGTACTACAATCTCCAAAGTATCACATAAATGTTAGTTTTGTCGCTATGGTTTAAAAGTTACTTTGCCCAATTTGATATAAAGTTTTACTGTGTTGTGCAATACCTGCTCTAAATTTTTTGGTATAAATGCAAGTAGTTGCCAATAAATATTTTATCTTCCTAAATTGTAATTAACCCATTAGGTGGACAGGCAAAAACGATCTGGTTTATGTCTCGGATAGTTAAATTTACAATTTATCTTCGCGCACATTTTGTTGCTTGCAATGGACGAAAGATGCGGAAACAGTGCTGCCGCTAGTGAAAAATGGAGTGAAGTAGATTTTGGAAAGAAGTGGAGTAGATTGAATAAAATTGAAGTAGCATACATTTTTGAAAACAAAACAATAGAATTCATTTTATTATACCCTCCACCATAGGATGGGGGTATATTAACTTTGTCATTCCGTTTGTAACACATCGAAATATTGCTCTAAGACCCCATAAAGTATATATATTCTGGGTAGAGGTGTAATTCTGAGTCGATCTGAGCATGTCCGTCCGTCTGTCTGTTGAAATCACGCTAACTTCCGAACGAAAGATGCTATCGCCTTGAAACTTGGCACAAGTAGTTGTTATTGATGTAGGTCGGATGGTATTGCAAATGGGCCATATCGGTCCACTTTTACGTATAGCCCCCATATAAACGGACTCCCAAATTTGGCTTGCGGGGACTCTAAGAGAAGCAAATTTCATCCGATCCAGCTGAAATTTTGTACATGATGTAAGTATATGGTCTCTAACAACTATGCAAAAATTGGTCCACATCGGTCAATAATTCAATGATTAAAACCGCTATGTTCATCGTAATTAAAAGAATAGGAAAAACAATTAGGTAATATGGGGAAAAAACTAAAAATTTGAAGCAGAACAAAAAGTGAAGCAGATTTTTGGAAGAAGGAGTGACGAAGTAAATTTTGTGAAAATGAAGCAAAATACTTTGATTGAAGTAGTAGCGGCAGCACTGTGCGGAAATGTTGTGTTTGTTAGATTTCTGTATACCTTCCACCATAGGATGAGGGTATACTAACTTGGCCATTCCGTTTGTAATCATAGAAATATTGGTCTCAGATCAATCAATTTTGAACCACTTCCAAAGTAATTTTTGCTGGAATTTCGATTCGGATGTTCGCCACGATTGATGTAGACCTGACTGCAAGGAACCAATAAGGATATGCAGTGGGGAGCAAAACTGATTGCATCCCAGTCAGAAATTCCTGATGGTTATAAATATTGAGCGTTGTATGTTAACAACGTTGGAAGCTAACGTTGAAACAACTTGCTAAACAAATTAATTGACGGGTTTTAAAAAGTATATTTTCCACAAAATTATCGTTGAAAATGCATTTTCCTTCAATACTTAAGGTTTCTTTTTATGAATAATGGAGGTATTACTGTTGATATGAATTAATTTACAATAGGATAATATTCATTTTTCATATAAATTGAAAATGTACACTGAAAAAGACAGTGAACCTACCAGGAAGTACAATTTTGGTTAATTTTACAAATGTAGGCAATTGTACAAAGTTTTAACTAAACTAAACGCTGATTTCACAAATATAAGTGCGTATCTGTGGATTTATGATAAAACCCCATAAGTCTAAAAACTCAATTTTACAGGGGAGCTAAAATACACCTATATGGGGTCTCAAAAACTTCTGTAGAAAAGATCTGGAAAATGTTTAATATTTATGTGATAGATCTTTTCGATAGCTTATTTTTAGAGAAAATTAGGAACTACCGACTTATGTTGTATTGTCATATGATATTTTATTTAAAACAAAAAAGAAATATCTATTTATGTGTTTTGTCGCATTGAATCATGATCATGATCATTCTGACTAAAAAAAAAACAAGTATATACGGCCGTAAGTTCGGCCAGGCCGAAGCTTATGTACCCTCCATCATGGATTGCGTAGAAACTTCATCTAAACACTGCCATCCACAATCGAATTATTTAAGTTGCGGTAACGCTTGCCGATGGCAAGGTATCTTAAAACCTCCTAACACCATCTTCTAAATTGTATGGAAGTCCATACGTGGTATATATTAAATCAAAAAAGATCGATCCAATACGTATATAATTCAGTTTGACAAAGTAGACATAAAATTTTGACAAAATTTTCTACAGAAGTAAAATTTTAACAAAATTTTCTATAGAAATAAAATTTTCACAAAATTTTCTATAGAAATAAAAATTTTGACAAAATTGTCTATAGAAATAAAAATTTTGACAACATTTTCTATAGAAAGAAAATTTTGACAAAAATTTCTACAGCAATAAAATTTTAACAAAATTTTCTATAGAAATAAACTTTTGACAAAATTTTCTATAGAAATAAAATCTTGGTAGATTATTTTTGGCTCGAGTGGCAACCATGATTATGAACCGAATAAAATTTGAACAAAATTTTCTATAGAAATAAAATTTTGACAAAATTTTCTATAGAAATAAAATTTTGACAATGATGAAAATTTTATTATGAACCGAATAAAATTTTAACAAAATTTTCTCTAGAAATAAAATGTTGACAAAATTTTCTATAGAAATAAAATTTTGGTAGATTATTTTTGGCTCTAGTGGCAACCATGATTATGAACCGATATGGACCAATTTATGTGTGATTGGACCAATTTTGGTATGGTTGTTAGCGACCATATACTAACACCACGTGCCTAATTTGAACCGGATCGGATGAATTTTGCTCCTCCAAGAGGCTCCGGAGGTCAAATTTGGAGGATGTTTTATATGGGGGCTATATATAATTATGGACCGATATGGACCAATTCTGGCACGGTTGTTAAAGATCATATACTAACACCATGTTCCAAATTACAACCGGATTGGATGAAATTTGCTTCTCTTGGAGACTTCGCAAGCCAAATCTGGGGATCGGTTTATATGGGGGCTATATATAATTATGAACCGATGTGGACCAATTTTTGCATGGTTGTTAGAGACCATATACCAACACCATTTACCAAATTTCAGCCGGATCGAATGAAATATGCTTCTGTTAGAGGCTCCACAAGCCAAATCTGGGGATCGGTTTATATGGGGGCTATATATAATTAAGGACCGATATGGACCAATTTTTTCATGGTTGTTAGAGACCATGTACCAACATCATGTACCAAATTTCAGCCGGATCGGATGAAATTTTCTTCTCTTTGAGGCTCCGCAAGCCAAATCTAGGGATCGGTTTATATGGGGGCTATATATAATTATGAACGGATGTGAACCAATTTTTGCATAGTTGTTAGAGACCATATACCAACACCATATACCAAATTTCAGCCGCATCGGATGAAATATGCTTCTGTTAGAGGCTCCACAAGCCAAATCTGAGGGTCCCTTTATATGGGGGCTATACGTAAAAGTGGACCGATATGGCCCATTTTCAATATTATCCGACCTACATCGATAACAACTACTGGTGCCAAGTTTCAAGTCGATAGCTTGTTTCGTTCGTTAGCGTGATTTCAAGAGACGGACGGACGGACGGACGGACGGACGGACGGACGGACGGACGGACATGCTTAGATCGACTCAGAATTTCACCACGACCCAGAATATATATACTTTATGGGGTCTTAGAGCAATATTTCGATGTGTTACAAACGGAATGACAAAGTTAATATACCCCCATCCTATGATGGAGGGTATAACAACACAACTGAAGTTAAATATGCGTTGACTCGAAATTTTGTAAAAAAAATTTCAATTACACAAACCTTATGTGGACTTATGTTGTTTTGTCAAAAGTATCATACAAGTATTTCGATTTTATTTTACAACCTATGATGAGATATGTTGTTTTGCTACAATTATACTATATCTCCTGATCTAGGGCAGATATTGCATCTGTATCTATAAACACAGAAAGATGCGCCTTCAAAAGCTACACATAACATAAAATTTTTGAGAAATTGTTCTATCTTGTCTTATGGGGGATTTGTCAAAGGTCCACATATATTTTCGACTAATTCAAGAAAGTTTTTAGACAAAATAATTTTTTTTTCACATTTTAAAGATAATTTCTTCGTTTGAAGGAAAAAAATGGAGTTCAAAATTGCAAGAATGTTTTTTGTTTTGGCGCATTTGGGGTAAAGTGTATTTAAGTATTTTGTTTGAAATACGCACGCACAGAAAAAACAAGTTTGGACATGGTTGCCGCATCCATTTAATGCTTATCTAGAGTATGTAATTGTCGCGAAAACAATGTATTTGGTCTTTGTAAAAATAATTTTCGAGCGGAGAAAAATATATGTTGGCAATAAGCATTTAAATGGTTCTCAAATGCCGCAAACATGTTCTATTAGTTAAATGATAGAATTTGATACCATTACATGGTCGGAAAAATCACGTACCTGACCATTCAATTTTTTTTAATTTTTTGCAGAGAATAAAGTATTTTTATACTAATATAAGGGTTAATGTAATTCCCTTGCTTTCACAAAACACAATAAGTTCATGAGCTAAAATAGAGTTAGGTTAGGTTAGGTTATGTGGCAACCCGATGTATCAGACTCACTTAGACTATTTAGTCCATTGTGATACCACAGTGGTGAAAATAGAGTTAAAGTGACTTTAGTGTGCTCGAGGGTTCATTTTTAATACCCTTCACCACTACTGTGGTACAGGGTATAATAAGTTTGTGCATTTGTATGTAACGCCAAGAAGGAAAAGTCTGAGACCCATCGTTTAGTATACCGATCGTCTTAGAATTAAATTCTGAATCGATTTAGCGATGTCCGTCTGTCTGTCTGTCTGTCTGTCCGTCTGTCTGTCTGTTGATGTATTTTTGTGTGCAAAGTACAGCTCGCAGTTTTAGTCCGATTGTCCTAAAATTTGGTATAGGGTCCTGTTTCGGCTCAAAGACGATCCCTATTGATTTTGGGAAAAATCGGTTCAGATTTAGATATAGCTGCCATATATATTTTTCACCGATCTGGTCATAATTGGCGTGTATATCAACCGATCTTCCTCAAATTCCGTACATCCGAATATTTTATGAGTCTCGAAAAACTTGCAAAATATCAGCCAAATCGGTTCAGATTTAGATATAGCTCCCATATATAGCTTTCGCCCGATTTACACTCATTTGCCCACAGAGGCCAATTTTTTGCTCCGATTTAGTTGAAATTTTGCACAGGGAGTATAATTAGCATTGTAGCTATGCGTGCCAAATTTGGTTGAAATCGGTTCAGATTTAGATATAGCTCCCATATATAGCTTTCGCCCGATTTACACTCAAATGACCACAGAGGCCAATTTTTTCCTCCGATTTAGTTGAAATTTTGCACAGGGAATAGAATTAGCATTGTAGCTATGCGTGCCAAATTTGGTTGAAATCGGTTCATATTTAGATATAGCTCCCATATATAGCTTTCGCCCGATTTACACTCATATGACCACAGAGGCGAATTTTTTGCTCCGATTTAGTTGAAATTTTGCACAGGGAGTAGAATTAGCATTGTAGCTATGCGTGCCAAATTTGGTTGAAATCGGTTCAGATTTAGATATATCTCCCATATATAGCTTTCGCCCGATTTACACTCATATGACCGTAGAGGCCAATTTTGAACTCCGATTTAGTTGAAATTTTACACAGGGAGTAGAATTAGCATTGTTGCTATGCGTGCCAAATTTGGTTGAAATCGGTTCAGATTTAGATATAGCTCCCATATATATGTTTTTCTGATTTCGACAAAAATGGTCAAAATACCAACATTTTCCTTGTAAAATCGCCACAGCTTAGTCGAAAAGTTGTAAAAATGACTCTAATTTTCCTAAACTTCTAATGCATATATATCGAGCGATAAATCATAAATAAATTTTTGCGAAGTTTTCTTAAAATTGCTCCAGATTTAAATGTTTCCCATATTTTTTTAATAACATTGTGTTCCACCCTAGTGCATTAGCCGACTTAAATTCTGAGTCTATAGATTTTGTAGAAGTCTATCAAATTCTGTCCAGATCGAGTGATATTTAAATGTATGTATTTGGGACAAACCTTTATATATAGCCCCAACACATTTGACGGATGTGATATGGTATCGAAAATTTAGATCTACAAAGTGGTGCAGGGTATAATATAGTCGGCCCCGCCCGACTTTAGACCTTCCTTACTGGTTTATTGTACGTTTGGTTTTTTGAATGGAAAATGTATAGTCAAATTAAAACCTTCAATTTGAATTTTCAGTGCTTTTTATTGGTTGTAAAAACCATCGATACACCGTATAACGATGTTATCATTTTGGGGTTGTCAAAACGTTCGTTAAACAATCGAAAAAGCGTATAAAATATTGATTTCATGACGCTTTGAAAACGTTAAATACGATCGATACACCGTAGAATTATGTTATCATTTTGGGATTGTAACAACGCTTTTTCCGGTTGATATTTTTACAATGCTTTTTCGATGTTTTTTCTGATTGGGATGTTTTCCCTTTTTGCAATCTTTATTAAATAGAAAATGTCTAGTTAAGTCCTCAAAGATTGGAAATAAGTTATATGGTTAGATAAAAAAATAAACCGCTTTCCATGCGATGCAAAAGAACATTACTAGTAACGTCCTCAGAATATTACTGGTAATGACTTGGTGACGACAAAATCTCCAAAAAACACCACGTCAAGCAAACCGTTAAACATGGAATGGGAAGATTAATGGTATGGTGATGGTGGCTGCTGATTTAAATGGAAGAAATCATGAAAAATGTAGACCTTGATATTGTGCAATCAAATTTGACTAAGGTTGTGAGGCTTCGACCCTACCTTGGGGAGCAAGTTGTTTTTCAACAAGACCTCAAACCCAAGCATACTTACATAATAGTAAAGAAATGGTTATCTGAGCAAAGTTTTCAAATCGGTTTTGTTCTCCACTGTATGTCGAACAAAGTTCTAAAAAAGTTTCAAGAGAGACAGTAGAAAAAAGATATTAAGTTAGTTAATAATATTATCGATGAAAAAAAATTGCTCATAAAACATTTGTAAACATTTTTTAATTTAATATTTTTTTACATCTTAAAAACTACATATATATAATACCTCGAAATAGACTTTATCATCTATTATTATTTGGTTCCAGTATGTCAGTTCACTGATAAACTAAATCCTCAATGAAATATGTGGCAGGAACAAAAGCGAAAATTTTCTTAAAACGATCACTCATAATAGTCTGAACAGTGGCTGTAATCGAAGGTTTCAGAACTTCATACAGCTCCCTCCAATTGTTGTTGATGAGGGCATTGGCCGATTCCTCCAAGACTTGTTGGCCATTAAAGATATTATCCAAATGCATTTGGAATCCACCAATTTCTCGAACATCCACACGAAGTTTTTCCACATCGGTGAATAAATGATCATGTTCGCGACGAATTTTAGTTCGTATAGCAATGTCCATTTTAAGATTTTCTTTAAAACCAAATCAACTAATTAATAAAATTTCGAATTTTCTTCATCGTTGCCATATATACTCACGAATAGTGATTTTCGCTTTACCCTATCCATTCAAAGGCAATGATAGGACACGACCTTTTAAATCACAATCAGAGTTCATATTTAATGTTGGTATACTCATTTGCAGCTTAGTCACTCCCTTTGCATGTTCGTAACTATGGAATATTCAAATGATGAGAGGTTTTTCTTAAGTGTATAAATTCAATTTTCAACAACAATAGCAAAACACATACCTGGCATCTAAGAAGCTCGTATCCTTAAGTCCGGTCATTTCTACATTGGTTAATTCAATGTTTAACGATACTGGACTGTTGCCATCTTCAGCTATGGCAACCCGTTTAACATACAAAGGATCGAATGGGGCAAATGACTTTAAGCCGGGAAGGCCTGAAAATAGAAAGTGAACATTAATATAAGTAGGTAAAATTGGTGCAAATTGCGACTGATAGATTTATCACATGACTGATCGGCACCAGTCAGTAAATTTTCGTATATACACTGAAAAATATATTTACTTGGTATTAAAGACAACCTAAATTTTAAGATGTGAAGATTTTTAACTCAAGTTTTTTCCTTCAAATTTCGAAAAGTAATACTTAACAAGTGAAAAATAATACTTATATCTAATAATATTGCTAGAATTTGTCGTAGAATATTTACTTATTTTTGTTAAATCCACGTGACATCTGCATTCGTAATACAGTTTACTTAAATTTTTCTAAAATTAACCAAAATGTTCCTTTCTGGTGCTTTTTGAGTGTATGTCCCCAAAAATTGCTGTTTTTTAAGAAGAACAAGTAAGGAAAGTCTAAACTCGGGCGGGGCCGACTATATTATACCCTGCGCCACTTTGTAGATCTAAATTTTCGATACCATATCACATCCGTCAAATGTGTTGAGGGCTATATATAAAGGTTTGGCCCAAATACATACATTTAAATATCACTCAATCTGGACAGAATTTGATAGACTTCTACAAAATCTAATGCACTAGGGTGGAACACAATGTTAGTAAAAAAATATGGGAAACATTTAAATCTGAAGCAATTTTAAGGAAACTTCGCAAAAGTTTATTTATGAGTTATCTCTCGATATATATGTATTAGAAGTTTATGAAAATTAGAGTCATTTTCACAACTTTCCGACTAAGCAGTGGCGATTTTACAAGGAAAATGTTAGTATTTTGACCATTTCTGTCGAAATCGGAAAAACATATATATGGGAGCCATACCTAAATCTGAACCGATTTCAACCATAGCAATAATGCTTATTCTACTCCCTGTGCAAAATTTCAACTAAATCGGAGCAAAAAATTGGCCTCTGTGGTCATATAGTGCAAATCGGGCGAAAGCTATATATGGGAGATATATCTAAATCTGAACCGATTTCAGCAAATTTGGCACGCATAGCTACAATGCTAATTCTACTCCCTGTGCAAAATTTCAACTAAATCGGACCAAAAAATTGGCATCTGTGGTCATATATGTGTAAATCGGCCGAAAGCTATATATGGGAGCTATATCTAAATCTGAACCGATTTCAACGAAATTTGGCACGCATAGCTACAATGCTAATTATACTCCCTGTGCAAAATTTCAATTAAATCGGAGTAAAAAATTGGCCACTGTGGTCATATAGTGTAAATCGGGCGAAAGCTATATATGGGAGATATATCTAAATCTGAACCGATTTCAGCAAATTTGGCACGCATAGCTACAATGCTAATTCTACTCCCTGTGCAAAATTTCAACTAAATCGGACCAAAAATTTGGCATCTGTGGTCATATATGTGTAAATCGGCCGAAAGCTATATATGGGAGCTATATCTAAATCTGAACCGATTTCAACCAAATTTGGCACGCATAGCTACAATGCTAATTCTACTATCTGTGCAAAATTTCAACTAAATCGGAGTTAAAAATTTGCCTCTGTGGTCTAATGAGTATAAGTCGGGCGAAAGCTATATATGGGAGATATATCTAAATCTGAACCGATTTCAATAAAATTTGACACACTTGACTACACTACTAATTGTACTCCTAGTGCAAAATTTCAACCAAATTGGGGTAAAACTCTGGCTTCTGGGACCGTATGAGTCCATATCGGGCGATAGATATATATGGGAGCTATATCTAAATCTGAACCGATTTCTTCCAAAATCAATAGGGATCTATTCTGAGTCAAAACACATACTTGTGCCAAATTTGAACCTAGACTTTGATTACAAAAATGTGTTCACGGACAGACGGACATCGCTATATCGACTCAAGAGCCCACCCTGAGCATTTTTGTCAAAGACACCATGTGTCTATCACGTCTCCTTCTGGGTGTTGCAAACATATGCACTAACTTATAATACCCTGTTCCACAGTGTGGCGCAGGGTATAAAAATCCTTAAGTATAGCCTCCATATAACATAAGCCAATACCGATTTGGCCGATTTGACTTCTAAGGCCTACTAGAAGAGTAAATTTCTTCCGATCTGCTTGTAATTTGCCCAGTATGGGGTTTTTAACAGCCGTATAAAATTTTTTTCATATCAGTTCATACACGGAAAAAAAGTGAACTGTTTTATAGGAAGAATGAACTACCTCGCACGAAAATTGAACTAAATTTTACTCCACATTTTGAGATTTCCACAGAGCGTTGTTAAAACCAGGAAAATTTAATGCTTTGTTGTACTTTTTAACTGCAGTTCACGAAATTACATCCTCTCATAGAAGAAAAAATGAACTAAAAGTAAAGAAGAAAATCATTCGCGCCAAATCATGACCATTTTAACCATACAGTAGTTCATTCTTACTATTTTGGGAATCGTACGAAAATCTTCATTTGCTTTAGATCATATTGAACTTTTGTGTACGGCCATTGAACTTTATATCCACGTTTAGTTTATACAATTTTTGAGACATACTTAAAAAAAATAATAAAATTTAACTACTAGCAAATAATTTTTTTCCAATAAAAATAAGTTAAATTTAGCGTTAGTTTAACTACGGAAATTTTTTTCTGTGTAGTTATATATAGCCGCCATATAAATGGATCAAGAACTAAAGTGGTTTATATATACACGGACGAAAAAGACTGGTTTTCATATGTTTGGATGTGAAAACTACATGTTTGGAAGTCAACTTTTTAGCGCATTATTTTTAATAATAATGTTCATAAACCAGCATAACATGTAATGTTCATAAACTAGCATAACATGTTTGCGATGTAACATTTTTTTTAGAAATTGCTTATAAACTTATATGTGTTTAGAAAGAGAGACCTAGAGAGTATGCTGTAAGTAAAAAAATCGGCGCCTTAAAAATATATACACTTAAAGAAAAAGTTTTTTTCTACCAGTGTATGCCTAAGGTGAAACATAATATAATATACAAACAATATTTTGTTTGGACCAATTCTGAAAATATATATGCTTGAAGTAGAATGTGTTTGGGAGAATATGTTACAGAAGCGATTTTTTGAGGGTGTAGGTATTTAATCTGGCTTTTTATAGCCACCACCATGGAACTGTGATGGGGTATAATATGTTTGTCATTCCGTTTATAACAAATCGAAATATCGCTTTACGAATACATAAAGTATATATATTCTTGATCAAGGAGAAATTCTAAGACGATATAGAAGTCCACAAAGACCTGTGTCGAATTTAGTTTATATGGGTATATACTTTTGTATAGCCCCCATTTAGGCCGATGACCCGTTTTGAATTCTTGTATATCTAGAAACCGATTTTCCGATTTTCCTAAAAATTGTAAATCTAGAAGTATGTTAGAACCATTAAGGGATTTTTCAATTCGGTAAGGGTTTGATACAATCCTCATTTACACCGGTCTTCCGATTTAACTTAAAATATAGAACAAATTCGGTTCTTGTCTGCAAGCAGGTTTTGATACAGTCCTAATATTAAGAGAGCCCACCTGAAATTCTATAGATTCAAGTTTTCAGTGTAAATACCTTAGCTCAACTGTGTAAAATTTCATAGTTAAGCTGATATCTTAAACTGTTTTTATACCCACCACCATATAGAATGGTGACGGGGGTATAATAAGTTTGTCATTCCATTTGTAACACATCGAAATATCGATTTCCGACTATATAAAGTATATATATTCTTGATCAGGGAGAAATTCTAAGACGATATAGCATGTTCGTCTGTCCGTCTGTCTGTCTGTTGTAATCATGCTACAGCCTTCAATAATGACGCTATCGTCCTGAAATTTGGCACAGATTCGTTGTTTGTTTGCAGACAGGTCAAGTTCGGAGATGGGCTATATCGGTCCAAGCTTTGATATAGTCCCCATATAAACCGACCTCCCGATTTTGGGTCTTGGGCTTATAAAAACTGAAGTTTTTATCCAATTTGCCTGAAACTGGAAATCTAGAGGTATTTTAGAACCATCAAAAAGTGTACCGAAAATGGTGCCTATCGCTCCATGTTTTGGTATAGCCCCCATATGGACCGATTTTTCGATTTTGCTTCTTGAGCGTCTAGAATCCGTAGTTTTTACCCAATTTGCCTGAAATTGGAAATCTAGAGGTATTCTAGGACCATAAAAAAGTGTGCCGAAAATGAGGTGTATCGGTCCATGTTTTGATATAGCCCCCACATAGACCGATCTCCCGATTTTATTTCTTGGGCTTCTAGAATCCGTAGTTTTAATCCAATTTACCTAAAATTTGAAATCTAGAGGTACTCTATGACCCTAAATGCGTGTGCCGAAAATGGTGAGTACCGGTCCATGTTTTGATATAGCCCCCATATAGACCAATCTCCCGATTTTACTTCTTGGTCTTCTAGAATCCGTAATTTTTACCCAATTTCCCTCAAATCGGAAATACAGAGGTCTCCTAGGACCTTAAGGAGATGGGCCGAAAATGGTGAGTATCGGTCCATGTTTTGATATATCCCCCATATGGACCGATCTCCTGATTTTACTTCTTGGGCTTCTAGAATCTGTAGTTTTAACCCACTTTGCCTGAAATTGGAAATCTAGAGGTATTCTAGGAAAATAAAAAGATGTGCCGAAAATGGTGATTATCGGACGATGTTTTGATATAGCCCCCATATAAACCGATCTCCCGATTTTACTTCTTGGGCTTCTAGAAACCGTAGTTTTTATCCAATTTGCCTGAAATTGGAAATGTAGAGGTATTCTAGGAAAATAAAGAGATGTGCCGAAAATGGTGATTATCGGTCCATGTTTTGATATAGCCCCCATATAGACCGATCTCCCGATTTTACTTCTTGGGCTTCTAAAATCCGTAGTTTTTATCCAATTTGCCTGAAATTGGAAATCTAGAGGTATTCTAGAACCATAAAGGGGTGTGCCGAATATATTGAGTATCGGTACAGTTTTTGATATAGTCCCCTTATAAACCGGCCCTCTGATTTGGGGTCTAGATTCTAGAACTACAATTAAAGGTGCTGAATACTGTGTGTATATTTCCATGTTTTGGTATAGCCCCCATTACACCGAACTCCCGATTTAACTACTAGAGTTTCTAGAAATTGTAGTTATACCCTTCACCACTGCTGTGGTACAGGGTATAATAAGTTTGTGCATTTGTATGTAACGCCAAGAAGGAGTAATCATAGACCAACCTTCTAGTATACGGATCGGCTTAGAATTAAATTCTGAGTCGATTTAGCGATGTCCGTCTGTCTGTCTGTCTGTCTGTCCGTCTGTCTGTCTGTCTGTTGATGTATTTTTGTGTGCAAAGTACAGCTCGCAGTTTTAGTCCGATTGTCCTAAAATTTGGTATAGGGTCCTGTTTCGGCTTAAAGACGATCCCTATTGATTTTGGAAAAAATCGGCTCAGATTTAGATATAGCTGCCATATATATTTCTCACCGATCTGGTCATAATTGGCGTGTATATCAACCGATCTTCCTCAAATTCCGTACATCCGAATATTTTATGGGTCTCGAAAAACTTGCAACATATCAGCCAAATCGGTTCAGATTTAGATATAGCTCCCATATATAGCTTTCGCCCGATTTACACTCATATGACCACAGAGGCCAATTTTTAACTCCGATTTAGTTGAAATTTTGCACAGGGAGTAGAATTAGCATTTTAACTATGCGTGCCAAATTTGGTTGAAATCGGTTCAGATTTAGATATATCTCCCATATATAGCTTTCGCCCGATTTACACTCATATGACCACAGAGGCCAATTTTTAACTCCGATTTAGTTGAAATTTTGCACAGAGAGTAGAATTAGCATTGATGCTATGCGTGCCAAATTTGGTTGAAATCGGTTCAGATTTAGATATAGCTCCCATATATATGTTTTTCTGATTTCGACAAAAAGGGTCAAAATACCAACATTTTCCTTGTAAATTCGCCACTGCTTAGTCGAAAAGTTGTAAAAATGACTCTAATTGTCCTAAACTTCTAACACATATATATCGAGCGATAAATCATAAATAAACTTTTGCGAAGTTTCCTTTTACTAACATTGTGTTGCACCCTAGTGCATTAGCCGACTTAAATTTTGAGTCTATAGATTTGTAGAAGTCTATCAAATTCTGTCCAGATCATGTGATATTTAAATGTATGTATTTGGGACAAACCTTTATATATAGCCCCCAACACATTTGACGGATGTGATATGGTATCGAAAATTTAGATCTACAAAGCGGTGCAGGGTATAATATAGTCGGCCCCGCCCGACTTTAGACTTTCGTTACTTGTTTTTTTATCCAATTTGCCACAAATTGAAAATATACTGGCATTTTAGACCCACAACAAAGTGTATATGATTTAGTTTTATCGGTCCATTTGGTAAGACCTCCATATTGTAATGTGCAACTTGTTATTTATGTACTTTATTTATTAAGTCTGTTAAGTCTGTAGACTAAGTAGGCGAAGAAATTGAATTGATTTGGATAAAGGAAAATAAATTAAAAAGGAATTTATCGACAGCAATATTAAAATTCAGGTGTGGGGTCGAAAAAAAAAGTATATATAATGGAATTGCGCCAATCTCGACAGAAGATTATAGAAGCTTTGAAGGTAGCGAATGTCCCATTTCCGAACACTGCTTCAGTGGCTCAGCTAAGAGTTCTCTACGATTCATTACGTGCCAATCCTGAAGATGGAAGTTCAAATCAAACATTATCTGGTGAGGACAACATGGATAGAACTCAAAACCAATTGTTATCTAGTATAGCGGTTGGGGCTTCCGCAATTTCTGAGATGCCGCCCATACATTCTGATGGAACACAAAACTCGACAATATGTGATGCTATGGCAGACCTTTTAAACTGTGAGAATCTTCAGCAACCAAACACTTCCGTTCCTTCTTCCATAACCGCTACTTCCGTTCCTTCTTCCGTAACCACTACTTCCGTTCCTTCTTCCGTAACCGCTACTTCCGTTCTAGTAAACTTAGGATCACAAGAATTTCCTGAAACTTCCGTAACTATGCCAAATACAAGATTGGATGCCGTTTCCGTCAATCCTAATGTGTTTTCGAGAGAAGCTTTGGAGCTCGAAAATGAGATAAGAATTTTAAGAATGAAGCAAGAAATGTTGACTCTTCGCAACCAAATAGATATTCTAGAAAGAGATGCTGGAAACTCCCCACGACGTATTAATTACGAAGAACTTTCAAAGATGGTCCCCAAATATTCTGGTAGTGATGACCGTGATATTAGTAAATGGATTAATATATTCGAAACATATACTGAAAACATGAGGGAGCATGACAAATATTTGTGCATGAGATTTTTGTTGGTTGGTACAGCCCGAGAATTTATGGAAAACTCTAAACTCGTGGACTATCCAGAATTAAAAAAATCTCTCTTGGGTATATTTAAGAGAACAATTACGCGAGAAGAAATTTATCGCAGGTTACGATTGCGTAAATTAAAACCAACCGAATCTTGTGTCGCTTATATTGTCGCAATGCAAACTATAGCTGCGGATGCCCAAATCGACGAGCAAGAACTTATTGATATAATTATTGACGGAATGGAAGACAAATCTAATAATATAGCAATTCTCTATGGCTCAAACTCATTACAAGAATTATTGTGCAGAATCGAAAGATACGAGAAGCGTCGCTCAAATAAATCCTGTGATCCTGTATTTGCTAGCAACGCAAAAATCATACGTTGCTTCAATTGTTCTCAATTCGGTCACACGAAGAATGCCTGTCAGAAGCCCATACGACTTCCCGGATCCTGCTTTTATTGTTATCAAATGGGTCATTTTTTTAAAGATTGCCCCAAAAGAAGACACATTACTGCCCCCATTTTTTTAAATAATGATATTGTAGATACAACACAAGTATAGAAGGCGCCCTGATCATGAAAATTGCTTGAAACTGAATGCAAAATTTCCAGATTTTACTTCTCGTAGTCATTTAAATAATTGGAATGAAAATCCACAGATTATAGATTTCAAATCAAGGCATTATTTCATCATTTTCTTGCACACTTACAAGAGATGTTTATGATTCCTCTCAAACTCAAACAAAAAATGGTTCTTATAAATTCAGAATTTGATCTAGTCTTCATATGTAAAATCTTTACATTTATCTGTGGGAAGCGTACTGGTTGAGGTGATCTGCTTGGGAAAATATCATCAAACCCCCTTGAAATTTTCAAAGGATTCATGATTCATGGTGGTGGGTATTTAAGATCCGGCCCGGCAGAACTCTACTACTGTATATACTTGTTTATGTTGATTTCACCTCGCTTTATGTCTTGTCATCACGTTTGCCACAGTTGGCAGAATATTACCAAATATTTTTTACTGTTTGGTAAATTGGTAGAATTCTTGATGTTTTGGTAGATTTTGAAAAATATTCTTCCCCAACCAGAGGTACTTCACAGATTTACTCTTGAAAACAAAAATGACAACATTTTCTAAAGAGATAAAATTTTTACAAAATGTTCTAAAGAACTAAAATTTTGACAACATTTTCTATAGAAATAAAATTTTGACAAAATTTCCTATAGAAATAAAATGTTGACAACATTTTATATAGAAATAAAGTTTCGATAAAATTTCTATAGAAGTGCCCATATGTAATAGGTACTTTTAGTTAATGTGGTATCATAATGGACAGAATAGAGCCTGAAAAAAATCGGGCTGTCACTTTAACCTAACCTTCTATAGAAATCAAATTTTGACAAAGTTTTCTATAGAAATAAAATTTAGACAAAATTTTCTATAGAAATAAAATTTTGACCAAATTTTTTGTAGAAATAAAATAAAATTTTGACAAAATTTTCTAAAGCAATAAAATTTTGACCACATTTTCTATAGAAATAAAGTTTTGACAAAATAAAATTTTGACTAAATTTTCTATAGAAATAAAATGTTGATAAATTTTTCTATATACATAAATTTTTTATAGAAAAGACAATTTTCTATAGAAATAAAATTTTGACTAAATTTTCTATAAAATAAAATATAAAAATTTTTTTCAAAATAACCATACAAATCAAACACTGTTTGTAAAATTTTGGTGGATCATTTTTGGCTCGAGTGGCAACCGTGCTTGTCATACTTTTGTGTAACTCCTACATAAACCAATTTTCCAGTTTTACATACCTAATTATGAATTCGGCTTACAAAATTAGTTGTTTTATATTTTTTTATAAATTCCTCAAATCATTTTCTAAATTTTTTGCGGTAGGGTCAAATGATTCTAACTCTTGGTAGAGGGCAAATGGGTTTCAACCTAGTCATATTGAGCATAAAGCTTTAGTTTCGTTATAGTTTTAAAATGTTGTTGTTGATCTACTGTGCATTTGTGTTTATGGTATTGGTTGAAAAATTAATAATTACCATCATTCCAATGTTGAAAAGATTCTTGGAAATCTTTAGCAAAACATTTATTAAATCCTGGTTCTATTTGCTTGCAAGGTGTGAGAAAGTCCGCTGTAAGGGAAAAAATTAAATTTATTTTATTGGAAGCCCTTTTTGGGAATTGGATTTTGCTTACGTTTCACAGCAAGAAATTTATCACCAGAAACTGCCGTAATGGCTAAGGTCATGGCCATCAGTACACCAATTTCTATTTTCAATTTCATAATGCTTTAATTATTTATGTTTTCTTCGAAAATATATTCTATCACATGCGCGAAATTAACACCAACTACACCAATGAAAAACTGATAAGAACTTCGACTTAAGTCATTGTTAAATTTATTAAAAACAAAAAAAAAAAAAAACAAATATATTAATGCAAAATAGGAAAACAAAACTGCTCTTCAAAACTAGAAGAGAATTTTGGAAACGTGTTTCACCAACTATTTAACGAATGTCGTTCATTGTGCTTTGGCCTACGGTTATATTTTACATATTGAGAAACAAAATTTAATTTGATATGGAAATTCAAAAATTAGTATCCATTAAGAATTGATACATTTCAATGGACCTGATTTGAGAAACGTTTATGCATTCTTATATAGAGAACATAGGAAGTACACTAGTTTATATTCTAATATATAAAAATTCTTATGATTGTTTTAGCTTAACATTTGCGCTGCACTCTCAGATCGTCTTTTACTGGTTTGACATTTATGCATTTCAAAAAGTTTCATTATGACAAAGGTGCAAATTGGGTGGGGAGTGTGCGAGTAACTATGACAATGCACAGTGGGTTTGGTTTTACTTAGTATACGAGGCCGAATGATCGGCCAAGACGAGTGTTGGGTACATTCCTGAAAGGATGGATTTTTGGATGTAACTTTTATATACCGAAAAAATTTTGCCCGATTCCAAAGACTTCCCAGCAAACACTAAGTAATGTAATGAGTTGTGCATACTACCCACAACTCATTACAATTTGCATTACCAAAAGTAAAACTCTCATTACACGTTGCATTACATTGCGATGAATGACTAACTTATAATAACAATAGTAGATTCTTTTCAGTAATTTGTGACGATTATTCTCCAAATGTAATGAAACTGGCCAAAGATTACCAGATAATGAGAGTTTTAGCTGGGTTGTCTTTACACTAGGTTAGGTTATGTGGTAGCCCGATGTATCAGGCTCACTTAGACTATTCAGTCCATGTGATGTCTTTACACTAAGAATGTTGGTATAGATTCCGGGCCAAATTAAAAACCCAACCTAAATTTAACGTAAAGTAAAAAAAACAGCTCCTAATGCAAAGTAGAGTCTCTTGACTCTAAGGACAAAACGGCTCCATTCAAACGTTTATTGACTTTTGGTCAAACTTTGTAACAGAGAAATGTGTTCTCTGTGATAAGAAAAACTGTGATAAGAAAAACGTAAGACATCTTGTACACACGCCAATATTTTTTCAGCGTATTGACCGATCTCTAATGCCCATGTTCCCAAATCCACTTCCAGGTGAATGTGAATCAATTCCACGATTTTCGTGTGGTACAATCCACTTTCACCGGAATTTTCGTGAAATCAATTCACTTGCAAAAGTCTTGGTGAAAGTTGAATTATGTCCAAGATGGGTGTATTTCCGGTTAAAAAAGTACTCGCGTAAAAAATTTGAAATGTTTTATATTTAATACATGAGTTTTATTAAAACTGCGTAATTTTTAATTAAAAAAAATAATAAATTATAATAAGTCTATTGATTCCACTTATTTTGATTTCCGCCTTAGTGAATTTTTGGGTGATTTGTGTAACCCAGCTGGTTACAGAAAAGTTCAAAAAAGAGCATGGAATTAAGAACACCAAATTTTCACGTTCGTGGATTTGACGTGAATAGTGGAATTGAAGTGGATATCGGAACATGGGTGTAAATGGTAACCACCACATTACAAATTCACCATCAGAACATCACAAATGTTCATGATGTTGGGGTTCTAATGGATTCTTGTCTCGATTCGGAGACTAATATTGAATTTTGTGTTGATAAGACATATACACATATCGGTCCATAATTATATATAGCCCCTATATAAAGCGATACCCAGATATTGGTTAAGAGCAAATTTCATTTGATCCGGTTGAAATTTGGCTCTCTAATTAGCATGAGAAAATTGGTTCATATCGGTTCATAACAATATATAGACTCCTCTATATAAAACGATCAAGAACTAAAGAGACTTACATAGGTATTTATTTTGACTTTTTATACCCACCTCATCGAATGGTGATGACGGTGTAATAAGTTTGTCATTCCGCTTGTAACACATCGAACTATCGATTTCCGACTACATAAAGTATATTCTTGATCAGGGAGTAGAATTTCTCCGATATAACGATGTCCGTCTGTCTGTAGTAATCACGCTGCTGTCTTCAATAAGGAAGCTATCGTGCTGAAAGTTCGAATATGGGCTTTATCGGTCCACATTTTGATATAGCCTCCATACAAACCGACCGATTGGGGTCTTGATCATCTCAACAGTGCATTTTTTTTATCAGATTTGCCTGAAATTAAAAAAAACTAGTGATATTTTGGGTGCATAAATACAGAAGAAAAACACCAAAATATTTCCAATTAAAAAGTTGATTGAAGTTGAAAATTTTTTCGATTAATACATTCATTGATACAATTAACTTTTTACTCAAATTAGGAGGACTAACTCAGCTAAAAAAATGATGAATTTTTTTAATTTTTGAATACAAATTTATTTCAAACAATCAATTTTTTAATCAAACTAAAAACACAAAGTCAGATATGAAAGTAATTGGAAATAGTTACGTTTTTAATTTAAACAAGATTAATTGAATTTTGCAATCAACATCAATTGAATTTTTAATTGAACCAATTAAAATATTAATTGAAATTTCTAAATCAAATCATTGAAGATATTTCAATTAAAAAATTAATTGGATCAGTTAGTTTCGTGATTGAATCTGATTTGTTTGAGTGTAAGTGTGGTGTGATTCGGTCCACGTTTTGGTATAGCCCGATCGCTCAATTTGATTTCTTGGGCATCTAGACAACGAAATTTTTATCCGATTTACCTGAAATTGGAAATTTAGAGGTATTTTAGGTCCACACATAAGTAAGACGAACATTGTGTGTATCGGTTCATATATAGCCCCCATATAGACCAATCTCTCGATTTGACTTCTTAAGCATCTAGACATCCGATTTTTTTCCGATTTGCCTGAAATTCAAAATATGGATGTATTTTGAGTCCATAAACACAGATAATGTTAATCGGTCCATGTTTCGGTATAGCCCCCATATGGACCGATCTCCTAATTTGACTTCTTAGGCTTCTGGACACTGCAATGTTTATGCGCTTTGGCTGAAATTGGAAATCTACACGTAGTTTAGGTCCACACATATTTAAGAGTGCCGAATATAGCGTGTATCGGTTCATATTTTTGTATAGTCCCCATATAGACTGATCTCCCTATTAGCTTTTTTAAGCGTCTTTATATTCGAATTTATATCCGATTCGCCTGAAATTGGAAATCTAGAGATATTTGTGGTTCACACATAATTGTGTCGAAGATGCACCGAAAAAAGTGTACTATTGTTTACGAAAAATTTCCATACAAAAATTTTACCTACACTGAAAACAAAGTAGCTCGCAATTTATGGCAAATTTTGAACTTCACTTTAGTTAAGCGCATTTCTACCTTGTTAGTTCAAATTTCAAAAATTTTGAAATTAAAATCTCGTAATAATTATTATTTTTAACTCTTTTGCAGTTCATGCGATTCTTTAAAGTTAGTTAAAAATTTTACTTAAAGTAGTGTACTACAATGTAGTTTGAAATTGCAAAGATTTGGTCATTCTGTCGTGCCAGTAACGACATTTTTACTTACACGTAATACAACATTTTTTATACCAGTCAGTTCAAGTTATAAAAATTATTTTTTCTTAAATGGTACACTGGAAAAAATATTGACCTAATATGGACAAAATTCTTTAAAATAATCACATTTTAATGAAATGAAAGTTTATAATCCTTGCTTCAAAGATTTTTTTCATTAAATTTAGGACACAAATCTTGAAATTTTCCGTCTCTCTGCTGAAGTTGTAGATCTTCGAAGTAAGGCAAATTTTGCTTAAAATAAAGAAACACGTTTTTAATTTAAAGAAATCGTCTTTAACTCAACTGACATATTGCATTTTTAAATTTAAGATAAAATCGCTTCAAATATAGGCTAAGACTTATTTTAAGGATTTGCATCTTTGATTAAAAGTTTTTTTTACATTAAGAAAACTGTTTTTACTTTGAAGTACCTGTCATAATTTGGATTTTAAATTGGAATTTGTTTGTACATAAATACCTTTATTAATTTAATATCGCAAAAAGAGGATAAAATTTCGATGAATGAGATCTCTATCTAAATTTAATTTTCTTTATCCTAGATTTAAAGCCTGGGAGGTCCGTCAAAGATGTCTTTATTTTAAAGAAGCCGCTTCTTTGGCTCCGAATCAATACCAAAATCCTTAAGGGAAGGTCAAAATCTTTGGATCTAAGTAAACTTTTTTTTGAGTGTAGTAAAAATGACCGTGATTTGGCCTTTAAGACAGTTTTACCGTCAGTGATTTCATTTTTTTACTATTGTGAACGAAATTTATACCAATTTTAAAGAAATTTTCTACACCCTCAAAAAAATCGCTTCTGTAACATATTCTCCCAAACACATTTTGCTTCAAACATATATATTTTCAGGCTTGGTGCAAACAAAATATTGTTTGTATTGTTAAAACATATTATGTTTCACCTCAGGCATACACTGGTAGAAAGAAATTTTAATGAAATTTTCTTTGTGTGGATATAGTTTTAAGGCGCCAATTGGTTACTTCCTGGTGCACGAAATTTCTACCAATTTTAAAGAAATTTTCTAAGGTTCAGTAAAATCCTTAACTCGGAGTAAGTATCGAAAATACTTTAATTTAGCTTCGTTTTTCTTATTCTTAGTTCGAATGAGTTTAATATTATTCTAAAGCGTACTTGACAGTAAGAATAATGAACTATATTCGTTGAAATGTATTAAGAACAAAACAAGTTTCTATACTAACAACAATTCTTTAGAATTGGTAGAAGTGTCTGTCCTCTACTAGTAAACAATGAACTCGCTTGAAGTAAAAATAGTTATTATAATCTACACCGACGACAAAGACTGTTTTTCATATGTTTGTGTGTAAAAATTATATTTTTGGAACACAAATTTTTTAACACAATATTTTTAGGTGCAAGCATAAAATGTTCATAAACTAGCATAACATGTCTGGGATATATATGTTAGAACATATTATATTTGGTCATCAAATGTTTGCAAATATAATATGCTTGGATGCAAACATATACTAATTTAGAAATAGCCTATAAACATATATGTGTTTAGTAAGAGAGACGTACAGAGTATGCTGCAAGTAAAAGAATGGAAGTAACCAATTGGCGCTTTAAAAATATATATACACAAAGAAAATTTCATTAAAATTTTCTTCTACTAGTGCATGCCCTAAGGTGAAACATAATATGTTTGAACGATACAAACAATATTTTGTTTGGACCAATCCTGAAAAAATATATGCTTGAAGCAAAATGTGTTTGGGGCATATGTTGCAGAAGCGATTTTTTCTGAGGGTGTATACGAGGGCGGTTCCGAAACTTCTTAGCCTATCAATGAAAGAGAATAGTTAGTTTTTCAAAAATATTTTTATTTTATCAATACACTTAGTCTAACGCTTTTCTAGCAATTCTATCCCTTGATTAAAGTAGTTTTCCTCAAGATCTTCAAAATAGTGGTTTACAACTGTAATTGCATCTTCATTTGAGGTAAAACGCTTGCCAGCAAGGAATTTTTTTTAGATTTGGGAACAAGTAAAAGTCACTGGGTGCTAAATCAGGAAAATAAGGTGGATGGTCAAGCAACTCGTACTTTAATTCGTTGATTTTAGCCATTGTTAAAACACTCTTGTGCGCTGGTGCGTTGTCTTGATGGAAAATTATTTTTTTTTGTGTTGTAAGCCAGGAAGTTTTTCTCGAATTTGTACATTTAATTGAGGTTGCAATAGTACTCTGAATTTATTGTTTTACCCTTTTGCAGATAGTCAATCCATAAAATACCTTTGAAGTCCCAAAAACCGTTGCCATAACTTTACCAGCCGATGGAATTGTTTTTGCACTTCCTCCTTTGGGGCACTTCCTCCAGCTTCAGTCCATTGTTTGGATTGTTCTTTTGTCTCTGGAGTATAGTGGTGGATCCATGTCTCATCAACAGTTATGAAACGACTCTTAAAATCCATTTTAAACGATCCAAACAAGCTTAAGAAATGTTCATTCTTATGCCTTTTTGATCGACTGTTAACAAATGCGGCACCATCTTGCAGAAAGCTTTTTCATCTGTAGTTCTTCATGCAAAATTAAATGGACTCGATCATTTGAGGTGCCAATGATATTAGCAATTTCACACACTTTTATTCGTCGATCATTTAATACCATATCATGCACTTTGGCTACAATTTCTGTTGTTGTTGCTGTTTTTGGACGTCCACTAGGTGGTTCATCTTCAATGCTTGTACGACCACGTTTAAATTCAGCAACCCAATTTTTTACTGTTACATGTGAAGGATCACTTTCACCTAACACATTCACCATGTCATTATGAATTTCTTGTCCCGATAAATCTTTTTATGCAAATATTTAATGACAGCACGCATTTCTAATTTTTCCATTGTAAAAAAATTGTGGATGCGTCTTTTTTGAACACCTGTTTCTATATGAAGGAGTTGTCAGATCGAAACAAAATTTAACATGTGTTCATAACAGAGATGGAAGTTTCCAAAACACTTAACTTTTTTCTGTTTAAACCGCGCTTTTTGTGCTTTCCGAACTGCCCTCGTAATTTCCGCTGTCATACCTGAACTCGTCAACAAATGCATATTTTAGAGCTGTCAACTCTATATTGGTTAGGCCAATATGTATCGATACTTGTCCATTCTCATCTTCCGCAATAGTAACACTTTCGAGATGGAGAGGGTCTAAGGATCCTATTGATTCTAGACCGGGTATACCTGAAAAAATAATAATGTTTCAAGGGTGTAATTGATATTTTGAATAGCTGGATAATTTTGTATATGAGGGTAGTCTTAGCCGAAAAACGAATATAACATTTTGGAAATGTGGCTATTTATTGATCTGTTTTTTTTTTGATATACTTGGCCTAGCGATGTACCAAGTGTTTAACCCTACCCAAAAATAGGCTTGCCTACACTCAAAAAAAGTTTACTCCTACACTCAAACAAAAGTTTACTTGGATCCAAAGATTTTGACCTTCCCTTAAGGAAGATCAACCTATCTGGCTTTCATTCTGTTTTCGCGTTTTATTAATAAAGGCACTCACGTAAAAACAAATGCCAGTTTAAAAATGCAAATTATAACGGATACTTCAAAGTAAACAAAGTTTTCTTAATTCCAAAAAAAAAACTTTAAACCAAAGACGCTAAATCCTCAAAATAAGTCTTAGCCTATATTTGAAGAGCTTTTATCTTAAATCTAAAGTTTCAATATTTCAGTTGATCAATTTCTTTATATCAAAAATGTGTTTCTTTACTTTAAGGAATATTAGCCTTAGTTCAAAGACATTCGACTTTAATGAAGGGACGCAAATTTACAAAATTCGTATCCTAAATTTAATGAAAAGAATATTTGAAGCAAAGATTATAAACTTTATTTTGATTAAAATTTCATTATTTTAAAGAAATTTGTCCTTAATATTTTGTAAATTTCGCATCCCAAAATTTAGGTTGCGTAATCTTTATTATCACGTAAATATTTTTTCAGTGTATACTTACATAAAGGGTTTTCAAAGATTTGGACATACCTTTAAGGATTTTTGTATTGATTCCGAGCCAAAGATGCGGCTTTAAATCTAGGATCAATAAAATTAAAATTAGGATACAGATCTTATTTATCGAGTGTTCACTTTTCCCGGTATATTAATAAAGCTATTCACGTACAAACAAATGCCAGTTTAAAAGTCCAAATTATAACGGATTTTTCAAAGCAAAAATTATTTTCTTAATTAAAAAAAAAAAAAACAAAAGCTAAACCAGAGATGCAAAATCCTCAAGTCTTAGCCCATATTTGAAGCGTTTTTATCTTAAATCTAATGATTCAATATTTCAGTTAATTTAAAGACGATTTCTTTAAATAAAACATGTGGTTTTACTTTAAGGAAAATTGACCTTACTTCAGGTGCAAATTTCTTTTACGGAAGGAATTTCTTTTAAAGAAATATGTAAATTTAATGTCCGAAAATTAAAGATGTCTTATCGTTCGTATAAAGATGATAGTTTTTTCTGTTTTTACTTGTACTAACTGCATGTAAAATAAAAATTGTCATTTTGAAAACCTATCTCAATTACTTCAAGAGCTATAAGAGCTTGTTCTGAAAACTTGATTCTTGAATTGTGACAAAATGACGTTACGAAAATAAGCGCTATTCAGCCTATAATTTCGTTCAAAGTGTGAGAAAAAAAAAGAGCCCCTAAAAGTATCATCTATAGTTTTTGTATAAAACTCTATTTACTAGGAACATACAGTACAAAAATTGTCTCAAATTTTCATATTTTTGGTTTATTGTTAAAGAAGTTTATAAAAATGTATTTTAGACCTCACCAATATGGACAATATTTATTTATAGCTTATTTAGATTAAGGCCTCTACTTTAAAATAACATCGAGAAATAAATCGAAACTAAGTGGAAAAAATAGAATTTGGTGTCTTTTTCGAATGTCCTTCTATGTGGAAATCGGTAGTGAAAGGGTTAAGATGTCTCGCTATCGACAAGTGTTACCACAACCCAAGTAACTCGATTGTGGATGGCAGTCTTAAGTAGAACTTTGTGCCGAATCCATGGTGCAGGGTACATAGGTAAGGTTAGGTTGAAGAGAATGACATCAATTTTGTGTTGAATTGATGTCCACTTAGACCAATATACGTCCATTGTGATTCCTCGATGAGATCTTCCCATCTTCTTCCTTCCGGTGCAGTCCCTTTTGGAATAGTCCCAGAACTTCCACCTGTCCGTTTTCTTTAAAAGAAATCTTAGAACAACCAACCTGAGGCCCCGATAAAGGTAAGTAGGTTCCTTAAGCTGCACTCCCGCAGATCAGTGAGAGCCTGTAAGAAAAAGGAGCCCAGTATCTTGTTTCTTCTAAAGGATAATGCTGGACACTGCCAATAGATAGTTGCTACAACTGCCAAAATGAGGTTGGCAATAAATTCGGTTATGACAATCAATCTGTATCCTCTGTGCATATGGATGAATGGAGATCATGGAGCATTCACGCTTCAATATTGAAAATTGCACAAACTCGTCTTATGTCTGCATACAGATCAAGTTCGAAAATGGGATACGCCTAGACCTCGATTTGCGTCGCAGATACGTTCCAAAAAACACGACGCAAACTGAATTATGAATTTTTATGGCAAACCATGAAAGGATTGGAGATAGATAACAACGATAAAAACGCAACTTCGAAAATCTAACGACGCAAAGTGAAAACTAGTACTGATTCAGCAGCGAAGCAACTTCGAAACAACGCAAAACGAAACGACGCAAAGCGAGGTCTAGGTGTATATTTTATTTTATTTATTTTTATACCCTCCACCATAGGATGGGGGTATATTAACTTTGTCATTCCGTTTGTAACACATCGAAATATTGGTCTAAGACCCCATAAGGTCTGGGTCGTGGTGAAATTCTGAGTCGATCTGAGCATGTCCGTCCGTCCGTCCGTCCGTCTGTTGAAATCACGCTAACTTCCCATATAAACGGACCCCCAAATTTGGCTTTCGATTGCTCTAAGAGAAGCAAATTTCATCCGATCCGGCTCAAGTTTGGTACATGGTGTTAGTATATGGTCTCTAACAACCATGCAAAAATTGGTCCATATCGGTCCACTTTTACGTATAGCCCCCATATAAACGGACCCCAAAATTTGGCTTGCGATCGCTCTAAGAGAAGCAAATTTCATCCGATCCGGCTGAAATTTGGTACATGGTGTTAGTATATGGTCTCTAACAACCATGCAAAAATTGGTCCAAATCGGTCCATAATTATATATAGCCCCCATATAAACCGATCCCCCGATTTGGCTTGCGGAGCCTCTAAGAAACGAAAATTTCATCCGATCCGGCTGAAATTTGGTACATGGTGCTGGTATATGTTCTCTAATGACCATGCAAAAATTGGTTCATATCGGTCCATAATTATATATAGCCCCCATATAAATCGATATGATATGGTAGTATATGATATTTAACAACCATGCCAAAAGTGGTCCATATCAGTCCATAATCATATATAGCCCCCATATAAACTGATCCAGAGATTTAGTTTTGGAGCCTCTTGGAGGAGCAAATTTCATCCGAGTCAGTTGAAATTTGGTACATTGTGCTAGTATATGGCCGTTAACAAACATGCCTAACTAGGTCCATATCGGTCTATAGTTATATATAGCCCTCAGATAAATCGATCCCCAATCACACAAAAATTGGTCCATATCAATAATTGTATATAGCCGCCATATAAGCGACCCCCATATTTCAATCAAAAGTCCATATCGATTCGTAATTATTTGTAGACTTACATACCTCTTTGTCTAATATATACCACGTATGGACTAACTCACAATTTAGAAAATGATTTAAGATACCACAACCCAAGTAATTCCTTTGTGGATGACAGTCTTTCGTATAAGTTTCTACGCAATCCATGGTGGAGGGTACATAAGATTCGGCCTGGCCGAACTTTTGGCCGTTTATACTTGTTATTTATTTTTTTATTTAGGGAATTACATTTATTGGTCCATGTTTCGATATAGTGCCCTTATAAACCGACCCACCGATTTGACTTCTTGAGCATATAGATGCTGCTAAATTTAATGAATTTTCATGAATCATCACGGAAATCTAGAGGTATTTTAGGTCCAGAGCTGTGCTGAATTTAGTATAGATCAGTCCATGTTATGGTATAGCCCCCTAAAGACTGATCTCCAGATTTGACTTCTTGAGGGCAATTTTCTGCCGATTTGATTGAAATTTTAAATCTAGGGATTTTTAGGTTCATAAAGAGCTGTGTTAAATTTAGTATAATCGGTCAATGTTTCGATTTGGCCCCCATATAGACCGATCTCCCGATTTGAATGTTTGAGGGCATGGAAGCCGCAATTTTTTTCCGATTTGCTTAAAATTTGAAATCTTGAGTTCCAAGAGGAGCTATGCCAAATTTTGCTTGCATGTATCGATCAATGCTTCGGTGTAACTCTCTTATGGGTTAATCTCCCGACTTGATTTCTTGTACCTATAGAAACAGATTTTTGTACGTGTCATACTGACAAATTTATTTTGTTCGAATTTAGCGTTGTCATCAAAATAATACAAATTGTTTAATAATTTAGTTGCTTAACATATTCAAAACTAACCCCAAAGCCAAACCAAAAACAAAATAATAAGTAGTCAAATAACAATTCAAATTAACAATTTTTGTCCTAAATAAAACATATAATAAAACCTATTTTTAACAAATATTTGGCAGCTTTTTACAACAATTCTACGTATATACAAAATTGCTTATACACTATGCAGCTTTTACGACTTCTTCTATATTCTCAATAAAATAGTTGGCCGGTACGTAGGAAAATATCTTCCGGAATCGATCATCCAGAATCTTCTCAACAGTGGCACTTATGGATGGTTTCATAACTTCGTAAAGATCTCTCCAATTGTCGTTAAATAGTCTGTTTGCGGTTTCTTCTAAAACCTTCTGGCCATTGAAGAGATTATCCAAGTCCAATTGGAATCCTCCGACATCATTTATATCCATACGGATTTTGTCTATATCGGTGAAGAAAAATCCATCCTCCTTGCGACCCTTAAGACGAATGGCCACATCTATCTTCAGTTTTTCTAGAAATAATAAAATTAAATAAAAATAAAAAAAGTAAATACGGCACTAAATTCAAGCAAATTTAGAACAGCTCTTTACGAACTGAAACTATTTCTAGATGTAAAATTTCAAGCAAATCGGTTGTAAATTGTGGCCTTCTTGCCCTCAGGAAATCAAATCGGAAGATCGCCGTATAAGGGGGTTTGTATAGTGGCAACCCGATATTTCAGGCTCACTTATACTATTCAGTGGTTAACTTCTCTCTTATTACTGAGTGCTGCCCGATTCTATGTTAAGCTAAATGACAAGGGACCTCATTTTTATAGCCGAGTCCGAACGGCGTTCCACATTGCAGTGAAACCACTTAGAGAAGCTTTGAAACACTCAGAAATGTCACCAGCATTACTGAGGTGGGATAATCCACCGCTGAAAAACTTTTGGTGTTCGGCAAACGGGCATATTAGGTTAAAGGTTAAAGTGGCAGCCCGATTAAGATTCAGGCTCACTTAGACTATTCAGTCCATACTAACCATTGCACAACGGTGGCTCCCAAACTTGAAGAAAAGTTTCCCTATTTTCATAAGATTTCCGGGATGTTTAGGGTTGTTTCTGAAAAAGCCCATAATTTGGAAAAGGGGACGCTTTTTTTAAACAATAGAGCAAAATCTAAACTTCTCCGATTTACTTGTAATTTACAGGAAGGTGAGTAAATAAATATAGGGCAAGTGATTTGTCGATATATTGCTCAGGGTTTACTCCCCTTGGTTTTAGTTATTCATAATCGGTAATAATGTATGACAACATGGAAATTTTTAATTTAAATTACGTTTCAGAGCATCAAAGTTATATTACCTCAACGTTATTATTAAAGGGTGATTTGTTAAGAGCTTGATAACTTTTTTTTTAAAAAAAACGCATAAAATTTGCAAAATCTCATCGGTTCTTTATTTGAAACGTTAGATTGGTCCATGACATTTACTTTTTGAAGATAATTTCATTTAAATGTTGACCGCGGCTGCGTCTTAGGTGGTCCATTCGGAAAGTCCAATTTTGGGCAACTTTTTCGAGCATTTCGGCCGGAATAGCCCGAATTTCTTCGGAAATGTTGTCTTCCAAAGCTGGAATAGTTGCTGGCTTATTTCTGTAGACTTTAGACTTGACGTAGCCCCACAAAAAATAGTCTAAAGGCGTCAAATCGCATGATCTTGGTGGCCAACTTACCGGTCCATTTCTTGAGATGAATTGTTCTCCGAAGTTTTCCCTCAAAATGGCCATAGAATCGCGAACTGTGTGGCATGTAGCGCCATCTTGTTGAAACCACATGTCAACCAAGTTCAGTTCTTCCATTTTTGGCAACAAAAAGTTTGTTAGCATCGAACGATAGCGATCGCCATTCACCGTAACGTTGCGTCCAACAGCATCTTTGAAAAAATACGGTCCAATGATTCCACCAGCGTACAAACCACACCAAACAGTGCATTTTTCGGGATGCATGGGCAGTTCTTGAACGGCTTCTGGTTGCTCTTCACTCCAAATGCGGCAATTTTGCTTATTTACGTAGCCATTCAACCAGAAATGAGCCTCATCGCTGAACAAAATTTGTCGATAAAAAAGCGGATTTTCTGCCACTGATTTTGGTAATAAAATTCAATGATTTGCAAGCGTTGCTCGTTAGTAAGTCTATTCATGATGAAATGTCAAAGCATACTGAGCATCTTTCTCTTTGACACCATGTCTGAAATCCCACGTGATCTGTCAAATACTAATGCATGAAAATCCTAACCTCAAAAGAATCACCCTTTATTTTTATTACAACTTACTAATAACAATTCTAGCCTTGCCATTTCCATCTAATGGTAAAGTCAGAACTCGGCCTTTGACACTATAGTCAGCGTTGATGTTAACTTTTGGTACATAGACTTGAACTTTCGTGACAGATTTGGCTGGATTGAAACTTTAAAAAAATTGTTAAAAATTGTCGTTAGTTTAGTCAACGATATACTTTTCGCTATTAATAATACCTGGCATCCTCAATAACAGTATGTTTTAGACCTGTCATCTCTAGATTGGTTAGACCAATATTTATGGCTGCTGGACCATTGCCATCTTCTGCAATGGCAACACGTTTGATATAGAAAGGGTCCAAAGGTCCCAATGTTTTTAAACCCGGTAAACCTGCAAATTATTTTGTTTTAAGGAAGTAATTAATATTTTGATTGTTTAATAATTGTCTCCTAAGTTGAAAGTAAGTCCATATGGAGTCCATGTTAGATTAAAAAAGCAGCATTACTACTTATATAAGCTATTTTAGTTCTGATGGATTAATTTGGAGTAATCTATACATAATGATGATCCGCTCTGAATCAATTTTCGCATGGTAAATTAGAGGGACAAACTTCAATTTGATCGAATGAAATTTGTACTTCCCTGAAGTTCCAAAAGTAACATTTGGGGATCAGTTTATAAGGGTCTATAAACCAATTTTTGAATGATTATTAAAAATCATATACTGACTAATTTGGACCATTTTTGCATGGTTGTTAGAGTGCATATACTAACATCACGTACAGGATCGGGTGGAATTTGCTCCTTCAAGAGGTTCCGGAAGTCAAATCTAGGGATCGGTTCGTATGGGGTCTATATATAACACTGTGACGCAAAATTCAACTTTTTGACTCCAAACAAAAAATCACTTATCTCAGCCGAAAGTACTCGATGAGAGGAGAAAAGTAATTTTTGGATTTTGTTAGATTGGTTGCCGTTCGTCTTTTATGAGCCTCTGAATTCTGTCGCCAAATTCGATCTTGAGCACCATTTTGCAATTTTCGTATGGCCATATCTCGAAAAATTGTGTGAATTCCTTTTTGGTGTATTTAGCCAAAGTTTTAGCTATTGACTCGGTCAACAAAAATGCAGAATATATTAATTCGGAAAATTTTCATCTTCATGCCCAAAATCGCAAAAATGTCGAAAAAATACCACTTTTATCACCGATTTTTTCCGTTTTTCGACTATAGTTCTTGAACTATTGAAAATTGAAAAAAAAAAACAAGTAAGTAAAGTAGAAAGTCGGGCGGGGCCGACTATATCATACCCTAAACCACCATTACAGAATTAGTAATCATATGCATTTGTGGGGTAACATATAGGTCTGGGAGATAAACCGCAGCTGCATATTTAAGAAAATTAAGGGGTACATGTCTATGGGTGCTTTGTGTCACTCTGACTATAGCTCATAGTCAATGTTGCCAGGGAAAATGTTCGGTTTACCCTACAAGGACAAAAAAAGTTCCCTATTTTCCTGTATATTCCCAAACAATTTTCCCTACTATATTTTTCGTTAAATTTACAAAATTTTACAAAACAAAAATGGTTCTAAGTACTTTATTATCTTAAAACATGAATATGCAACGTATATAACTTAGAATATAAATTAGTAATCTTTTTTGTTAAATCTCTATAAAAATAAAATTGTGGACAAAGTTTCTATAAACAAATTTTTGTAATTAATTTTTCTATAGAAATAAACTTTTGACAATAAATTCTATAGAAATAAAATTTTGAGAAAAAATTCCACAGAAATAAAATTTTGAGAACATTTTTTATAGAAATAATATTTTGAAAAAAATTTCTATAGAAATACAATTTTGACAAAATGTTCCATAGAAATAAAATGTTGACTAAATTTTCTACAGGAATAAAGTTTACCACACATTGTTAAAGATTAAGCCTTGCCGGCTTCTAATTTCCTCCTCTAGAGCCACCAAAATGTAAAAATTATTACAAATTGTGTTGAGTGAAAATGTCCTACATTGTGGCCCTACGCTAAAGACGCTAAATATTAGAAAAACCCTACATATAGGGAATTTCCCCTACTTCTAGCAACACTGGCTGTGTATATATTGCGCCTACGGAGCTAGTATGCCACTAATATTGAGCCCATTATTTAAAAAGAGAAAATCGTTAAATTAGTGTGGGTAATAAATACAAATTTGTAAAAATCGAGCAATATTCTTATGTAAGAGTTACAAGTACGTATAAGTACGATCGGCTAGTACATCAAAATTTGAAATGTGAGTAACATTGGTTAATAAATAAGAGTACTATGGCCAAATTTGGGAAAATCGAGCGATACATATATATGGAAGCTATATCTAAATCTGAACCAATTTGCATAATATTTTGCGGGTTTGATTAATACCACAAATATTTGAGTATTTGAGTAAGAGTCATTTACGAAATGGGGCCTGTATGGTCAAACATAAGGTTATTAGGGGCGAATTTTTCAAAATCGGGCGATACATATATGGGAGCTATATCTAAATTTGAACCGATTTCGATGAAATTTTGCACATATAGTTAGTACTATAGAGGACTGGATCTAGCCAACTTTTAGTAAGATCGGTTAATAAATAAGTGTTCTATGGCAAAATTTGGGAAAATCGGGCTATACATATATATGGGAGCTATATCTAAATCTGAACCGATTTCGACGATTTTTTGCACATATAGTTAGTGCTATAGAAGACTACATTTAGCCAAATTTGGGTAAGATCGGTTGATAAATAAGGGTTTTATGGCCAAATTTAGAAAAATCGGGCGGTACATATATATGGGAGCTATATCTAAATCTGAACCGATTTCGATGATTTTTTGCACATATAGTTAGTGCTATGAAGATTATATTTAGCCAACTTTGAGTAAGATCGTTTGATAAATAAAGGTTTTGTGGCCAAATTTGGGAAAATCGGGCGATACATATATATGAGAGCTATATCTAAATCTGAACCGATTTGGATGAAATTTTGCAGACTTGAAGGGCGATGGAAAAGATTACCTTTTGGCAAATTTGGTGACGATCCGTTTGAAAAAAAACGCGCAACGTGACCCCATTTGTCGAAATCGGGCGATACATATATATGGGAGCTATATCTAAATTTGATCCGATTTCTTCCAAATTCAATAGCGTTCGTCCTTGTGCCCAAAAAACTCCCTGTACCAAATTTCATCAAAATCGGTTAATAATTGCGACCGGAATCCTGTGAACAACGAATACATGGACAGACGGACGGACACCAAGCGCTAGATCGACTCAGGAGGTGATTCTGAGTCGGTATATATTTTATGGGGTCTAAAATCAATATTTCTGGTAGGCACATTTTTTGGCCGATCAAATTTATACCCTGACCACTATGTGGGTTAGGGTATAACAAGTATATACGGCCGTAAGTTCCGCCAGGCCGAATCTTATGTACACTGAAAAAACAGTGAACCCCCCAGGAAGACAACTTTTGATTAATTTTAGAAAACTTTTAATATTTTTAGAAATTTTTAACTAAACAGTATTACAAGCGCTAGCATCGCGCCGATATCACAAAAATAAGTAAATATTTTTCGACAAATTCAAGAAAATTTATTAGACATAAATAATTTTGTTCACTTTTTAAAGAAAATTTTGTAGTTTGAAGGAAAAAATTGGAGTTCAAAATTGCAAGAATGTCTTTAGTGACATACGAAGTTCATGATGGACGCTTTTGTAGTAAAATTTACAAATTTGAAGAAATAATGAACTATTTTATGACAAATACGAATTTAGTAAATCTCTATCCTTAACTTGTGTATAATTTTTCCCGTCTTTTAGTTCATTTAACTAACGTACGCAAAAAAGTTATTAGAGCAAATGAAACTTTCACCGAATATTATAAGTTCATGAACTAAAATATAGTTAAATTGGCTTTAGTGAAATAGTGAGTTCACTTTTTTTTGAGTGTACCCTCCACCATGGATTGCGTAGAAACTTCTACGAAAGACTGTCATCCATAAATTTCGACTCACTCGGATGAAATTTGCTCCTCCAAGAGGCTCCAAAACCAAATCTCGGGATCGGTTTATATGGGGGCTATAAATGATTATGGACTGATATGGACCACTTTTGGCATGGTTGTTAAATATCATATACATGGCTCTGCAAGCCAAATCGGGGGATCGGTTTATATGGGGGCTATGTATAATTATGGACCGATGTGGACCAATTTTGGTATGGTTGTTTGAGACCATATACTAACACCATGTACCAGATTTCAGCCGGATCGGATGAAATTGGCTGCTATTACAGGCTCGGAAGCCAAATCGGGGGATCGGTTTATATAGGGGCTATATATAATTATTGACAGATATGAACCAATTTTTGCATGGTTGTTAGATACCATATACTAACACCATGTACCAAATTTCAGCCGGATCGGATGAAATTTGCTTCTCTTAGAGGCCTCGCAAGCCAATTTTTGGGGGTCCGTTTATATGGGGGTTATACGTAAAAGTGGACCGATTTGGAATACCATCCGACCTACATCAATAACAACTACGTGCGCCAAGTTTCAAGGCGATAGCTTGTTTCGTTCGGAAGTTAGCGTGATTTCAACAGACGAACGGACATGCTCAGATCGACTCAGAATTTCACCACGACCCAGAACCTAGAAATACAATTTTGACAAAATTTTCTATAGAAATAAAATGATGCTAGATTATTTTTGGCTCGAGTGGCAACCATGATTATGAACCGACATGGACCAATTTTTGCGTGATTGGGGATCGGCTATATATAACTATAGACCGATATGGACCAATTTTGGCATGGTTATTAGCGGCCATATAGTAACACCACGTTGCAAATTTCAACCGGATCGGATGAAGTTTGCTCCTCCAAGAGGCTCCGGAGAACAAATCTGGGTATTGGTTTATATGGGGGCTATATATAATTATGGACCGATATGGACCAATTATAGCATGGTTGTTAGAGATCATATACTAACACCACGCACCAAATTTCAGCCGGATCGGATGAGATTTGCTTCTCTTATAGGCTCCGGAGGTCATATCTGGGGATCGGTTTATATGGGGGCTATACGTAAAAGTGGCCGATATGGACCATTTGCAATACCATCCGACCTACATCAATAACAACTACTTGTGCTAAGTTTCAAGTCGACAGCTTGTTTCGTTCGGAAGTTAGCATGATTTCAACAGACGGACAGACGGACGGACATGCTTAGATCGACTCAGAATTTCACCACGACCCAGAATATATATACTTTATGGGGTCTTAGAGCAATATTTCGATGTGTTACAAACGGAATGACAAAGTTAATATACCCCCATCCTATGGTGGAGGGTATTAAAAATTTACCAAACAGTCAAGGGAAGCGATGTAGCCTATACAATTATGAATTACTTTCTAGTACATGCCACACGCAGGGAAGGAATACGAAGGAACATGGTCACCACCCAAAAATAAAATTTTGCTCTTAAAACATGTTTGAGGTGATCATATTCCTTCTCTGGGTGCAATTTCATATGACCACTCCTTGATAAACATTTTAGTAATATTGTTTTCGTTCGAACTTAAAATCCGAAAATTACTTTTCTCCTCTAATCAAGTAAATTCGGTTGGGATAAGTGATTTTTTGTTTGGAGTCAAAGAGTTGAATACCTTGAGCACTTTCACTCTGTGCACAGAGTATCTGAATCTCCTTTGATTTCGTTTAGCGGTATACACAAACATTGAATTCTCTTCTTTTTACTTTCATATTAGCCTGATGTTAAAAGGAAACTATTAACGTCTATGTTAAATGCACGATTTTATTCACAATTATTATTCGAAGTATGTGAACAAAATAGATTAAAAAACTTGATTAATTGAGACTTTGAAAAGAAAATGCAAAAAAAAAATTATACTCGCCTAACTTTACATGTTTCAGTCTGGCCGAGTGGATTTTGCCATTTTTTCATTTTTTTTAGAATCCGTGCCAGAGGATTCGATTTCCATATGTATAGCCATATTAGGGATACCAAAGTCAATAATCTTTTGGAAAGCGATTATTGCCTTTTGACGATTGCCCATAATATTTTTTTACTTTTCAAGAAACAGTTTTTTCTCCAACAGAATATTTTGTTTGTCTAAAACTTTGGGGTCCTTAGGCCATATCAATCAAATTATTCATATTGAATTGAAACGAAATCATTACTAAACTAAATAAAAGTTTGGGTTTATTTGCTCTTAAGCAAAAATATTCTGCAGTATCCCTTGGTATACAATATTTTCTTTAAGTGAACATTTGACAAGTGATGCAACGATCGTCCCTAATCTTTAAAAGAAAGTTGTTTTTCGTCAAATGAAAATTTCGTTTGTCTAAAATTTCGTTCCTCAGAAAAGAAATCTCCTTTTCTCATATCAAAAAAGTCGGTAAAATATTGCATTGCAAATTGTTGGCTGCTGTCTGCATGTCGTTGGATAACTTTTCTTAATATTTACCATCATTCCAATAGCTAAAGGGGGCTTCAAAATTTTTGGCAAAACATCGATTAAATGCTGGATCTTGTAGCTTGCAGGGTGTAAAAAAATCCGCTACAAAAATCAAAATTCATCCATTTATTTTACAGATATCACAGTCATATCCTTGAAATAACATACGTTTTTCTGCCAGGTATTTATCCCCCACGGCAGTTGTCAATGTTACCACTATGCCTACAAATAAACCAAATTGAATTTTAAAATTCATTTTATTTTCTATGAATCCCGGTTTGACTTTAGCTAGGAATACTGTTCTCTCGATTCGATTGAAAAACTAACTGGCGAAATTATTCAGGTTTTCGTTTATTAAATTGTGGTGATAATTAAAACGAATACAATAAAATTCTTGTGTGAAAATATGTTTAATTAGTTTAAAAACAAAACAGCTTTTTTTATTGCTTCAACTGCTCTTTAAATGATCAAATTCTGTGCATTTAGTTTGAAAACAGCTAGTCATAATCTACCAACCTGTTCGTTAAATTTGTTTTTTTTTTTAAGATGTTCCCTTATATATTTTATTGCCATCAGAGACTACATCTTGCATCAGAATTTAATGTTTCATCGGGTGAAGTTCATTAACCCTTGGAAAACATGTAAGGGAAAGCTAGCATCGGGTAGAGCTGAATATATTATACCCTGCACCATGCAATCTGTAGACCAACAATTTCGTTGCCATTTAAAGTCGTTTAAATCTATATGTAAGATATAAATTCCCATATACCTCTCAAAGTGAACAATTAGACCTTTACTATATTCTCACATTAATATTAACCTCATAAGTGGGCACCACAAATGGAATCGATATGGACCTATTTTTATGGTAGTAAGATGGCATATGCTGAAATTCGTTTGTCTAATATTAAGCTTCCAGAGGAAAGTAGTTTTTCTTTGGGTGTTCATCACACTCTGAGGCAAATAGCATAAATAGCTCTGTGTAAAATTTCAGTAAATCGCAAATATCTTTTAGTAAATTGCAAATATCTCCTCTCCGGTTAACAATAACTGAAAAATTTTCTGCAGTTAAGTTCCTAACTGGCATATGGAATATATAGGCAACATGGCAGCTATGTCCATAATACGGTTTAAAAGTTCGTTAGTTAACGGAGCACTAACGGAGCTTCATGAAAATGGGGGTAAGTCATTTAAAACAAGTGATGGATTTTTTTTTAATTTTTAACTGAAAATTTATTTCAAACATTCAATTTTTTAATCACACTAAAAACACTAACCCCCATTTTAATGCTCCGTTAATGCTCCGTTAGCTAACCCGAATTATGGACATATCTGTCATCTTGCCTATGCTGAAAATTTTTCAGTTAAGGTGAGTACTATGTTCGGTTTTTTTTCACCAAAACACTAAATTAAAAGTACAAATATATTTATGACAAGTAAGTAAAGTAGAAAGTCGGGCGGGGCCGACTATATCATACCCTAAACCACCATTACAGAATTAGTATTCATATTTAAGCATTTGTGGGGTAACATATAGGTCTGGGAGATAAACTGCAGTTGCATATTTAAGAAAATTAAGGGGTACATGTCTATGGGTGCTGTGTGTCAATCTGACTATAGTTCTAGTCAATGTTGCCAGGGAAAATGTTCGGTTTACCCTACATGGACAAAAAAAGTTCCCTACTTTCCCATACATTCCCAAATAATTTTCCCTACTATATTTTTCGTTAAATTTAAAAAATATTATAAAACAAAAATGGTTCTAAATACATTATTATCTTAAAACATATATGCAACGTATATAACTTAGAATATAAATTTGTATTACCACCACGGTTGCCACAGTTGGTAGAATTCTACCCAAATTAGTAATCTTTTTTGTTAAATCTCTATAAAAATAAAATTTTGGAAAAAGTTTCTATAAACAAATTTTCGTGAGAAATTTTTCTATAGAAATAAAATTTTGAGAAAAAAATCCACAGAAATAAAATTTTGAGAAAATTTTTTATAGAAATAATATTTTGAAAAATATTTCTATAGAAATACAATTTTGACAAAATGTTCTATAGAAATAAAATGTTGACAAAATTTTCTACAGGAATAAAGTTTACCACACATTGTTAAAGATCAAGCCTTGTCGGCTTCTAATTTCCTCCTCTAGAGCCACCAAAATGTAAAAATTATTGCAAATTGTGTTGAGTGAAAATGTCCTATATTGTGGCCCTACGTCCCTATAAGACGCTAAATATTAGAAAAACCCTACATATAGGGAATTTCCCCTACTTCTAGCAACACTGGCTGTGTTGATATTGCACCTACGGAGTTAGTATGCCACTAATATTGAGCCCATTATTAAAAAAGAGAAAATGGTTAAATTAGTGTGGGTAATAAATACAAATTTGTAAAAATCGAGTAATATTCTTATGTAAGAGCTACAAGTACGTATAAGTACGATCGGCTAGTACATCAAAATTTGAAATGTGAGTAACATCGGTTAATAAATAAGATTATTATGGCCAAATTTGGGAAAATCGAGCGATGCATATATATGGAAGCTATATCTAAATCTGAACCAATTTGCATAATATTTTGCGGGTTTGATTAATACCACAAAAGGTTACCTTGTGCAAGATTTGAGTAAGATCAGTTAAGAAATGAGGCCTGTATGGTCAAACATAAGGTTATAAGGGCGAATTTTTCAAAATCGAGTGATACATATCTACATCTGAACCGATTTCGATGAAATTTTGCACATATAGTTAGTACTATAGAAGACTGGATCTAGCCAACTTTTAAGATCGGTTAATAAATAAGGGTTCTATGGCCAAATTTTGGAAAATCGGGCGGTACATATATATGGGAGCTATAGCTAAATCTGAACCGATTTGGACAAAATTTTGCAGACTTGAAGGACGATGAAAAAGATTACCTTTTGCCAAATTTGGTGACGATCCGTTTGAAAAAACGCGCAACGTGACCCCATTTGTCGAAATCGGGCGATACATATATATGGGAGCTATATCTAAATTTGATCCGATTTCTTCCAAATTCAATAGCGTTCGTCCTTGTGCCCAAAAAACTCCCTGTACCAAATTTCATCAAAATCGGTTAATAATTGCGACCGGAATCCTGTGAACAACCAATACATGGACAGACGGACGGACACCAAGCGCTAGATCGACTCAGGAGGTGATTCTGAGTCGATCGGTATATATTTTATGGGTTCTAAAATCAATATTTCTGGTAGGCACATTTTTTGGCCGATCAAACTTATTATACCCTGACCACTATGTGGTTTAGGGTATAAAAACGATTATATTTTGATCAAGTTTTGCCAAATAATGGATGGAAAATATCCAGGAAATTGATTGCAAATAATTTTATATTTATAAATTAATTAATTAAAAAAGTATCCGTGAAAACAAGCTTGAAAACTGAACATAGTACTCAGCTTTATAGTTAACCGGAGATAAGATATTTACAATTGACTTTCTGTTAACTGGCAGTTAAAGCCTAACGGAGCTACATGAAAATGGCCGTAAGTCAGTGATTGAAAAAAGTAACGTTTTTAATGAAAAAATTAATTGAGTTTTGCAATCAACATCAATTAAATTTTTAATTGAATCAATTAAAAAATTATTATTAAATCAATTAATTTTTTAATCAAGTATTTTTTAATGTCCAATTAAAACTGTGATTGATACTATCATTTTCGTGATTGAAGGCATTTCAATTAAAAAATTAATTGGATCGATTAAATTCGTGATTGAATCATTCGAAGTTGGAGATGGGCGCATTTATGCTAAAACTTACAAATTTCAAGAAACTTTGCACAATTTCAAGAAATTGTGAATAGTGTGTGGATCATTTCCCTATCAAGTCATAATAAAATGTGCTAAAATATATAATTATATTCTGCTTTAGCGGCTAAACTCGAACTTACTACCAGGGCTGTGGACTCGGAGTCTGAAGACTTTGCTGCAGTCGGAGTCGTAAAAATTTTGCTCGACTCACTCAGAGAAGAAGGATCACCTCAACCATGTTTCGAGAGCAAAATGTTATTTTTGGACGGAGAACATGTAACATGTTTGCGGCAACCATGTTATTTTCTCAAAAAGCATATGTCTGACTTCGGCAACCATGTATATGTTTGCCGAGAAAACAACATTTTTGCGACAAAAATGTTCCATGGTCACCGTCCAAAAATAACATTTTGCTCTCGAAACATGGTTGAGGTGATCATATTCCTTCTCTGCGTGCTCCGACTACGGCTAAACAAAAATTTTTAAAACGCTTCATATTTTTGCAACTACACAAATATTAACGTAAATTAAACTCCATTGTGGCCTTCAATCGATCAATGAACAGTTTGACTATAATTGCGCTGCAACATCTATTGATGGAGATTATTTTATATTTTCTAGAAGGTTGGGCTAGAAGATGGGCTGAATCGATCAGTGCTCACCCCCACCAAATCGATTAGTGATCACCACCAAAAAAAATCATTTTTTAACTTTCGAAATATAGATTTCAATTTCAATATAGATATATCTGTCCGCACAAGGATAAAAATTGGTACTGTAGTCAAATATGCCAAATTTCCTTAACTCTAAAACGGTCATCGACTGGCGCAAATCTCTCAACAAGATGGCTGAGCAGTACAATATTCACCCAATATGGGTGCCCGGCCTACATATTCCAGGGGAACTAGAATCTGTTCGTATGCCTCTGGCTACATGGAAGCTCATACAGCGTGAGAAGGCTGTTATGATAGCGAATGTCCGATGGGAGTATTGTAAGGGTTGCAACGACACTAAGCAAATGTGGCCCCGTCAACAGAAGAAAATGATCGAGAAGGTTCAGCGGTTAAAACTAGAAGTGCCCATGTGTAACAGGTGCTTTTAGTTAATGTGGTATCACAATGGACTGAATAGTCTAAGTGAGCCTGAAACTTAATCGGGCTACCACTTTTACCTAACCTATGCCAACTTTGATTGAAATCGGTACAGATTTAGATATAGCTCCCATATATATCTTTTGCCCGATGTAGACTAATATGACCACAGAGGCCAAAGTTGTACTCTGATTTACGTGAAATTTTGCACAGGGAGTATAATTAACATCCCAGCAAAAAATTTTGGAAGTTCTTCCAAGGCACAACTTTAAAAGCACGTCCAAAAGATGTACTCCCAAAGATATTTTTTATTTCAACTACACAGGAAGTTCTTTTAATTCAATTATTTATAACTCGCTTTTTTTCTTATTTTTAATGGGTAAATTTAATTTTTTTGTTTCAAAAAGGTTAAAAGCAAAGTAAGCTTTAATAAAATGGTACAAATTATTGAAATTTTGTCGAAAAAAATTCTAAATCCACTCAAGTAATATTGCGAATTTTTAAAAATATTTTAATTCAAACGTTTCGGACAAGCGTTAGAATGTATTAAAAATCTTAAAAATTACAAAAATTGTTTATTTGTCAAAATATGACAACATTTTTTAATTCACATCCAAAACAGTGAATTTGAATCATAGAGTAAGAAGCGATGCAAATTCAGGGCAACGGCTGTTGAAATGGTGGACATCCGTCCTATGACAAGCCCGTCTTAAATTCATTGCGTCTGCGCCAATTTTGCACTACTTCCGGATCCAAAACGAACATTTTCACTACTTTTTTGGCGACGCTTTTTTACTGGGATTCTAATTACGCTTACTCAATTTGGTTTAAATCAGTTCAGATTTAGGTATAGCTCCTATATATATCTTTCGCCCGATTTACGCTCACATAACCACAGAGGTCAAAGTTGTAACCCCATTTACGTAAAATTTTGCACATGTCAAATTTGAATTAAATCGGTTCAGATTTAGAATAAAATATAAATGTTTTTCCGATTTGGGCAAAAAACCCACATTTTCCTTATAAAATCGTCACTGTTAAATGGAAAACTTGTAAAAATGACTCCAATTTTCCTATACTTTTAATACGTACTTATCGGCCGATGAATCGTAAATACACTTTTGCGAAGTTGCCTCAGAATTGGTTCAGATTTAAATGTTTCCCATATTTATACCCTTCACCACTACTGTGGTACAGGGAATAATAAGTTTGTGCATTTGTATATAACGCCAAGAAGGAAAAGTCTGAGACCCATCGTTTAGTATACCGATCGCCTTAGAATTAAATTCTGAGTCGATTTAGCGATGCCCGTCTTTAAGTTTAAGTCCGATCCTTCTCAAATTTGGCACAGAGTTTTACATTGGCTCAAAGACACTCGCTATTAATTTTAAAAAAAATCGGTTCAGATTTAGATATAGCTGCCGTATATATTTATCACCGATCTGGTCATAATTGACGTATTTATCAACGTATTTTATCAAAATTTCGGGCAACCAAATATTTTGGGGCTTTCGTGAGATATGCAAAATATCAGCCAAATCGGTTCAGATTTAGATATAGCTCCCATATATATCTTTCGTCCGATTTCGACTAATATGGTCTCAAAAGCCAGAGTTTTACCCTGATTTGCTTCAAATTTTGCACAAGGAGTACATTTAATGGTATAGTTAAGCGTGCCAAATTTGGTTCAATTCGGTTCAGATTTTGATATAGCTCCCATATATATCTTTCGTCCGATTTGCCCTTATATGGCTTCAAAGGCCAGAGTTTTGCCCTGAGTTGCTTCAAATTTGGCATAAGGAGTACGTAGTATCGTTAAGTGTGCCAAATAGTATCGTTAAGTGTGCCACATTTGGTTGAAATTGGTTCAGATTTAGATATAGCTCCCATATATATATATATATATATATATATATATATATATATATATATATATATATATATATATATATATATATATATATATATATATATATATATATATATATATATATATATATATATATATATATATATATATATATATATATATATATATATATATATATATATATATATATATATATATATATATATATATATATATATATATATATATATATATATATATATATATATATATATATATATATATATATATATATATATATATATATATATATATATATATATATATATATATATATATATATATATATATATATATATATATATATATATATATATATATATATATATATATATATATATATATATATATATATATATATATATATATATATATATATATATATATATATATATATATATATATATATATATATATATATATATATATATATATATATATATATATATATATATATATATATATATATATATATATATATATATATATATATATATATATATATATATATATATATATATATATATATATATATATATATATATATACATATATATTTATATATATATATATATATATATATATATATATATATATATATATATATATATATATATATATATATATATATATATATATATATATATATATATATATATATATATATATATATATATATATATATCTTTCGACCGATTTACACCCATATGACCACGGAAGCCAAAATTATTCTCCCATTCACGTTTTTTGCTGAGATAGCAGGATTATTATTCTACTATGCATGTCAAATTTGGTCAAAATCGGTTCATATTTAGATATAGCTCCCATATATATGTACGATATAGCTCCCATATATACACTGAAAAAAAAGCATACTCGGTTCCACAGATTTTGTCTTTACTTTAAAAAATTTGGTATTGATTCCGAGCCAAAGAAGCGGAGAATACAAGTAAGGATACTTTTAAGACACAATTTTCTTTTAAATTTAGGTTTTGTGTACTTGCTTCTAGGAAGCAAATTTTAATTTTTCGCTTTCTCAGCTTTTTTTCTTCATATGCTATCAAAGTCCTTTAAAAACGAGTTAACGGCAACTTTATTTTCCAAATTAGGACTCGACTTCCAGTAGAAATTATGCTATGTTTGAAGTAAAAAACTTCTTTAAAATAAAGTTTTGAAAAACATGTCCTATATTTGAACGATTTTTTGCTTTGTAGTCAAGTTGCAAAAAGACAACAAATTTAAAGACAATTTCATTAAATTTAAAGAATTTTTCTGAATTATTAAAGTCAAGTTGACCTTAGCCCAAAACATTTTTTCTTTCATTTTATGATACGCATTTTTAAGTCAAATTACTTAATTATAAGGACAATATGACTTCATTGAAAAGTTTATCGACTTTTGGACAAGGAAAATAACTTTATTTTAGAAAAATGCGTCTTCTATGCTAAGCAAAATTTGTATTCGTATTTTAAAGACATGAAATCTTTGACCTCACGACAATATTTTTTTCAGTGTATATGGTAGAATGTTTCATATTTTAGACCCATTTTCAATGGGAGTTTCCTCCAATTGACTCGATAGATTCCACAGAGAATACATTTAATATGGTATTTAAGTGTGCCATCTTGATCTAATATGGCCAAAATACCCACATTCTACACAAAATTCTGTGATGATTTCCCCATATCGTAGTCATATTCTACATACTGTAATGCCAAACTTTCCAAGGAATGGTAGAATTTTAAATAAAGCTCCGACTTGTGGAAATATCGCCCGAATTGGCCAAATAATATATCACAACCCACACGTGACCACAAATCTTGGCGAGATTTAACCAATGTCCTTGTAAAATCGCCACTGCTGAGAAGCAAAAATTGTAAATATAACTCAAATTGTCCTATATCTCAAATACATATGTATCGCTCGATAAATCATAAATGCTCTTTTGTACAATTGCATCAAAAGTGCTCTAGCTTTATATTTCCCATATTTATACCCTTCACCACTACTGTGGTACAGGGTATAATAAGTTTGTGCATTTGTATGTAACGCCAAGAAGGAAAAGTCTGAGATCCATCGTTTAGTATACCGATCGTCTTAGAATTAAATTCTGAGTCGATTTAGCGATGTCCGTCTGTCTGTCTGTCTGTTCATGTATTTTTGTGCGCAAAGTACAGGTCGCAGTTTAAGTCCGATCGTCCTCAAATTTGGCACAGGGTCGTTTTGGGGAACAAAGACGATCGCTATTGATTTTGGAAAAAATCGGTTTAGATTTAGATATAGCTGTCATATATATTTATCCCCGATCTGGTTATAATTGGCGTGTTTATCAACCAATCTTCTTCAAATTCCGTACATCCAAATATGTTATGAGTCTCGAAAAACTTGCAAAATATTATCCAAATCGGTTCAGATTTAGATATAGCTCCCATATATATTTTTCGCCCGATATGGACAAATACGGTCCCAGAAGCCAGAGTTTTACCCCAGTTTGGTTGAAATTTTGCACTAGGAGTACAATTAGTAGTGTAGTCAAGTGCGCCAAATTTTATTGAAATCGGTTCAGATTTAGATATAGCTCCCATATATAGCTTTCGCCCGATGTACACTCATTTGACCACAGAGGCCAAGTTTTTGCTCCGATTTAGTTGAAATTTTGCACAGCGAGCTACAGCTAATTCTAGCATTGTAGCTATGCGTGCCAAATTTCGATGAAATCGGTTCAGATTTAGATATATCTCCCATATATAGCTTTCGCCCGATTTACACTCATATGACCACAGAGGCCAATTTTTAACTCCGATTTAGTTGAAATTTTGCACAGCAAGTAAAATTAGCATTGTAGCTATTCGTGCCAAATTTGGTTGAAATCGGTTCAGATTTAGATATAGCTCCCATATATATGTTTTTCTGATTTCGACAAAAATGGTCAAAATACCAACATTTTCCTTGTAAAATCGCCACTGCTTAGTCGAAAAGTTCAAAAATTACTTTAATTTTCCTAAACTTCTAATACATATATATCGAGAGATATATATGTATTAAAATCGGTTCAGATTTAGATATAGCTCCCATATATATCTTTCGTCCGATTTGCACTGATATGGCTTCAAAAACCAGAATTTTGCCTTGATTTGATTCAAAATTTGCACAAAGTGTACGTTTTATAATATGATTTGATTCAAAATTTGCTCATGTTTTATAATATGGTTAACTGTGCCAAATTTGGTTGAAATCGGTTCAGATTTAGATATAGCTCCCATATATACTTTTGGTCCGATTTGCACTTATATGCCCTCTAAAGCCAGAATTTTACACTGATTTGCTTATATATTTAATATGCTTTTTGATCTAATATGATAATATATCACAACCCACAATTGACCACATACAATGCCGAGATTTAACCAATATCCTTGTAAAAGCGCCACTGTAGCAACATTTTTAAATATTACTTAAATTTTCCTTTATCTCGAATACGTATTTGTCGCTCGATAAATCGTAAATATTATTTCGTACAATTGCATTAAAATTGCTAGCTTTATATTTCCCATATTTTGTAACTAACATTGTGTTTCATCCCAAGATGTTAGCCGATTGAAATTTTAATTCTACAGATTTTATATTGTATATATATTGTATTGTATATATATAAATTATATAAATATTTCTAATAAAAGCCTTCGTAATAACTCCCAACAAATTTGAAGGATTTGAAATGGTAACACAAATTGTTGGTCTACATCGTGGTGAAGGGTATAATATAGTCGGCTCCGCCCGGCTTTAGACTTTACTTACTTGTTTTGTACTAACATTGTGTTTCATCCCAGGGTGTTAGCCCATTTAATTTTTAATTCTAGCGATTTTGTAGAAGTACCAGGGCATTAGCCGACTTAAATTTTAAGCCTATAGATTTTGTAGAAGTTTAACAAATTTTGTCAGGATCGGGTCAGATTTATATTTATGTATATAGGAACATACACATTTTTATATAGCACCTAACACATTTGAAGCATTTGATATTGTATCTACAAAGTGGTGCAGGGTATAATATAGTCGGCCCCGTCCGACTATAGACTTTCCTTGTTTTCTTTTTTTAATTTATTATGTTTTCGTTTGATTTGGAAATATTTTGGTGTTATTTTTTCTGTGTATAGCTTATGAGAGTGAATATTCATTCATGCTTTCATCTTCATTCAAAATTTGACGTCACTGTAGATAAATAATGACGAATGAAACTGACTGAACATTAAACCAAACCACATCATCTTTATATGGTACAAGCTTATGATGCTACAACAAATCTCTAAAATAAGCGCCATTAGAGGTGTTGTTTAGATTTGTTGATAGTAGTCATAGTCAATCTAGACTTAATTACAAATAATTAATTAATTATTTATAAATATTCATTGGTTCTCACAACATTCACTTTTTAATTTCAAACTTGCTATGGAATAACATTTGTATCAAGTGAAATTTTAATACCGGCAGAGAAACATGTTTAATAAAAGCCAAATTAAGTTAGAGAAGATGATATTAAATACAATTTTACCCAGCAAAAAAAGTGTTATGTATTAGTTCGTTTTGGATCCCGAAGCAGGGAAAACTTGGATCAGAAACATTTTACTCGGGCGCCCTAGCAAACTACAATTTGGACGTTCTTCCTAAGTCATTAATTTTAATGTACATTAGTGTACCTTTGTACATGTAATGATATAATGACTTACTTATTAGCCTATCATTGCTGATTATTATATCTTACACCACACACACGGTAGAACAGGGTATTATAAGTGAGTGCATATGTTTGCAACACCCAATAGGAAAGGAGATAGACACATGGTGTCTTTGGCAATAATGCTCAGGCCTGAGTCCATCTAGACATGTCCGTCTGTATGTGAAAACACTTTTTATTGGCTTTGGAAAAAATCGTCTCATACTTATATTTTTCGCCCGACTTTTACTCATATGACAAAATTTCACTCCGATCTACTTGAAATTTTCCACAGAGAGTATAATTGACTTTTTAACAAATTTGGTCCCCATATTTGGTACCCATATATATTTTTTTTCGATTGGGACCCAAAATACCCTCATTTTCCTTGTAAAATCGCTACTGCTAAATCGAAAACTTGTAGAAATGACTCGAATTGTCCTATACATCTAATACATTAAAAATAAAGTTAAATTGACTTTAGTGAAATAGAGAGTTCACTTTTTTTTAGTACATGAGCATGATTAAAATCGAGAGCGTTATTAAACTCTTAACATTCCAGGTATCACTAAAATTGTAAATGAATTGAACTCTTAACATTCCAGGTATCACTAACATTTTAAATGAACTGAACTTTAAGCGTTTTATGTCCGTGGGCGGGATTATTTTCGTGAGCGTACTTTTCGTTACTCACGCACACTCACGAAGAAATTATTTTCGAGACTCACTCTCACGCACGACATTTAGGTTAGGTTAAAGTGGCAGCCCGATTAAGATTCAGGCTCACTTAGACTATTCAGTCCATTGTGATACCACATTAACTAAAAGTACCTATTACATTTGGGACCTTCTAGTTTTAACCACTGAACCTTCTCTATTATTTTCTTTTGCTGAACCAACCAGATTGTTCCAAAAACATTAGCAGACTGCTTAAGTTAACGTTTTCCAGATCCGCCAGTAATCTGAAGCTATATGCTCTTAAAAGTTGCTTGCGCTTTACACAAAATGCAGGACACTCACACAAGAGGTGTTTAATTGATTCCTTTTCCTCCGCATCATGACAGCTCATACAATAGTCATTATACTTCGCGCCTATAGTTTTTGCAAAATCGCCTATCAGGCAGCGACCCGTTATAGCAGATATCAGGAGTGATATCTGACGTCTCGAGAACACTAGCATATCTAGTTTGCGGTTTAAGTTTAAATGGGGCCATATTTGCTTGGTGTCGTTACAGCCCTTGCAATTCTCCCATCGAACATTTGCCATCATAACAGCATTCTCACGCAGCATGAGCTTGCAGATAGCCAGGGGCATACCAACAGATTCTAGTTCCCCTGGAATATGTAAGGTAGTTCCTAGCCTTGCCAACTCATCCGCTTCGCAGTTCCCCGGTATGTTCCTATGACCAGGCACCCATATTAGGTGAATATTGTACTGCTCAGCCATCTCGTTGAGAGATTTGCGGCAGTCTATGGCCGTTTTCGAGTTAAGGAGCACAGAGTCCAAGGATTTTATTGCAGGTTGACTGTCTGAGTATATATTAATGCCAATATTTGTTGGAATATTACTTCTCAGCCAACCACCACCTCTCTTATTGCCAATATTTCAGCCTGAAAAACACTACAGTGATTAGGTAATCTTTTCGCTATTCGAATTTCCAGATCTTTAGAATATACTCCGAACCCCACTTGTCCATTCAATTTGGAGCCATCAGTATAGAAATCTATATATCTTTTATTCCCCGGGGTCTGTGTACACCACTGTACTGTTTGGCCAAAATGTCTAAAGGCAATAGATGTAGCATGACATTAAGGGAGTCTGTTCCTGTCTTACTAAATGCGCCTGAGATACATAAGCTCACCATACGCTGAACTTTATCTAAACAAGTCGGTTTCTGAAGTGCCAGCCACCAGACTACAACACCGTATAGCATTATAGGTCTAACCACTGCCGTGTATAGCCAATGCACATTTTTTGGTTTTAGTCCCCACTTTTTATACCCTAAACCACATAGTGGTCAGGGCATAATAAGTTTGATCGGCCAAAAAATGTGCCTACCAGAAATATTGATTTTAGACCCCATAAAATATATACCGACTCAGAATCACCTCCTGAGTCGATCTAGCGCTTGGTGTCCGTCCGTCCGTCTGTCCATGTATTTGTTGTTCACAGGATTCCGGTCGCAATTATTAACCGATTTTGATGAAATTTGGTACAGGGAGTTTTTTGGGCACAAGGACGAACGCTATTGAATTTGGAAGAAATCGGATCAAATTTAGATATAGGCCCCATATATATGTATCGCCCGATTTCGACAAATGGGGTCACGTTGCGCGTTCTTTCAAACGGATCGTCACCAAATTTGGCAAAAGGTAATATTTTCCATCGCCCTTCAAGTCTGCAAAAGTTCATCCAAATCGGTTCAGATTTAGATATAGCTCTCATATATATGTATCGCCCGATTTTCCCAAATTTGGCCACAAAACCTTTATTTATCAACCGATCTTACTCAAAGTTGGCTAAATATAATCTCCCATATATATGTACCGCCCGATTTTTCTAAATTTAGCCATAAGACCCTTATTTATCTACCGATCTTACCCAAATTTGGCTAAATGTAGTCTTCTATAGCACTAACTATATGTGAAAAAAATCATCGCAATCGGTTCAGATTTAGATATAGCTCCCATATATATGTATAGCCCGATTATCCCAAATTTGGCCATAGAACCCTTATTTATTAACCGATCTTACTAAAAGTTAGCTAGATCCAGTCCTCTATAGTACTAACTATATGTGCAAAATTTCATCGAAATCGGTTCAGATGTAGATATAGCTCCCATATATGTATCACCCGATTTTGAAAAATTCGCCCCTAATAACCTTATGTTTGACCATACAGGCCTAATTTCTTAACTGATCTTACTCAAATCTTGCACAAGGTAATTTAACGATTTTCTCTTTTTTAATAATGGGCTCAATATTAGTGGCATACTAACTCCGTAGGCGCAATATCAACACAGCCAGTGTTGCTAGAAGTAGGGGAAATTCCCTATATGTAGGGTTTTTCTAATATTTACACTGTTAGAAAAATATGTTTTTCATATGTTTCGATATAAACAAAATGTGTTTCGGGCACAATTTTTAAACACAATATATTTAAGTGCGAACATGTAATGTTCCCAAACTAACACTAAATGTTTGGAACACATATGTTAATATGTTAGAATATATTATGTTTGGGGCATACATGTCTCATAAAAATTATATGTGTGAATGTAAACATATATAATTTTACAAATTTCGAGTAAACATATATATGTTGTTTTATTTTATTCAGAGAGCGACAAATAGAGATAGAAACCGGGAGGGTTGACGATAGATATCAAATTAACACAGCGAGAGAATCAAAAGAGAGCAATTTCTGTGAAACCGCTTATATGTTGTTTCGGAAACTGCTTTATGATAAGACCAAAAATGTTATATGCTTAAGTCTAAATATTATTTAATTTGAATATTAGAATGAGTATTCGGAATAAAGAGAATAGATATTCAGAACCAAGAGAATAGACATTTGAAAAAAAAAAAAACAGCATGTGTTTTCGTCTTGAAAGCAGCATTTTACGTGTGTGTGGACATGTGTTTTGTTTATCATTTTGCCGTTATGGGTACACTAGTTTTCTTGGTTCGTTAAAAGAAACCGGAACGTACGAGGAGTAAGTCAAAATATTCAGGCAAAGGAAATTACAAAAAAAAAAAAAGGTGGAAAATATACACAAATTACAAGGGGATATTCATAAAAATAACGAAAGGGCATTATACTCTTTTTAGAGTTGGGACAGTAAAATGAAAAAAGGAGGAAATAGTGAAAAACTAAACAGTAAAATGTATAAGAACAAAGTTTAGTTCCTCTTTATTAATAAGTAGTCCAAGAGGAGTTGACGGACACTTTCAAATATAAAAGCGGGCATTAAGTTCGAGTTTTGCAGCTAAAACATTTGAAAAAGTTTATTTTCTTTAGAATGAATTATTAAAGAAAAGTAAAAGGCAAAACAGGGTCATTTTAGAGCGATAATACCAACTTAATACCGGCCTTAAAGTTAAAACTTAAATTAAGTACAAAACATGATAAGTATTAAATGCATTTAAAATGGTGTTAAATGCTAGTAAAAAACTGTTCACGCCTAAATAAATTTTCGACTCGTTCTTCTTTTGTTAGAGTTTTTGAATTCTTTCCAAAATTTCAAACTTTTATACCAAAAACAGTTTTTTATTAATCTCAAATCCAAAATCCAAAATCTCAGTCCATTTCGTTTATATCAATCACTGTTTCTGACTGTAAATCTTTAATAACCCACATTTCATTATAAAAATTTAATATAGTATAAATATAAATGTGTAAATTAAAAAAAAAAAACAATTGGTGTTTGGTCGGAGTAGGGATTGAACCCACGACCCTTTGCATGTACGGCAGACATGCTAACCACTGCTCCACGTTTCCAACACATGTGTATTTCTGTTAAATAAGGTTATGTTTGCATGGGCTCGTGGGCGCTGCAAACTATGCTATATAAATGTAACTTATAACGATAATTGTCTACTGGTGACTATAACAGCTACGTAGCTCAGTGGTAGTTTGTTGGCTTACAAACTGTATGGTCCTCGGTTCGATTCTCCGTCCAGGCGAAAGGTAAAATTTAAAAAAATTATAAAATTGAATAATTTCTTCAACATTATTTGTAATACAGAAAAAGATGCCAAGAACTAAAAAATTTCGTGGATGTGAAAATTATGTTAGGGAATGAGCACAATCTTCTTTGGGGAAAATTCTTCTAAGCATATAATATTTTTGGGCTCAAAATGCTTCTAAACATATAATATGTTCACATAAAACAAACATATTAATGTTTCGGCAGTATCCAATAATATATGTGCTTCCTGCAAAATATGTTTGGAACATATGTTAAAGAAGCGATTTTTTTTGAGGGTGTACACTAAGTAAACCTTATATAGCCACTTTTGCAAATGCATAATTTCAAAATATTTTCATAATTATTGCAAGGACGTGTTTATAAAAAATGGCAACATTTATTATGATAGTTACTTTAATATCAAATATAGATGGTGTATTTCTTTCGGGAATATTGATCGAAAATTTGCATATAGTGAAGTATAGTGACTCTGTTTTATGATGGTTACATCGAAAAAAGTGTCTAGTATTTCCATACAATTTTTATACCCTGTGCCATACTGTGGAACAGGGTATTATAGGTTAGTGCATATGTTTGCAACACCCAGAAGGAGACGAGATAGACACATGGTGTCTTTGGCAAAAATGCTCAGGGTGGGCTCCTGAGTCGATATAGCCATGTCCGTCTGTCCGTGAACACATTTTTGTAATCAAAGTCTAGGTCGCAGTTTTAGTCCAATCGAACCCTATTGATTTTGGAAGAAATCGGATCAGATTTAGATATAGCTCCCATATATATATTTCGCCAAATATGGACTAACATGGCCCCAGAAGCCAGAGTTTTACCCTAATTTGCTTAACATTTTGCACAAGAAGAACAATTAGTACTACAGTCAAGTGTGACAAATTTTATTGAAATCGGTTCAGATTTAGATATAGCTCCCATATATATCTTTCGCCCGATATGGACTAATACGGTCCCAGAAGCCAGAGTTTTACCCCAATTTGGTTGAAATTTTGCACTAGGATTACAATTAGTAGTGTAGTCAAGTGTGCCAAATTTTATTGAAATCGGTTCAGATTTAGATATAGCTCCCATATATATCTTTCGCCCGATATGGACTAATACGGTCCCAGAAGCCAGAGTTTTACTCCAATTTGGTTGAAATTTTGCACTAGAAGTACAATTAGTAGTGTAGTCAAGTGTGCCAAATTTTATTGAAATCGGTTCAGATTAAGATATAGCTCCCATATATAGCTTTCGCCCGATTTACACTCATATGACCACAGATGCCAACTTTTTGCTCTGATTTTGTTGAAATCTTGCACAGGGAGTAGAATTAGCACTGTAGCTATGCGTGCCCAATTTGGTTGAAATCGGTTCAGATTTAGATATATCTCCCATATATAGCCTTCGCCCGATTTACACTCATATGACCACAGAGGCCAATTTTTTGCTCTGATTTTGTTGAAATCTTGCACAGGGAGTAGAATTAGCATTGTAGCTATGCGTGCCCAATTTGGTTGAAATCGGTTCAGATTTAGATATATCTCCCATATATAGCTTTCGCCCGATTTACACTCATATGACCACAGAGGCCAATTTTTAATTCCGATTTAGTTGGAATTTTGCACAAGGAGTAGAACTAGCATTGTAGCTATGCGTGCCAAATTTGGTTGAAATCGGTTCAGATTTAGATATAGCTACCATATATATGTTTTTCTGATTTCGACAAAAATTGTCAAAATACCAACATTTTCCTTGTAAAATCGCCACTGCTTAGTCGAAAAGTTGTAAAAATGACTCTATTTTTCCTAAACTTCTAATACATATATATCGAGCGATAAATCATAAATAAACTTTTGCGAAGTTTCCTTAAAAGTGCTTCAGATTTAAATGTTTCCCATATTTTTTTACTAACATTGTGTTCCACCCTATTGCATTAGCCGACTTAAATATAGATTTTGTAGAAGTCTATCAAATTCTGTACAGATCGAGTGATATTTAAATGTATGTATTTGGGACAAACCTTTATATATAGCCCCCAACACATTTGACGGATGTGATATGGTATCGAAAATTTAGTATGATTTATGGCTGATATAAGCATTTAACATACCAAGCAAAAAAGCGTCGCCAAAAAAGTAATGAAAATGTTCTTTTTGGATCCGAAAGTGGTGCAAAATTGACGCAGAAGCGATGAATTTAACATGGGCTTGTCATAGGACGGAAGTCCTCCATTTCAACAGCAGTTGCACTGAATTTGCATCACTTCTTATTGTGTGATCCGAATTCAGTGGTTTGGATGTAAATTAAAAAATTCTGTGATATTTTGTCAAATAAATAATTTTTATAATTAATTAATGGATTCTAACGCTTGTCGGAAACTTTTGGCCTCAAATATTTTCAAAAAATCACAATTTTTTCAGATTGGATTTAGCATTTTTTTCGGCAAAGTTTAAATGATTGGTACCATTTTATGAATTCTTACTCTGTTTTTAATCTATTTGAAACAAAAAAAGTTAAAACAAGTAAGTAAAGTCTAAAGTCGGGCGGAGCCGACTATATTACACCCTTCACCACTATGTAGACAAACATTTGTGTTACCATCTCAACTACTTAAAATTTGCTGGGAGCTATATAAAAGATTGCATTTCCAGATACAAATACTTGTAATGGAAACAATTTTTTTGTACTTCTACAAAAACTCGGCTAACGCCCTGGGATGAAACACAATGTTAATAAAAAATATGGGAAATATGAAGCGAGAGAAATTTTAATGCAATTGTACAAAAGAGATTTATGATTTTTCAGGCGATACATATGTATTCGAGATATAGGACAATTACAGTAATATTTACAATTTTTGCTACTCAGCAGTGGCGATTTTACAAGGATATTGGTTAGATCTCGCGAAGATATGTGGTCAAGTGTGGGTTGAGATATATTATTTGGTCTAGTCGGGTCACTTGGAGCCTTATTTAAAACTCATCCGTTCTGTGGAAATTTTGGCATTGCAGTGTGTAGAATATGGCTAAGATATGGGGAAATAATCACAGAATTTTGTGTAAAGTATGAGAATTTTGGCCATATTTGTATTCTCTAAGAAAACTATCCAGTCAATTGGAGGAAAATCCCATTGGAAATGGGTCTAAAATATGAAACAGTCTACCATATTTCCCCAACTCTGGTGTACGTATATATGGGAGCTATATACTATCTGAACCAATTTTGTCTAAATTTGACATGCATAGTTAGAATAATAATTCTGCTATCTATGCGAAATTTCACGTAAATGGGAGTATAACTTTGGCCCCCCTGGTCATATGAGTGCAAATCGGACGGGAGATTTATATGGGAGCCATATCTAAATCTGAACCGCTTTCGACCAAATTTGCCACAATTACCTATACTACTAAACGTACTCCTTGTGCGAAATTAGAACCAAATCACGGCAAAACCCTGGATTTTGAGACCACACGCAAAAAAATAATTCTTTCCTCCCAAACGAAATTTTAGACAAACAAAGTTCGTTTCTCATTTGCTTTTCGCTGTAAGGAAGTGTATTTGGAAGAAAAGTATATACTTTTTGTGATAAACGTTTATTCTTTTCCAGGATGTAAAACCAATTTCATAAAGACTAGCTCAAAAAAAAAACAAGTATATACGGCCGTAAGTTCGGCCAGGCCGAATCTTATGTACCCTCCACCATGGATTGCGTAGGAACTTCTACTAAAGGCTGTCATCCACAATCGAATTACTTGGGTTGCGATAACACTTGCCGATGGCAAGGTATCGTAAAACTTTTTAACACTGTCTTCTAAATTGTAAGTTAGCCCATACGGGGTATATATTAAACAAAAAAAGGCCGATTAAATACGTATATAATCTAGTTTGACAAAATTTTCTATAGAAATAAAATTTTGACAAAATTTTCTATAGAAATGAAACCTTGACAAAATTTTCTATAGAAATAAAATTTTGACAAAATTTTCTATAGAAATAAAAATTTGACATAATTTTCTATAGAAATAAAAACTTGACAAAATTTTCTATAGAAATAAAATGTTGACAAAATTTTCTATGGAAGTAAAATGTTGACAAAATTTTCTATAGCAATACAATTTTGACAAAAATTTCTATAGAAATAAAATGTTGACAAAATTTTGAATAGAAATGAAATTTTGACAAAATTTTGTATAGAAATAAAATGTTGACAAAATTTTCTACAGAAATAAATTTTTTACAAAATTTTCTATAGAAATAAAATTTTGACAAACATTTCTATAGAAATAAACTTTTGACAAAACTTTCTATAGAAATGAAATTTTAACAAAACTTTCTATAGTAATAAAATTTGGCAAAATTTTCTATGGAAATAAAGTTTTGGTAGATTACAAAATTTTCTATAGAAATAAAATTTTGACAAAATTTTCTATGGAAATAAAATTTTGACAAACATTTGTATAGAAATAAACTTTTGACAAAACTTTCTATAGAAATGAAATTTTGACAAAACTTTCTATAGTAATAAAATTTGACAAAATTTTCTATGGAAATAAAGTTTTGGTAGATTATTTTTGGCGATATGGACCAATTTTTGTGTAATAAGTCATCGGCTATATATAACTAAAGACCGATATTAAACAATTTTTACATGGCTGTTAGAGGCCATATATTGACAAAATGTACCAAATTTCAACCGTATCGGATGACTTTTGCTCCTCCAAGAGGTTCCGGACGTCAAATCTGGGGACGGTTTATATGGGAACTATATATAATTATGGACCGATATGGACCAATTTTTGCATGGTTGTTAGAGACCATATACTAACACCATGTACCAAATTTCAACTGGATCGGATGAATTTTGCTCTTCCAAGAGGCTCCGGAGGTCAAATCTGGGGATCGGTTTATATGGGGGCTATATATAATTATGGACCGATATGGACCAATTTTTGCATGGTTATTAAAGGCCGTAAACTAACACCATGTACCAAATTTCAACTGGATCGGATGAATTTTGCTCTTCCAAGAGGCTCCGGAGGTCAAATCTGGGGATCGGTTTATATGGGGGCTATATATAATTATGGACCGATATGGACCAATTTTTGCATGGTTATTAGAGGCCGTAAACTAACATCAGGTACCAAATTTCAACCGGATCGGATGAATTTTGCCCCTCCAAGAGGCTCCGGAGGTCAAATCTGGGGATCGGTTTATATGGGGGCTATATATAATTATGGACCGATATGGACCAATTTTTGCATGGTTGTTAAAAACCATATACCAACACCATGTACAAAATTTCAACTGGATCGGATGAATTTTGCTCTTTCAAGAGGCTCCGGAGGTCAAATCTGGGGATCGGTTTATATGGGGGCTATATATAATTATGGACCGATATGGACCAATTTTTGCATGGTTGTTAGAGACCGTATACTAAGACCACGTACCAAATTTCAACCGGATCGGATGAATTTTGCTGCTCCGGGAGGCTCCCCAAGCCAAATTTGGGGATCGGTTTATATGGGGGCTATACGTAAACGTGGTCCGATATGGCCCATTTTCAATACCATCTGATCTACATCAATAACAACTACTTGTGCCAAGTTTCAAGTCGATAGCTTGTTTCGTTCGGAAGTTAGCGTGATTTCCACAGACGGACGGACAGCCGGACAGACGGACGGACGGACAGACGGACAGACGGACAGACGGACGGACGGACGGACATGCTTAGATCGACTCAGAATTTCACCACGACCAAGAATATATATACTTTATGGGGTCTTAGAGCAATATTTCGATGTGTTACAAACGGAATGACAAAGTTAATATACCCCCATCCTATGGTGGAGGGTATAAAAACATTATTTTCTTGCTAATTGCATTATCCCTCACATCTTTCTCACATCCACGAGGATTTTTAGTTCTTAACACCTTTTCCTGTAATACCAACAATGTAGAAGAAATTATACGATTTTATAAATTTTTAAAATTTTTTTTACCTTTCGCCTGGACGGAGAATCGAACCGCGGACCATGCACATTGTAAGCCAACACACTAACCACTGAGCTATGTACCTGTTATGGTCATCAATAGATAAATATCCATATAAGTTATATTTATATAGCATAGCTTGCGGCGCCCACGAACCGAATAAACAAAGTTTATTTAACAGAAACAAACATTTAGTTTGGCACCGTGGAGCAGTGGTAGCTACGTCCGACTCTCATGCCAAGGGTCGTGGGTTCGATCCCTGCTTCGGCCAAAGTTTTTTTTTTTTTTGCTTTTGTTTTTTTACATATATTCCAGATATATTCGGAAGATTCCGAAAAAATGTTCAACATTACATTGTACTATATTAAATTTTGAACTGTAAAATGTGTCTTATTAAAGACCTAAAGTCAGAAAAGAACAGTGTTTGATAAACGAAATGGACTGTGTTGTTATTTCAAAAATAACTTTTTTTATTGAAAAAATAAAAATTTGGTAACAAACGAATTTTTTTGGTGATAAAAGTTTAAAATTTTCGAAGCAATTCAAAAAACTCTAACAAAAGAAAAACGTTTTCGGTACACGTTTTCCAAACGTTTTTTTTCTTTGCGTGCATATAAGTTCAAATCGGACGAAATATATATATGGGAGCTATATCTAAATCTGAATCGATTTTGACCATATTTGGCACATACAATAGTACCGTTAAAAGTACCGCTTGTGCAAAATTTGAAGTAAGTCAGGGCAAAACTCCGGCTTTTGAGACCATATAAGTCCAAATCGGGCGAAAGATATATATGTGAGCTATATCTAAATCTGAACCGATTTAAACAAAATTCGACACACTTAACAATACTATTCAACGTAGCCCTTGTGCAAAATTTGAAGCAAATCACGGCAAAACTCTGGCTTTTGTGGCCATATAAGTTCAAATCGGACGAAAGATATATATGGGAGCTATATCTAAATTTGAACCGATTTCAATCAAATTTACCAAGCATTGGTAGAATATCAATACTACCCTCTGTGCAAAATTTCACGAAGATCGGTAGTAAACTTTGGCCTCTGTGGTCATATGAGTATAAATCGGACGAAACATATATATGGGAGCTATATCTAAATCTGAACCGATTTGGCTGATATTTTGCAAGTTTTTCGAGACTCATCAAATATTCGGATATACGGAATTTGAAGAACATCGGTTGATAAACACGCTAACTATGAACACATCGGGGATAAATATATATGGCAGCTATATCTAAATCTGAACCGATTTTTTCCAAAACCAATAGCGATTGTCTCTGTCCCAAGAAACGGCCCTATGCCAAATGTGAGGACGATCGGACTTAAATTGCGAGCTGTACTTTGTGCACAAAATTACATATACAGACAGACGGACAGACAGACAGACAGACAGACGGACATCGCTAAATCGACTCAGAATTTAATTCTAAGCCGATCGGTATACTAAAAGATGGGTCTATGACCACTATTTCTTGGCGTTACATACAAATGCACAAACTTATTATACCCTGTACCACAGTAGTGGTGAAGGGTATAATTACCCATTAAAAGTATGAAAAAACCAAGTTATAAAAAATTGAATTAAATAACTTCCTGGGTAGTTAAAATAAAGAACATCATTGGGAGTGCATCTTCTGGAAGTGTTTTTAAAGTTGTGCCTTTGGAAGAATTTCCAAATTTGTTTGCTGGGATAATAATGTCAGTGGCCCGGACAGCGCTTTATAACCGTAGCTTTCGGCGATTTCTAATTTATTCAAAAGTCAAAATATATGCCACATCGAAGCGGGTTTCCCTTTGACCAGGATCCCGGGAAATTCGAAAAAAATTCCCGCTTGCCCGGGAATGGAAAAAGTTCGGGAAAATGAAACCCCTAATTACAATAACTATTCAAAAGAAAATTTTATGCAGCTTGCAGAATAATAATGCAATTTTTTGAGGGTGTAGTAGGGACGTAGGGCCACAATGTAGGACATTTTCACTCAACAAAATTTGTAATAATTTTTACATTTTGGTGGCTCTAGAGGAGGAAATTAGAAGCCGGCAAGGCTTGATTTTTAACAATGTGTGGTAAACTTTATTCCTGTAGAGAATTTTGTCAACATTTTATTTCTATAGAACAGTTTGTCAAAATTGTACTTCTATAGAATATTTTTTCAAAATATTATTTCTATAAAAAAATTTCTCAAAATTTTATTTCTGTGGAATTTTTTCTCAAAATTTTATTTCTATAGAATTTATTGTCAAAATTTTATTTCTATAGGGAAATTTCTCACAAAAATTTGTTTATAAAAACTTTTTCCAAAATTTTATTTTTATAGAGATTTAACAAAAAAGATTACCAATTTGGGTAGAATTCTACCAACTGTGGCAACCGTGGTGGTAATAAAAATTTATATTCTAAGTTATATACGTTGCATATTCATGTTTTAAGATAATAAAGTACTTAGAACCATTTTTGTTTTGTAAAATTTTTTAAATTTAACGAAAAATATAGTAGGGAAAATTGTTTGGGAATGTATGGGAAAGTAGGGAACTTTTTTGTCTTTGTAGGGTAAACCGAACAGTTTCCTTGGCAACATTGACTATGAGCTATAGTCAGATTGACACAAAGCACCCATAGACATGTACCCCTTAATTTTCTTAAATATGCAACTGCGGTTTATCTCCCAGACCTATATGTTACCCCACAAATGAATATGATTACTAATTCTGTAATGGTGGTTTAGGGTATGATATAGTCGGCCCCGCCCGACTTTCTACTTTACTTACTTGTTTCCTATTGCCTTTTTGCACGAGTATAAAGCTACGGTTGCTTTCCTCGCCCTTTCTTCAATATTAAGCTTAAAGTTCAGTTTCCTGTCCAAAATAACGCTAAGGTATTTTGCACACTCACTAAAGGGAATTTCAGTACCCCCTAAGGAAATGGGCCTAACCGTGGGAGTTTTGCGACCTTTGCAGTACATGACTAGTTCAGTCTTTGCTGGATTTACACCAAGACCATTATCTTTCGCCCATTTCTCAGTCATCCGGAGAGCTCTCTGTATAATATCTCTGATTGTGGATGGGAATTTTCCCCTGACTGCTAGCGCCACATCATCTGCGTATGCCACCACTTTTATCCTTTCTTTTTCTAGGGAAACCAGAAGGTTGTTTATAGCAACATTCCAAAGAAGAGGTGACAGAACTCCTCCTTGGGGAGTGCCTCTGTTCACATACCTTTGTATGTTTGCTTGCCCTAGTGTGGCTGAAATACGTCTCTTTGTTAGAAGTTCGTCTAACAGCCTAAGTATACCTGGATCAACATTCAAAGTTGTCAGTCCATTTAATATCGAGCTCGGAAGGACATTATTGAACGCCCCTTCGATGTCTAGAAACGCCACGATTGTGTATTCTTTGACAGATAGTTAGCTTTCAATAAAGCTGACTAGTTCATGCAATGCGGTCTCAGTAGACCTGCCCTTCGAGTATGCATGCTGTCGTTTCGAGAGCAAACTTGAATCCACGCTAGTTCTAAGATACATGTCTATCATCCTCTCCAGAGTCTTAAGTAGGAATGAGGATAAGCTGATTGGTCGGAAATCCTTCGCACTCGAGTGAGAGGCTTTTCCTGCTTTAGGTATGAAGACGACTTTTGTTTCCCTCCACTTTTCTGGAATATATGCTAAGTTTACACATCGTTTATATATCACCGTCAACCAGGGGATAATTCTTTCAGCCACTGCTTGTAATTCCGCCGGAGTAATTCCATCAGGTCCGGGGGATTTGAATGGTCCAAAGCTATTTAAAGCCCATTTTATTCTAGATTCCGATACAATTTCCTCGATAGGAAATGGCGGCCGAGTTTTTCCCCTTGGCTTTCCTCTAGGGCAAGCAGCTTTCAGTGACATGTTGAAGGCCTTAGTAATCCGCTCCACTGCGTGTTAGATATCTTGCACAGTGCTCATATTTGTTTCTGGCATTTCCGGTATCATCAAATAAAACGATTCCCTATACCTATTCCAATCAGCTTTCCGAACATTTGGCGGAAATATGGTCTTTGAAGTACGAACAGCCAATCTGAAACTGATGTAGCGATGATCTGAGAAGCTATGTTCCCTCAAAACTTGCCACTCAGATATCTTATCATTCAGTTCCGGAGAGGTCAACGTGACGTCCAAAACCACTTGCCTGTTTCTGGTGACGAAGGTTGGTGCATCTCCCTTATTGCAAACTACAAGGTTAGTACGCAAAATAAACTCAATTAGCGACTCTCACTACTTCCCCAAATACTATGATGTGCATTTGCATCGCATCCCATAATGAGTTTTGTCTTTGTTTTTAGTGACTCCTCAACTAAGGTCCTAACGGCACAGGGTGGCATCTCCCTATCATGTCCCATGTAGACCAAAGATACCCAATATTTGCATTTGGATATCTCTAGACTGGCTACGACAGTGTCTGCATTGCTCAATGAAGGAAGCAGAAACAAGTTTAGTTCGTTTCTAGCAATTATACATGCTCGATTTATATCGTTACCGGTATTATGCAAAAGTTTGAAACCCGGAGTGCTTAATTCACAGATCTTGTTCTTATATATGTATGGTTCTTGAATAAGAACTATATCTATGTCTCCTTTCATCAGGAGAACTTTTAAGGCAGCACAAGCGGCCTTACAATGGCGAAGATTTATCTGGAGGAACCGTAGAACCATCCAAATTTTCAACCACCGTCACATCAGCCGCTTCAATTGAGTCATCAAGGGCTTCCTCTTCACAGATCTCGGTGACTCTCGCAACAATCCGCGGTTCAGCTTTGGTGAGGTTTGAGCCTGTAGAAACTTCCCGCATATGATTTTCGCCATAGTCTACAGGTTTTATGTCTCCTTCGGCTTCGCTAGGAGATGTTTTCACTGCTGACTCTACCGGAGGCTTGTCCGTTTCGGAATTTGGTTTGAAATCACATTCACGCATACTCACGCCGTTGCGTGACTCACGACAATTTCGTGTCACGTGCAGACTTCTAATAGATTGCACATACTATGTTATTTAGAAATTATTTTACATTCCTTTTGTTTTTGCCAATAAATAGTTACGATTGTTACATGCAATTTTTTGGAGATATGAAAAATGAATTTAAATTCAATATATATAATTTATTATAATTTATTTTTTCCCTATATAACTAAAAACAAACATAAAAATAACCTCATTGAGATTCCAAATAAATTGCATACAATGCAAATTTGTCTTTCTAATTTATAAAATAATAACACTGAGATAATTAAATCACCCATCCATTGTAATTGGCAGCAGCGGGAATATCTCGAATGAAATATGTAATAGGAATATATGAAAATAGCTTGGATAGCCGATCTGTCATAATACTCTGAATGGCTGCCTTAATAGCTGGTCGTAAAATTTCATAGAACTCATGCCAATTATCGTTAAATACAGCATTGGCGCTCTCCTCCAGGACCTCATGACCATGGAAAAGATTATCCAAACGAATTCCGAATCCACCAACTTCTTTGATACTGACGTAGACTTCATCGACATCGGCAAAGGTGAAGCCATCTTCATCGCGTAATTTGAAGCCAATTTCCAATTTTATTTCAAGATGGTCTAAAAATACAAAAAAGAAATAAAAGGGAATTAAATCTATTTCGATGTATGACCGTACCGGGTCTGCAGGCAGGTCCAGTTCGAAGATGTTCTATATCGATTCAGATTTAGATATAGCCCACATATAAACCGATTCCGCCGATTTGGGGTCACGGGTTTCTAGAAACCGTAGTTTTTGTCCGATTTGCTTGAAATTCCAAATATGGTGTGCTCCGGTTCATGTATTGGTATAGCCCTCATATATATAGACCTATCTCCCTATTTGAATTCTTGGTCTTCTCGAAAACAAAGTTTTTATCCGAGTTGCCTGAAATTAGAAATCTGGAAATTTTACAGTTACTTTCGATAACCTATGCGCCTTCTGCCCCTCAAGTAGTGAAATTGGGAGATTGGTCTATGAACCGTGGGCCTATATACCTCTAGATTTACAATTTCAGGTAAATCGTTCCCAAATCGGGGAAATCGGTCCCTATGGAGGCTATACCAAAATATGGACCGATACACGCTGTATTCGGTACACCCATTTTAAGATTTTTTAATACATCTAAATATTCGTTTGCAGATAAAAATGTGGGCTCTATAACTTGTATATCGGTTCAAAACATCAACCGATATACACCATATACGGGACAGCTTTGTTTTGGTCCTTGAATACTTTCAGATTTACAATTTCGGGCAAATCAGATAAAAACTGCGGTTTCTACAAGCCCAAAACCCAGGGCGGTTTATATCAGAGCTACATATATCAAACCATAAACCGATACAGCCTATCTTCGATCTTGACCTGTTTACAAACCAAAAAGGAATCTGTGACAAAGTTGATTTATTTGGTTATACCACAACATGACCCTAGACACACCATTTTCGGCACAGCTATTTGTGGTCTTAAATACCTCTAGATTTTGACAATTTCAGGCAAATCGTGTAAAAACTTCGGTTTCTAAAAGGCCAAGAATTCAACCTAACCAGAGACCGATGCGCAAAAATCGGGTAATAACTTTCTAGAAGCCCAAGACCCAAAATTGGGGGTCGGTTTATATCGGTGTTATATCAAAATCTGGACGAAATATAGCCCATCTTCGAGCGTAACTTGCCTGCAAACAAAAAACTCCATATTCGTAGCGCCGATCCACCAAATACTTTTGAACTGCCTATTGTATCAGAAATTTTGCGCACCTTCAACAGGTGTTCGATGTTCGAACATCCCAGCAAAAATATTTGGAAGTTCTTCCAAAGGCACAACTTTAAAAGCACTCTCAGAAGATGCACTCCCAATGATGCTCTTTATTTTAACTGCCCAGGAAGTTCTTTTAATTAAATTTTTTATAACTTGGTTTTTTCATACTTTTACTCGTAATGTGTAATTTTAACTTTTTATACCCTGCGCCACACTGTGGAACAGGGTATTATAAGTTAGTGCATATGTTTGCAACACCCAGAAGGAGACGAGATAGACACATGGTGTCTTTGCCAAAAATGCTCAGGATGGGCTCCTGAGTCGATATAGCCATGTCCGTCTGTCCGTGAACACATTTTTGTAATAAATGTTTAGGTCGCAGTTTTAGTCCAATCGACTTCAAATTTGGCACAAGTATGTGTTTTGGCTCAGAATAGAATCCTATTGATTTGGAAAGAAATCAGTTCAGATTTAGATATAGCTCCCATATATATATATATTTCGCCCGATATGGACTTATATGGCCCCAGAAGCCAGAGTTTTAGCCTAATTTGCTTAAAATTTTGCAAAAGAAGAACAATTAGTACTATAGTCAAGTGTGCTAAATTTTATTGAAATCGGTTCAGATTTAGATATACCTCCCATATATATCTTTCGCCCGATCTGAAGTCAAAGTTTTACCCCAATTTGGTTGAAATTTTGCACTAGATGTACAATTAGTAGTGTAGTCAAGTGTGCCAAATTTTATTGAAATCGGTTCAGATTTAGATATATCTCCCATATATATCGTTCGCCCGATTTACACTCATATGACCACAGAGGCCAATCTTTTACTCCGATTTAATTGAATTTTTGCAGAGGGAGTAGAATTAGCATTATAGCTATGCGTGCCAAATTTGGTTGAAATCGGTTCAGAGTTAGATATAGCTCCCATATATAGCTTTCGCCCGATTAACACTCATATGACCACAGAGGCCAATTTTTAACTCCGATTTTCACAGGGAGTAGAGTTAGCATTGTTGCTATGCGTGCCAAATTTGGTTGAAATCGGTTCAGATTTAGATATAGCTCCCATATATATGTTTTTCTGATTTCGACAAAAATGGTCAAAATACCAACATTTTCCTTGTAAAATCCTAAACTTCTAATACATAAAGGGTGATTTGTTAAGAGCTTGATAACTTTTTTTTTTAAAAAAAACGCATAAAATTTGCAAAATCTCATCGGTTCTTTATTTGAAACGTTAGATTGGTCCATGACATTTACTTTTTGAAGATAATTTCATTTAAATGTTGACCGCGGCTGCGTCTTAGGTGGTCCATTCGGAAAGTCCAATTTTGGGCAACTTTTTCGAGCATTTCGGCCGGAATAGCCCGAATTTTTTCGGAAATGTCGGCTTCCAAAGCTGGAATAGTTGCTGGCTTATTTCTGTAGACTTTAGACTTGACGTAGCCCCACAAAAAATAGTCTAAAGGCGTCAAATCGCATGATCTTGGTGGCCAACTTACCGGTCCATTTCTTGAGATGAATTGTTCTCCGAAGTTTTCCCTCAAAATGGCCATAGAATCGCGAGCTGTGTGGCATGTAGCGCCATCTTGTTGAAACCACATGTCAACCAAGTTCAGTTCTTCCATTTTTGGCAACAAAAAGTTTGTTAGCATCGAACGATAGCGATCGCCATTCACCGTAACGTTGCGTCCAACAGCATCTTTGAAAAATACGGTCCAATGATTCCACCAGCGTACAAACCACACCAAACAGTGCATTTTTCGGGATGCATGGGCAGTTCTTGAACGGCTTCTGGTTGCTCTTCACTCCAAATGCGGCAATTTTGCTTATTTACGTAGCCATTCAACCAGAAATGAGCCTCATCGCTGAACAAAATTTGTCGATAAAAAAGCGGATTTTCTGCCAACTTTTCTAGGGCCCATTCACTGAAAATTCGACGTTGTGGCAGATCGTTCGTCTATTCATGATGAAATGTCAAAGCATACTGAGCATCTTTCTCTTTGACACCATGTCTGAAATCCCACGTGATCTGTCAAATACTAATGCATGAAAATCCTAACCTCAAAAGAATCACCCTTTATATATCGAGCGATAAATCATAAATAAACTTTTGTGAAGTTTCCTTAAAATTGCTTCAGATTTGAATGTTTCCCATATTTTTTTACTAACATTGTGTTCCACCCTAGTGCATTAACCGACTTAAATTTTGAGTCTATAGATTTTTTAGAAGTCTATCAAATTCTGTCCAGATCGAGTGATATTTAAATGTATGTATTTGGGACAAACCTTTATATATAGCCCCCAACACATTTGACGGATGTGATATGGTATCGAAAATTTAGATCTACAAAGTGGTGCAGGGTATAATATAGTCGGCTCCGCCCGACTTTGGACTTTCCTTACTTGTTTATAATAATTTTGAATTTACTACAAATTTAGTATTAGTTAAAAATAAAAAAATATTATATTACAATTCAGACTTTACTTACCAGCCCTTATATAGGATTTCCCATGACCATTCAATGGTAAACTTAAAATCCTGCCTTTTATGCTGTAGTCAGAGTTGATATTTAATTTAGGTACAACCATTGTAGATGTTACTATCAGCTTATCGATGTCGAAACTGTATGGAAAATGGATAGGTTGATGGATAGATCGAAATCATAGTGTAATAAATGGTGAATGACCTTACCTGGAGCGTTCCACCTCTATACTGCCAAGACCCCTAACTTCGAGATTATGGAGATTGGCATGAATTGATACTGGTGGACTGAGATCATGATCAATGTTAAGATCTTTGATATAAATCGGATCCAAGGCGCCAACTGAATGTACTTCTGATTCATCTGAAAAGAAAATCATAATAAAATAGTGAGGAAAGTATGCCTTGTGTTTTAAATTTTGGGGCAATTTGAATGTTAGTGTGTTCACAAGAAAAGTGCTATAAGTTATGATGCAATTGCATTTCCGTGACTCAATCGTGTATCTGAGAAAAATTGTTCTGACGTCCATACCTCTACTGATCTACGTATGCAGTATTTGGATTGATATATGAATTAAGAAATTATATGAAATTATATGAATTAAGACCATATAGATCAACCCTTTCGGTGGGGACAACACTGGTAGGAAAATATTCGTAATATTAATGAAGTTTGTCATTAAAATTGAGCAAATGAGTGTCTCCAACCTATTTCTATGGATTCCAACTCACGTGGAATAGTACGTCAAGTATCTTGCATACTGATGAGAGGAAAGGAGTAAGGGGTCGCTTACTCGAATCAATACCCGGAATAATTGCTGAGACTTATTAAGCACTGATCTTCGAGTGAATCCTAATGTATCAATATGACCTCTGCAATATTAAGTGATTGGTGCTGCAGACTAAGAAGAAGGATTTGCAGAGTAGGGTGTCCAAATTAAGGTTTTTTTCTAGAAGCATTTTAGCTCCATAAAAATGTGTGGCGAATATGGTGTGTATCGGTTCACAACATATAACACCGATCTCCCGATTTTACTTCTTGGGCTTCTACAAACCGCAATATTTATCCGATTTGCCTAAAATTGGAAATCCAGAGGTATTTTAGGCCCAGCAAGATCTGTGTCGAATATAGATTTTATTGGTCCATTGTTGATAACTCCTCCATATAGACCGATCTCCCGATCTCACTTCTTGAGTGGATAGAAGGCGAATTGATCGTCCAACTTGCTAAAAGTAAAATTTCAAGATTTTACTTTTCGTACTTATTGGAATAATGGGGGTAAAAATGTACAGAATTTAGATTTGAAATCAAGTCTTTATTTTATTTGGAGGTGTGGAGCTACCGTGGTGCAATGATTAGCATGCCCGCCTTGCATACACTAGGTCTTGGGTTCGATTCCTGTTTCGACCGAACACCAAAAAGTTTTTCAGCGGTGGATTATCCCACCTAAGTAATGCTGGTGACATTTCTGAGGGTTTCAAAGCTTCTCTAAGTGGTTTCACTGCAATGTGGAACGCCGTTCGGACTCGGCTATAAAAAGGAGGTCCCTTGTCATTGAGCTTATCATGGAATCGGGCAGCACTCAGTGATAAGAGAGAAGTTCACCAATGTGGTATCACAATGGACTGAATAGTCTAAGTGAGCCTGATACATCTGGTTACCACCTAACCTAACCTAACCTAACCTTATTTGGAGGTGTGCGCGTGAGTGAAAATTCTCGCGACACGAAAATTGTCGTGACTAATCGCAATAGTTTTAATTCACGCAAATGTTCTTGACACGACAATTCGTATGATTCACGAAAATTCCCGTGATTCACGACAAACCCTTTGACTAGCTATTCACGACGGAACCATTAGCAAAATAACAACATTTAAAGTTGGTTCACCAGCGTGAGTGTGATTTTTTTTTATCGTGTACGTGAATTTTATTGTGAGCGTGTATTGATCTTTGAACGTGACTTTTATCGTGAACGTGAATTTTATATTGAATGTGATTTTTTTCGTGAACGTGAGCTTTATCGTGTATGCGAATTTAATTTAATGAACGTGAATTTTTTCATAAATGTAATTTAGAAGAAATTTTAATCACACACATCACGAACAGAATTTGATTTTCACTCACGTGCTTGAGCACGACAAACTTTGGTTTAGTCCCATTCACAAGATATAGATCAAATTTCATTCGCGACTTACGTGTTTTACGAGTGAATTTCGTATTACGAAAATTTTCTTGCGCGCTTACATGAGATTGATATTTCTCTAGAATTCAAACAAAAATATTTCTTATTAATCCAGAATCTGATGTAGAGAATATGGGGATTATGTATAAACTTTAAATTTAAGTTCGGGAAGCGCAGGAAGATTAAATTCTATATATTTTCAAATAACCTTCTCCAACGAAGAGTTTTCAAGGGGAACTAGTATATTTGATTCATAGCGGTGCGTATCAGAGAACGCAAACCGGTATGCATTTGGATATACACAAAATACTTAAAGGGTGATACGGTCAAGATGGTGAAGGGAAAACGCGTGTAAATCGGTGAAATCGTTTATTTAAAAAATCAAATTAAATTTCTTTTACAAGTTCAATTAGTATAAAATTCAGGAAAAATATTCAGTTAGGCTTTCGCTTTTCCAAATCCGTACATCCGAATATTTTATTGGTCTCGAAAAACTTGCAAAATATCAGCCAAATCGGTTCAGATTTAGATATAGCTCCCATACATAGCTTTCGCCCGATTTACACTCATTTGCCCACAGAGGCCAATTTTTTGATCCGATTTAGTTGAAATTTTGCATAGGCAGTAGAATTAGCATTGTAACTATGCGTGCCAAATTTGGTTGAAATCGGTTCAGATTTGGATATATCTCCCATATATAGCTTTCGCCCGATTTACACTCATATGACCACAGAGGCCAATTTTTAACTCCGATTTAGTTGAAATTTTGCACAGGGAGTAGAATTAGCATTTTAACTATGCGTGGCAAATTTGGTTGAAATCGGTTCAGATTTAGATATATCTCCCATATATAGCTTTCGCCCGATTTACACTCATATGACCACAGAGGCCAATTTTTAACTCCGATTTAGTTGAAATTTTGCACAGAGAGTAGAATTAGCATTGTTGCTATGCGTCCCAAATTTGGTTGAAATCGGTTAAGATTTAGATATAGCTCCCATATATAAGTTTTTCTGATTTCGACAAAAAGGGTCAAAATACCAACATTTTCCTTGTAAATTCGCCACTGCTTAGTCGAAAAGTTGTAAAAATGACTCTAATTGTCCTAAACTTCTAATACATATATATCGAGCGATAAATCATAAATAAACTTTTGCGAAGTTTCCTTAAAATTGTTTCAGATTTAAATGTTTCCCATATTTTTTTACTAACATTGTGTTGCACCCTAGTGCATTAGCCGACTTAAATTTTGAGTCTATAGATTTGTAGAAGTCTATCAAATTCTGTCCAGATCGAGTGATATTTAAATGTATGTATTTGGGACAAACCTTTATATATAGCCCCCAACACATTTGACGGATGTGATATGGTATCGAAAATTTAGATCTACAAAGTGGTGCAGGGTATAATATAGTCGGCCCCGCCCGACTTTAGACTTTCGTTACTTGTTTTAATTGCAAACTGTATCATATATATGTGAATATAATATAAGACAATACAATACCATCATTCCATTCTGTGAAAAGCGCTTGAAAATTTCTGCGAAAGCATTCATTAAAGTCTGGATCTGTTGACTGACACTGATTTAAAAAATCGGCTGGAATAGACAAAAAATCAGAAATCCAATAAAACCGAAAACAATCTGCCATACATACGTTTCACACTTAATATTCGGCCATTGACCATTGCCATTATAGGGACAAAACAGAATATCATTAAAGACCTTTGTACTTTGTCGAATAACATTTTATTGACTCGATTAAATTTTTAGGAGATTTTTTTTTGTGATTCAGAATATGATTCCTTTGTTTATATTTTTTGTTTGGCAAACTTTTAAACAACAATTATACTAAACAATCTAGTGGTGTATGCAATTTCTGAAATACTGATCTGATTTTTTTGTTTTGATAAACATTTTCCCAAACGTTTATTTCAAATTGAATTGAAATTGGAATTAATGCAAACAACATCAGAAAGTGTTTTCGAAGCAACGAAAACCAGTTTCTCCAGAATCTTCGTTGAGACTACAGGAGTTTGATGTTGTTTAGTTCAGTTTTGCATTTGCATGAGGTTTACTCTACATTAAGTCGTCTTCTTTGTTTAATGTGCTTGAAAATGCATACACGCAAAGAAAAAAAACGTTTGGAAAACGTGTACCGAAAACGTTTTTCTTTTGTTAGAGTTTTTTGAATTGCTTCGAAAATTTTAAACTTTTATCACCAAAAAAATTCGTTTGTTACAAAGTTTTTATTTTTTCAATAAAAAAAGTTATTTTTGAAACAACAACAGAGTCCATTTCGTTTATATCAAACACTGTTCTTTTCTGACTTTTGGTCTTTAATAAAACACATTTTACAGTTCAAAATTTAATATAGTACAATGTAATGTTGAACATTTTTTTCGGAATCTTCCGAACATATGTAGAATGTATGTAAAAAAAAAAAAAAAAAAAAAAAAAAAAAAAAAAAAAACTTTGGTCGAAGCAGGGATCGAACCCACGACCCTCGGCATGAGAGTCAGACGTAGCAACCACTGCTCCACGGTGCCAAACTAAATGTTTGTTTCTGTTAAATAAACTTTGTTTATTCGGTTCGTGGGCGCCGCAAGCTATGCTATATAAATATAACTTATATGGATATTTATCTATTGATGACCATAACAGGTACATAGTTCAGTGGTTAGTGTGTTGGCTTACAAAGTGCATGGTCCGCGGTTCGATTCTCCGTCCAGGCGAAAGGTAAAAAAATTTCTTCTACATTGTTTGTATTACAGAAAAAGGTGTTAAGAACTAAAAATCTTCGTGGAAGTGAGAAAGATGTGAGGGAAAATGCAATTAGCCAGAAAAAAAATTTTTTTTTTTGAGTTAGTCTTTATGAAATTGTTCTTACATCCTGGAAAAGAATAAACGTTTATCACAAAAAGTATATACTTTTCTTCCAAATACACTTCCTTACAGCGAAAAGCAAATGAGAAACGAACTTTGTTTGTCTAAAATTTCGTTTGGGAGGAAAGAATTATTTTTTTGCGTGTAGATTTTTGTTAATTTCGATGTAACTCTATGGATTATTCTTCAAAATATAGAGTTCAACGATACACGATTACGGTCGATGTTTATTTTTAATTAATTCCATATTAAATGTGAACCATAATTGTTATATGCTCGAAGAGTGTCATATGTCGAAACCATTAAGAAAACGCTTTAACTAAATTAAATCGATAATATGATACCTTACACCCAGAAAAAAGTGACCCCTTCTTTAAGTTAAAATGAACTCATTGTGAAGAAAGTTGAACTTCGTATAGCGCCAAAGACATTTTTATTTGTTTGAACGATGTGATTTTCGTAGAAATTAGATATAATGCATATATTAGTTAACATTTTCCTATATTTATGTACCACAATACTACAGAATGAAAAAATTTAACTGATTTGAATTCATATATGGAATGATTTTATTGAAATTTTTTCATTCATTTGGACAAATCTTACATATTTGTGGTAAAACTTTTACTTCATAATTAGAACTGCTTACCTTCGTTTTTAAATACAATTTTATTTATTTATATAAGCAATTTTATCTTCAATAAAAGACATGTTTTATTAATATATTGAATATATTTATTAAGAATCAACAGCATCGACTTCCTTGAAATATTAGTTTATTATTCAACTATTTCCAATTTCCATGTGATATTATCAACTGTAAAACGCACTTTTTCTTCTTCTTGTACTTTTCACTTTTAATAAGTTGCTGCCTAACGATTTCAATACCTACAAATATAAAAAATCATAAACCATTTTTGTTACAAAAGGTTAGCGTCACTGAATATTACCTGATAATTGAAGATTCCAAAATGAAGACAAATGAAAGGGTTGTTATTCTGCTGGTGTTTTCTTTCTTTATACACCATGACGAACATTGATAGATTTATTTTCAAAAACGAACATTTTTCTCACTAATTTAAAATAACAAATATTTTATATATTTTATTTGTTATTTATTATATTATTTTACAACGCACAACAACGCGATTCCAACTAAAAAAACAACCCACGCGCAAACATATCGATACGCCCACGCGCAAACACATCGATTACGATGACAGGTATCGATTACAGGTAACAATAGAAATATAGGAAAATTTCCTATATTCTAACAAGTGTGTTTCCTTAAGTTTTGAAAGGATTGCATACTTTTTAGTACGAATGAACTAAAATATTTTTCTATGCCAAGTGTTGTTCGTATGTATGAAAAACTTTCTATTATAAAGGAAGTCGCAATTATCATTTTATAAGAAATTTTACTAATTTTGAGAAAACTTGGTTTTAGTTCGGATTTTGTTTATTTTTACGAATGCTTTGTTATCGGTGAATAAAATTTTCTTGTTCAGTAGTAAATTCTTATACCCAGCGAAGAAAACAGTATGAGTAAAATTCCATGCCTTATTCTAGTTAATGAACTATTCCTAACTGCTTACAGTTTAGGAGTTTTTTACTGAAACGAGTAAATTTTATTATTTCTCACAAAAATTTACATTAATGGTAATAAAATGGATAAACCATATTGGTGAAAATTTTTTCCTTTAGCTTCGAAGGCACTTTTTTCTGGGTGTACGCGATCGGTTAAAAGAGATATTATTAAGAATTCACCCAGAAAAAAGTGACCCCTTCTTTAAGTTAAAATGAACTCATTGTGAAGAAAGTTGAACTTCATATAGCGCCAAAGACATTTTTATTTGTTTGAACGATGTGATTTTCGTAGAAATTAGGAATAATGCATTCCATATATTAGTTAACATTTTCCTATATTTATATACCACTATACTACAGAATGAAAAAATTTAACTAATTTGAATTCATATATGGAATGATTTTATTGAAATTTTTTCATTCATTTCGACAAATCTTACACATTTGTGGTAAAACTTTTACTTCATAATTAGAACTGCTTACCTTTTTAAATACAATTTTATTTATTTCTATAAGCAATTTTATCTTCAATAAAAGACATGTTTTATTAATATATTGAATATATTTATTAAGAATCAACAGCATCGAATCTCTTTGAAATATTAGTTTAATATTCCACTATTTCCAATTTCCATGTAATGTTAACAACTGTAAAACGTATGTTTTACAGTCTTCTTCTTGTACCTTCCAATTTTATAAAGTTGCTGTGTAACGATTTTTTCCTCCTTTTACCCTCAAAAAAAAGTGAACTCTCTATTTCACTAAAGCCAATTTAACTTTCGTTTAGTTCATGGATTTATTATGTTTGGAGAAAGTTTCCTCTACTCTAATAATTTTTTGTGTACGTTAGTTAAATTAACTAAAACCAAGGCAAAAAATATACACAAATGAAGGATAAAGATTAACTAAATTCATGTCTTCCACAAAATAGTTCAATATTTCTTTAAATTTGTAAATTTTACTGCAAATTCGTTCAACATGAACTTCGTATGTCACTAAAGACATTCTTGCAATTTTGAACTCCAATTTTTTCCTTCAAACTACAAAATTTTCTTTAACAAGTGAAAAAAATTAATTAAGTCTAATAAATTTTCTTGAATTTGCCGAAAAATATTTACTTATTTTTATGACATCGGCGTGATGCCAGCGTTTGTTATACTGTTTAGTTAAAATTTTCTACAAATATTCAAAATTTTCTAAAATTAACCGAAAGTTTTCTTCCTGGTGGGTTCACTGTTTTTTCAGTGTACAATTTCAATACCTACAAATATAAAAAATCATAAACCAATTTTTTCACAAAAGGTTAGCGTCACTGAATGTTACCTGATGAACGAAGGGATTGTTATTCTGTTGGTGTTTTCTTTCTTTGTAACATACACCATCACGAACATTGATAGACTTATTGTTTGTTATATATGTTTAATAAATAAAAAAAACAAAAATTTTCTCACTAATTTAAAATAACAAATATTTTATATATTTTTTTTATACCCTCCACCATAGGATGGGGGGTATATTAACTTTGTCATTCCGTTTGTAACACATCGAAGTATTGCTCTAAGACCCCATAAAGTATATATATTCTGGGTCGTGGTGAAATTCTGAGTCGATCTGAGCATGTCCGTCCGTCCGTCTGTTGAAATCACGCTAACTTCCGAACGAAACAAGCTATCGACTTGAAACTTGGCACAAATAGTTGTTATTGATGTAGGTCGGATGGTATTGCAAATGAGCCATATCGGTCCACTTTTACGTATAGCCCCCATATAAACGGACCCCCAAATTTGGCTTTCCGATCCTCTAAGAGAAGCAAATTTCATCCGATCCGGCTGAAAATTGGTACATGGTGTTAGTATATGGTCTCTAACAACCATGCAAAAATTGGTTCACATCGGTCCATAAGTATATATAGCACCCATATAAACCGATCCCCAGATTTGACCTCCGGAGCCTCGTGGAAGAGCAAAATTCAACCGATTTGGTTGATATTTGGTATGTGGTGTTAATATATGGCCTCAAACACCCATGCAAAAATTGGTCGAAATCGGTCCATAATTATATATAGCCCCCATATAAACCGATCCACAGATTTAACCTCCGGAGCCCCTTGGAAGAGCAAAATTCATACGATTCGGTTGAAATTTGGTACGTGAATTTAGTACATGATGTTTAACAACCATGTACGTACCGTGCAAACGTCCATGTCGATTCGTAATTATTTGTAGACTTACCTACGGATACCTTTTTTGTCTAATATATACCACGTATGGACGAACTCACAATTTAGAAAACGATGTTAAGAAGTTTTAAGATACCACAACCCAATTAATCGATTGTGGATGACAGTCTTTCGTAATTTTGAAATATCCTCGCTTAGAAGATAAGAATGAAATGATGATTGGTTGTACAACTAATCTCATAACCATTTTGATATCCTCAACAGAGAATGAAACCGACCCATTTTTGTCGGCGGCGGCTGACACTAAAGTTTTACCTCTGGCGGCGACGGCTTGACGGCTAAGCCGATATAAATTTGTCCATTCGGTGGCGCACAATCATCCATTATAAAATCAATTTGAAGTTATTCGAATGGTAATGAGATTATTTGTACAACCAATCTTACAATCAAATTTACAATTAGTTAAAAATTTCTTAGCTAAATATTTGCAAAAATGTTATAGCAGTTTGAAATTGATTGATTTGGCAAAAATACTACAATTATTATTATATTTTTTCTGATTTAAATCGATATTTTTGATTAATTGGCGGCTTAATTTGAGTCGAGATGAGTCGACATATTCGGCGGCGGCGTCGACTGGCAAAAAATGGTCGGCGGCGACTGAAATGAGCGGCGCGACTCGGCGGCTTCATTCTCTGATCCCCAATTTGATTTTATAATGAATAACCTACCGCCGCCAAATAGCCAAGTATATTTCGGCGTAGCCGTCAAGCCGCCGCCGCCGCCGGAGTCAAAATTTAGTGTCAGCCGGCGACAAAATTGAATCGGCTTCATTCTCTGATCGGCTCTTATAGGGGCTATACCAAAAAGTGATCCAATATGACCCATTTGTGAATACCATCTGGCCTACATCAATAACAACTACTTCTGCCAAGTTCCAAATCGGTAGCTTGTTTCGTTCGGTAGCTTGTGTTCGTTGGGAAGGACAGACGAACGGATATCGCTAGGTCATCTCAGATTTTCAATACTACCTTCAATTGATCAATTGTTGCTTGGGATCATTCCCCACCAAGTTATAATACAATTTGCCTAAAAAAGTTATAATGTTATTCTGGTTTTACCGATTCGAGTTTTGCCGTTAAAATGAGAAATAATTTTAGTGGCAAAACTCAAACTCAATGTCCGCTTTTATTTTCGAAAGTATCCGTCAACTCCTTTTGGACTACTTATTAATAAAGAGGAACTAAACTTTGTTTTTATAGATCTTAATTTTTCACAGTTTCCAAATGTTTTTATTTTACTATCACAACTCCAACAAGTATAAACGGCCGTAAGTTCGGCCAGGCCGAATCTTATGTACCCTCCACCATGCGTAGAAACTTCTACGAAAGACTGTCATCCACAATCGAATTACTTGGGTTGTGGTATCTTAAATCGTTTTCTAAATTGTGAGTTAGTCCATACGTGATACAAAATAATACAAATAATTACGAATCGATATGGACTATTGCACAGTACGTAGGGAGCCAGAATTGAAATATAGGTCCAATTTATGTGTGATTGGGGATCGATTTATCTGAGGGCTATATATAACTATAGACCGATATGGACCTAGTTAGGCATGGTTGTTAACGGCCATATACTAGCACAATGTACCAAATTTCAACTGACTCGGATGAAATTTGCTCCTCCAATAGGCTCCAAAACCAAATCTCGGGATCGGTTTATATGGGGTCTATATATGATTATGGACTGATATGGACCACTATTGGCATGGTTGTTAAATATCATATACTACCACCACGTACAAAATTTCAACCAGATCGGACGAATTTTGCTTCTCCAAAAGGCACCGGAGGTCAAATCTGGGGATCGGTTTATATGGGTGCTAAGTGGTTTCACTGGAATGTGGAACGCCGTTCGGACTCGGCTATAAAAAGGAGGTCCCTTGTCATTGAGCTTAACATGGAATCGGGCAGCACTCAGTGATAAGAGAGAAGTTCACCACTGTGGTATCACAATGGACTGAATAGTCTAAGTGAGCCTGATACATCGGGCTGCCACATAACCTAACCTAACCATGGGTGCTATATATAATTATGGACTGATATGAACCAATTCCTGCATTGTTGTTGGATACCATATACTAAAATCACGTACCAAATTTCAGCCGAATCGGATGAATTTTGCTCTTCCAAGGGGCTCCGGAGGTCAAATCTGGGGATCGGTTTATATGGGGGCTATATATCATTATGGACCGATTTCGACCAATTTTTGCATGGGAGTTTGAGGCCATATATTAACACCACGTACCAAATTTCAACTGAATCAGATGAATTTTGGTCTTCCAGGAGGCTCCGGAGGTCAAATCTGGCGATCGGTTTATATGGGGGCTATATATAATTATGGACCGATGTGGACCATTGCATGGTTGTTAACCATTTTTGCATGGTTGTTAGAGACCATATACTAACACCATGTAGCAAATTTCAGCCGGATCGGATGAAATTTGCTTCTCTTATAGGCCTCGCAAGCCAAATCGGGGGATCGGTTTATATGGGGGCTATATATAATTATGGACCGATGTGGACCAATTTTTGCATGGTTGTTAGAGACCATATACTAACACCATGTATCAAATTTCAGCCGGATCGGATGAAATTTGCTTCTCTTAGAGGCCTCGCAAGCCAAATCGGGGGATCGGTTTATATGGGGGCTATATATAATTATGGACCGATGTGGACCAATTTTTGCATGGTTGTTAGAGACCACATACTTACACCATGTTCCAAATTTCAGCCGGATCGGATGAAATTTGCCTCTCTTAGAGGCCTAGCAAGCCAAATCGGGGGATCGGTTTATATGGGGGCTATATATATTTATGGACCGATGTGGACCAATTTTTGCATGGTTGTTAGAGACCATATACTAACACCATGTACCAAATTTCAGCCGGATCGGTTGAAATTTGCTTCTCTTAGAGGCTTCGCAAGCCAAATTTGAGGGTCAGTTTATATGGGGGCTATACGTAAAAGTGGACCGATATGGCCCATTTGCAATACCATCCGACCTACATCAATAACAACTACTTGTGCCAAGTTTCAAGTCGATAGCTTGTTTCGTTCGGAAGTTAGCGTGATTTCAACAGACGGACGGACGGACGGACGGACATGCTCAGATCGACTCAGAATTTCACCACGACCCAGAATATATATACTTTATGGGGTCTTAGAGCAATATTTCGATGTGTTACAAACGGAATGACAAAGTTAATATACCCCCCATCCTATGGTGGAGGGTATAAAAATGAATTATGTCTAATAAATTTTCTTGAATTTATCGAAAATTATTTACATAGTTTTGTGAAATCGGCGTAATATCCGCGTTTCTACTACAGTTTAGTTAAAATTGTCTAAAATTAAATTATTTTTTTTTAAATAAAAATTTCTTTCCTGATGGGTTCACTGTTTTTTTAGTGCGGAACGAAATTTTAGACAAAGGAAATTCCCCTTTGTTATAAAGTATTTACATTAAGAGCAAACGTACCAAATTTATGACACGCATTGTAACGATTCTCTTTATTTGCTTTTAAAGAATTTGTCTCATTAAAGACAAATAAGTTTTAGTTTTTGGTACCCGCTACCTCCTCTATTCCCAACGAACTTTGTTTCGATTTAAAGTGCAGTATACGGTCGGAGAAGATATTTGGATGTGTTATAAACAAAACGACAAACTTAGTATACCCTCCACTCTATGATGGTGCAACAGCCTATATAGATTGACACAGTGTCCTACCAAATTTAAACAACATATATATGTGTGTATGGTTGTGATAAAAAGATATGCAAATTATTTCTCTATCAAAACCATCAATGGAACATTTTAGTATTTCGTGTTAATACACTTTTGAAGTAAAACCATATAAAAATTCGAATTGAAATTAGAAGCTTTTTCTCGGGGGTCTATACCAGAAGCTCAGATTTGAAATTAAAAACAAATAAAAACTAATGTTACCGTGAACTTCTATACAGAGTTTATAGAACAAAAAACTGGTGTTTCATTCTGCTCATAATATTTTGCATATATTCGCTTGTTTTGTTGATCATTCGTATGTATGTGACATCCGATGGAAACAAGTTAACTCAGTCATCACCTTCAATGTGATTTAAATCTTTTATGGCGATTCTAAAGTTTAAACTCAAAATATTTTTATAACTTGCTGAGCAAACATCAAACATCAAGTATGCGTGATTTTATTTTAGAACGTTTGCTAATCAAATACACTTTATTAAAGTTGAAATGCGCATTAAAAAAAAAACAAAACAGCATATAATATATTTTGTTTTAAACGGCGAAATAATTAGACTCTAGAGTATGAAGCAAAAATGAGAGATGAATATACAATAACAAATAAAGTGTTAAAGATCATTCAATAAAACTTATTTGTGAAACTAACTTAGTTTAATTATTGTCGAAATTGTCCACAGCCCAAAGAAATTTTCCTTTTTTTAAGTATGTCTCAAACACTTAACCCTTTCACTACCGAAATAAACCTAATATTAAAAACTTTAATTTTTCTTCTGTTTTTACTAATACTAACAGCATGTAAAACAAAAATTGTCATTTTGAGATCCTATCTCAATTATTTCAAGAGCTATATGAGCTTGTTCTCTAAACTTGGTTATTGAATTGTGACCAAATGGCCTTACGAAAAGAAGCGCTATTTGGCCTATAATATATTTAAAAGTGTGAGAAAAATTACAAAAAAGAACCTGAAAAAGTATCGGCTATAGTTTTTGTATAAATGTGCATTTACTAGAGACATACAGTAGGAAAATTGTCTCAAATTTTCATATTTTTCGTTTATTCTTAAAGAAGTTTATAAAAATGTATTTTAGTGCTCATCAATATGGAAAATACTTATAGCTTATTTCAGATTAAAGCCTACACTTTAAAATAACAACGAGAAATAAATCGAAACTATGTGGGAAAATAGAATTTGGTATCTTTTTCGAATGTCCTTCTAAGTGGACATCGGTAGTGAAAGGGTTAAAGAACTTAATGACCGTACACATCAGTTCAATAGGAACTAAAGCAAAAGAAAATTTTCTTACAATTCCCAAAATGAATATGAAAGAAGTACAGTATGGTTAAAATTGTTATGATTTGGCGACAATGTTTTTTTATTTTAGTTAATTTTTTTGTTTATGAGAGGGTGTAATTTCGTGTGTTGTAGTTAAGAACTACACCAGGGCATTATATATTCCTGGTTTTAACAACGCTTTGTGGAAATCTAAAAATGTGGAGTATATCAATTCAGTTAATTTTTCGCATTTGCTATAAAACCGTTAACCTTTTATTCTGTGTAATAAAAATTTTCTAAATAATTTTAGAATGGCAGGCATTAGCGCAGCTAGACAATTTTCCTAGCTAAAAGTTAATAGACTGAAGTCATAGGTTCAATTAATGTTTTATTTTATAAAAATGAATGAAAAATCAGACTTCAACATTACTAGACAATTAATATAATAAGGCAACTAAAAAAGTTAATTATTTTAACTTCATAGGAAGTTTTTTAAATTCAATTTCTTATAACTAGTTTTTTTTTGTTAATTTTTTTGCATTTTTTTTTAAAAAGAGTAAAAATTAATAAAATGGTACCGCAAAAATCCCAGAAGTTTGGATCCCCAATTTGTGATCCGGAAACTTGGATCATCTCCAAAGAATTTTATATGGGCTTTTGATAGGACGTCAGTACTCCACTTTTGGATCCTTTGCATTGCTTTAGAAGTTGTGCCTTAGAAGTTCATTTTGATGAAGAAATTTAAAAAACAAAATTTTTCCTAATTTCACTATTTATTTTTTTACAAATTGAAAAACTTCTTCGCTTCCAACGGGTCTGATCCTGGGTCTTTTGGCACCATAATAGCAAACTCGGCCACAAACGCCATTGAACACGATGCATCAAAACTTGTGTTCAAATGTTTGTGATATGGACCTCATATGACAGTACGACATGACATTCTAACTACTTCCTGAGATGTCCTTTATTATTACGAATGAAATTTGGTACGAGGTGTTAGTATATGGTCTTTAAAAACCATGCCAAAATTGGTCCATATCGGTCGATAATCATATGTGGCCCCCATATAAACCGATCCCCAGATTTGGTTTTGGTGCCCCTTGGAGGAGCAAATTTCATCCGAAATTTGGTACATTGTGCTAGTATGTGGCCCTAACAACCATGTCAAACTAGGTCCATATCGGTATATATAGCTATCAGATAAACCGATCCCCAATCACACAAAATTTGTTCCATATCGGTTCATAATTGTATATAGCCCTCATATAAAGCGACCCCCTATCGGTTCGCAATTATTACAAAATTACATATCGGTTCGTAATTATGTTATTTGTAGACTTTCCTATATATTCCTTTTAATATTTCATGTTATCCTGATACTGAAACAGGCAATTAACGTCCAAATGCATATATTTAAAATTAATGTCCAAATCATTAATTGTAAAATTAGATATTCCTCTTTTGTCTAAAATTTACCACGTATGGACTAACTTACAATTTAGAAGTCGATGTTAAGAAGTTTTAAGATACCTTGCCATCGGTAAGTATTACCACAACCCAAGTAATTCGATTGTGGATGACAGTCTTTCATAGAAGTTTCTACACCCTCAAAAAAAATCGCTTCTTTAACATATGTTCCAAACATATTTTGCAGGAAGCACATATATTATTGCATACTGCCGAAACATTAATATGTTTGTTTTATGTGAACATATTATATGTTTGGAAGCATTTTTAGCCAAAAATATTATATGCTTGGAAGAATTTTTCCCAAACACGATTGTGCTCATTCCCTAACATACTCGTAGTTTTCACTTCCACGAAATTTTTTAGTTATTGGCACCTTTCTCTGTAATACAAATAATGTTGAAGAAATTATTCACTTTCATAAATTTTTTAAATTTTACCTTTCTCCTGCACGGAGAATCGAACCGAGGACCATACAGTTTGTAAGCCAACACACTATCCACTGGGCTACGTAGCTGTTATAGTCACCAGTAGATAATTATCGTTTTAAGTTACATTTATATAGCATAGTTTGCAGCGCCCACGAGCCCATGCAAACATAACATTATTTAACAGAAACATACATTTGTTTGCCACGTGGAGCAGTGGTTAGCATGTCTGCCTTGCATGCAAAGGGTCGTGGGTTCAACCCCTGCTCCGACCGAACATTTTTTTTTGTTTTTTTTTTTAATTTACACATTTATATTTATACTATATTAATTTTTTTTAAATGAAACTTCGAAATGTGTGTTATTAAAGATTTATAGTCAGTAACAGTGCTTGATATAAACGAAATTGACTGATTTTTGGATAAAATATTATTTTTTATTGCAAAAATAACAATCTTGTAATAAAAAACTGTTTTTGTACAAAACTTTAAAATTTGGAAGGAATTCAAAAACTAACAAAAGAAGAACGTGGAGTCGAGTATAAACATACATACATAATTTTATAATATAAACATAAATTTATTTAGGAGTAAACAGTTTTTTACTAGCATTTAACACCATCACTCTAAAATTCCTTTTATTTTTCTTTAATAATTCATTTTAAAGAAAATAAACTTTTTAAATTGTTTTAGCTGTAAAACTCGAACTTAATGCCCGCTTTTATATGGACTACTTTTTAATAAAGAGAAACTAAACTTTGTTTTTTTACATTTTACTGTGTAATTTTTCACTATTTCCTCCTTATTTCATTTTACCGTCCCAACTCTAAAAAGAGTATAGTGCCCTTTCGTTATTTTTATGAAGACCCCTGATTTCTTTTAACGAACCAAGAAAAAAATAATGCCAAAATGATAAACAAAACACATGTCCACACATACATAAAATGCTGCTCTCAAGGCGAAAACATAAGCTGTTTGTTTTTCAAATGTCTATTCTCTTGGTTCAGAATGTATATTCTCTTTATTCAAATTAAATAATATTTAGGCTTAAACATATCAAATTTTTGGCCTTATCATAAAACAGTTTTCCGAAACAACATACAAGCGGTTTCACAGAAATTGTTCTCTTTTGACTCTTTTGCTGTGTTATATTGATATCTTTCGTCAACTCTCCCGGTTTCCATCTCTATTTCTCTCTATACTCTCTCTGTCGCTTTGAATAAAATATCACAACATATGTATGTTTAGTTGAAATTTGTAAATTTATATATGTTTGTATTCACACATATGATTATTATGAAACATTCATGCCCCAAACATAATATATTCTAACATATTAACATAGATGTCCCAAACATTTAGTGTTAGTTTAGGAAAATTACATGTTCGCACTTAAATATATTGTGGTTCAAAATCGTGCCCGAAACACATTTTGTTTATATCGGAACATATGAAAAACATATTTTTCTAACAGTGTACGCAATCCATGGTGAAGTGTACATAAGATTCGGCCTGGCCGAACATACGGCCGTATATACTTGTTTTAATTAAATCGACTAAAAATCATATTAACAAAATAATAAAGGAGCCCTAGTGTGCATGAAAGTCATTAGCGAAGCTTTTTTCGGTCGTATTTACTTGTTTAATATTATATAAAAACAATGGAAAATCGTAAATAGGTTTTCATATTCTGGGAGGGGGGCTAAAATTTTTCTGGGGTCCAGATATCCTTCCCAGAGACCTATGATGGCAGGAAAAAATGCTTTTCCCGAACATATACCGGAAAATGAAACACCCGCTATGTTGTCTATGAATTTCATGTAAATTTAAATTTTTATTTAAAAAAGCCTGCCAGAAAGGAGCTCCTCTACCGTGCAAATATCATAAAATTAAGTAACTACTCTGCGGATTTCAAACAAATCTGGAAACTTTAATTTTTCAAAAATCACGTACCATATATTTATTTCATAATCTCCTTCACGTTCCCTACACCGAAAGAATTCTCTTCGTTAATTTTACGAAGAATTCTTCGTGAACTCCTCACTGGTAGAAAAAGTTTCGTAGAAAAAGTTTCGTTATAGTAACGAAATGTTTCATTAAAAGCGAGCCAATGAAACAAATTCGTTAATACAATGAAATTTATCGTTATTATAACGAATTTTCTGTTAATCAACGTAACGTTTCGTACTATTAACCATTTGTTTCATTGTATAAAAGGAAAACTTTCGTTATATCAATGAAAAATTGGCTCAATTTTAATGAAATTTTCTTTGTGTGTTCATTCATTTTCGTAAATTTTACGAAGAACATTTTATGAATCGCACTTTTAACGAAACTTCAAATTTCATGACTGTTGTGAAAAAGTTTTTACGAATTTACGAATATTTTACGAAACATTCTGCATTCATAAAAAGTACGAAACATTTTCATTAAAATGACGAAGAAGTTTCATTGAAGTTGCAAAATTTCCGTTCGCGACATAAAATTGTCTTTGATAATGTGTATTCCTTTATTAAATTTTTTAAATGCATGTCTATGCTACTTCTCATTTAGGTGACGCCATGCTACACCCTCAAAAAAAATCGCTTCTTTAACATATGTTCCAAACATATTTTGCAGGAAGCACATATATTATTGCATACTGCCGAAACATTAATATGTTTGTTTTATGTGAACATATTATATGTTTGGAAGCATTTTGAGCCAAAAATATTATATGCTTGGAAGAATTTTTCCCAAACACGATTGTGCTCATTCCCTAACATACTCGTAATTTTCACTTCCACGAAATTTTTTAGTTATTGGCACCTTTTTCTGTAATACAAATAATGTTGAAGAAATTATTCACTTTTATAAATTTTTTAAATTTTACCTTTCGCCTGCACGGAGAATCGAACCGAGGACCATACAGTTTGTAAGCCAACACACTATCCACTGGGCTACGTAGCTGTTATAGTCACCAGTAGATAATTATCGTTTTAAGTTACATTTATATAGCATAGTTTGCAGCGCCCACGAGCCCATGCAAACATAACAGTATTTAACAGAAACATACATTTGTTTGCCACGTGGAGCAGTGGTTAGCATGCCTGCCTTGCATACAAAGGGTCGTGGGTTCAATCCCTGCTCCGACCGAACATTTTTTTTTTTTTTTTTTAATTTACACATTTATATTTATACTATATTAAATTTTTTTAAATGAAACTTCGAAATGTGTGTTATTAAAGATTTATAGTCAGTAACAGTGCTTGATATAAACGAAATTGACTGATTTTTGGATAAAATATTATTTTTTATTGCAAAAATAACAATTTTTTAATAAAAAACTGTTTTTGTACAAAACTTTAAAATTTGGAAGGAATTCAAAAACTAACAAAAGAACGTGGAGTCGAGTATAAACATACATACATAATTTTATAATATAAACATAAATTTATTTAGGAGTGAACAGTTTTTTACTTGCATTTAACACCATCGCTCTAAAATTCCTTTTATTTTTCTTTAATAATTCATTTTAAAGAAAATAAACTTTTTAAATTGTTTTAGCTGTAAAACTCGAACTTAATGCCCGCTTTTATATTTGATGGTGTCCGTCAACTCCTCGTGGACTACTTTTTAATAAAGAGGAACTAAAGTTTGTTTTTTTACATTTTACTGTGTAATTTTTCACTATTTCCTCCTTATTTCATTTTACTGTCCCAACTCTAAAAAGAGTATAGTGCCCTTTCGTTATTTTTATGAAGACCCTGATTTATTTTAACGAAAAATTGTGCCCATAATGCCAAAATGATAAACAAAACACATGTTCACACATGCATAAAATGCTGCTCTCAAGGGTAAAACATTGCAGTTTGTTTTTCAAATGTCTATTCTCTTGGTTCCGAATGTCTATTCTCTTTATTCAAATTAAATAATATTTAGACTTAAGCATATCAAAATTTTTAGCCTTATCATAAAACAGTTTTCCGAAACAACAGTGGTTTCACAGAAATTGTTCTTTTTTCATTCTCTCGCTTTGTTATGTTGATATCTTTCGTCAACCCTCCCGGTTTCCATCTCTATTTCTTTCTCTATACTCTCTTTTTGTCGCTCTCTGAATAAAATATCACAACATATATATGTTTACTCGAAATTTGTTAATTTATATATGTTTACATTCACACATATTATTTTTATGAAACATTCATGCCCCAAACATAATATATTCTAACATATTAACATAGATGTCCCAAACATTTAGTGTTAGTTTAGGAACATTACATGTTCGCACTTAAATATATTGTGGTTTAAAATCGTGCCCGAAACACATTTTGTTTATATCGGAACATATGAAAAACATATTTTTCTAACAGTGTATGAATAAAAGTGAAGCAACCAAACTAAAAATTACTCAAAAACTTAAGATGTAAAGCAGTGTTTTTCAAACTTGTTACCACAACCAAATGCACTTTGGACTATACATTTTTTTTTTTAAAAGTTCGAACATTTTTCACAAGAAGTACGAAAAGTTTTCATAAAATGATTTATTTATATATTACTTAATTTATTATAAAGGGTTATACGGTCAAAATTTGGTCAAGGGAAAACGGTGAAATCGTTTATTTACAAAATCAAATTACATTTCTTTTTCAAGTTCAATTAGTATAAAATTCAGGAAAAATATTCAGGTAGGCTTTCGCTTTTCCAAATCCGAATTGCCGGGCCTCACGCTTGACACCTGCCATCAGATTTTGTACAGCCACCTTGTCCACCTTCTTCGCCGCAGAAAGCCAGTTTGCCTTGAACTGCTGCTCGTCTTTAGCAGTTTTTTTGGTCTTCTTTAGGTTCCGCTTGACAATAGCCCAGTATTTCTCAATTGGGCGGAGCTCTGGCGTGTTGGGAGGGTTCTTGTCCTTGGGAACCACCTGCACGTTGTTGGCGGCGTACCACTCCATGGTCTTTTTACCGTAATGGTAAGATGCCAAATCCGGCCAAAACAGTACGGAACAACCGTGTTTCTTCAGGAAAGGCAGCAGACGTTTATTTAAACACTCTTTCACGTAAATTTCTTGGTTGACAGTCCCGGAAGCTATGAAAATGCTGCTTTTCAAGCCACAGGTACAGATGGCTTGCCAAACCAGATATTTCTTTGCGAACTTTGACAGTTTTATGTGCTTGAAAATATCTGCTACCTTTCCCCTTCCTTTTACCGTATAAAACTCCTGTCCCGGAAGCTGCTTGTAGTCGGCTTTGACGTAGGTTTCGTCGTCCAATACCACGCAGTCAAACTTCGTCAGCATCGTCGTGTACAGCCTCCGGGATCGCGCTTTGGCCGTCGTATTTTGTTTATCATCGCGATTTGGAGTCACTACCTTCTTGTAAGTCGATAGTCCGGCTCGTTTTTTGGCTCGATGCACGGTTGTAGACGATACACCCAGCTTATTTGCGGCATCTCGGAGAGAGAGGTTAGGGTTTCGCTTGAAACTACCGGCAACTCTCTTTGTCGTCTCAGCGGCTTCCGGTTTTCGATTTCCCCCGATCCAGACTTCCTGGCTGTCGACAAACGTTCCCCAAACACTTTAATTACATTTGTAACGGTTGATTTGGCAACTTTTAGCGATTTTGCCAGCTTTGCGTGCGAGTAGCTCGGATTTTCGCGATGCGCGAGCAAAATTTTGATACGCTGCTCTTCTTGCTTGGACGGCATTTTGACAACTGAAGAGTGAATTCCAAAATCAAAATAGGAGCACATTCTACACACACACCTTCAAAATGAGGGGTGTTCAGGTTTTTTAAATGCAAAATTGAAAGAAATACGTCAAATTTTGACCGTATCACACTTTAATTACAATAATAATGTTTCGTACTTATTATGAAGAAATTTTGGCACATAATGTTTCGTAAAATATTCATTCGTAAAAACTTCTTCACAAAAGTCATGAAATTTGAAGAAAGTTTCGTTAAAAGTACGAACTTTTACGAAGAAAATTTAATGTAGAATATTTGGTAGATGTTTCGTGTATTCGTAAAATGTTCTTCGTAAAATTTACGAAAATGAATGAAAATTTCGTTGTTTTAACGAAGAATTCACGAAGAATAATTAATGAAGAATTCTGCGTAAAATTGACGAAGTGAATTCTTTCGGTGTAAACCGATACCCCGCAATTTTGTGTATATATATATTTTTAAGGCGCCAATTTCCATTCATTTACTTGCAGCATACTTTTTAGATCCTTCTTTCTAAACACATATTTGTTTATAGGCTATTTCTAAAATAATATATGTTTGCAGGCAAATATATTATATTTACAAAAATTTTATGTCCCAAGCATAATATGTTCTAACTTGTTAACATATATGTCCCAAACATGTTACGTTAGTTTATGAACATGCTTGCACTTAAAAATATGGTGTTAAAAAATTTGAGTTCCAAACATATAATTTTTACACCCAAACATATGAAAACCAGTCTTTTTCGTCCGTGTAGGTTCAATTAACCAGCTACGTTTTCAAAGGAAACTGTTATATCATGGTGGTGGGTTTTAAGATTCGGCCGGGTCGAACTTAGTGACGTATACATCCATCAAACTTATTTTGCAGGAAGCACATATATTTTTGACATTTGTCGAAACATTATTATATTTGTTTTATGTGAACATATTATATGTTTGGAAGCATTTTGAGCCAAAAAAATATGCTTGGAAAAATTTTCTCCCAAAGAAGATTGTGCTCCAAAAATGTTTAATTTCTCCCTAATTGCATATTTATGTCCTCACATCTTTCTCACTTTCACGAGGATTTTTTTTCTTAGCGCCGTTTTCTTAATACAAACAATGTAGATGAAATTATTCAATTTTATAATTTTGTTAAATTTTATCTTTCGCCTGGACAGAGAATCGAACCGCGAACCATACAGTTTGTAAGCCAACACACTATTCACTGGGCTACGTAGCTGGCTCAATGATAAGCATGTCGGCCTTGCACACAAAAGGTCATGAGTTCAATTCCTGCTCCGACCGAAAGTATTTATATTTTTACTTTTACATATCTTTTTTTTAAATGCTCGGAAGATTTCGAAAAGATGTTCGACATTACATATTACTATATTAAATGTTCACTATGAAACTTCAAAATGTGGGATATTAAAGATTTACAGTCAGAAAAGAACAGTGCTTGATATAAACGAAATGTACTGAGTTTTTGGATAAAATCTGTGGACTTGTGACAAAACCCCATAAGTCGAGATAGGACATTTTTTTAAGCTTTAAGGTCTATCACACAAATATCAAACATTTCCCAGAACTTTGTGACTCATTAAAGGCGTATTTTCGCTCTCCTGTAAAATTGAGTTTTTAGACTTATGGGGTTTTGTCAAAAATCCACAGAAATATTATTTTTTTTCATTGCAAAAATAAAAATTTTGTAACAAAAAATATGTTTTTGGTGATAAAAGATTGTAATTTTCGAAGAACAACATGCAAGGAGTTTCACTGCAACCACAAATTGCCATTTTGCCAACTCTCGCTGTGTTATGTTGATATCTTTCGTCAACCCTCCCGGTATCTATCTCTATTTCTTTCTCTACACTGAAAAAAATAATTAAGTGATATTAAAGATTACGCAACTTAAATTTTAGGATGCGAAATTTACAAAATATTAAGGACAAATTTCTTTAAAATAATGAAAATTTAATTAAATTAAAATTTACATCATTATCTTTGCTTTAACAATTTTTTTCATTAAATTTAGGACACAAATTTTGTAAATTTGCGTCCCTCCGTTAGGTTAGATTAGGTGGCAGCCCATACATCGGACTATTCAGTCCATAGTGATACCACATTGGTGAACTTCTCCCTGAGTGCCGCCCGATTCCATGTTAAGCTCCATGACAAGGGACCTCCTTTTTATAGTCGAGTCCGAACGGCGTTCCACATTGCAGTGAAACCACTTAGAGAAGCTTTGAAACCCTCAGAAATGTCACCAGCATTGCTGAGGTGGGATAGAAGCAGGAATCGAACCCACGACCTTGTGTATGCATGGCGGGCATGCTAACCATTGCACCACGGTGGCTCCCTAGGCTCCCTCCGTTAAAGTCGCATGTCTTTGAACTAACACATTTTCGATTTAAATAAATTGTCCTTAAATTAACTGAAATATTGAAACTTTAGATTTAAGATAAAAACACTTCAAATATAGGGTAAGACTTACTTTTAGGATTTAGCGTCTTTGGTTTAATTTTTTTTTTTGGAACTAAGAAAACGTTTTTACTTTAAGTATCCGTTATAATTTTGATTTTTAAAATGACATTTTTTTTGTACATGAGTACCTTTATTTCTTTATTTTAAAGAAGCCGCATCTTTGACTCGGAATCAATACCAAAATCCTTAAGGGTAGGTCAAAATCTTGGGATCCAAGTAAATTTTTTTGAGTGTATGTTTACATTCACACATATTATGTTTTTGAAACATTGATATCCCAAACACAATATATTCTAACATATTAATATATGTTTCACAAATATTTTCTTCTAATTTAGGAACATTATATTTTTGTACTTAAATATATTGTGTTTAAAAAATTCTTTCCGAAACACATTTATTTTACATCGGAACATATGGAAAACATATTTTTCTAACAGTGTATACTTGTTATTTCTTAGCACAGCCTTCTAAATTGTATATTAGGACATATGGAGTCTTTGTCAGATAAAAAACGCAGAATAAATACCTATATATAAGCTTCCTTAATTCTTGATCGCTTTATGAAGAGTCCACACATAATTACACAGACGAAAACGACGGTTTTTCATATGTTTCGGTGTAAAACTTACATGTTTGGAACTCAAATTTTTAATACATTATAGTGTTCATAAACTACACTGAAAAAAAAGTTTACTTGGATCCAAAGATTTTGGCCAAAGATGCGGCTTCTTTAAAATAAAGACATTTTTTACGGACCTCCCTGGCTTTAAATTTAGGATCGATAAAATTGAAATTGGATACAAATCTCATTCATCGAATTTTTATTCTCTGTTTGCGATATATTAATAAAGGTATTCATGTACAAACAAATTCCAGCTTCAAAATCCAAATTATGCCAAGTACTTCAAAGTAAAAACTGTTGTCTTATTCCTAAAAAAAAATTTAAACCAAAGATGCAAATCCTTAAAATAAGTCTTAGCCTATATTTGAAGCATTTTTATCTTAAATTTAAAAATTTAATATGTCAATTGAGTTAAAGACGATTTCTTTAAATTAAAAATGTTTTTCTTTATTTTAAGGAACATTTGCCTTACTTCAAAGATCTACAACTTCAGCAGAGGGACGCAAAATTTCACGATTTGTGTCCTAAATTTAATGAAAAAAATTTTGAAGCAAGGGTTATAAACTTTCTTTTAATTAAAATGTCATTATTATAAAGAATTTTGTCTTTACCATTGCGTAAATTTCGAGTCCTAAAGTTTAAGTTGCATAATCTTCTATATTAGGTCAATATTTTTTCAGTGTAGCATAGCATATTTGCGATATATTTGTTAATATGTTGGAACATATTATGTTTGTGAAATATATATTTTTTTAAATATAATATATGTGGTTGTAAACATATATTAATTTAAAAATTGCCTATAAATATATATGTGTTTAGAAAGAGGAACCGAGAGAGTATAAAGATAAACTAAAGATGGCGAATGAGAGAGATAACGAAATATATCATCACAACTCAGTGAGGCTAAAAGTCCAACATGAAGAAATGTGTAAAACGTAAATGTTTGTGGTTGCTTGTTGATTTTTATATTTTGTTTATAAATAAATATGTGGAGTAGGGCATTTAAAAAAATTAAAAACATATTTTTATTTGTATCCAACACAAGAACATTTATTGCATTTTGCTGCAAATAAAAAAAGTGAAGTAACCAATCGGTGCCTTAAAAATATATATGCCTAAAGTGAACATAATACGTTTAAACAATATAAACAATATTTTATTGGGACAAGTCATGAAAATATATATGCTTGAACCAGTATATGTTCCAGAAGCGATTTTTGAGGGTGTATGAACCGATATGAAGCAGTTTTAGCATGACAATTAGAGGGCGAAATTTAAAACGGATCGGATGGAATTTATTGCTCCATTAGACTTCCGCTATATATAAGTGCTACACCCAAAGAAAAAATACTTCCCTAAGGAATGAAATTTTAGACAAACGAAATTTTTCTTTGACATAAAGTATTTTCATTGAAAGCAAATAAACCCGAATTCATGACAAACGTTGTAACAATGCTCTCTAATCTGTTTTATTTGCTTCTAAAGAAAATTGTTTAGTGTCAAAAGAAATTCTCGTTTGTCTAAAATTTCGTTCCTCAGAAAAGAAAACTCTTCTTTCATTGTAGATATAATTATCGACCATTTTTGGCATGGTTATTAAACGGACGAAAAAAACTGTTTTTCATATGTTTGTGTGTAAAAATTATATGTTTGGAACTCAAATTTTTTAACACAATATTTTAAAGTGCATATATTTAAGTGCAATGTATTTGGGACATATAAGTTAATATGTTACAACATATTACATTTGGGACATAAAATGTTTGTAAATATAATATGCTTATATGCAAACATATATTAATTTAGAAATAGCCTATAAACATATATAAACATATATGAGACCTAGAGAGTAAGCTGCAAGTAAAATAATGGAAGTAACCAATTGGCGCATTAAAAATATATCCACACAAAGAAAATTTCATTATTTTTTCTTCCAGTGTATGCCCTAAGGTGAAACATAATATGTTTGAACAATACAAACAATATTTTGTTTGGACTAATCCTGAAAATATATATGCTTGAAGCAAAATGTTTTTGGGGTATATGTTACAGAAGCGATTTTTTTAAGGAGCAGAAAGAATATCCTGAACATTTCTACAGTATCAGATGAAATTCGCTTCAAGAGGTTCCGGAAGTCTAATCTATGGATCGGTTTATACTTAACTATGGACCGATATGAACCAATTTTCCATGGTTAGTGGAGGGCATATACTGATATCACGTACGAAATTTAAACCGGATCGGATGAAATTTACTCCTCCAGTAGGGTCCGGGAGGTCTAATTTGGGGATCGGAACATTTTTTGCGTGGTTGTTAAAGGGCATATATTAATATCGCGTACCCAATTTCAACCGGATTGGATGAAAGACGAAGTAATCCCCTGATTGTCGATTAACCCTTTCGACCCTGAAGTTGCCTGTGGGCAACTTTTTGTGTTTTGAGACTAACTGTCAGCGTTGTTTTTGTTTTTGTTCAAAAAACTATAACAGTATTGAAAGCTGCAAGTGTTCTCTTTAAGTTCAATAAAAAAACAATTCATTTGGTTGTCATTTAGCAAGTTTATTTCCATTAGTACGCACGTGCCTCAAGGAGAAAAATAATTCCGAATTTGGAAAGGGTTTTTTGAGTAGTGATTTTTTTCACAAAATACACCAAAAAAGTTGAAAGTGTTTATTAAATCTTGTTTAATAAGTATCAAATAAAATATTTGTTGAAAGAAAATCTAAGAATTGTGCACAAACAACAAGTGAGAAATTTTTAAAGTTTAAAAGTTGCCTGTGGGCAACTTTCGGCAATTAAGGTAGTAAATTTACATACTTTTAGACATGCGACCTAAAGAAACCGGTTTGACAAGCATAGACATTGAGAGAACAAATAACGTTGATTGGGATGCTTCCAGTGACGAAAGTGACGAAAGCGGCGATGAGGTAGAAGACATACCTGCAGTGCTAGGGGGGATTTGGAAGAAATCGTAGAAAGAGGAGAAAGCATAGAGAATGGCCTTCTTGATAACAAATTGGTGGATGCGTTTGAACAAGATTCTTCTGGTGCTGTGAATATGTGCTTTGAAAAAATTTATTTGAAATCTCTCAAATGGAGATCCAAGAAATATGAATCCCCTGAGACTATTTGGGAGGACGATCATATTATGGAAGAGCATAAAGTTTTGACAGCAGTTGAATATTTCGAAAAAATGTTTGATAGTCGTTGCATTGATTTGATCACACAACAAACCAATTTATATGGGCTTCAAAAAGTCGGTATTGAACTTAACTGTACTAAGGGCGAAATAAGAAAGTATATTGGTGGTTTGTTATACTTGGGTGTTTTTAGACTGCCCCAGTTTAAAATGGCGTGGGCCCAAAACATAAGACTTACGGCTATATCAGAAGCAATGTCTCGCGACCGCTTTGATAAAATTAAGCAGTGTTTACATTTCAATGAAAACGGTAAACAATCTAAAAAGAATGATTTAAATTATGATAAATTGTACAAGATACGTCCATTGCTGAATATACTCAAGGAGAACTTCAATAATTTACCTCAGGATGAGCACCAAAGTGTTGATGAACAGATAATTGCATTTAAAGGTAGGCTTCTGTATAAATTCTGATATTCCCAATTTATAATGTTACTTTTGGTTATAGGACGCTCTACATATAAACAATATAACCCAGCTAAGCCCCACAAATGGGGTTTGAAAATGTTTACTCGTGCTGGAACTACTGGAATGGTATATGATTTCACAATGTATGTTGGCGATGGAACCTGCCCGTCATACGGATTGGGATTATCTTCGGATATCGTCCTTTATTTGGTTCAGAACCTTCCAAAGCACAAGAACTTCAAACTTTATTTCGACAACTGGTTTACATCAGTAAGTCTTCTTATTGCGTTGAAGGAAATGGGCATATTTGCAACAGGAACTATACGTACAAATCGGATAAGCAGTTGCCAGTTGCTTTCAGATGCAGAACTCAAAAAGCGGGGTAGAGGATCCTTTGATGTGAGATGTGAAGCTTCTTATAATCTAGTATGCCTAAAGTGGTTTGATAACAAGTCAGTTGTGCTAGTATCTACGTGTATAGCCCACGAACCGGTTGATATTTGCAAGCGTTGGAGTACGAAGGAAAAAGCTTACATTGATGTTCCAAGACCTGCTATTGTTGCTTCCTATAATAGAGGTATGGGAGGAGTTGACCTGGCTGATATGCTTATGGAGTTGTATAAGGTTAACCACCGCTCAAGAAAATGGTACATAAGAATATTTTATTGGTGCCTAGGAACATCCGTTACAAACGCGTGGTTGCTTTATAGAAAACATATTCGTCTCCTTCGTCCTAGCCAGAAACATATTCCATTAATACAATTTCAATTGGAAATTGCAAATGGACTTTTGCAATATAGCTCCATTTCTGAAGATTATGTCCAACGAAAAAGAGGTCGACCAACGAAATTGGAAAAAAATAATGCAATATCATATGATTATCTTCCATCGAGCAGTATGTCGTCGCATAGCATAAAAAAGTATAAGTACCAACCGAATCCTCCAGAGTTAAAGCGGTATGATAAAATAGGTCACTGGGTAGTATTTGGCGAAAAAGGTCGATGCAGATTATGCAAATCAGGAACTCCAAAATCAAAATGTCTAAAATGTAAAGTACATCTTTGCTGTATTAATAATAAAAATTGTTTTTTGTCTTATCATACATAAATTTGAAAATAATTCAATAAAATCTAATAATACGTCTCTAATTAGAAAACCGTCTTTTTTGTAGTCACAATTGCCGAATGTTGCCCACAGGCAACAATCTGTACCGCCCAAACGAATGGGCGTGGCGACCCAAAATTTTGGCTATATGCTTCTTACATGACTTCAACATGATTTAAAGTAAAAAAAAAATTTAGCGATACAAAAAAAATTCAGGGTCGAAAGGGTTAAGAAATTCCGAAGGGAGATCTATGTCGGTCGAAGTTGGTATGGTCCCCGATTTTTGGCCTAGGATGGTATTATCAAAGTTGGCTAAATTAAAACGATGCTTTCAAAATGAGAGAGAAAACAATAGTAATCGCCTGTTTCGGTATCAGGCTAGCATGAAAAATAATAAGTAATGAAGAGCCCGTCGTAAACTAGGAAAAAAAACACTACTAAAGTACGCGTTAGAATTGTTGTTGTCTCCTTGTAACATGTTTCTGTAAATTGTCACATGTTGTTGTTAACTATAGAAACAAAAGCTTTGTTTGATTGTTCACTGTGTTGTTGTATTACTGCAGTAACAAAACGAAATAAAAATAAGATCAAGGGATTTGTAACTATATGAAAAGATGATGCACAGTGGGAATTAAGATGATTCAATTTGTAAGAAGAAAATTCCCAAATTTTTTTTTCCATAAGAAGTTAGCATAAAGGGAACAAAATTGAGTTATCTCTCCCAGCCAGATCTATATAAAGGCTGTGGAAAAGTTCATTCACCCGAACTGAAACATGTACAGTATAGGTTAAGTTAGGTTAGGTGGCAGCCCGATGTATCAGGCTCACTTAGACTATTCAGTCCATTGTGATACCACAGTATTGGCGTGTGTAGATTTGTATCTGGCGTTTTCTTTTCAATGGTTCCATAGATCAAATTCCTTGATGTAATTTGTCCATAAAGCTCGAAAACTAATTAATTGTAAAATTAAAATATTGCATATCGTCTTCTTGCAATTTCACTTATGTTTATTGCTAGTCATTACAAATAATCTCGTTCATCCATAGTATTCTGCAGCCGTGGGGAATTTGTCAAATATATATTCGACAGGAATGAATGAAAACACTTTTCTCAGACGATCATTCATCACAGCTTCTGTAGATGTCAGAATTGCAGGACGCAATAATTCATAAAATTCACGCCAATTATCATTGAAGAGGGAATTGACGCTATCTTCTAGATCTTTTTGCCCCTGAAAGAGATTCGACATGGATACACTCAAATGATCGATTCCAATAATTTCTATGCGTAGTTTGTCAACGTCACCGAATGTATATCCATCGCTATCTACTAACTTAAATTGAACATAGAGTTTTGCAGTAAAGTTGTCTGGAATGATGATAAATGAGAAAAAATAATAGATGGAGTTCCATGAGCTTGCGTATGCCAATGGTCAAAATTTTGCATTATTTACCTATGGCAATATTCATTTTGCCCACTGCATTTAAATTTAAATTGAGAATCTTTCCTTTCATTTTGTAATCAGAAGCAATTCTGAACTCCGGTAAAACCAGTGTGGATACTGCTGTTAAGTTTTCAAATGTATAACTAAAAAAAAAAAAAAATAAATAAAATCAATCAAAATGTTTATTTATTGAAAAACAAAAAGTTACTTCGTCTGTGGCACTTGAAGACCAGCGAAACCTGTAAATTCAATATTCATTAAGTCCACCTCTACTACTAATGGAAGTTGTGTGTGTTTGATTCCGACCCGTTTAACATGCAAAGGATCGAGGGAACCAGCTGATTTGAGACCGGGAACACCTAAAAACCATAATAGAATTTAAGTCTGAATATAACTCCAAAGTTCACAGTTTCGAGCGGGTTATGGGCTGATGACACTATTGGACTGTACTGCCACATGCAGCACGGCTCGCATAACAATTGAGTTATTGAGAGGTGAGTTTAGTGAACATTTTATTTCACATTCGGGACCCGTCAAATGGACGCCTAGATTTTGTAAGACTATGTTAAAGTTAATGTCTATACAGACAATCTCGCATTAATTCACGCATTGGAAGATACTCGTAACATTGAAGCATAAACTGGCCAAAATATAGGAAAGAGTATGACAAAATGGATTAAGCGGGGACTGAAGTGCTGTCGCGGGTGTGGGTCGATTTATATGAGGGTTATATCAAAAACTGACCCTAAATTGTGTTCGATTAGGAATCCCTACCGCAAAATAGGTTTATTGCCCAGCAAAAAGAAAACAATGAAGGTAAATCCGAAAGTTGTGCAAAATTGGATCAAAAGCTTTGAATTTTACACGGGCTTGTCATAGGCTGCGAGTCATTCTTTTAAGCATCCCGAACATTTCTTCAGGCGTTATTCTTCCTGTGCTACCATTAAGTATAGTATGAACCCTCCACTATGGATTGTACAGAAAGTTCTACCGAAGACTGTAGCCCACAATTGAATTACTTGGGATGATGTAAAACTTGCCGATATCAAGGGATCTTAAAACTTCATAACATTGTCTTCTAAATTGAAAGTTAGTCCATATGTTAGACAAAACAGCAGATTAAATTCTTATATTATAAGCCAATTCAGTTCTAAATTGGTTTATATAGAGGAGCCTTTAAATAATTGCAAATTAGAGAGTCAACCGGATTGGGGCTCCAGACGTCAAATTTGGGGTCGGTTTATATTTCAACCGGATCGGATAAAATTTTCACCACCAGGAAGTTCTGGAAATCAAATCTGGGGATTGGTTGATAAATTTCAGCCAAAACGCCAAAGCTAAATTAAAACTGGGCCGACATGGCCCATATGCAATACTATCCGGCCTACATACAACTACTTGCGTAAAGTTCCAAGTCGATGTGTTACAAACGGAATGACAAAGTGTTTCGTATCCCGACTTAAATTTATATTGTGGTGGGTGTAAAGAAGAATTTATTAATAATAAACAAAAATAAATTAACTTAAGATAGGTTTATATAGGGGCTAATAATATTTAATCAGAGTCTAAAATATTTTACCTGCTTTCCAATGAGAGATCATTTGCTCAGAATTTTTGCTGAAACAGTCGTTGTAATCCGGCCCATGCAGTGTGCAGTATTTTAGAAAATCGGCTATGAAACGAAACTAATTGATTCGCGTAAATTTTTAAAAATAATGTAAAAAGCTTACGTCTGGGTTTAAGAAACTTTCTAGATAATACATGTCCCGCGAAAAATGATACGATTATCAGTACAATTTTATTTAACATCATTTTGCAAATTTTTGCTAATTTTTTAAAGATTAAAGCACTTGAACAAATTTCAATTCTTTAGTTCAGAGCAGTTTGTTATGCACTGGATGGTTTTACTTTTACCCTATCGATTAATTGTTGAAAGTCGTGTTCTAACTATTTTAATGACAACTTTTATTGTGAAAGGCAATTAACATCCAGTTTGTTTGATTCTAAGATATTTGAAGATCTAAAACTAGCAACTGAGACTTCTATATTATCGACGGCGCTAGTTCCCTACTTTACCCGTTTGCTTCGATACACTAAAATAAAAACAACCCAGCAAAAAAAGCGTCGCCGCAAGTGGTGCAAAATTGACGCATAAGCGATGAATTTAACATGGGCTTGTCATAGGACGGAAGTCCTCCATTTCTACAGCCGTTGCACTGAATTTGCATCACTTCTTTAGGTGTGATCCGAATTCAATGTTTTGGATGTAAATTAAAAAAATTATGTGATATTTTGTCAAATAAATAATTTTTATAATCTATATATATAAAATTCAAATTATGTTTGTTTATTTGTTTGTTTGTTTGTTTGTTTGTTTATTTGTATGTTCCGGGTTGGCGCGAAAACGGCTGAACCGATTTACTTGAAACTTTCAGAGATCGTGGGGGGCACTCATGTGCTGAAAATAGGGTACCTCATTTTTTGACATATGGTCGCGGAGAGGAACCTCCCCTTTGTTCGACTTTTTGAAAATTAAACCAAACTTGACCGATTTGCACGAAGTTTTCAGGGATAGTAGGGGGTGATCCCTAGACAAAGATTCGCAATTTTTTTTTTCGAAATTTGATCGGGAGGGGGTACCTCCCCTTAAGCGACTTTTTGTTTGTTTGTATGGTCCGAGTTGGCTACGAAACGGCTGAACCGATTTACTTGAAACTTTCAGAGATCGTAGGGGGCGTTCATGTGGTGAAAATAGGGTACCTCATTTTTTGACACCTGGTCGCGGAGGGGACCTCCTCTTTGTCGAACTTTTTGAAATTTGGACCAAAGTTGACCGATTTGCTTGAAATTTTCATTGAAGGTTGGGGTTGGCATCTAGACAAAGATCCGCTACTTTATATTTCGATATTTGGTGGCGGAGGGGGACCTCCCTTTGTTCGACATTTTTTAAAGTACAGTGAAAAAACTAAAATTCTCTAAATTATGAGATTTACAGAGAACATGCGGTGAGGTTATTTAATTAATATCGGATACCTGATGATTTCATATGTCGACGGGGAAAGGGACCTCCCCCTTGCCCTACTTTTTGAAACTTGGAACAAAATTATGCGATTTGCTTGAAATTTTCATAGAATGTTGGGGTTGGCATCTAGACAAAAATCCTCTACATTACTTTTCGATATTTGGATGGGGGGAGGGTTGGGAACAGCCCCTTTGCCCGACTTTTTTTTTTAAAGTACAGTGAAAACAAAACTAAATTCCCGCGACTGAAATTTTACGGAAAAAATGGGCGAGGTTATGAAATTTATATCAGGTTCCTGATTTTTTAATAAAAACAAAGGGGCATAGGGAGACATCGGCTTCTCTTAAGTACATACAGAGAAACAATTAAACTTTACCGAGTTACTTGAAATTTACAGAGGACTGGGGAGAGGTTACGATATTAATAGTTGATACCTGACTTTGTGATATTTGGACGGAAGAGAGGCCGCCCATTTAGGCTTATAATTCCGATATCAGGTCGGTGTGGAGTGAAGGTGGGGAGAGGGTTCCCTTTTGTCCGTTTTTTTTTCTTAAATTGAAAGTAGAGGGTTGTCCATAAATGGGAACTCGGTACATAATTTTATGATTTTTGCACAGGCTTCTGCCAGACTTCTTTTTAGTAACGAACTTAAATTTACATGAAATTGGCAGCCAACATAGAGGGTTAATATGGTAAACTTTTTTACTACTTTTGCTTTTTCCGATTTATTGGATGGGAAACAGTAATTCTTTGTATGTTATTATAATATAGTGCTTAATTTTGAGGAGAAGGATACCTTTCCTTGACAAGCCACACTTAAAATTCTCAAGAAATATAGAAGATTGTCCAACTACTTGAATACAGAACATTATTTAAAAAATTTGGGGAAAGGGTACACCCTCTCCCAGACATTTATTAAGACGAACCGTTTTACATATGAATATCCTCCGTATTTTCGAATTTGTTTTCAGCACGAAGGATATGGTTGACTAAGTTAACGCAAATTGTTTCTACAAATATGCTTCGGAATGCGCAGCGAAGCGGGCCGGGTTACGCTAGTTTTTTATAATTTTTAATGGATTTTAACGCTTGTCGGAAGGTTAGGTTAGGTTAAAGTGGCAGCCCGATTAAGATTCGGGCTCACTTAGACTATTCGGTCCATTGTGATACCACATTAACTAAAATTACCTATTACATATGGACACTTCTAGTTTTAACCGCTGAACCTTCTCGATTATTTTCTTCCGTTGAACCAACCAGATTGTTCCAAAAACATTAGCAGACTGCTTAAGTTAACGTTTTCCAGGTCCGCCAGTAATCTGAAGTGCCCCAAAAATTTGCTTACGCCTTACACAAAATGCAGGACACTCACACAAGAGGTGTTTTATTGATTCCTTTTCCTCCGCATCATGACAGCTCATACAATAGTCATTATACTTCGCGCCTATAGTTTTTGCAAAATCGCCTATCAAGCAGTGACCCGTTATAGCAGATATCAGGAGTGATATCTGGCGTCTAGAGAACACTAGCATATCTACACGGATGAAAAAGACTGTTTTTCATATGTTTGGCTATAAACATTATATGTTTGGAACACAAATTTTTAAACACAATATTTTTGAGTGCAAGCATATAATGTTCATAAACTAGCATAACATGTTTGGGACATATATGTTAATATGTTAGAACATATTATGTTTGGGACATAAAATGTTTTTAAATATAATATGCTTGGATGCAAACATATATTAATTTAGAAATAGCCTATAAACAAATATGTGTTTAGTAGCTTGGAGCGCTATTTAACAGGGAGCGATATTGAATTAAGTTGGTGGTTGTTGCTTGTTATTACAAAATTAACATTTTATTTTTCCTTGGGCAATTGATCAGCTACTTCTTTGATCCTTACAAACTGTGTGGTCCGCTGTTCGAATCCCCGTCCGGCAAAAGGTAAAATTAAAATTAAAAAAAACATACAATTGAATAATTTCTTCTACAATGTTTGTATTACAGAAAAAGGTGCTAAGAACTAAAAAATCTCGTGGAAGTGAGAAAGATGTGGGGGAATATACAATTGGGCAGAAACAAAATTTTGAGCATTCAGGTCGAAAACCTATGTTGTTAGCACCTATATTACCTGTTTATTTTCATAATTCGTTATGATTGTAAATATATAAATAAATAAATAAAATTTTGAGCACAATATTGTTTGGGAGAATTTTTTTTAAGCATATAATATTTTTGGGTGCAAAATGCTTCCAAACATATTATATGTTCACATAAAAAAATATTGTTTTTTGGAAGACAACATTATTGAATTTGGATGCAAAAATACAAAATGTTCGGAAATTGACTACCCAAACATATATTGTTTAGACCAATATGCTTTCAAACATATTATATATTGGAAGAGATCAAACATATAAATGTTTGGGCAATAGACAAAAATGTATATGCTTGAAGCAAAATATGTTTGGGAGTATATGTTACAGAAGCGATTTTTTGTGAGCGTGTAGTATGCGGTTTAAGTTTAAATGGGGAAATATTTGCTTGGTGTCGTTACAACCCTTACAATTCTCCCATCGAACATTTGCCATCATGACAGCCTTCTCACGCAGTAAGAGCTTGCAGGTAGCCAGAGGCATACCAACAGATTCTAGTTCCCCTGGAATATGTAAGGTAGTTCCCAGCCTTGTTAGCTCATCCGCTTCGCAGTTCCCCGGTATGTTCCTACACCCTCATAAAAAATCGCTTCTGTAACATATACTCCCAAACTTATTTTGCTTCAAGCATATACATTTTTGGGTATTGCCCAAACATTTATATGTTTGATATCTTCTAATATATAATATGTTTGAAAGCATATTGGTCTAAACAATAAATTCAATTCAATAATGTTGTCTTCCAAAAAACAATATGTTATTTTGTGAACATATAATATGTTTGGAATCATTTTGCACCCAAAAATATTATATGCTTAAAAAAATTCTCCCAAACAATATTGTGCTCAAAATTTTATTTATTTATTTATATATTTACAATCATAATGAATTATGAAAATAAACAGGTAATATAAGTGCTAACAACATAGGTTTTCGACCTGAATGCTCAAAATTTTGTTTCTGCCTAATTGTATATTCCCCCACATCTTTCTCACTTCCACGACATTTTTTAATTCTTAGCACCTTTTTCTGTAATACAAACATTGTAGAAGAAATTATTCAATTGTATGATTTTTTTTTTTATTTTAATTTTACCTTTTGCCGGACGGGGATTCGAACAGCGGACCATACAGTTTGTAAGGATCAAAGAAGTAGCTGATCAATTGCCCAAGGAAAAATAAAATGTTAATTTTGTAATAACAAGCAACAACCACCAACTTAATTCAATATCGCTCCCTGTTAAATAGTGCTCCAAGCTACTAAACACATATATGTTTATAGACTATTTCTAAATTAATATATGTTTGCATCCAAGCATATTATATTTACAAACATTTTATGTCCCAAACATAATATGTTCTAACATATTAACATATATGTCCCAAACATGTTATGCTAGTTTATGAACATTATATGCTTGCACTCAAAAATATTGTGTTTAAAAATTTGTGTTCCAAACATATAATGTTTATAGCCAAACATATGAAAAATAGTCTTTTTCATCCGTGTATGGCCAGGCACCCATATTAGGTGAATATTGTGCTGCTCAGCCATCTCATTGAGAGATTTGCGGCAGTTGATGGCCGTTTTCGAGTTGAGGAACACAGAGTCCAAGGATTTTATTGCAGGTTGACCGCCTGAGTATATATTAATGCCAATATTGCTTGGAGCATTACTTCTCAGCAAATTCACCACTTCTCTTATTGCTAATATTTCAGCCTGAAAAACACTACTGTGATCAGGTAATCTTTTCGCTATTCGAAGTTCCAGATCTTTAGAATATACTCCGAAACCCACTTGGCCATACAATTTGGAGCCATCAGTGTAGAAATCTATATATCTTTTATTCCCCGGGGTCCGTGTACACCACGCCTCACTGTTGGGAATTAGAGTCTCAAACTTTTTGTCGAAAAGTGGTCTCGCCAAAGTGTAACCCACATCTGGCATTATTTTGAAGACCGAACTGTGACCGTAACTTTTTTCCGACCACAGCGATAGCTCGCGCAACCGCACAGCCGTTGTTGCAGCTGACTGTTTGGCCAAAATGTCTAAAGGCAATAGATGACATTAAGGGAATTTGTTCCTCTCTTGCTGAATGCACCTGAGATACACAAGCGCGCCATACGCTGAACTTTGTCTGAACTTGTTGGCTGGTGAAGTGCCGGCCACCAGACTACAACACCATATAGCATTATAGGTCTAACCACTGCCGTGTATAGCCAATGCACATTTTTTGGTTTTAGTCCCCACTTTTTTCCTATTGCCTTTTTGCACGAGTATAAAGCTACGGTTGCTTTCCTCGCCCTTTCTTCAATATTAAGCTTAAAGTTCAGTTTCCTGTCCAAAATAACGCGAAGGTATTTTGCACACTCACTAAACGGAATTTCAATACCCCCTAAGGAAATGGGCCTAACCGTGGGAGTTTTTCGATCTTTGCAGTACATGACTGTTCTGTCTTTGCAGGATTTACCCCAAGACCATTATCTTTCGCCCATTTCTCAGTCATCCGGAGAGCTCTCTGTATAATATCTCTAACTGTTGATGGGAATTTTCCCCTGACTGCTAGCGCCACATCATCTGCGTATGCCACCACTTATATCCTTTCTTTTTCTAGTGAAACCAGAAGGTCGTTTATAGCAACATTCCAAAGAAGAGGTGATAGAACTCCTCCTTGAGGAGTGCCTCTGACCTTTGTATGTTTGCTTGTCCTAGTGTGGCTGAAATGCGTCTCTTCCTTAGAAGTTCGTCTAACAGCCTAAGTATACCTGGATCAACATTCAGAGTTGTCAGTCCATTTAATATCGAGCTCGGATGGACGTTATTGAACGCCCCTTCGATGTCACGATTGTGTATTCTTTGACAAATAGTGAGCTTTCAATAAAGCTGACTAGTTCATGTAATGCGGTCTCAGTAGACCTGCCCTTCGAGTATGCATGTTGTCGTTTCGAGAGCACACTTGAATCGACGCTAGTTCTAAGATAAATATCTATCATCCTCTCCAGAGTCTTAAGTAGGAATGATGATAAGCTGATTGGTCGGAAATTCTTCGCATTCGAGTGAGAGGCTTTTCCCGCTTTAGGTATGAAAACAATTTTTGATTCCCCCCACTTTCCTGGAATATATGCTGAGTTGATACATCCTATATATATCGCCGACAACCAGGGGATAACTCTGTCAGCCACCGCTTGTAACTCCGCCGGAGTAATTCCATCAGGTCCGGGGGATTTGAATGATCCAAAGCTATTTAACGCCCATGTTATTCTAGATTCCGATACAATTTCCTCGATAGAAAACGACCGCTGAGCCACTGTGGCACCGCCAGTACATGGTTCAACCGTCTGATTTCCGGAAAAATGTGTGTCCAATAGTACGTCCAGCGTCTCCTCACTGGACGTTGTCCAATTGCCCTCCGATGTATTATTGAAACCTGGAGCGAAGTTCGTGGATGCTAGCACCTTCCGTAGTCCGGAAGCTTCGGACGCTTGTCGGAAAGGTTTGATCTCAAATATTTTCAAAAATTCACAATTTTTTCAGATTGGATTTAGGATTTTTTTCGACAAAATTTAAATGATATCTACCATTTTACGAATTCTTACTCTGTTTTTAACCTATTTGAAACAAAAAAAGTTAAAATTACCTATTAAAAGTATGAAAAAAAACAAGTTATAAAAATTGAATTAAAAGAACTTCCTGGGTAGTTAAAATAAAGAACATCACTGGGAGTGTGTCTTCTGGAAGTGCTTTTAAAGCTGTGCCTATGGAACAGCTTTAAAAGCACTTTCAAATTTTTTTGAACTTCCAAATTTTTTTGCTGGGAAGTAAGTACGGCCGACACTTCGACTCTTATGTACCCTCCACCAAAGATTACGTACAAAGTTCCACTGAAGACTATCAACCATAATTGTATTACTCGTATTGGGGTAATAGTTACCCATGGCAAAATATATTACATTTGAGGATCGGTATATATGGGGCTATATATATTTAGGGACCTATGTGGACCAATTTTTGCATAATTCTTAGAGGACGTATACATATATCACGTACCAAATTTGAACTGGCTCAGACGAGATTTGCCCTTCCAAGAGGCTGCGTAAGGAAAATCTGGGTTTATATAGGTGATATAAATCAGTTTATATAGGTGATATAAATAGTAATGGACCGATATGAAGCAATTTTATTATATATACTCACATCGCGTTCAACCAGCTCGGATGAAATTTGCTCCTCCGGGGCGCTCCGCAAACCAAATATGGGAGGTCGGTTTATGGCCCGATATGTCCCATTTGCAATATCATTCGACCACATCGAAAGTTAGAGGGAATTCAAAAGACGCTCGTGCAGACAGACGGACTGACATCCCTAAGTCGATTCAGAATTTCACTATGACCCAGAATATATATACTTTATGGGACCAATATTTCGATGTGTTACATACGGAATTGACAAAGGTAGTATACTTCCCATCATATGGTGGAGTATATAAAAGTAATTAAAGTCTAAAGTCGAGCCGGGCCGGGCCGACTATAATATACTCTGAACGAATTTGCAGATCTACATTTTCGATACCAGCTTAAATCCTTCAATGTTAATTCGACTCAAAATTTATGGTAAATCGGAGTAAAATATTGTGGCCTCTGTCGTCATATGAAGGGAAATTGGGCGATCTGGGAGCTATATCTAAATCTGAACCGATTTTTACAAAATTTAACATGCATAGCACGAGTGTTAACTCTACTCCCTGTGCAAAATTTCACGTAAATCGGAGTGAAATGATGGCCTCTGGGGTCATATGAGTGTAAATCGGGCGAATGATATTTACGGGAGCTATCTCGAAATCTTAACCGATTTCAACCTTTCCAAACGTTCCATTTTGTTACCGTCCGATTTTAGAACGTAGTTTTTGAATTAGTGCCTCTTGATGCAAACATAAATTATTTTTGAAATTTTGTATAAACATAGATATGTTTAAAAACGTCTGAGAGAGAGAGAATAGAGAAAAATAAATATGGCGACGGAGATAGAGCAAATGGTGCTACTGGAAAGACATATTGTTGTGGCACAGGAGCGAGGCTCCACAAAAATTTATTAATGTTAAACATTATTGAATTTACATATTTTATTGTGTATCAAAACAAATCGAGTCGACTATGAGTAAGTCGACATTTTCTGAGCAAGAAAAAGTAATGAAATAGCGTAGAGCGGTTTTGGGGCCTTAAAACAAGATATTCTTAGGTTGAAACATAATATGTTTGCACAGTAACAGTTTGGCTGACAAGTCCCCGGTCTAACAAAGAAAAACACATTTTTTGTCAAAATTCGTTTTAATTATTCAACATAGTTCCCTTCAAGAGCGATACAACGATTATAACGACCTTCTAATTTTTTGATACCATTTTGGTAGTACTCTTTCGGTTTTGCCTCAAAATAGGCCTCAGTTTCGGCGTTCACCTTTTCATTGCAGCCAAATTTTTTCCCTGCGAGCATTCTTTTGAGGTCTGAGAACATTAAAAAGTCGCTGGGGGGCCAGATCGTTCTCAATTACTTGTGGCACGGTGCGTTGTCTTGGTGGAACAACACTTTTTTCTTCTTCATATGGGGCCGTTTTGCCGCAATTTCGACCTTCAAACGCTCCAATAACGCCATATAATAGTCACTGTTGATGGTTTTTCCCTTCTCAAGATAATCGATAAAAATTATTCCATGCGCATCCCAAAAAACAGAGGCCATTACTTTGCCAGCGGACTTTTGAGTCTTTCCACGCTTCGGAGACGGTTCACCGGTCGCTGTCCACTCAGCCGACTGTCGATTGGTCTCAGGAGTGTAGTGATGGAGCCATGTTTCATCCATTGTCACATATCGACGGAAAAACTCGGGTGTATTACGAGTTAACAAAACAACAACCACGTTGTTGTTTTTGGTCAAATGTGAGCTCGCGCGGCACCCATTTTGCACAGAGCTTCCGCATATCCAAATATTGATGAATGATATGACCAACACGTTCCTTTGATATCTTTAAGGCCTCTGCTATCTCGAAAAATCCACAAAATTAATCATTTTGTGGATTTTTTGATGTTTTCGTCGATAACCACCTCTTTCGGGCGTCCACTGCGTTCACCGCCCTCCGTGCTCATTTCACCACGCTTGAATTTTGCATACCAATTAATTATTGTTGATTTCCCTGGGGCAGAGTCCGGAAACTCATTATAAAGCCAAGTTTTTGCTTCCACTGTAGTTTTTCCCTTCAGAAAACAGTATTTTATCAAAACACGAAATTCCTTTTTTTCAATTTTTTTACAATAACAAAAGTTGCTTCACAAAAGACGCTCTAAAATTTTGACACGAATCATTTAAAGGTTGGTACTATATAAAAATAATATGCATTTAATACTAGCGACGCCATCTATGTGTCAGACCGGGGATTTATCAGCCAACCTGTTACAAAAAATTATATATTTGGACAAATTCTGAAAATATGTATAAGCTTTGAAGCACCTATTTTAGAAATTACAAAGCACACTCAAAGAAAAATATGGCACTAAAGCCAATTTGATTCTAGACTTCATATGGCACTACACTAATAGAAGAAATTGCGTTCCACAATCGTGAACGGACGGTGATAAAATGAAACGGAAACGTTCACAAAAAATCAATACGGAATGTTCACAATTTCGTCCACGGGCGTTCATGATTTCATGAACGGCATTTTTTTCCTTTGGCCATAAAAAGTCTTAAATAATCGCTAGACGTTGTTATAACAACTCCAACAGTTGTGCAATGTGCTAAGGCTACTGTTGAATTATGTGGTGCAGACAACACAGGTTCCAGTCACGGTAGCGAATTTTTTTTTTTTAATTTTGTTTATAAATTCGTAACCATTACGTTGTCAGATCATGAACGCTGGTTGTTGTTTTGACTGTGCATGGTGCTATTTTTACGTTGTCAGATTGACCCCGTCCGTTCTCAGTTGACAACATTGATCGTTCATGATTTTTTAAAGACATTGTTGCACTCCAAATTCTTCCTTTAAACTACAAAATTCTCTTTGAGACAATGAATTAGGTCAAATAAATTTTCTTGAATTTGTCGAAACATATTTATTCAGTTTTGTAAAATCGGCGTGACATCTGTGTTTGTAATACAGTTTAGTTAAAATTTTTTAAAATTAACCAAAATTCTCCTTCCTGGTGGGTTCAGTGTTGTTTGATTGCAGTTGGTAAACTACCTTAAATTGTCCCTACATAGGAAACTAGAATTGGTTGATGTGATGGCAGGAATCTGAAAATACATAATTTTATATAGGATTGATTTTGGGTACGTTCCCGTGGTCCCCATGCCTCACTTTAATCAATTATTATGAAGTATTTCGTTTTCGAGCAAATAAACCCATATTTATGATATCTGATTCAACGATTGTCTCTAATTTTTTTATTTTCTTTTAAAGACAATTTTTTACTGTCAAGAGAAAACTTTGTTCGTCTAAAATTTCGTTTCTTTCATTTTTTTTCAGTGTATTTGAATCCATTCTGAAATGTTATCAGTCTGTATAACCTGCATTTCAATTGAGTTTAAAAACATTAGTCAAGGCCAATTTATTGAATAAGTCGTTCATGACAATTTCTACCCTAAAATATGTTATAAATAGAAATTATAAAACATTACCTTAAGTTTGAAATCTAAATATGTATTATAGCGTATTTGTAATAAACAGGTTAACAAATTTTAAAGCGGTTCTAATTTCATGAAATTTATTGAAATAATACACACAGAGAAGCAATATGATCCCCCTCAAACATGTTTCAAGAGCAAAATGTTATTTTTGGGCAGGCAACATGTAACATGTTTCTCGGAGATAAATTATTTTCATGGAAATTATGTATCTGATTTCGGCAAGCGTGTTTATGTTTGGCGAGAAAACATCATTATTGCAGCAAAAATGTTACATGTTCTTCATCCAATAATAGTAACCTTATGCTCTTGAAACATTTTCTCGCAGAAAAGGAATATGATCACCCCATACATGTTTCAAAAACAAATAGGTACTCGTGGTACTAAAATAAAGCAGGCATATAACAGGGATTCGAAAATCTGCTTTTTTAAGCCTAAACAGAAATGGTTCAATTGGAAATGTTTTCGGTTACGAACTTTCTTGGTCTACTTTTACGGACTTTTAAGAATATCTTTCTATCGGAATCAGTTCCAGCCTCCTTCACACAATCTGTTCTTATTCCTCTTTATAAGAAATGTAGGGATCATATAAGGATGACAATTTAGTAACGAACTACAGAGGATTAGGGAATCGGATAGTAAGAGCATATATGCGCGTTTTTGTTGATTTCTCTTGTGCTTTCGACTTAATACCCAGTAATAGTATATTTTACAAAATTTCCTGCATATTATGTTTGGGACATAAAATGTTTGTAAATATAATATGCAGATGCAAACTAGAGGTGTGCACGTGACACGAAATTGTCGTGACTCACGAACATTTTCGTGATTCGTGCGTGAGTCACGCTCATGACAACAGCGTGAGTGTGCGTGAGCGTGATTAACAAACTAAAATGTCGTGTGTTAGCGTGAGTCACGAAAATAATATCTTCGTGAGTGTGCGTGAGTAACGAATTACACTCACGAAAATGTTACTGCTCACCAACATAAAACGCTTAAGAGTTAAATTCAATTACAATTTCAGTGACACCTGCGATGTTAAGAGTTTAATAACACTCTCGATTTTAATAATGCTCATGTTTTCAGACACTTCGGTAGGTAAATTAATCATAAAATTATTGGTGAGTCACGATATTTTTCGTGAGTCACGACGTTTTCGTGAGTGAGTACATATTTGCTTTTCGTGAGTGTGCGTGAGCGTGAGTCCTATCAAACAATATCGTGCGTGAGTGTGCGTGAGTATGATTTTTCAGTCGTGAGTGTGCGTGGCGTGAGTAAACTATTACTCACGTGCACACCTCTAATGCAAACATATATTAATTTGGAAATATATATGTGTTTAGAAAGAGAGACCTAGAGAGTATGCTGCAAGTAAAATAATGGAAGTAACCAATAGGCGCCTTAAAAATATATCAACACAAAGAAAATTTCAATAAAATTTTTTACTACCAGTGTACTCGTATGCCCTAAGGTGAAACGTAATATTTTTGAACAATACAAACAATATTTTGTTTGTTTGGTTGAAAATATATATGCTTGAAGCAAAACGTGTTTGGGGTATATGTTACAGAAGCGATGTTTTTTGAGGATGTGGTGTGTTGCTGTTCGCAGGATTCCGGTCGCAATTTTAATCGATTTTATCGAAATCGGTTCAGATTTAGATATAGTTCCCATATATATGTATAGCCCGTTTTTCCAAAATTTAACCATAATTATAACCGCTCTTACTCAAATTTAGCACAAAGTAATCTTCTATAGTATATCAACCAAACATGCAAAATATCATCCAAATCGGTTCAGATTTAGATGTAGCACCCATATATATTCCCCATGTTTTGGTTTACGAATTCGCAAAACGCAAAATTTTTAACTGTCAATAAATCCTGAACTATTTCATATTTTGCCAAGAAATTTCTTCCATAAGAACAGTATGTAAAAATTTCGTATTATATATCATTGTGGTTCGGAAACTAGCGACTGAGGAAAATTTTGCATTTTGCGAATTCGTAAACCAGAAGTCGTGAACCAGTATCGCACGATTTTCACAAATTTTGCCATAATACTCTTATTTATTAACCAATGTTATTCAAATTTCAAGTTTAGATGTATTATCTGAACTTATTCACACATACATATAGCTCTTGCAATTAGCCACATTGGGCTATTTCTTGTTTTTATACCCTTCACCACTACTGTGGTACAGGGTATAATAAGTTTGTGCATTTGTGTAACGCCAAGAAGGAAAGATCTGAGACCCATCGTTTAGTATACCGATCGTCTTAGAATTGAATTCTGAGTCGATTTAGCGATGTCCGCCTGTCTATCCGTCCGTCCGTCTGTTCATGTATTTTTGTGTGCAAAGTAAAGGTCGCAGTTTAAGTGCGATTTTCGTGCAATTTTGCACATAGAGTAGAATTGACATTCTACCAATGCTTGGTAAATTTTATTGAAATCGTTTCAGATTTAGATGTAGGTCCCATATATATCTTTCGTCCGATTGGGACTTATATGACCTCAAAAGCTAGAGGTTTTCCGTGATTTGCTTCAAATTTTGCACAAGGGGTACGTTTAATGGTATCGTTATGTGTGCCACATTTGGTTAAAATCGGTTCAGATTTAGATATAGCTCCCATATATATCTTTCGCCCGATTTGCACTTATATTGCCTCAAAAGCCATGACTTGCTTCAAATTTTGCACAAGGAGTATGTTTAATAGTGTCGGTAAGTGTGCCAAATTTGGTTGAAATCAGTTCAGTTTTAGATATAGCTCCCATATATATCTTTCGTTCGATTTACACTCATATAACCACGGGGGCCAAAGTTATACTCCCATTTACGTTAAATTTTGCAGAGATGGCAGAATTAATATTCTACCTATGCATGTCAAAAGCGGTTCAGATTTAGATATAGCTTCCATATATATACACCATAGTTGTGGAAATATGGTAGACTGTTTCATATTTTAAACCCATTTTCAATGGGATTTTCCTACAATCGACTGGATAGTTTCCATAGAGAATATATTTAATATATTTAAGTGTGTCAAGTTTGATCTAATTTGGTTCAGATTTAGATAAAGCCTTCATATATTCGTTTTTCCGGTTTATAAAAATATGGCCAAAATTCCCAACAAATTCTGTGATGATTTCCGTATATCATAGTCATATTCTAAACACTGTAATGCCAGAATTTCCACAGAACGATTGAGTTTGAAATAAGGCTCCAAGTCGACCGACTTGACCAAATAATATATCACAACCCACACGTGACCACATATCTTTGCGAGATCTAACCAATATCCTTGTAAAATCGCCACTGAGAGTTTTTGTAAAAGTACCAAAAATTGTCTCCATTAAAAGTATTTTTAATCTGGAAATGCAAAACTTTTATATTGCTCCAAGCAAATTTGAAGTAGTTGAGATGGTAACACAAATGTTTGTCTACATTGAGGTGAGGTTAGGTTAGGTTAGGTTAGGTTAAGTGGCAGCCCGATGTATCAGGCTCACTTAGACTATTCAGTCCATTGTGATACCACATTGGTGAACTTCTCTCTTATCACTGAGTGCTGCCCGATTCCATGTTAAGCTCAATGACAAGGAACCTCCTTTTTATAGCCGAGTCCGAACGGCGTTTCACATTGCAGTGAAACCACTTAGAGAAGCTTTGAAACCCTCAGAAATGTCACCAGCATTACTGAGGTGGGATAATCCACCGCTGAAAAACTTTTTGGTGTTCGGTCGAAGCAGGAATCGAACCCACGACCTTGTGTATGCAAGGCGGGCATGCTAACCATTGCACAACGGTGGCTACATTGAGGTGAAGGGTATAATATAGTCGGCTCCGCCCGACTTTAGAGTTTTCTTACTTGTTTAATAATGGCCTCAATATTAGTAGCTTACTAACTCTGTATGTGCAAAATTCAGTATAGCTCCTAGTATCAGGCTTTCTGTTCAAATTGAGATAAATCTCTCATAAACAGGTACTCTATGTATTTCCCAAACCTATTTCAATGACGTCCCACAAATGCATAAGTTTACTAATTCATTAGAGGTTTAGGTTTAGGGTATGATATAGTCGGCCCCGCCCGACTTTCTATTTTACTTACTTGTGTTATATGCCAACGATATTGTCCTCCTTGCTGATAATTCTGTAGACCTCCAGAAGATGATTTATGTCCTCAAAACGTACTGCTCCCTATGGGACTAACAAAATCTAAGATTATGGTCTTCCGCAAAGGTTCCAGAATCGCGGCAGATTTCGATTGGAATTTTACAAATCAACGGATAGAAGGCCTTGGAGTTGAACTGACATATAATCTTTCGTTTGGGGGAAGTATATTAACCACCCGAACATCTAGAAGGAAAATAAAATAAGAATCTTTAATGTCTGTTCGAAATCCGTTATATCGCACAGATCTGAGGTTCTGAACCTCGGACAATATAGACTTCTACGTATAATTGCCGAGAATGATCGAATTAAATATATATTGGGCTAAGGAATGGTCAAATCTATACTTTTTTCAGTGCAGAATATTCCGAAACACGAAGCATTCACAAGCCGAAGTCATTGACATTCTTACTGGTTTTGGTATAGAAATATATTTGCAAATTACACTAATGATATCATTGTTAATTGCAGTGGCATTATCTTTGAATTAAAATGTGATTAATGAGTTCATGTACCACAGAATCAAATAAACTGGATGTTAATTACCTATCACAATAAAAGTTACCATTGGACTATTTAAAAGACGACTTTCAACAATGAACCGATAAGATAAAAATAAATTCAGTACATAACAAACTGCTCTAGATTTCAGAATCAAAATTTGTTCAAGCGCTTAAACTAAATAGCCGGCAAATATCCTTTCAAAATGAATTTACAACCAAAAATCAATATAATTGTTCTGATACTTGTATCCCTTTTTGTGGGTGATGTATTATCTGGAAAGTTTCTTAATCCCAGACGTAAGCTTTTACATTATTTCTAAAAATTTATTGACACTAATTGGTCTCATTTCATAGCTGATTTTTTAAAATATTGCACACTAAATGGGCCGGATTTCAGCAAGTGTTTCAGCAAAAATTTTGAGCAAATGACCTATCATTGGAGAGCAGGTATTTTTGACTTAGATTAAATATTGTTAGCCCCTATATAAATCCACCTTAAGTTAATTTGTTTTTGTTTATTATACATTAATTTTTTATATCTGTCATCATTTCCGACTATACAAAGTAAGACGAAATTCTAAGACGAGATATCCGTCTGTCTTTATAAATCACGCTACCGGCTTCACTAATGAAGCTATCATGTCGTAATATATCACATGTTTGGTTTTTTTCTGCAAACAGGTCAAGTTCCAAGATTCCACCCTAAAAAAAACGCTTCTCTAATATATGTCCCAAACATATTTTACAGGAAGCAAATAAATTTTTGGATATTGCCGACGCTGATTGTCTTATGTGAACATACAATATGATTGGATGTGCTCTGACCCAAAAAACATTATTTGTTTGGAAGCATTTACACTTAAACAAGATTGTGTTTTTACTGAAGTTATAAATTACACAAAATATTTTTTTTCATGTACATTTGATGAGATGCGACTTTTCTTATGTATATTGATCTGCTGAACTCGAAAAAATTTTTACTTTTCCGGCGGAAAACATCAGTTTTTCGAAAATTTGCCCTTTTTGCATCGATAGTTTTTGAACCACTTAACTTATCACAGATCCAATTATACACGATTATTCGTCATCTCAATACCTTTTATTTAAGTACCAACGGATATAAACGGACATTTCTAACTCGAGATATAATTTGTTAAATGAAAAAGAGCGAAAAACTAAAACTAACTGGATATCTCAAAAACTGTTCCATAATTTTTTAAAATTTTTTTTTCTAATTCAGCAGATCAAAATACATAAGAAAAGTAACCTCTCATCAGATGTACATTTTCAGTGTAAACTAGTGTTATATGTCGCAAGTTGAGAATAAACTTTAATATGTTTCCTTCGAATCCTATGGCTTTTTAACGATAAACAATCATTTTGTCAATCCATACATAAATTTATTGGGGAGTGAACTATTTATATCCTGCGCCACACTGTGGAACGGGGTATTATAAGTTAGTACATATGTTTGGAACATCTAGAAGGAGACGAGAGAGACTCATGGTGTTTTTGGCAATAATGCTCAGGGCCGGCCCCTGAGTTGATGTCTAAGTCGCAGTTTTAGTCCAATCGTCTTAACATTTGGCACAAGTCTGTTTTTTGGGTCAGAATAGAACCCTATTGTTTTTGTAAGAAATCGGTTCCGATTTAGATATAGCTCCCATATATATATTTCGCCCGTTATGCATTTATATGACCTCAGAAGCCAGAGTTTTACTCCGATATCGGTGAAATTTTGCACAGAAAATGGATTTAACATTATGACTATTTATGCCAAATTTGTTTGAAATCGGTTCAGATTTAAATATAGCTCCTATATATCTTTCGCTCGATGTCTACATTGCATTTCATCACGGGGAGTAGAATTAACATTATGAGTTTCCATGCCGAAATTGGTTGACATCCGTTCAGATTTAGATATTGCTCCCATATATATTTTCCGATTTGTGTAAAAATGGCCAAAATACCCATATTTTCTTTTTAAAATCGCCACTGCAAACTTGTAAAAATGACTCAAATTTGCATATAGCTATAATGCATATAGATCGCCATAAATGAACTTTTGCGTAGGTGCATAAAACTTACTGCATATTTAAATATTTCCCGTATTTGTTTAGTAACATTGTATTCCACTTCATGGTGCTAGCCAGCTTGTATTTAAAATCTTTTGATTTTTTAGAAGTCTAACTAATTTTGTCCAGATCGGGTCAGATTTAAATATATATATTTATGGGAACATAAACCTTTGGGCATGGCGCCCAACAAATTTGAAGTATTTGAGATGGGATCGAAAATGTAGATCTACAAGGTGGTGCGCGGTATATTATAGTCGACCCCACCCGACTTTAGTGAAATAGAAGGTTCAAAAAAAGTTAACCTTCTATTTCACTAAAGCTAAAATAACTTTATTTTAGTTATTTTATTTTAGTTTAGTGATATTATTATGTTTGGAGAAAGTTTCCTTAACTCTAAAAATAATGAAAAAGATTTTTTTTTGCGTTTCCATAGAATGGTCCCGATATATAAAAATGCAAATTGTACAACGAGATTGGTGATGGGGATTTATAATATGTTACTTTGATCTCCCGATGTTATATCGTGAACATCGACATTAGCCCTTTTGCCTGACATATATTGAGATTTCCATTCTCGTATGGTTTGTAGGTGTTCCCGGTCTCAAATCAGCTGGTGCCCTCGATCCATTGCATGTTAAACGGGTCGGAATCCAACATGCCCAACCTCCATTGGCAATTGATGTGGACCTAACAAATATAGAAATTACAGGTTTTGCTGGTGTTCAGGTGCCACAGACGGAGTAAGTATTTTTTGGTCATTGAATAACCATTATCACATTCAATTAAAAAATTAATTAATCTAATTAATTTTCAATGGAAATCACTTCAAACACGGTAATGACAATATGAATCAATTAAAAGTCAATTAAAATTTTAACAGATCCATTCAAAGGAGTAATTGGTTGATTTAATTTTTTGTCATTGCTTTTGTTTGACCTTTTTGCAGTTATTCATTTGAAAAATTAACATCTGTAAGCACACTGGTTATACCAAAGTTCAAGATTACTTCGGATTACAAATTGAAAGGACAAATTCTCAATTTAAATTTGAATGCAGTGGGCAAAATGAATATTGCCATAGGTAAATATTGTTCGAAATATTTTGATCGAAGTTTTGACTTTTATCATACGCAAGACGGTCATTCTAAAGCTCATGGTTTACATTTCAAATCCGAGTATAAAAAAATGAACCTCAACTTTTAATTGTTCTCCTTTATCTCCATTCCAGACAACTTTACTGCAAAGCTCTATATTCACTATAAGTTAAGAGATAGTGATGGATTAACATTTGGTGACATTGACAAACTACGTATGGAAATTATTGGAATCGATCATTTGAGTATACATATGACAGACATATTTAAGGGACAAAAAGATCTCGAAGATAACGTCAATTCCCTGTTCAATGATAATTGGCGAGAATTTTATGAATTATTGCGTCCCGCAATTCTAACATCTACAGAAGCTGTAATGAATGATCGTCTCACGAAAGTGTTTTCATTCATTCCTGTTCAATACATCTTTGATAAATTCCCCACGGCTGCAGAGTACTATGGATGAACGAAATTTTTTGTAATGATTTACAATAAACATAAGTGAAATTACAATACTCGTAAGTCGAGAGGCTCATTTGAAAGCATTGGTTTCATTCGGCGTACAATGACAATTCTGTCCGTCCTGGACCAAAGTTCCACATCAATATAATAAAATCGGGGACCATATCAACCTTGACTCCACAATATATACTTTAAAATTTTGTAATCTCACGCATTTCTAGTTGTAAAATTCCAAATAGTTACATCCAGTTTCTTAACATTTGTTTACCTGCACCAATATGTGCTAAATATAATTACGTTGTGTCAGTTCATAATTATATATATATAGGATTTGTTTGTACGTGAATAGCGTGAATAGTGAATAACGTGAATAGTTATTAATGAATCGCAAAATGAGATAGAAAGTTCCATAAATGAGATGTGTATCATAATTTTAATATTTAACAAGTATATATGGCCGTAAGTTCGGCCAGGCCGAAGCTTATGTACCCTCCATCATGGATTGCGTAGGAACTTCTTCTAAACACTGCCATCCACAATCGAATTACTTAAGTTGCGGTAACGCTTGCCGATGGCAAGGTATCTTAAAACCTCCTAAACCCCATCTTCTAAATTGTATGTAAGTCCATACGTGGTATATATTAAATCAAAAAAGATCGATCCAATACGTATATAATTCAGTTTGACAAAGTAGACATAAAATTTTGACGAAATTTTCTACAGAAATAAAATTGTAACAAAATTTTCTATAGAAATAAAAATTTTGACAAACATTTCTACAGAAATAAAATTCTAACAAAATTTTCTATAGAAATAAACTTTTGACAAAATATTCTATAGAAATAAAATCTTGGTAGATTATTTTTGGCTCGAGTGGCAACCATGACTATGAACCGAATAAAATTTGAACAAAATTTTCTATAGAAATAAAATTTTGACAAAATTTTCTATAGAAATAAAATTTTGACAATGATGAAAATTTTATTATGAACCGAATAAAATTTTAACAAAATTTTCTCTAGAAATAATATTTTGACAAAATTTTCTATAGAAATAAAATTTTGACAAAATTTTCTATATAAATAAAATTTTGGTACATTATTTTTGGCTCTAGTGGCAACCATGATTATGAACCGATATGGACCAATTTTTGTGTGATTGGACCAATTTTGGTATGGTTGTTAGCGACCATTTACTAACACCACGTTCCTAATTTGAACCGGATGGGATGAATTTTGCTCCTCCAAGAGGCTCCGGAGGTCAAATCTGGAGAACGTTTTATATGGGGGTTATATATAATTATGGACCGATATGGACCAATTCTGGCACGGTTGTTAAAGATCATATACTAACACCATGTTCAAAGTTACAACCGGATTGGAGGAAATTTGCTTCTCTCGGAGACTTCGCAAGCCAAATCTGGAGATCGGTTTATATGGGGTCTATATATAATTATGGACCGATGTGGACCAATTTTTGCATGGTTGTTAGAGACCATATACCAACATCATGTACCAAATTTCAGCCGGATCGGATGCAATTTGCTTCTCTTTGAGGCTTCGCAAGCCAAATCTGGAGATCAGTTTATATGGGATCTATATATAATTATGAACCAATGTGGACCAATTTTTGCATGGTTGTTAGAGACCATATACCAACATCATGTACCAAATTTCAGCCCGATCGGATGAAATTTGCTTCTCTTTGAGGCTCCGCAAGCCAAATCTGGGGATCGGTTTATATGGGGGCTATATATAATTATGGACCGATGTGGGCTAATTTTTGCATGATTGTTAGAGACCATATACCACCACCATGTACCAAATTTCAGCCGGATCGGATGAAATATGCTTCTCTTAGAGGCTCCACAAGCCAAATCTGGGGATCGGTTTATATGGAGGCTATATATAATTATGGACCGATGTGGACCAATTTTTGCATGGTTGTTAGAGACCATATACCAACACCATATACCAAATTTCAGCCGGATCGGATGAAATATGCTTCTGTTAAAGGCTCCATAAGCCAAATCTGAGGGTCCCTTTATATGGGGGCTATACGTAAAAGTGGACCGATATGGTCCATTTTCAATACCATCCGACCTACATTGATAACAACTACTTGTGCCAAGTTTCAAGTCGATAGCTTGTTTCGTTCGGAAGTTAGCGTGATTTCAACAGACGGACGGACGGATATGCTTAGATCGACTCAGAATTTCACCACGACCCAGAATATATATACTTTATGGGGTCTTAGAGCAATATTTCGATGTGTTACAAACGGAATGACAAAGTTAATATAGCCCCATCCTATGATGGAGGGTATAAAAATGCCTTTAGTATTTATTTTAAAGAAACCAAATCGGAATTTATACCAAAATCCTTAAAGGAAGAACAAAATCTCCAAGTAAACTTTTTTTTGAGTGTAGCTCCCAACAAATTTGAAGGACTTCAGATGATATCCTATTTTGATCTGATATATGATTAACGTTTCCCGCATACGAAAGATTTCTCCAACCGTAAGTTATCCTAGTTTACACTGAAAATGTACATTTGATGAGAGGTGACCCTTTTTATGTATTTTGATATGCTGAATTTGAAAATAAAGGTTAACATTTTTTTTATGAAACAGTTTTTGAGATATCCCGTTATTTTTAGTTTTTCGGCCTTTTGCACTAAACAAATCATATCTCGAGCTAGAAATGTCCGATTATATCGTAGTTGGTACTTGAATGTAATGAAAAAAGTGTATAATTGGATCTGTGATAAGTTAAGTGGTTAAAAATATATCGATGAAAATAGGGCGAATTTACAAAAAAAAAAAAAACAACAAGTATAAACGGCCGTAAGTTCGGCCAGGCCGAATCTTATGTACCCTCCACCATGGATTGCGTAGAAACTTCTACGAAAGACTGTCATCTATAATCGAATTACTTGGGTTGTGGTATCTTAAATCGTTTTCTAAATTGTGAGTTAGTCCATACGTGATACAAAATAATACAAATAATTACGAATCGATATGGACTTTTGCACAGTACGTAGGGAGCCAGAATTGAAATATAGGACCAATTTATGTGTGATTGGGGATCGATTTATCTGAGGGCTATATATAACTATAGACCGATATGGACCTAGTTAGGCATGGTTGTTAACGGCCATATACTAGCACAATGTACCAAATTTCAACTGACTCGGATGAAATTTGCTCCTCCAAGAGGCTCCAAAACCAAATCTCGGGATCGGTTTATATGGGGTCTATATATGATTATGGACTGATATGGACCACTATTGGCATGGTTGTTAAATATCATATACTACCACCACGTACAAAATTTCAACCAGATCGGATGAATTTTGCTTCTCCAAAAGGCACCGGAGGTCAAATCTGGGGATCGGTTTATATGGGTGCTAAGTGGTTTCACTGGAATGTGGAACGCCGTTCGGACTCGGCTATAAAAAGGAGGTCCCTTGTCATTGAGCTTAACATGGAATCGGTCAGCACTCAGTGATAAGAGAGAAGTTCACCACTGTGGTATCACAATGGACTGAATAGTTTAAGTGAGCCTGATACATCGGGCTGCCACATAACCTAACCTAACCATGGGTGCTATATATAATTATGGACTGATATGAACCAATTCCTGCATTGTTGTTGGATACCATATACTAAAATCACGTACCAAATTTCAGCCGAATCGGATGAATTTTGCTCTTCCAAGGGGCTCCGGAGCTCAAATCTGGGGATCGGTTTATATGGGGGCTATATATCATTATGAACCGATTTCGACCAATTTTTGCATGGGAGTTTGAGGCCATATATTAACACCACGTACCAAATTTCAACTGAATCAGATGAATTTTGGTCTTCCAAGAGGCTCCGGAGGTCAAATCTGGTGATCGGTTTATATGGGGGCTATATATAATTATGGACCGATGTGGACCAAATTTTGCATGGTTGTTAGAGACCATATACTTACACCATGTACCAAATTTCAGCTGGATCGGATGAAATTTGCCTCTCTTAGAGGTCTCGCAAGCCAAATCGGGGGATCGGTTTATATGGGCACTATATATAATTATGGACCGATGTGGACCAATTTTTGCATGGTTGTTAGAGACCATATACTTACACCATGTACCAAATTTCAGCTGGATCGGATGAAATTTGCCTCTCTTAGAGGCCTCGCAAGCCAAATCGGGGGATCGGTTTATATGGGCACTATATATAATTATGGACCGATGTGGACCAATTTTTGCACGGTTGTTAGAGACCATATACTAACACTATGTACCAAATTTCAGCCTGATCGGATGAAATTTGCTTCTCTTAGAGGCCTCGCAAGCCAAATCGGGGGATCGGTTTATATGGGGGCTATATATAATTATGGACCGATGTGGACCAATTTTTGCATGGTTGTTAGTTACCATATACTAACACCATGTACCAAATTTCAGCCGGATCGGATGAAATTTGCTTCTCTTAGAGGCCTCGCAAGCCAAATTTGAGGGTCCGTTTATATGGGGGCTATACGTAAAAGTATACCGATATGGCCCATTTGCAATACCATCTGACCTACATCAATAACAACTACTTGTGCCAAGTTTCAAGTCGATAGCTTGTTTCGTTCGGAAGTTAGCGTGATTTCAACAGACGGACGGACGGACGGACATGCTCAGATCGACTCAGAATTTCACCACGACCCAGAATATATATACTTTATGGGGTCTTAGAGCAATATTTCGATGTGTTACAAACGGAATGACAAAGTTAATATACCCCCCATCCTATGGTGGAGGGTATACAAAAAATATTTTACAATGACTCTGTGCCGCTCAACCATTGAAAACCATGGTTTCTCTTCATAAGACCGATTAGAAAAAAATCGATCGAAAAATGACAAAGTTATAAGCAATTGAGTAAATAAATCAAATCATATAAATATGAACCACTCACCCACACAAAAATGAATGTTTGTGTGGGTGAGTGGCTCATATTTGTATGACTTGACATCGGATTTCAGAATTTTTAAAGCCAAGTTGAGCTTAGTCAAGTCGAATCACTTAACTACACCCTCAAAAGAAATCTGCTTCAAGTATATATATTTCAAGAACATGTTAAGTCAAACAAGTATATATGGCCGTAAGTTCGGCCAGGCCGAATCATATGTACCCTCCACCATGGATAGCGTAGAAACTTCTACGAAAGACTGTCATCCACAATCGCATTACTTGGGTTGTGGTATCTTAAATCGGTTTCTAAATTGTGAGTTAGTTCATACGTGGTATATATTAGACAAAAAAGTATGTGTAAGTATGGTAAGTCTACAAATATTTACGAATCGATATGGACATTTGCACGGTACGTATGGAGCCAGAATTTAAATATGGGGGTCGCTTATATGCACCGAAAGAATTCTCTTCGTTAATTTTACGAAGAATTCTTCATTAACTATTCTTCGTGAATTCTTCATTAAAATAACGAAAATTTCATTCATTTTCGTAAATTTTACGAAGAACATTTTACGAATATACGAAACTTCTACGAAATATTCTACATTAACTTTTCTTCGTAAAAAGTTCGTACTTTTAACGAAACTTTCTTCATATTTCATGAATTTTGTGAAGAAGTTTTTACGAATATTTTACGAAACATTCTGCGTTAAAATTTCTTCATAAAAAGTACGAAACATGTTCTTTGAAATAACGAAGAAGTTTCATTGTAGTTTTAAAATTTCCGTTCGCGACATAAAATTGTCTTTTATAATGAGCTTGAGTGTATTCCTTTATTCTATTTTTTTATGCAAGTCTATGCTACTTCTCATTTGGGTGATAGAGCGCTATGAATAAAAGTGAAGCAATAAAACTAAAAATTATTAAAAAACTTAAGATGTAAAGTAGTGATGTCATTTTTCACATTTGTAACTACAACCAAATGCACTTTCGACTGTAAATTTTTCTCCAAAAGTTCGAACATTTTTGAAAAAAAAAGTACGAAAGTTTTTCATAAAAAGTACGAACATTTTTCATAAAAACTATGAAAGTTTTTCATAAAAAGTACGAAACATTTTCATACAAAGAACGAAATTGTTTCATAAAAAGTACGAAGATTTTTCATAAAAAGTACGAAGATTCTTCATAAAAAGTACGAATTTTTTTCTTACAAAGTACGAAAATTTTGGAAGAACATTTCTTCGTAAAAAGTACGAAATATTTCGTACTTTTAATGAAAAGTTTCTTTGGTTGTAAAACAATGACAAATTTCGTACTTTTAACGAAATTTTTCGTTCTTTTTACGAAGAAAATTCTTTCGGTGTGGGGGCTATATACAATTATGAACTTGATATGGACCAACTTTTGTGTGATTGGGGATCGCTTTATCTGAGGGCTATATATAACTATAGACCGATATGGACCTAGTTAGGCATGGTTGTTAACGGCCATATACTAGCACAATGTACCAAATTTCAATTCAAATTTGTTCTTCCAAGAGGCTCCGGAGGTCAAATCTGGTGATCGGTTTATATGGGGGCTATATATAATTACGGACCGATGTGGACCAATTTTTGCATGGTCATTAGAGACCATATACTAACATCATGTACCAAATTTCAGCCGGATCGGATTAAATTTGCTTCTCTTAGAGGCTCTGCAAGCCAAATCGGGGGATCGGTTTATATGGGGGCTATAAATAATTATGGACAGATGTGGACCAATTTTTGCATGATTGTTAGAGACCAAAGGGAGCCACCGTGGTGCAATGGTTAGCATGTTCGCCTTGCATACACAAGATCGTGGGTTCGATTCCTGTTTCGACCGAACACCAAAAAGTTTTTCAGCCGTGGATTATCCCACCTCAGTAATGCCGGTGACATTTCTGAGGGTTTCAAAGCTTCTCTAAGTGGTTTCACTGCAATGTGGAATGCCGTTCGGACTCGGCTATAAAAAGGAGGTCCTTGTCATTGAGCTTAACATGGAATCGGGCAGCACTCAGTGATAAGAGAGAAGTTCACCAATGTGGTATCACAATGGACTGAATAGTCTAAGTGAGCCTGATACATCGGGCAACTAACCACCAACCAAACTATGATAGAGTTCGTGTCTAACGACGAGAGAGCAACATAAGCAAGAGATACGCCTTAGAAATGTTACACATAAACCACGTACCAACGACGAGGATAACGAGAATAAATTACAAAACAGACACGGACAACATCGCTCACATATACAGACAAATAGTATGCAGAAACAAAAAGCAGAAATACGACGAACAATTTACAGAGCAACATTCAGAGCAATAAAGAAACCAGACGAGAGCAGTGATATTTCGCTGACTCTAATAAGAATGAGTGTTTAGTTATTGTAACAGATGTAAGTGAAATATAGTTGTGTCCACCTACTTTTCACAACGGTCCACTGTTGGAAAACAGAACCATAAATAAGTCAATTTCACTTTGGGTTCGTCAGAGTGCAGCAGTATGACCTTAGATATTTTGTTCTCTTTAAGAATTCGACGGCATAAAAAGTTCAAACGATTAGCTGCTGGAGTCAAGTGATCACCTAAGTAAACACGGCTACAAAGCTCATCTCCAATAACATCATAGACTTTTAGGTCCTTTGATTTCAAGTACTTTGACATAATTTAGTCTCGAACAAGGACTGAGTGCAAATTCACTATCACAGACTGACCTTTATTGATATAGAAAACGTTGGCCATATCATTCTTCTCAAGGGAAACGTCATAAAAACGTCCAATAGCAACAACACAATCAACAAGATTTATCAGTCCATTATTTTCGATATCATGTCGATTAATCTTCCTATGCAAAGAATTACTTTCAACTGACTACATTGCAAATTTTTTTCCACAAACAGCGTTAAGTTTACCGACATCATTTTTACAACCATCCACTTCTTTACGAGTACGTAGGTCAGTAACAGCCACAGACAATTCTCTTCGAATTTAAGCAATCATAGAGTATATTTTCATATTTAAGCTCAGCTTGTTGTCTGCCCTTGATGCAGTCGGGTCTACGGACACAGGTTTTTCAACCCTGTGCAAGGACTGCAATCCCCCATTTGGAGTATGTCTATTTCCCGAAAACAGCTACACCAATAGCCAAAGCACAAAAGTCAGTTATAATAACACACGTTAATATTGTTTAAGCTAAATCGTTTTTTATTTAATTTATTGCAGAGTTACACAATAAAATTAACTACACGCTCATGGCATTGCCAGACCAATTCAACGAGTGTCGAATAACTTTTTCGCGTGTGACCCGCCACCTTTCTCGATCGTTGTATTGTTATTATTCACTTTCGAACGATTGTCCTAGCATATTGTCGTTATTACGCGTTATCGAAACTTCTACTTTCCTATAAATATTTTATATCATTGGTTAGGTAAAGGGTTTGGCCCTTTTTATAACCAATAAATAAAACCCCATTTTATATAGAAAACACTAAATCTTCGTGTGTTTTATTTCTCCCTATTTTTATACCCTCCACCATAGGATGGGGGGTATATTAACTTTGTCATTCCGTTTGTAACACATTTAAATATTGCTCTAAGACCCCATAAAGTATATATATATTATGGGTCGTAGTGAAATTCTGAGTCGATCTGAGCATGTCCGTCCGTCCGTCCGTCTGTTGAAATCACGCTAACTTCCGAACGAAACAAGATATCGACTTGAAACTTGGCACAAGTAGTTGTTATTGATGTAGGTCGGATGGTATTGCAAATGGGCCATATCGGTCCACTTTTACGTATAGCCCCCATATAAACGGACCCCCAAATTTGGCTTGCGAGGCCTCTAAGAGAAGCAAATTTTATCCGATCCGGCTGAAATTTGGTACATGGTGTTAGTATATGTTCTCTAGCAACCATGCAAAAATTGGTCCATATCGGTTCATAATTATATATAGCCCCCATATAAACCGATCCCCCGATTTGGCTTTAAGAGCCTCTAAGAGAAACAATTTGCATCCGATGCGGCTGAAATTTGGTGCATGGTGTTAGTATATGGTCTCTAATAACCATGCAAAAATTGGTTCACATCGGCCCATAATTATATATAGCCCCCATATAAACCGATCCCCCGATTTGGCTTGCGGAGCCTCTAAGAGAAGCAAATTTCATCCGATCCGGCTGAAACTTGGTACATGGTGTTAGTATATGGTCTCTAATAACCATGCAAAAATTGGTTCACATCGGTCCATAATTATATATAGCCCCCATATAAACCGATCCCCCGATTTGGCTTTAAGAGCCTCTAAGAGAAACAATTTTCATCTGATCCGGCTGAAATTTGGTACATGGTGTTAGTATATGGTCTCTAACAACAATGCAAAAATTGGTCTATATCGGTCCATAATTATATATAGCCCCCATATAAACCGATCGTAAACTCACTTGGCACTCAAAATTATAGATTTTGACAGACCAGTTACAATGACCTTCGTAAATTCCATATTAAGTTTCACAATTTCACTATCGGCCGATACACGTGCTTTTTTCGCTTTATATGGATCGAGGGCATTTCTTTTCATACCCCGTATTTCCGTTGTACCAGTGATCAAGATATTTTGCAATAAATCTGAAATTTGGTACATGGTGTTAGTATATGGTCTCTAACAACAATGCAAAAATTGGTCTATATCGGTCCATAATTATATATAGCCCCCATATCAACCGATCACCAGATTTGACCTCCGGAGCCTCTTGGAAGACCAAAATTCATCTGATTCAGTTGAAATTTGGTACGTGATGTTAATATATGGCCTCAAACACCCATGCAAAAATTGGTCTATATCGGTCCATAATTATATATAGCCCCCATATAAACCGATCACCAGATTTGACCTCCGGAGCCTCTTGGAAGAGCAAAATTCTTCACATTCGGTTGAAATTTGGTACGTGATGTTAGTATAGGGTATCCAACAACCATGCAGGTATTGGTTCCTATCAGTCCATAATTATATATAGTTCCCATATAAACCGATCCCCAGATTTGACCTCCGGTGCCTTTTCGAGAAGCAAAATTCATCCGATCTGGTTGAAATTTGGTATGTGGTGGTAGTATATGATATTTAACAACCATATGAGTTGAAATTTGTGGATGACAGTCTTTCGTAGAAGTTTCTACGCAATCCATGGTGGAGGGTACATAAGATTCGGCCTGGCCGAACTTACGGCCGTATATACTTGTTTTATATGTATCTAATACACACGCATCGGCGTAAACAGCGTCTTTTGTGCTAAGCAAACTTCGCATTCGTACTTTAAGGACATGAAATCTTTGGACTCACGACAATATTTTTTTTTTTTCAGTGTAAATACATAAGTTATATTTAAATCCAATATCATAAATAATAATTTGTTTAATTTTTAATGTATATACAATATAACAAAAATAACATATTAAAACTAGAATATTTTCACTATAGTTGGTTTATGCTAAATCCGAAAAAATTTGACGTAAAGGAATTTTGTCTAGTATTTTATTGGCTTGCTGTAAAATAGCAGCATTCATTGACTCTTCTATGACGGGGCGCATAACCTCAATAAGTTCCATCCAATTTTGATTGAAAACATCATTTGCACTATCGGTGAGAGCTTGATTATTGGCAAAGAGATTGCTAAAATTCACCTTTAAATCGCCAATATGCTTCAGTCTCGATTTGACAGATTTCACTTCATAGTAACGATCATTGCTATGCTGTACAATTTTCGAGCCCAGAGCAATAGTAGCATCAACATCAGCTGCAAAATAAGTGCAATAGTTAAAAATCTGTCCCATTTAAAAAATAACGAAGTTCTTACCAAAATCAGTTTCAAATACCCCCTTACCCGATAAGTTAAGAACCAATACTCTACCATCCATGGAATAATCACCTTTGATATGAGCCATAGGTACCTTCATATCCAATTCAAGAGTCTCTTCACTGCTAGCTCTAATGAGACAATGGATAATTATCTATATCGCTTATTTCGAGAATAATCGTAAACTCACTTGGCACTCAAAATTATAGATTTTGACAGACCAGTTACAATGACCTTCGTAAATTCCATATTAAGTTTCACAATTTCACTATCGGCCGATACACGTGCTTTTTTCGCTTTATATGGATCGAGGGCATTTCTTTTCATACCCCGTATTTCCGTTGTACCAGTGATCAAGATATTTTGCAATAAATCTTTGAGACAAGAACCATTTCCGGGATCGTGAAATTTGCAGGGTTGGACATGTGAAGCTAAAAGGCTTTTGTGAATTTAATACCATTTGGAATGAAGATATTCTTTATCTAGCCTACTTACCCGAATCATCCATTAACACAGTTGAGATACATTGATAGAAAATCATCCATATTCCGAAAAGTAAAGATAAATTATGCGTATATCTTAGATCGAACATCATGGGCTAATATTTTGGAAGAGACTAAGTTTGAATCAAACATATGGTTACCTTAAATAGATAAACATTTAAGTTGTTTAAGTGCCAGCGCCATTAATCATCTTATGAGTAAATTTGTTCGATTTTTTAATCATTATTAATTGTTAAAGAACCAACAAAATGTCTAGAGGCAAAATTCCGGAAGTGGCCGGATTAAAAAAACAATGCTTGGCATGACTTGTGATTTGTTTGATTTCGTAATTAAATTATTAAACAGATGATTCTAATTGATGATTTTATTTATTTAAAATAATTCTAAATTAACATTCTTTTAGGGGTTTGGGCTGCTACTTCGTATACGTACCTTCAGAACGAAATTGTTTATACACGCAAAGAAAAAAAACGTTTGGAAAACGTGTACTGAAAACGTTTTTCTTTTGTTGGAGTTTTTTGAATTCCTTCGAAAATTTTAAATTTTTATCACCAAAAAAAAAAATCGTTTCTTACAAAATTTTTATTTTTTCAATAAAAATAATTATTTTTGAACCAACAACACAGTCCATTTCGTTTATATCAAGCACTGTTCTTTTCTGACTTTAAGTCTTTAATAAACACATTTTACAGTTTCATAGTAAAAATTTAATATAATCGTATGTAATGTTGAACAACTTTTCGGAATCTTCCGAATATATCTGGAATATATGTAAAAAAAATTGTGTTCGGTCGAATCAGAGATCGAACCCAGGACCCTTGGCATGCAAGGCGGACGTAGCAACCACTGCTCCAAGGTACCCAATTAAATGTATGTTTCTGTTAAATAAAGTTTTTTTAATCGGCTCGTTGGCGCCGCAAGCTATGCTATATAAATATAACTTATATGGATAATTGTCTATTGATGACAATAACAGCTGCATAGTTCAGTGGATAGTGTGTTGGTTTACAAATTGTGTATAAACCTATGGGTTTATACTTAATATATTTGAACTCAATTTGTAACGGTTTCTTTGAATTAAGTTAACTTGAATTCTACAGTTTGAAAATTATTATTATTATCGTTAAGTTTGACAACGAATGTCATCAAAATGAATTTTTATGTACTAAAAGATAAAATATAAATCATTAGTTTTCTTTGTAGGTAGTGACCTACATTTTATCACTCTTGAATCAACCTTACACAAAACTGCATTTTATACTGGTGAGGAACATCAACCCTAATAAATCTGGTACCTTGAACTGATTTCACTTGGTTTTATTTTATCTCTTCTCTATCTCCTCCACTCGGGTAAACATACTTGTGTGGATTGAACTCCCTGAGAGATTCTATCCCACAAGTAACTCTTCTCATCTCCTCTTGCCCAGGAACTCCTTGCTCTGGTGAGATTAGCCGACCTCTGTAACCGAATATACAGTCCACAACAACAACAGGCAATCGGTCATATCGCTCCACTCGCTCAACTCCAACACCAGGGCGTTAGAGTGCCCCTTTTACCTGCAGGAGCCCCCTTACCTACAGCAAACCCCCAAAAATATTCAAATTGCATGATCCGCGGTTCGATTCTCTGTCCAGGCGAAAGGAAAAATTTAAAAAACATATAAAATCGAATAATTTTTTTTACATTGTTTGTATTACAGAAAAAGGTGCTAAGAACTAAAAAACCTCGTAGAAGTGAGAAAGATGTGAGAAAAAATGCAATTAGCCAGAAAATTTTGTTTTTTTGAGTTAGTCTTTATAAAATTGTTTTTACATCCTGGAAAAGAATAAACGTTTATAATAAAAAATATATACTTTTATTCCAAATAAACTTCCTTAAAGCAAAAGGCAAATGAGAATCGAACATTGTTTGTCTAAAATTTCGTTTGGGAGGAAATAATTAATTTTTTGCGTGTAGCTGATTTTGCGTTATTTTAGTTCATGAAAATTATTTGATTTTAGTCAAATTTTGCCAAATGTGAGAAAATTGTCCCTATTTTAACTATTTTTGGCTGACTTTAATGACTGAATAATACAAGTAAAGTACATAATTTTACTAAATTTGAAAATAGTTCATATTTTTACAAAATGGGTAAAGTTTACTTCATTTGCATTCATAAGTTTCTGAAATGAGTAAATTTTCCTTAAATTGTGTCTATTTTGAGCTTCATGTAACTCTGAAGACATTTTAACACATTCTATATCCAATTTCTTCCTTAAAAATATGAAATTTTCTTAAACAACTGTTATTAGTTTTGATACATTTTCTTCAATTTGACAAAAACTATAAACGTATTTGTGTCATGTTGCAATTGGTAAAATATTTTAGTTAAAAATTTCTAAAATAAGCCTACATTTTCTTTTATAGCAGGGTCATTTTTTTCTGCGTGTATTTAGGGATTGATTTGTAAATTTGAGCCCATACATTTAATATTGCATTAGGATTTCAAGTTCAAATGGTGTGGTTTTTGAAGTTAAATTTGAAAATTGTAGCATTACACGCAAAAAAAAAATCATTTTTTCCAAACGAAATTTTAGACAAACAAGGAAGTTTGTTTGGAAGAAAAGTATATACTTTTTGTGATAATCTTTGTTTCTTTTACAGGATGTAAAAACAATTTCATAAAGACTTTTCTGGCTAATTTCCACGAGTTTTTTTTAGATCTTAGCACCTCTTTCTGTAATACAAACAATGCAGAAGAAATTATTAGATTCTATAAATTTTGTAAATTCTACCTTTCGCCTGGATGGAAATTCGAATCGCGTACCATACAGTTTGTAAGCCAACACACTATCCACTGGGTTACGTAGCTGTTATTGTCATCAACAGACTATTATAGCTAATGCCATCAACGCACAAGCAACGTAAACAGCCAAGCAGTTATATTTATAAAGCATATTTTTCGACTCCCACACCCTCAAAAAAAATCGCTTCTCTAACATATGTACCAAACATATTTTGCAGGAAGCACATATATTATTGGATACCGCCGAAACATTAATATGTTTGTTTTATGTGACCATATTATATGTTTGGAAGCATTTTGAGTCCAAGAATAGTATATGCTTGGAAGAATTCCCCAAAGAAGATTATGTTCATTCCCTCACATAATTTTCACTTCCACGAAATTTTTGAGTTCTTCGCATCTTTTTCTGTAATACAAATATGCTGTTTTTTTTCAAATGTCTATTCTCTTGGTTCCGAATATCTATTCTCTTTATTCCGAATACTCATTCTACTATTCAAATTAAATAATATTTAGACTTAAGCATACCAAATTTTTGGCCTTATTATAAAACAGTTTTCCGAAACAACATACATTCACAGAAATTGCTCTCATTTCATTCTCTCGCTGTGTTATGTTGATATTTTTTATTCAACCCTCCCGGTTTCCATATCTATTTCTTTCTCTATACTAATTCTCTCTCACTCTCTGTCGCTCTCTGAATAAAGTATCACAACATATATATGTTTACTCGAAATTTGTAAATTTATATATGTTTACATTCACACATATTATTTTTATGAAACATTCATGCCCCAAACATAATATATTCTAACATATTAACATATGTGTCCCAAACATTTTGTGTTAGTTTAGGAACATTACATGTTTGCACTTAAATATATTGTCTTTAAAAATTGTGCCCGAAACACATTTTGTTTATATCGGAACATATGAAAAACATATTTTTCTAACAGTGCACGAACCGATGTAAAGAAAGTTAATTTGACAGAGACACACTTTTAGTTGGCCACCGTGGAGCAATGGTTAGCATGTCCGCCTTGCAAACAAAGGGTCATGGGTTCTATCCCTGCTTCGACTGAACACCAATTTCTTTTTACATATATTCCAAAAATGTTCGTAAGATTCCGAAATGATGTTCGACATCACATATAGTAGTATATGTAAATGTTTACTATAAAACTTTAAAATGTGTCTTATCAAAGACTTAAAGTCAGAAAAGAACATTGCTTGATATAAACGAAGTAGACTGCGTTTTTGGATCAATTGCAAAAATAACATTTTTGTATCAAAACATTTTTTTGGTGATAAAGTTTGAAATTTTCGATGAAATTCAAAAGCCTCTAACAAAAGAAAACGTTTTCGCTACACATTTCCAAACGTGTTAGATTTTTAGATGATTCGAGACCACACTTCGAAAAAGACCTTTAATCTATCAATATGGGTGCCATATAAAAAAATACTAATTGTAAAAATATTTAATGTCTTTATTATGTGCCAAAGAAAGAGAACCAGTAAATACGGCCGAAAGTACTGATTCTGAGACAAAGAAACGGAGAATTCAAGTAAGGATGTATTTAAGATGATTGTAGGAAATAAATTTTAAGTAACTGCTAGCAAAGTCCTTTAAAGCGTGTTAACGAAAACTAAAATACCCGAATTTCGACTCAACTTCAAGTAGAAGTTATGCTATGTTTCATGTAAAAGTCGTCTTTAAAATAAAGACATCTCCTAGTTTTGAAAGCATTTTTGCTTTGTTGTCAAAATGCAAAACGACAACAAACTTAAATACAATTTCATTAAATTTGAAGAATTTTTCTGAATTATTAAAGCAAATTTACTTTAGTCAAACAAAATTTTCTTTCATCTTAAGATACCCACTTGTAACTCGAATCACTTAATTATAAAGACGAAACGTCTTTTTTGAAAAAATTTATCGTCGTTTGGATAATGAAAATAACTTTTAATAGAGAAATGTGTCTCCTATACTAAGCAAAAATCGCATTCGTATTTCAAGGACAAGAAATCTTTGACATCACGACAATATTTTTTCAGTGTGGAGGGATTAAAATTGTCAGTTTAGACTTGATATTTATTTAAGTACAAGAAGTCCAATTGTGAGACTGTGTACCAAAGCATTGATTGATAAATATAAGCAACATTTGGCTCCTCTTAGATCTCAAGATTTAAAATTTTAAGCAAATCGAATTCATAAGCGTAGGAAGGCCTCTGGGGAGGGGGCTTAGACCCCCCAGAAAAATTTTAGCCCCCCCCAGAATTTGAAAACATATTTACGATTTTACATTTTTATAAAAATTAAACAAGTATATTCTCGTACAACGCACAAAGTTCCACTAAAGACTTTCATGCACAATCGAATTACTTGGGTTGTGGTAGAAGTCTGATATTTATGAAATAAAGCTGTGGTTGAACTTATGATTTAGTTGAATAAAAAATAGTAATTGATATTAAGACTATTCTTTCATAAATTAATATGCTGCAAAAAAGCGTCGCCAAAAAAGAAGTGAAAATGTTCTTTTTGGGTCTGGAAGTGGTAAAATTGGCGGAGAAGCGATGAATGTAATATGAACTTGTCATAGAACGAATGTCCACCGTTTCAACAACCGTTGCAATGAATTTGCATCACTTCTTAAGGTGTAATCCGAATTCAGTGTTTTGAATGTGAATTAAAAATTTTGTGATATTTTCCCAAATAAATAATTTTTATACTTTTTTATGATTTTTAATGCATTCTAACGCTTGTTTATAACGTTTTCCCTCGAATATTTTCAAATATTATCGATTTTTCTATAATGGATTTAGCATTTTTATGGCAAAATTTAAATAATTTGTACCATTTTATTTATTCTTACTCTTTTTTTAAACTATTTGAAAAAAGAAAACAAAAAATTACGCATTAAAATATAAGTGAAGACATTTTTGGAAGTGCTTTTTAAGTTGTGCCTTTAGAACAACTCCCAATTATTTGCTGGGAAATGTGTGGAACTACCCTACAGGAAATGGATCAACCACAGAACTGGTACAGGACTAGTCCCTGGTGTGTATGGACCAGTCCCAGTTCTGATCAAAACGTATGGAAGGGACCGTCCACTTTAACATGGGTTTGTCATTGACGGAGTAAACTTACATTTTAGGACGCATCTTGGACTCATCCCAAAGGACAATTTAGCAGGAGCAACCCATAAACAGGTCCTCAGGAACCAGTCTCGGACAAACTCTTAGAAATCTCTTTCAATTTGGGCTCCTAATTGAACCCGAAATGAAAAAAACTTTTGAAATATGTTGAACAAAAGGTTATTCTGATAATTTTATTTCACTAAATGTGAAAATTGCAACTAACTGGAGCACAGGTACCAGTTCTGTGATAGGTCCGTCAGTGGCAATTTGCAGCAATTTCCCCATAGGGTACTTTTAGTTGCTTTATTATAAATTGATTGTCGAGTTATTTTGATGTCTATTTTTATTCAATTTTATGAAATAAAAAATTAGTTGAACCTATAAGTTCAGTCTATAAAGTTTTAGCTAGGGGGGCTATAGCCCCCCCTAGGAAAATTGTCTAGCTACGCTAATGATCGAATTCATGCCCTCATAAATTGAAATCGGTCTATATGAGGGCTATATCGGAACATAGCCCGACAGGCAGTGAGACCTCTCAAAAATGGTCGCCTAAGTTTTGTCCACATTTGGGAGTTGTCCACTTATGAGTGGTTAGCTTTAATGTGTTAAAATAGCAACTGTACACTTTTGAGATTGGCCAAATTTAAGAGTTTTGATTGTATACCAAAGATAGTTCAGCTCTTTATGGACTTTAATTATACTTCCAATTTCATGATAACCATATAAAATTAGCGGTGTTTGTATGCTTCAGAGGTTAAATCAGTGTACTTGTTTATATTTGGAGCTATATCGCAATATGGGCGTGTATAGCCCAATTTCGAACGTTTTCTGCCTGCAGACGTTTTCTGCCTGACGCATGGACATAGTTATATATAAAAAGATATGTTATTTCGATGTGTTACAAAGGGAATGACAAACTTATAATAGCCCTATCACCAACCTATGATGGTTGGTATAATTAATTGATCCAATTAAAACTGTAAATGACGCAATTAAAGGGTGATACGATCAAAATTTGGTCAAGGGAAAACGCGTGTAAATCGGTGAAATAGTTTATTTAAAAAATCAAATTAAATTTCTTTTTCAAGTTCAATTAGTATAAAATTCAGGAAAAATATTCAGTTAGGCTTTCGCTTTTGCAAATCCGAATTGCCGGGCCTCACGCTTGACACCTGCCATCAGATTTTGTACAACCTTGTCCACCTTCTTCGCCGCAGAAAGCCAGTTTGCCTTGAACTGCTGCTCGTCCTTAGCAGTTTTTTTGGTCTTCTTTAGGTTCCGCTTGACAATAGCCCAGTATTTCTCAATTGGGCGGAGCTCTGGCGTGTTGGGAGGGTTCTTGTCCTTGGGAACCACCTGCACGTTGTTGGCGGCGTATCACTCCATGGCGTTTTTACCGTAATGGCAAGATGCCAAATCCGGCCAAAACAGTACGGAACAACCGTGTTTCTTCAGGAAAGGCAGCAGACGTTTATTCAAACACTCTTTCACGTAAATTTCTTGGTTGACAGTCCCGGAAGCTATGAAAATGCTGCTTTTCAAGATATTTCTTTGCGAACTTTGACAGTTTTATGTGCTTGAAAATATCTGCTACCTTTCCCCTTCCTTTTGCCGTATAAAACTCCTGTCCCGGAAGCTGCTTGTAGTCGGCTTTGACGTAGGTTTCGTCGTCCATTACCACGCAGTCAAACTTCGTCAGCATCGTCGTGTACAGCCTCCGGGATCGCGCTTTGGCCGTCGTATTTTGTTTATCATCGCGATTTGGAGTCACTACCTTCTTGTAAGTCGATAGTCCGGCTCGTTTTTTGGCTCGATGCACGGTTGTAGACGATACACCCAGCTTATTTGCGGCATCTCGGAGAGAGAGGTTAGGGTTTCGCTTGAAACTACCGGCAACTCTCTTTGCCGATCCAGACTTCCTGGCTGTCGACAAACGTTCCCCAAACACTTTAATTACATTTGTAACGGTTGATTTGGCAACTTTTAGCGATTTTGCCAGCTTTGCGTGCGAGTAGCTCGGATTTTCGCGATGCGCGAGCAAAATTTTGATACGCTGCTCTTCTGGCTTGGACGGCATTTTGACAACTGAAGAGTGAATTCCAAAATCAAAATAGGACCAACATTCTACACACACACACCTTCAAAATGAGGGGTGTTCAGGTTTTTTAAATGCAAAATTGAGAGAAATACGTCAAGTTTATATTGACCAAATTTTGACCGTATCACCCTTTAATTAATTGATCCAATTAAAAATGTAATTGACGCAATTAATTTTTATGGCTGGTCTATGATTTAATTAAACAATTAAAATTAATATTAAAATTTATATACTTAATTGATAAGTTTATCAAAATCAATTTGTTTTTTATGGGAAACCAAAATAACTCAAGTCGTCTCTTGCAGAAACTCTCTGTTCTAACATAGCGTTACTTTAGTGGACATTGAGAGAAATGTCAATAGTGTTACTCCACATACACAAATGTTTTCTTTGCAAAGATTATCATTTTTTGCATCAACTTTACTTAATTTTAAAAACTAATTACGCATGTTAAAGCACATTTCTAGTTTTTCTATCACTGTAGACCTAAAGTCAGTTTTGTTTATGATGACTGGATGCATTGGGCAAATCACTAACGATATACGTTGCAGGTACATAGTCGAAAACTTCTCCAAGGCGATATTTCATTACGGATTCTGCAGTTGATGATATGGTTGGCCGTAATACTTCATAGAATTCTTTCCAATTGTCATTGAATTGTTTGTTTAAATTTTCTTCAAGATCTTTTTGGCCTTTGAAAAGATTTGTCATATATATATTGAGTCCTTTAATATCAGTGATCTCCAGATGGAGTTCCTCCAAATGCGTGAAAGTATGACAGTATCTATCGTACAACTTAAATTTCATCATTACTTTTGCTATCAAATGTTCTGAAAAGATATGAGAATAAGAGTGATAAATTAATAATACATATTATTAACATATGACCAAAGAATTTCGAAGGACACAATACCGTATTTGTGCCAGATGACAAATTCCGTTGATATAACCGTTAAAATGGTGATATTACCCAGCAAAAACTCCTATTAAAGGGTGATACGGTCAAAATTTGGTCAATATAAACTTGACGTATTTCTTTCAATTTTGCATTTAAGAAACCTTAACACCCCTCATTTTGAAGGTGTGTATGTGTAGAATGTTGCTCCTATTTTGATTTTGGAATTCACTCTTCAGTTGTCAAAATGCCGTCCAAGCAAGAAGAGCAGCGTATCAAAATTTTGCGCGCATCGCGAAAATCCGAGCTACTCGCACGCAAAGCTGGCAAAATCGCTAAAAGTTGCCAAATCAACCGTTACAAATGTTATTAAAGTTTTTGGTGAACGTTTGTCGACAGCCAGGAAGTCTGGATCGGGGGGAAATCGAAAATCGGAAGCCGCTGAGACGACAAAGAGAGTTGCTGGTAGTTTCAAGCGAACCCCTAACCTCTCTCTCCGAGATGCCGCAAATAAGCTGGGTGTATCGTCTACAACCGTGTATCGAGCCAAAAAACGAGCCGGACTATCGACTTACAAGAAGGTAGTGACTCCAAATCGCGATGATAAACAAAATACGACGGCCAAAGCGCGATCCCGGAGGCTGTACACGACGATGCTGACGAAGTTTGTAATGGAATGGACGACGAAACCTACGTCAAAGCCGACTACAAGCAGCTTCCGGGACAGGAGTTTTATTCGGCAAAAGGAAGGGGAAAGGTAGCAGATATTTTCAAGCACAAAACTGTCAAAGTTCGCAAAGAAATATCAGGTTTGGCAAGCCATCTGTACCTGTGGCTTGAAAAGCAGCATTTTCATAGCTTTGAGTGTGTTTGAATAAACGTCTGCTGCCTTTCCTGAAGAAACACGGTTGTTCCGTACTGTTTTGGCCGGATTTGGAATCTTGCCATTACGGTAAAAAGGCCATGGAATGGTACGCCGCCAACAGCGTGCAGGTGGTTCCCAAGGACAAGAACCCTCCCAACATGCCAGAGCTCCGCCCAATTGAGAAATACTGGGCTATTGTCAAGCGGAACCTAAAGAAGACCAAAAAAATTGCTAAGGACGAGCAGCAGTTCAAGGAAAACTGGCTTTCTGCGGCGAAGAAGGTGGACAAGGTGGCTGTACAAAATCTGATGGCAGGTGTCAAGCGTGAGGCCCGGCAATTCGGATTTGGAAAAGCGAAAGCCTAACTGAATATTTTCCTGAATTTTATACTAATTGAACTCGAAAAAGAAATTTAATTTGATTTTTTAAATAAACGATTTCACCGATTTACACGCGTTTTCCCTTGACCAAATTTTGACCGTATCACCCTTTACCAGGTATGAGTATAGGAAAGTCTGCGCAAAATTTTGTAACCACTTCGTCATAGGTATACATACAATATTACTTCTACACGGGCATGATATTAAAGGAAAGTAATTCGGTGCATGTTTACCAGCAGCCGAAAACTAAGCACTTCGTTGCAAACATATAAGCTCTTCAAAAATATTATAACTGCACAAATAAACTCTTACAGTTAAGTTTTGTATTCTTGTCCTTTTTGTACCTATCTCTTGCCCTGTTTATATTTATGGAAAATAATTTTTACATGAAAAATCTCCTGTTGTTGTGTAATCCAACGCGTTGACTCTACGGCATGGATCTATTCGATGATTTAATTTTTCAGTATAAATGATAATATTATACAACTGATATTTATTGTGAATGCTAACCCATTATTTCAACCGTCGAACTGAACGGACGTTTTTTTAAAAGCGGATTATTTCATCGTTATAAGTACTTATTACGAATTTCAAGTGTGGTGGTAAATTAAGTCACAATGCAGCGAAATTCAAAATCATCCACTGGGTTGCTAACTTCAGGGCTCAGTGGACGAGATCTTCACTGCATTGCATGAAGTATTCAGTTTTATTGAAAGCTCACTATCTTTCAATGAATACACAATTGTGGCTTTTCTAGCTATCGAAGGGGCATTAAATAACGTCTATCCGAGCTCGATATTAGATGGATTGACAACTCTGAATGTTGGCCAAGAAATAATGAGGCTGTTAGACGAACTTCTAACGGATCGACATATTTCAGCCACACTAGGACAAGCAAACATACAAAGGTATATGAACAGAGGCACGCCCCAAGGAGGAGTTCTATAACCTTTTCAGGGGAATGATGCTATAAATAACCTTTTCCCTAGAAAAAGAAAGAATAAAAGTGGTGGCATATGCAGATGATGTGCCTCTAGTAGTCAGGGGAAAATTCCCATCCACAATTAGGGACATTATACAAGAAGCTTTTCGTGAGACTGGGAAATGGGCGAAAGAGAATGGTCTTGGGGTAAATACTGCAAAGACAGAACATGTCATGTGCTACACTGATGTATCCAAATTGGATGGACAAGTGAGTTTTGGAGTATATTCGAAATATCTGGAACTTCGAATAGCAAAAATATTACTTAATCACTGTAGTGTTTTTCAGGCTGAAATATTAGCAATAAGAGAGGTGGGAAATTGGCTGAGAAGTAATGTTCCAACAAATGTTGGCATTAACATCCCAGCAAAAAAAAAAATGGAAGTTCTTCAAAAGGCACAACTTTAAAAGCACTTCCAGAAGATGTACTCCCAATGATGTTCTTTATTTTAACTACCCAGGAACCCAGCAAAAAATTTTGGAAGTTCTTGTCAAGGCACAACTTTAAAAGAACTTCCAAAAATGCTCTCCCAGAGATGCTCTTTATTTTAACTGCACAGGAAGTTCATTTGAGTCAATTTCGTTATAAGTCGCTTTTTTATATTTTTAATGGGAAATTTATTTTTTTTTGTGTTTCGAATAGGTTAGAAACAGATTAAGAATTAACAAGTATATACGGCCGTAAGTTCGGCCAGGCCGAAGCTTATGTACCCTCCATCATGGATTGCGTAGAAACTTCTTCTAAACACTGCCATCCACAATCGAATTACTTAAGTTGCGGTAACGCTTGCCGATGGCAAGGTATCTTAAAACCTCCTAACACCATCTTCTAAATTGTATGTAAGTCCATGCGTGGTATATATTAAATCAAAAACAAAAAAGATCGATCCAATACGTATATAATTCAGTTTGACAAAGTAGACATACAATTTTGACAACATTTTCTACAGAAATAAAATTTTAACAAAATTTTCTATAGAAATAAAATTTTCACAAAATTTTCTATAGAAATAAACTTTTGACAAAATTTTCTATAGAAATAAAATCTTGGAAGATTATTTTTGGCTCGAGTGGCAACCATGATTATGAACCGAATAAAATTTTAACAAAATTTTCTCTAGAAATAAAATTTTGACAAAATTTTCTATAGAAATAAAATTTTGACAAAATTTTCTATAGAAATAAAATTTTGACAAAATTTTCTATAGAAATAAAATTTTGGTAGACTATTTTTGGCTCTAGTGGCAACCATGATTATGAACCGATATGGACCAATTTTTGTGTGATTGGACCAATTTTGGTATGGTGGTTAGCGACCATATACTAACATCATGTTCCTAATTTGAACCGGATCGGATGAATTTTGCTCCTCCAAGAGGCTCCGGAGGTCAAATCTGGAGAACGTTTTATATGGGGGCTATATATAATTATGGACCGATATGGACCAATTCTGGCACGCTTGTTAAAGATCATATACTAACACCATGTTCCAAATTACATCCGGATTGGATGAAATTTGCTTCTCTTGGAGACTTCGCAAGCCAAATCTGGGAATCGGTTTATATGGGGGCTATATATAATTATGAACCGATGTGGACCAATTTTTGCATGGTTGTTAGAGACCATATACCAATATCATGTCAGGCGGATCGGATGAAATTTGCTTCTCTTTGAGGCTCCGGAACCCAAATCTGGAGATCGGTTTATATGGGCGCTATATATTGTTAGAGACCATATACCAACACCATGTACCAAATTTCAGCCGGATCGGATGCAACTTGCTTCTCTTTGAGGCTTCGCAAGCCAAATCTGGAGATCGGTTTATATGGAGTCTATATATAATTAAGGACCGATGTGGACCAATTTTTGCATGATTGTTAGAGACCATATACCAACACCATGTACCAAATTTCAGCCGGATCGGATGAAATATGCTTCTCTTAGAGGCTCCACAAGCCAAATCTGGGGATCGGTTTATATGGGGGCTATATATAATTAAGTACTGATATGGACCAATTTTCGCATGGTTGTTAGAGACCATATACCAACATCATGTACCAAATTTCAGCCGGATCGGATGAAATTTTCTTCTCGTTGAGGCTCCGCAAGCCAAATCTGGGGATCCGTTTATATGGGGGCTATATATAATTATGGACCGATGTGAACGAATTTTTGCATGGTTGTTAGAGACCATATACCAACACCATGTGCCAAATTTCAGCCGGATCGGATGAAATTCGCTTCTCTTTTAGGCTCCGCAAGCCAAATCTGGGGATCGGTTTATATGGGGGCTATATATAATTATGGACCGATGTGAACGAATTTTTGCATGGTTGTTAGAGACCATATACCAAATTTCAGCCGGATCGGATGAAATATGCTTCTGTTAGAGGCTCCACAAGCCAAATCTGAGGGTCCCTTTATATGGGGGCTATACGTAAAAGTGGACCGATATGGCCCATTTTCAATACCATCTGACCTACATCGATATCAACTAATTGTGCCAAGTTTCAAGTCGATAGCTTGTTTCGTTCGGAAGTTAGCGTGATTTCAACAGACGGACGGACGGACGGACATGCTTCGGTCGACTCAGAATTTCACCACGACCCAGAATATATATACTTTATGGGGTCTTAGAGCAATATTTCGATGTGTTACAAACGGAATGACAAAGTTAATATACCCCATCCTATGATGGAGGGTATAATAAAATGGTAAAAATTATTTAAATTTAGCCGAAAAAATGCTAAAGCCTTTGTAGAAAAATTTCGAATTTTTTAAAATATTTGATCACAAAAGTTCCAGACAAGCGTTATAATGCATTAAAAATCATAAAAAAATTTTAAAATTATTTATTTGTCAAAATATCACAAAATTTCTTAATTCGCATCAAAAGCACTGAATTCGCCTCACACCTTAAGAAGTGATTCAAATTCAGTGCAGCGGCTGTTGAAATGGTGGACATCCGTCCTATGACATGCCCATGTTAAATTCATCGCTTCTGCGTCAATTTGGCACCACTTCCGGATCCAAAAAGAACATTTGCACTACTTTTTTTGCTGGGAAGTTCATTTAATTCAATTTTTATAACATGCTTTTTTCATGTTTTTAATGCGTAATTTTAACTTTTTTGGTTTCAAATTGGTTATAAACAGTTTAAGAATTCATAAAATGGTACAAATTATTTAAATTTTGTCGAAAAAAATGCTAAATCCAATCTGAAAAAATTGTGAATTTTTGAAAATATTTGAGGTCAAACGTTTCCGACAAGCGTTAGAATCCATTAAAAATTATAAAAAATTATAAAAATTATTTATTTGACAAAATATCACAGAATTTTTTAATTTACACCCAAAACATTAAATTCGTATCACACCTTAAGAAGTGATGCAAATTCAGTGCACCGGCTGTTAAAATGGAGGACTTCCGTCCTATAACAAGCCCATGTTAAATTCATCGCTTCTGCGTCGATTTTGCACCACTTCCGGATCCAAAAAGAACATTTTCATTACTTTTTTGGCGACGCTTTTTTGCTGGGATATAGATAGTCAACCTGCAATAAAATCCTTGGATTCTGTGTTCCTTAACTCGAAAACGGCCATCGACTGCCACAAATCTCACAACAAGATGACTGAGCAGTACAATATTCACCTAATATGAGTATGGCCAGGAATATACCGGGGAACTGCGAAGCGGATGAGTTAGCAAGGCTAGGAACTATCTTACATATTGCAGGGGAACGAGAATCTGTTGGAATGCTCTTACTGCGTGAGAAGGCTGTTATGATGGCAAATGTTCGATGGGAGAATTGCAAGGGTTGTAACGACGCCAAGCAAATATGTCCTCATTTAAACTTAAACCGCACACTAGATATGCTAGTGTTCTCTATATCGGGTCGCTGCCTGATTTTGCAAAAACTATTGGCGTGAAGTATAATGACTACTGTATGAACTGTCTTGATGCGGAGGAAAAGGAATCAATTAAACACCTCTTGTGTGAGTGTCCTGCATTTTGCGTAAGGCGTAAACGAATTTTAGGGGCGTATAGCTTTAGATTACTGGCGGACCTGAAAACGTTAACTTAAGCAGTCTGCTAATGTTTTTGGAACAATCTGGTTGGTAATGCAGAGAAGAAGTATGATCACCCCAAAGCAAAATGTTATTTTTGGACGGTGAACAGGAACAAACATATGCATGGTTGCCGAACAAACATGCTTTAATAATGTTCCCGTTCAAAAATAACATTTTGCTCTTGAAAATTGTTTGAGGTGATCGTATTCCTTGTCTGGGTGTGGGATTTCCACATCATCCTCAGTTCCTTGTAATGGGCGATCTACTCATTTCAATTACACAGCACCACTCAGAACTTCCAAACAAAAAGTCACTTATCCCAGTACTCGCACGCAGAGAAGGAATATGGTCACCTCAAACATGTTTTAAGAGCAAATGTTATTTTTGTATGGTGACCATGTAACATGTTTGTCACTAAAATGTTGTTTTCTCGTCAAATATAACCTGCTTGCCGAAATCAGATACATGATTTCCGAGAAAATAACATGGTTTCGAAAACCATGTTACAGGGTCACAACCCAAAAATAACATTTTGCTATTAAAACATGTTTGAGGTGATCATATTCGCGATGGGAGGAGGAAAGTAATTTCTGAATTTTACCGTTCGTTTTTTTATGAGCCTCTATTGTTTTTTTTCGCAAAATTCGATTTTGAGCATTTTTTTTTGCAATTTTCTTCTATTATTCGCATAGTCATAGCTCGAAAAATGCAGTGAAGTTTGTTTTAATTGTTTTGTAAAATTTTCGATAGTTCAATAGCTGTAGTCGAAAAACGGAAAAATCGTTGAAAAAAAGTATTTATTCGACATTTTTGCGGTTTTGAGCATGAAGAAATTTTTCCGACTTTTTATAATCAGCATTTTTGTTGGCCCAGCCAAGAGCTATAACTTAAAAAACTTCACAGCATTTCTCATCCAATGCGTCCAAGTACGCCACTGCAGTATATTGTCGTCGGAAATCGATTTACTAGAGATTTAATGCCATGTTATGACCTTCAATGGCCGTAAGCTGTCTCCTTTGTACAAAGTACATTTAACGTACTTTAGTACATATAATTATATAATGGCTTATTTACTAGCTTGACTTCGGTCCTCATATTGAGGAATCTGTGAATAAGGTTAAGGGTGTTTTGGGTTTCATTAAGAGATGGTCCAAGGAATTTGTTGATCCTTATTTGACGAAAAGGCTCTTTACGACTCTGGTTAGGCCGATATTGGAGTATGCGTGTGTTGTCTGGTCACCAAGTTAAAGGTTAAGGTTAAAGTGGCAGCCCGATTAAATTTCAGGATCACTTAGACTATTCAGTCCATTGTGATATGCTAACTGGTCACCAAGTTATCGCTATTCTATTGATCGTTTTGAATCTGTCCAGAAGAATTTTCTTATTTTTGCTTTGAGAGGGCTAGGCTGGAATAATTTATTTGACTTGCCTCCTTATTCTAGCCGTCTTTTATTAATTGATCTTCCTTCTCTTGAGCGTGGAAGGATCATGCATGGTATTGTATTTCTCACTAATCTTATTAATGGAGATATTGATTCAAACTACCTAACCTCGAAATTTTGCTATAATGTTCCTAATCGTTTAACAAGGAACTTTGTACTCTTAAAGATCGACTTTTGTAGACATAACTATGAATTATTTAATCCGTTTAACGTTTTGTGTAGAAACTATAACTCGGGGTATACATTGCTCTCGTTATCTGAATCGATTCCAGCCATAAAGGAAACTATACTTAAGTTGGACAATAAGGTTGCTGAACCAAGGGTTGTTGCCTTCTAATTTTTCAGGTAGATTGCTTTACATTTGAGTATGACTGCGGAAGTCCCTATTGTCTTGCGGTGGCCCCTACTGACCTAAAGGCTCAGGGGGTCCTTTCTGACCAATTTTCAAACACACGATGCGCTCATACTCTGACATCTGAAATTTTTAGCCTTGTTTGGCTCAGCGTGGTATTGGGGTCCCTTCTGACCTATCTGTTGATATATGTTGAACCTTTATTGAGTTCCACGGAGCCCCTACTGACCCATCTCGAATAACTAACTTAGAAGTCCCTTCTGACTCGCTGTGGTCCTTTTTTTTATAGAATTGTATTTAATTGAATTGAAATGTTATATTTTGTAATGTCCCGGCTGCTATTAGCCGTGTAAATAAATAAATAAATTACAGATATTTTATGATATTATAAAAACTTAGAAATGGTATCCAGAATGCTTGGGAAGGGAACTGTTTCGGATTTGACCATCTCATCAGTTCCTTTTTTCTGACAATCTACTCATGTGACTTTTGATTTTATTACAAAACTTACCAATATCAAGTTCCAATTTGCCATCTGTATTCAAATCCAATTGTACAATTTTCCCCTTCATTTTGTAGTTTGATTTGATGGTGAATTTTGGTACCTTCAATTTGGTTGTAAAAACCAATTTCTTAGTATCATAACTAAAATTTTAATGTTATATAATATGTGGAAATTTTAAAATGAATTTTTTTAAGATTGCTTACCTTGGTTCTTCCATGTGAACACTACTTAAGCCTTTTATTTCAACATCCTTTAAATCAACATCAATGGCTAATGGACTTTTAGAATTCTCAATTTTTACTTCGTTGATATGAAGTGGATCCAAAGCACCAGCAGATTTTAAACCCGGTACACCTACGGGCACGGGGGCGATTTATTAAAATACATTATTTTATAGTTTAGATTAATTATTTAAAATAAACATTAAAAATAATAAATGAATAAAATGTTTGAAAAACAGGTGTAACAAACGTTGTATCTCTAAGAAAAGTTAACATTTTTACCAACCCAAAAATACGTTCGTTGTAAAATTTTAAATAAGTACATTTTTATTCTAAACTACACTCGTTCACATTTGCAAAATGAATGTTTCGTGGTAAAAGTGTAATATACAGCGAAATCTCTCAAACTTGTATACTCGGATAAACGGACGCCTCCCAAATGTGACAAGTTATATTCTTGAAAATTATGTAACTGATTTCTGCAAGCATGTTATGTTTGGCTAGAAAAAACGTTATTGCGACAAACATGTTACATGGTCACTAGAGCTCGATCGAAGCGGTTTTTTTGCCGAAGGCGATGTTGGGCAGAAAAGCAATAATCGGCCGAAGCCGATTGTTTTCCTCAAATTTGTAATTAAAGAAATTTGGTGTGTTTTAGTTCAATATTTATACCCTGCGCCACACTGTGGAACAGGGTATTATAAGTTAGTGCATATGTTTGTAACACCCAGAAGGAGACGAGATAGACACATGGTGTCTTTGGCAATAATGCTCAGGGTGGGTCCCTGGGTCGATATAACCATGTCCGTCTGTCCGTCTGTCCGTCCGTCCGTCTGTCTGTGAACACATTTTTGTGATCAAAGTCTAGGTCGCAATTTAAGCCCAATCGCCTTCAAATTTGGCACATGTTCCTAATTTGGGTCAGAATAGAACCCTGTTGATTTTGGAAGAAATCGGTTCAGATTTAGATATATCTCCCAAATATATCTTTCGCCCGATATGCACTAATATGGACCCAGCAGCCAGAGTTTTATACCGATTTGCTTGAAATTTTGTAAAAACATAACACTTAGTCGTATAGTCAAGTGTGCAAAATTTGATTGAAATCGGTTCAGATTTAGATATAGCTCCCATATATATCTTTCGCCCGATATGGACTAATATGGTCCTAAAAGCCAGAGTTTTGGCCCAATTTGGTTGAAATTTTGCACAGGGAGTAGATTTAGCATTGTAGCTATGTGTGCCAAATTTGGTTGAAATCGGTTCAGATTTAGATATAGCTCCCATATATATCTTTCGCCCGATATGGACTAATATGGTTCTAATAGCCAGAGTTTTGGGCCCAATTTGGTTGAAATTTTGCACAGGGAGTAGAATTAGCATTGTAGCTATGCGTGCTAAATTTGATTGAAATCGGTTCAGATTTATATATAGCTCCCATATATATCTTTCGCCCGATATGGACTAATATGGTTCTAATAGCCAGAGTTTTAGGCCCAATTTGGTTGAAATTTTGCACAGGGAGTAGAATTAGCATTGTAGCTATCCGTGCTAAATTTGATTGAAATCGGTTGAGATTTAGATATAGCTCCCATATATATCTTTCGCCCGATATGGACTAATACGGTCCCAGAAGCCAGAGTTTTAACCCAATTTCATTGAAATTTTGCAATAGTAGTACAATTAGTAGTGTAGTCAAGTGTGCAAAATTTTATTGAAATCGGTTCAGATTTAGATATAGCTCCCATATATATCGTTCGCCCGATTTACACTCATATGACCACAGTGGCCAATATTTTACTCCAATTTAATTGAAATTTTGCACAGGGAGTAGAATTAGCTTTGTAACTATGTGTGCCAAATTTGGTTGAAATCTGTTCAGATTTAGATATAGCTCCCAAATATATGTTTTTCTGATTTCGACAAAAATGGTAAAAATACCAAAATTTTCCTTGTAAAAGCGCCACTGCTTAGTCGAAAAGTTGTAAAAAGACTCTAATTTTCCTAAACTTCAAATTGCTTTAGATTTAAATGTTTCCCATATTCTTTTACTAACATTGTGTTCCACCCTAGTGCATTAGGCATTAGCGTAGCTAGACAATTTTCCTAGGGGGTGCTATAGCCCCCCTAGCTAAAAATGTATAGACTGAACTTATAGGTTCAATTAATGTTTTATTTCATAAAATTGAATAAAAAATTAGACATCAAAATAACTCGTCAATTAATTTATAATAAAGCAACTAAAAGTAGTTCCACACTTTTCCCAGCAAAAAAATTATGCGTTGTTCTAAAGGCACAACTTTAAAAGTACTTCCAAAAATGTCCTCAATTATTTTAACTACACAGGAAGTTTTTTTAATTGATTTTTTTCATATTTTAATGTGTAATTTTTTGTTTTTTTTTTCAAATAGTTTAAAAAAAGAGTAAGAATAAATAAATTGGTACAAATTATTCAAATTTTGCCACAAAACTGCTAAATTCATTATAGAAAAATCGATATCAAAAAATTTTTTAATTCACATTCAAAACACTGAATTCAGATCACACCTTAAGAAGTGATGCAAATTCATTGCAACGGCTGTTGAAACGGTGGACATTTGTCCTATGACAAGCTCATATTACATTCATTGCTTCTCCGCCAATTTTGCACCACTTCTAGACCCAAAAAGAACATTTTCACTACTTTTTGGCGACGCTTTTCCGCAGCATTATTAAGATATTAATTTATGAAAAATAGTTTTAATATCAATTACTATTTTTTTAATTAAATTGACTAAACTAAATCAATCATAAGTTCAACCACAGCTTTATTTCATAAATATCTGACTTCAAACATTGCCATCGGCAACTGCTACCACAACCCAAGTAATTCGATTGTTCATGGAAGTCTTTAGCGGAACTTTGTGCGATTGTATACACTTGTTTAATTTTTATAAAAATTAAAAAAAAAAAAACTATTGACATTTATTGAAAAATGGAAAATCATAAATAGAGTTTCAAATTCTGGGGGGGGGCTAAAATTTTTCTGGGGGGGTCTAAGACACCTCCCCAGAGGCCTTCCTACGCTTATGGCATTAGGTTAGGTTAGGTGGCAGCCCGAAGTATCAGGCTCACTTAGACTATTCAGTCCATTGTGATACCACATTGGTGAACTTCTCTCTTATCACTGAGTGATGCCCGATTCGATGTTAAGCTCAATTACAAGGGACCTCCTTTTTATAGCCGAGTCCGAACGGCGTTCCACATTGCAGTGAAACCACTTAGAGAAGCTTTGAAACCCTCAGAAATGTCACAGCATTACTGAAGTGGGATAATCCCCCGCTGAAAAACTTGTTGATGTTCGGTCGAAGCAGGAATCGAAGCAGGAACCATTGTACCACGGTGTCTCCCCATTAGCCGACTTAAATTTTGAGTCTATAGATTTTGTAGAAGTCTATCAAATTCTGTCCAGATCGAGTGATATTTAAATGTATGTATTTGGGACAAACCTTTATATATAGCCCCCAACACATTTGATGGATGTGATATGGTATCGAAAATTTAGATCTACAAAGTGGTGCAGGGTATAATATAGTCGGCCCCGCCCGACTTTAGACTTTCCGTACTTGTTTTTTTTTTCAACAAAGGCATAAAAAACAATAAAGAAATTTAGACCAATTGTCTACTATTGTCAAGAAATTAAATTATGACATAATATTAACTGATAATATTAATAGATAACCGTCATAATATTAACAGATACAAACAATGTGGAACGCCGCTCGGACTCGGCTATAAAAAGTAGATCCCTTGTCATTGAGCTTCACATAGAATCGGGCAGCACTCAGTGGTAAGAGAGAAGTTCATCACTGTGGTATCACAATGGACTGGGTAGGTGAGCCTGAAATATCGGGTTGCGACTATACCTAACCTAACCATACTGCGATGATAGACCAGAGCAGTTCCGGAAGTGCACCCATTCCAGGCACCCGTTACAACTCACCGAAAGCTAACGGTGGAGAATTTGATTTCGGCAGACTGAAAATTACCATGGTCCGGGTACCATTTCCCCTATCCCGACTCAATTCAGTGCTGAAGGCCGTGTGTGTCTTTATTAAATTGTTTTACAACTTGTAGAAGACGTCAATTTATATCACCAAAACTAAATGAAAATTTCCTTTGCGAAGAAAAAATTATATTTTTGAATGTATCAAGGGCTCGCATTTGAAAACATAGGACACATAGTCACCAAAACTTCATTACGCTGCAGTAGAGTTTACCATTAGCGTAATAATTTCCTAACTGATTTCAGACGTATTCATAAAAAGTTAATCGACGTTTATAAACGACTGATAGACTATTTCGTGAAAAATAGCATTCATAAACGATTAATTGCTTACCAAACCTTTAATAAGTCTAGACCTACTGAATTCATACCTACCAATATTATGTAAATTTATCGCCATCTTAAACTTTCTTTTGTTATTTTACTGAGAAATGCGTGAAAAATTAGCTCGAGAAATTTAAAAGATGAAATCCATTAGATTAGTCATGTGTTTTTAATAACAATAGACTTGATATTCGAATATAATCCGGTTCGATTAATACCAATATCGATACTAACATATTAACTTATTATGAAATGTATTGTGAGTAATGCATTCTGTATAAATTAATTTATCCTGGAAAACTATGTTTCTCCACAAAACCATTAAAATTTTGACACTTTATTTTTATTAAGATCAACCGGATATCATTCGTTCTTCATCACTACGATGAAATGACAAGATATCAGAGAGAATAAAAACACAAGAGGACAAAAATTTCTCTTCTACAAAAACAACAAATGTCAACCGTATAGATGTCGCAGAATGCCTGCAGCTTTGGTATTACCGACGTTGCGGTCGAAGTGCTGTTTTGATAAATTGTTTATAAATGCATCGGCAGTTATAATTTCAAATTGTCTGCCAAAAAATTTAATGAAATGAAAACATTTATAAAAAAGTATATACAGCAGTAAGGTCGGCCGGGCCGAATCTTAAATACCCACCACCATGATCCAAATATTAGGGTTTCCTTTGAAATTTCAGGAGGGCTTGAGTACTTGGACACTTTCCGAAGATAAATTTAAAGATTTCACCTATGAGGACTATATCAGATTCTGGATTTATAAGAACCATTTTTGTTTGAGGTTTAGAGGAATCATTAACATCTCTTGTAAGTGCGCAAGAAAATTATAAAATAACGTCTTGATTTGAAATCTTAAATCTGTAGATTTTCACCCGAGAAGTAAAATCTGGAAATTTTATATTGAGTTTCAAGCAATTTTCATGATCAGTGCGCCTTCTATACTCTCAAAGAAGTGAAATCGGTCTATATGGAGGCATTACCAAATGGACCGATAAAAACTTAATCCGATACACGTCTTTGTGAGCCTAAAATACCAGAATATTTACAATTTCAGGCAAATCGGATAAAAACTACGGTTTCTAGAAATCCAAGGAGTTAAATCGGGAGATCGGGCTATACTAAAATATGGACCGATACTCACCGTTTTCGGCACACCTCTTTATGGCCCGAAAATACCTCTAGATTTCCAATTTCAGACAAATTGGATAAAAACTTCGGATTCTAGAAGCCCAAGATGTAAAATCGGGAGATCGGTCTATATGGGGGCTATACCAAAACATGGAACGATACGGACCATTTTCAGCACACCTTTTGATGGTCCTCAAGTACCTCTAGATTTGCAATTTCCGGCAAATTGCATAAAAACTGCGGTTTCTATAAGCCCAAGACCCCAAATCGGGAGGTCGGTTTATATGGGGACCATACCAAAATATGGACCTATGCTCACCATTTTTGGCACACCTCTTTACGGTTCTAAAGTACCTCTCGATTTCCAATTTCAGGCAAATATGATAAAAACTGCGGTTTCTATAAGCCCAAGAAGTAAAATCGGGAGATCGGTCTATATGGGGGCTATACCAAAACATGGACCGATACTCACCATTTTTGGCACACCTTTTTAACAGGTTGGCTGATAAGTCCCCGGTCTGACACATAGATGGCTAGTATTAAATGCATATTATTTTTATATAGTACCAACCTTCAAATGATTCGTGTCAAAATTTGACGTCTGTAAGTCAATTAATTTGTGAGATAGAGCGTCTTTTATGAAGCAACTTTTGTTATTGTGAAAAAAATGGAAAAAAAGGAATTTCGTGTTTTGATAAAATACTGTTTTCTGAAGGGGAAAAATACGGTGGAACCAAAAACTTGGCTTGATAATGAGTTTCCGGACTCTGCTCCAGGGAAATCAACAATAATTGATTGGTACACCCAGAGAAGGAATATGATCACCTCAAACATGTTTTAAGAGCAAAATGTTATTTTTGGGTGGTGACCATGTAACATGGTTTTCGCTACCATGTTATTTTCGCGGAAATCATGTATCTGATTTCGGCTAGCAGGTTATATTTGACGAGAAAATAATATTTTAGTGACAAACATGTTACATGGTCACCATACAAAAATAACATTTTGCTCTTGAAACATGGTTGAGGTGATCATATTCTTTCTCTGCGTGTATGCAAAATTCAAGCGTGGTGTAATGAGCACGGAGAACGGTGAACGCAGTGGACGGCCGAAAGAGGTGGTTACGGACGAAAACATCAAAAAAATTCACAAAATGATTTTGAATGACCGTAAAATGAAGTTGATCGAGATAGCGGAGGCCTTAAAGATATCAAAGAAACGTGCTGGTCATATCATTCATCAATATGCGGAAGCTCTGTGCAAAATGGGTGCAGGGCGAGCTCACTTTTGATCAAAAACAACAACGTGTTGATGATTCCGAGCGGTGTTTGCAGCTGTTAACTCATAATACACCCGAGTTTTTCCGGGTGTATTTTATTATGCGCATGCAATAATTTTCATCGATTATCTTGAGGAGGGAAAAACCATCAACAGTGACTATTATATGGCGTTATTGGAGCGTTTGAAGGTCGAAATCGCGGCAAAACGGCCCCATATGAAGAAGAAAAAAGTGTTGTTCCACCAAGACAACGCACCGTGCCACAAATCATTGAGAACGATGGCAAAAATTCATGAATTGGGCTTCGAATTGCTTCCACACCCACCGTATTCTCCAGATCTGGCCCCCAGCGACTTTTTCTTTGTTCTCAAACCTCAAAAGGATGCTCGCAGGAAAAAAAATTTGGCTGCAATGAAGAGGTGATCGCCGAAACTGAGGCCTATTTTGAGGCAAAACCGAAGGAGTACTACCAAAATGGTATCAAAAAATTGGAAGGTCGTTATAATCGTTGTATCGCTTTTGAAGGGAACTATGTTGAATAATAGAAACGAATTTGACAAAAAATGTGTTTTTCTTTGTTAGACCGGGGACTAATCAGCCAACCTGTTATGGTCATAAAATACCCCTAGATTTCAAATTTCAGGCAAATTGGATAAAAACTACGATTTCTATAAGTCCAAGACCCCAAATCGGGAGGTCGGTTGATAGGGGGCCTATATCAAAACCTGGACCGATGTAGCCCATCATCGAACTTGACCTGCCTGCAGACAAAAGACGAGTTTGTGCAAAATTTCAGCACGATTGCTTCATTATTGAAGACTGTAGCGTGATTACAACAGACAGACAGACAGCCAGACAGACAGACGGACATCGTTATATCGTCTTAGAATTTCTCCCTGATCAAGAATATATATACTTTATATAGTCGGAAATCGATATTTCGATGTGTTACAAACGGAATAACAAACTTATTATACCCCCGTCACCATTCTATGGTGGTGGGTATAAAAAGAACATTTGTTACTACAAAGTAGGTTTTAAATCCTATTTTCTTTACGTTTCGTAAAGTCGGCAGAGAACTGAACTGGGTGACGCCGACGCAAAACTGTATGATATTTGAGAAAAGTGCCGACAAAAACTGCATGATATTAGAGAAATGTTCTTCATGACTGCCACCTACTGACGCAGTTTCGCTTCACAGTTTGGTTCTCTTGTGTTTTTATTCTCTCTGAAGATATAACGACATGTGTTGCCACTTGATTACTAAAAGCGCACGCTAACTATATTGATGCTATTAATGATTAATGAATACCTATTTTTATACAAGGCTTATAAAATAAAAAGAGCGCGATAGCTATCACTTGTATAAAGTACACGTTAATATTTTTTTAAAAAAAGGCTGTTTGTGTTTAGTTTATCAAAAGAGGTCCGCACCGCTAAATGATAGTTATGATAACCATACCTGACTTCCATTCAGAAAACATAAGCTCTACATTTTTAGCAATGCAATCTTTCAGTTTCGGATCCTTGAACAAACATGGGTTTAGAAATTTTGCTAAATACCAAAGAAAAGATGTTTTAAATAATTTTGTTTTTTATTTTCACATAGAAAGTAAATGTGTACTTACGTATCTCTCTAAGAAAATCATCATCAGCATTTCCTGGTGCAGTAAAAATTGAAATTAAAAGAAAAACCAAGCAAAATTTCATAGTCGAACTCATTGTGCAAAAATCATAAATAAATATTTCAAATACAATTTTTATATAGGACAACACAACAAAATTTAATAAAAATATCCAGTACTTGATGCTAATCCACAAAATACTGATTTGTTTTTAAAAATTTTCAAATGTTTTTCACCCAAAATGGCTATATGGATAAATATAATTAGTACTGCGATTTAATAAAAAAAATAGAATGACAAAAATAAACAAAGATGGTGCACTTAGGACAACATATAAACAGGTTTTAATTGCAATTCTAATGTAATATAATTAAGAACATATCAACGCAATTTGTATGTGACAATAGACATTTGGGTTGTTTAATGTGCCAAAAAGAATTAATAATCCAGAAATGATGTTATCATATATTTTAGCCTGAACTGAAGTTGATGTACTTGCACAAGGCCAAATCGTCCAGAATTAAATGATTATATTAAATAAGATGTTGGCATTAATAAGGCTCAGCCACTTATCAAACTTCGATTTACAAAAAAACAATAATGTTTTTTCAACCGTAAACAATGTTTTTTTTTTTTAAAGAACAAAAATTTTAATCAAGGTTTTTAGCTCAAATTTCTCAGTTAATTTATTTATTATTTCTTGAAATTCAAAATGAGTTGCTCTAGTTTACAAATTTTAGGACAACACAATTTGCACAACATTAAGAACAAATTTCTTAAAAGTAAACATTTTCTAGAAAGCCGAATTAAATACCTGTATAAGTCTATTCAGTTCTTAATCGGTTTATGAATTGATATGCACCAAATTTTAAACGGATCAGATGAAATTTGTTCTTCAAATTTGGGGGTCGGTTTATATTTTAAAAAATTTTTTTTCGAATTCAGCAGATTAAAATACACAAGAAAAGTCACATCTCATCCAATGTGCATGAAAAGAATTTTATTTTGTAAACTAGTGTAATTAATTGTAAATTGAAACCATGCATTTGAATGTTAATCGCCGGTTTCGTTGTAAGGCTAACATGAAAAGTAAACACTTCAGATTTTCAAAAATAGCAAGTATATGTGGCCAAAAGTTCGACCAAGCCGCATCTTACATACCTTTCACAATGGTTTGCGTTTTGTTTTTGGAACCTAAATGTTCTAAAATTAACTAAAAATCATCTTCCTGGTGGATTTACTGAGTGGAGGCTCCATAAAAATAAGATTTGAATATAAATCTTATTTATGGGTATACCAGTTTAAAAATCCAAAGTATAACAGATACTTCAAATTAAAAAATGTTTTCCTAATTAAAACAAACAACTTTAAACCAAATATGTCAAATCCTCAAAATAAATGCTATCATATACGGGAAGTTTTTCGATAGTCAATCAAACGATTCAATATCGCAGTTAATTTAAAGATTTTTTCTTGTTTGTTTTTCTTTACTTTAAGGGAAATTTGCCTTCCTTCAAAGACATATGAACTTAATGGAGGCACGCAAATTTTAAAGATTTTTGGACTAAACTTAACGTAAAACATTTCTAAATAAAAATTCTTTTAATCAAAAGTAGTTTATTTTAAGATTGCATATGCATTTTGGATCAAAATTTTTGACAGTGTGCAGTTATCTACAATCTAATAACTTTCTTTTTGCCCACAGTTGCCGATGGCAACGTATCATAAATGTTCTTACCATTATCTTCTTCTAAAACACTCAAGTTGTGTAGGATGTTCTTCCTAAGTCACTACTTTTAATACATATCCAAATTTGCTCTTCTAGAAATAGACTCAACTTGTACGTTAGTAGAAATTCTTTTGAAGTACTATATAGAACTCCTTTGTTTTGCGCAGTTTTCGATACGGATATAAAATCCATTAAGGACATATAAAATAATGAATGTTTCCAAACCATATTTTGTTGTGAAAATAGGATACCTCATTTTCTGGATATCTGCACCAAAGTTCTTGCTTAAGATTTTCAGGGAAGGTTGGAGGTGGCGTCTATATGAAGATCTGGTACTTTATCTTCCCAAATATGATCGTGCAGGAAGACCTCCCCTTTGCCCGACATATTTTTTAAAGTACAGTGAAAAAACTAGACTTCTCCGATTTACTTGAAATTTACAGAGGACGTGGGGAAGACTATGAAGTTAATATGTTGTACCTGATGTTTTTGTATTTGGACGGGGACGTCCCCTTTTCTTGAAAATTTCAAAACTGGTTGCAGATGGCGTTTAGACAAAGATCCCCTACTTTATCTTTCGTTATTTGTTTTTAAAGTTAAGCGAAAAAATGAAATTGCTCCTAGCTAGTTGAAATTTACAGAGGTTAGATAATATTTGATCGTGAAGGGGGAACCCCCCTTGCCGAACCTTTAACAAATGGTAGAAATGTTCCACGATTTCCTTGAAATTTCAGTCAAGGAAATTAACGTCTCTTGTTAAAAGGAATATAAATTTATCCGATTTATAGGAAACGTCCGGCTGAAATTTGGTACTTGGTGTCAGCATATGATCTCTAACAACTATGCAAAAATTGGTCCACATCGGGCAATAATTATATATAGCCCCCATATAAACCGATCCCCCGATTTAGCTTTCGGAGCTTCTAAGAGAAGCAAATTTCATCCGATCCGGCTGAAATTTGGTACATGGTGTCAGCATATGATCTCTAACAATCATGCAAAAATTGGTCCACATCGGTTCATAATTATATATATCCACCATATAAACCGATCCACCGATTTGGCTTGCGGAGCCTCTAAGAGAAGCAAATTTCATCCGATCCGGCTGAAATTTGGTACATGGTGTAAGTATATGGTCTCAAACAACTATGCAAAAATTGGTCGAAATCGGTCAATAATTATATATCGCCCCCATATAAACCGATCCCCCGATTTGGCTTACGGAGCCTCTAAGAGAAGCAAATTTCATCCGATCCTGCTGAAATGTGGTACATGGTGTTAGTATATGGCCTGTAATGACCATACAAAAATGGTCCACATCGTTCCATAATTATATATAGTCCCCATATAAACCGATCAACTGATTTGACCTCCGGAGCCGCTTGGAAGACCAAAATTCATCTGATTCAATTGAAATTTGGAACGTGGTGTTAATATCAAACGCCCATGCAAAAATTGGTCCACATCGGTCCATAATTATATATAGCCCCCATTTAAACCGATCCCCAGATTTGACCTCCGGTGCCTTTTGGAGAAGCAAAATGCATCCATTCTGGTTGAAATTTGGTACGTAGTGGTGTTATATGATATTTAACAACCATGCCGAAAGTTATATGGGGGCTATATATGATCAGTCCATAAACATATATAGCCCCCATATAAACCGATCCCGAGATTTAGTTTTGGAGCCTTTTGGAGGAGCAAATGTCATCCGAGTCAGTTGAAATTTGGTACATTGTGCTGGTATATGGCCGTTAACAACCATGCCTAACTAGGTCCATATCGGTCTATAGTTATATGTATATAGCCCTCAGATAAATCGATCCCCAATCACACAAAAATTGGTCCATATCAAGTTCATAATTGTATATAGCCCCCATATAAGCGACCCCCATATCGGTATGCAAAAGTCCATACCGATTCGTAATTATTTGTAGACTTACCTATAACATAAATACCTTTTTTGTCTAATATATACCACGTATGGACTAACTCAGAATCTAGAAAACGATGTTAAGAAGTTTTAAGATACCACAACCCAAGTAATTCGATTGTGGATGTCAGTGTTGAGAAGAAGTTTCTACACAATCCATGGTGGAGGGCACATAAGCTTCGGCCTGGCCGAATTTACGGCCGTATATACCTGTTTGTTTTGTTCTTTAATGATAATGTGTCCGAAGGAAAACTATTAGCAAAAACCTTCTATACAAAAATAATTATATCTGTTCAGGGAAGGGAAACTCCCCTTTGGTATGGTGAAAAATCTAAACTTCCTCAATTTACTTGGAATTTATAAGGGACTTTGGGAATGTTATGAAATGAATGTAAGGTATATGATTTTTTGAAAACTTTAAGTTCACCAAAGTTCTTGAAATTTGCAGAATAGGATGCTCTCTAAATTGGAACTAGGTACTTATTGTCTGGTATTTGCACGGGAAGTGGAACTCCTTCTTACTATACTTCTTTAAGTAAAAAACTCAAATTTACATCAAATTGGCAGGCATATGATGCATAATTTTCCGGTATATTTATGTTTGAAAAGGCATCTTGTTATATTCGTCTTTTTAAGAACTTTTAAATATTTACTTTCACCAAAATATTTGACAGGAGTGTTTTTATGCAGTTGAAATTTTCAATAAAAGTGATCCAGCAATAAAAATAGGGTAACGCATTGTCGGAACAAAGTTACTTCGAACTTGATGAAATTTGTTCCTCCGGACGACAAATCAGGTCTATATAAGTGTCCTATATATAATAATCCTTTACTTGGACTTGGGTTAAATGGTGGTCATTATTTTAAGAACGTTGGTGAAGAAGTAAAAGTTAGTTCAATTTATGAATGAGGTAGTTAATTTTTTCCCATTGAACAATTAAATTTGTGTCTGGGTATTTACATGTAAAATTTAAATGTAACTCTCATTAAATTACAATGAACCCTAAAAATCTTGATTTTTTTTTATATAATCTATAAATTCACATCGATTACAAAACGTGATTGGAGAATATTTAATTAATATTTTCGGTTTGGGTGATTGTAGTAATAATTTGTTAATATTTATGAACTTAGTCAAGTTCAAAGACTTGCTCATTATACCCGAATCAAAAGTATTATTAGGCTGAATATTAAATTTGAATTTGTAACAATTCCCAGCAAAAAACATTGGAAGTGGTCCCACAAACATTTCTTTTAAAGCCCATCCCAGAATCCCCCATCGATTTTTTTCAACTTCCGATGCAGTCCTTTTGGACAAGTCCACAAACATATCTTCTAAAGCGCATCATGAGATCCCCCAATAATTTTTTTCCACTCCCGATGCAGTCCTTTTGGACAAGTCCACAAACATTTCTTCTAAAGCGCATCTTGGGATCCCCCAATGCTTTTTTTTCTACTTCCGCTGCAGTCCTTGTGGACAAGTATTAGAAAGTCTATTTTAAGTGCAAATTTTTAACAATTAAATTAAAAAAAAAAAATAGAAAATTAATAAAAAAGTAAAAAATAATAATAAACAAAAAAATAATTTCATCCCCGCTGGGATTTGAACCTATGCCGTTTGACTTTTTCGCTTCCATGGAAGTTCTTTTGAGAAGGTTTTGCAAATTACGAGAATTTTTAATTTTTTTGTTGATTTTTAATAGAAAAAATATAATTATACGAAAATATAAAAAAAACGACGCATAATATAAAAAAAAAAATAATTTTTTAGAAAAATAATTGATAAAAAATTGCCGCTGGTAAGATTTGAACTTGCGGCGTTTCTTATTTTTTCGTTCATACTAATAAAGAACATATCGAGAAGCAATTAGAAATTATTCCTTGGTGTCGTATTACGATCATATCACAAACATTTAAATTAACCTTTCGACGCTTTATGTTCAATGGCGTATGTGGCTGAGTGTGCTAAGCCGTTCTGTTATGGTGCCATCAAACCCAGGTTCAACCCCTGGTCGGAGCGAAAAAGTTTTTCAAATTGTAAGAAATTTGATAATAGGAAAATAATAGTGTAATAATAAATATGGTTGAAAAAAAATGAAATTGGTTGAATTTTTTTTTTCGCTGTTTAAATTTCTTCAAATTAACTTCCAGGGCACAACTTCTAAAGCAATGCAAAGGATCCAAAAAGGGAGTACTTCCGTCCTATGACAAGTCCATATAAAATTCATTGGAAATGATCCAAGTTTGCATTACTTCCGGATCACAGATTGGGGATCCAAAGTGCTTTTTTGGAAGCTCTTTTTTTGCTGGGAATGGATACATATTAGACTTGTTGGAAAATATGTTGTTTAATTCGTAAAATTGGATGATTTTTTTTTAAATACGGATCGATGTATACCAATCTTTACTCATTTCAAATATGTCCTTCAACATTTGAAATTTAAAGCAAATCGGACTAAAATAAAGAAGCCAAATCAGGGGATCGCTTTATACGATGGCTATATCACAACATGGATTGATTTATACCAAAGTGGGTTTAAATTATTTGTATATTTACATTTTCTCGAAAAACGGAGAAAAGCAGTATGAGCAAGAAGTCAAAGAGGGGGATGGCTTTACATGGGCCTACATTGAAGCAATGTACTGAAATAGTCCATCGTCGAATTTGATGTGCCTGTAGACAAAAAAAAATCGAATTTGTGATTTGTTTTCTGCTCGATAGCTTCAGTATTGAAATCTGCGATACCCTTTGGGAAATTGGGAAATGGCAAATTGCTACTAAGGGAGGTATCACAGGACCGGCACTTCTCCAGTTTATCGCAACTTATATTGCTTTATGTACTACTGTAATGTATTTTGCAAATCTTGATACCATATCCTTTTAGGCTTACGAATGAATGATATCTTAACAATTATTTGAAAGTTTTCTGCCCGATACATGAACCGCCTACAACTATGCAACGAATGTTGTCTATAGTAGGGAAAAATCGTGGTGATTTAAATTAAAACAAGTGATGACACATTTCAATTTAGAAAAACTTACACAATTACATTTAATTTGCATTTTTATACCCTCCATCATAGGATGGGGGTATATTAACTTTGTCATTCCGTTTGTAACACATCGAAATATTGCTCTAAGACCCCATAAAGTATATATATTCTGGGTCGTGGTGAAATTCTGAGTCGATCTAAGCATGTCCGTCCGTCCGTCCGTCCGTCTGTTGAAATCACGCTAACTTCCGAACGAAACAAGCTATAGACTTGAAACTTGGCACAAGTAGTTGTTTTCGATGTAGGTCGGATGGTATTGAAAATGGGCTATATCGGTCCACTTTTACGTATAGCTCCCATATAAAGGGACCCTCAGTTTTGGCTTGTGGAACCTCTAACAGAAGCATATTTCATCTGATCCGGCTGAAATTTGGTACATGGTGTTGGTATATGGTCTCTAAGAACCGTGCAAAAATTGGTCCACATCGGTCAATAATTATATATAGCGCCCATATAAACCGATCCCCAGATTTGGGTTCCGGAGCCTCAAAGAGAAGCAAATTTCATCCGATCCGCCTGAAATTAGGTACATGATGTTGGTATATGGTCTGTAGCAACCATGCAAAAATTGGTCCACATCGGTTAATAATTATATATAGCCCCCGTATAAACCGATCCCCAGATTTGGCTTGCGAAATCTCCAAGAGAAGCAAATTTCATCCAATCCGGTTGTAATGCGGAACATGGTGTTAGTATATAATCTTTAACAAGCGTGCCAGAATTGGTCCATATTGGTCCATAATTATATATAGCCCCCATATAAAACGTTCTCCAGATTTGACCTCCGGAGCCTCTTGGAGGAGCAAAATTCATCCGATCCAGTTCAAATTAGGAACGTGGTGTTAGTATATGGTCGCTAAAAACCATACCAAAATTGGTCCAATCACACAAAAATTGGTCCATATCGGTTCATAATCATGGTTGCCACTAGAGCCAAAAATAGTCTACCAAAATTTTATTTCTTTAGAAAATTTTATTTCTATAGAAAATTTTGTTAAAATTTTATTTCTGTAGAAAATTTTGTCAAAATTTTATGTCTACTTTGTCAAACTGAATTATATACGTTGGATCGATCTTTTTTGATTTAATATATACCACGTATGGACTTACATACGTATGGACTTACAACAAAATATGTGAATTAAGTACTCCGGGGTTCAAACTATTGCAGTATACTGGTAATGATGTAATTCGAGCCTGTATAATTGCTAAAAACGAGCTTAACTTGTTTCTGCTTCCTTCAATGTGCAATGCAGACACTGTCGTTGCCAATTTAGAAATAGCCAAATGCAAATATTGGGTATCTTCGGTCTATATGGGACATGACAGGGAGATGCCTCCATGTGCCGTTAAGACCTTAGTTGAGGAGTCACTGAAAACAAAGACGAAACTCATTATGGGATGCGATGCGAATGCGCATCATAGTATATGGGGAAGTAGTGATACTAATGCAAGGGGAGAGTCGCTAATAGAGTTTATTTTGCGTACTAATCTGGTAGTTTGCAACAAGGGAGATGCCCCAACCTTTGTCACTAAAAACAGGCAAGAGGTTTTGGACATCACCTTGGCCTCGCAAGAACTGAATGAAATGATATCTGAGTGGCATGTTTTAAGTGAACACAGCTTCTCAGATCATCGCTACATCAGTTTCAAATTTGATGTTCATATCACCAAGACCATATTTTCGCCAAATGTTAGGAAAGCTGACTGGAATAGGTATAGGGAATCGTTCAATATGATGATACCGGAAATAACAGAGACAAATATGAGAAATGTGCAAGATATCGAACACGCAGTGGAGCGGATTACTAAGGCCTTCAACATCTCACTGAAAGCTGCATGCCCTAGAGGAAAGCCAAGGGGGAAACATCGACCACCATGGTGGTCTACGGAATTAAGTAATATGAGGAAATCCTGCAGGAAGCTCTTTAACAAGGCAAAGTCCACCAGAGCCCCTGAGGACTGGGACGCTTACAAGAGGAATCTGAGAGGATACAAGCGAGAACTGAGAAAGGCTCAGCATAACTCTTGGAATGACTACTGCAGCAGTATTGAGAATACGTCCGAGGCTTCCAGACTACGGAAGGTTCTAGCATCCACCAACTCCGCTCCAGGTTTCATTAAAACATCGGAGGGAAATTGGACAACGTCCAGTGAGGAGACGCTGGAGGTACTATTGGACACACATTTTCCTGGAAATCAGACGGTTGAACCATGTACTGGCGGTGCCACAGTTGCTCAGCGGTCGTTTCCTGTCGAGGAAATTGTATCGGAAACTAGAATAAGATGGGCGCTAAATAGCTTTGGACCATTCAAATCCCCCGGACCTGATGGAATTACTCCGGCGGAGTTACAAGCTGTAACTGACAAAATTATCCCCTGGTTGTCAGTGATATATAAAGGATGTATCAACTTATCATATATCCCAGGAAAGTGGAGGGAAACAAAAGTCGTTTTCATACCTAAAGCGGGAAAAGCCTCTCACTCGAGGGCGAAGGATTTCCGACCAATCAGCTTATCCTCATTCCTACTTAAGACTCTGGAGAGGATGATAGATATTTATCTTAGAACTAGCATCGATTCAAGGTTGTTCTCGAAAGGACAGCATGCATACTCGAAGGGCAGGTCTACTGAGACCGCACTACATGAACTAGTCAGCTTTATTGAAAGCTCACTATCTGTCAAAGAATACACAATCGTGGCGTTTCTAGACATCGAAGGGGCGTTCAATAATGTCCATCCGAGCTCGATATTAAATGGACTGACAACTCTGAATGTTGATCCATGTATACTCAGGCTGTTAGACGAACTGCTAATGAAGAGACGTATTTCAGCCACACTAGGACAAGCAAACATACAAAGGTATGTGAACAGAGGCACTCCCCAAGGAGGAGTTCTATCACCTCTTCTTTGGAATGTTGCTATAAATAGCCTTCTGGTTACTCTAGAAAAAGAAAGGATAAAAGTGGTGGCATACGCAGATGATGTGGCTCTGGCAGTCAGGGGAAAATTCCCATCCACAATCAGAGATATTATTCAGAGGGCCCTCCGGATGACTGAGAAATGGGCGAAAGACAATGGTCTTGGGGTAAATCCTGCAAAGACAGAATTAGTCATGTACTGCAACGATCGCAAAACTCCCACGGTTAGGCCTATTTCCTTAGGGGGTATTGAAATTCCCTTTGGTGAATTTGCAAAATACCTTGGCGTTATTTTGGACAGGAAGCTGAACTTTAAGCTTAATATTGAAGAAAGGGCGAGAAAGGCAACTGTAGCTTTGTACTCGTGCAAAAAGGCAATAGGAAAAAAGTGGGGACTGAAACCAAAAATTGTGCATTGGCTATACACGGCAGTGGTTAGACCTATAATGCTATATGGTGTTGTAGTCTGGTGGCCGGCACTTCAGAAACCGACTTGTTTAGATAAAGTTCAGCGTATGGCGTGTTTGTGTATTTCAGGCGCATTCAGCAAGACAGGAACAAATTCCCTTAATGTCGTGCTGCATCTATTGCCTTTAGACATTTTGGCCAAACAGTCAGCTGCAACAACGGCTGTGCGGTTGCGCGAGCTATCGCTGTGGTCGGAAAAAGGTTACGGTCACAGTTCTGTCCTCAAAATAATGCCAGATGTGCCTAACGTAGTGGATTACACTTTGGCGAGTCCACTTTTCGACAAAAAGTTTGAGACTCTAATCCCCAACAGTGAGGCGTGGTGCACACAGACCCCGGGGAATAAAGAATATATAGATTTCTACACTGATGGCTCCAAATTGGATGGACAAGTGGGGTTCGGAGTATATTCTAATGATCTGGAACTTCGAATAGCGAAAAGATTACCTAATCACTGTAGTGTTTTTCAGGCTGAAATATTAGCAATAAGAGAGGTGGCGAATTGGCTGAGAAGTAATGTTCCAAAAAATGTGGGCATTAATATATACTCAGACAGTCAACCTGCAATAAAATCCTTGGACTCTGTGTTCCTCAACTCGAAAACGGCCATCGACTGCCGCAAATCTCTCAATGAGATGGCTGAGCAGTACAATATTCACCTAATATGGGTGCCTGGCCATAGGAACATACCGGGGAACTGCGAAGCGGATGAGTTGGCAAGGCTAGGGACTACCTTACATATTCCAGGGGAACTAGAATTTGTTGGTATGCCCCTAGCTACCTCCAAGCTCATGCTGCGTGGGAAGGCTGTTATGATGGCAAATGTTCGATGGGAGAATTGCAAGGGTTGTAACGACACCAAGCAAATATGGCCCCATTTCAACTTAAACCGCACACTAGATATGCTAATGTTCTCGAGACGTCAGATATCACTCCTGATATCTGCTATAACGGGTCGCTGCCTGATAGGCGATTTTGCAAAAACTATTGGCGCGAAGTATAATGACTATTGTATGAGCTGTCATGATGCGGAGGAAAAAGAATCAATTAAACACCTCTTGTGTGAGTGTCCTGCATTTTGTGTAAAGCGCAAGCAACTTTTAGGAGCATACAGCTTCAGATTACTGGCGGATCTGGAAAACGTTAACTTAAGCAGTCTGCTACTGTTTTTGGAACAATCTGGTTGGTTCAACAAAGAAAAATAATCAAGAAGGTTCAGCGGTTAAAACTAGAAGTGCCCATATGTAATAGGTACTTTTAGTTAATGTGGTATCACAATGGACTGAATAGTCTAAGTGAGCCTGAATCTTAATCGGGCTGCCACTTTAACCTAACCTAACCTAACCTACATACAATTTAGAAGAGGGTGTTAGGAGGTTTTAAGATACCTTGCCATCGGCAAGCGTTACCGCAACTTAAGTAATTCGATTGTGGATGGCAGTGTTTAGAAGAAGTTTCTACGCAATCCATGATGGAGGGTACATAAGTTTCGGCCTGGCCGAACTTACGGCCGTATATACTTGTTCTTTATGAAAAATTGTACCACCAATGATTGTGCCACCTTTTATAGTCAGTGTATACGCAAAATGCTTTTTAAGAATCAAAAATCCAACAAAAATTCCAAACTTTCTACACTAATAGAAAAAGTTTCATTATATTAACGAAATGTGTCATTAAAAGTGAGCCAATGAAATAAATTCGTTAAGACAATGACATTTTTCGTTATAATGACGATTTTTCTCTTAAAAAACGTAACGTTTCGTACTATTAAGAATATTTTCTTTGTATCAACAAAAAATTTTCGTTGGCTCATATTTAATGAAATTTTTTTGTGTCGAGAAATTCCCTATCGAATGCCGAACTCAAAATTTTCGCCCCCATTCAAGAAAAATCACAACTTTGCAGCAAAATCTGCAATACGACGATAGTCTTTTATATTTCAGGATTAGAGAAAAAAAAAAACAAATATTAATTATCGAAAAACGCGTAAATGTTTTTCAAAACTATTCTCCATTAAGATCTATAAACTTTTACATGCGTTTGAAGCAATTGTAGTAGCACTTTTGACACTCTAATTGAAGATATCGATCAAATCGATGTTTTGAGTGCTCAAAAAGGCAGTTGTTTGTCGTAGTGAAGAGTGATCGTCTTAGGCATTTGGTTTTCCTGATTTATTGGAGGACAACTTGCAAAACAAAAGTTTGGGTGCCATTCAGAATTAACTGTTCTGCATTGTTCTAGTGGTACGATTGCGACACGTCCAGATTTTCCCAAAAACAATTGCTTGACAACGAGAACAAATTTTTTGGCGGTTAAATGTTGCAATCCCAGCAAAAAAAAAACGTATCCAAGGAAGTAGTGAGAATGTTGTTGTTTGATCCGGAAGAAGCGATTGACTTGTCATAGGACACATGTTCACCATTTCAACAGTCGTGGCTCTGAATTTGCATCACTTCTTAAGGTGTGAACCGAATTCAGTGTTTTGTATGTGAATTAAAAATTTTGTTATATTTTGCCAAATAAATATTTTTTTAATATTTTACGTTTGTCTGAAATTCGCAAATTTTTCTAGAATGGATTTAGCATTTTCTTTGACAAAATTTAAATAATTTCTTTCTCTGTTTTTAACCTACAGAACAAGTAAGGAAAGTCTAAAGTCGGATGGGGCCGACTATTCCATCCCATCCCGTCAAGCGTCGCCAAAATGAACTTCCTGTGCAGTTAAAATAAAGAACATTTTTGGAAGTGTTTTTAAAGTTGTGCATTTAGAAGAACTTCCAACTTTTTTTGCTGGGATATTATACTCTGCACCATACTATAGATATACACTCAAAAAGAAGCTTATTTGGATCCAAAGATTTTGACCTTCCTTTCAGGATTTCGGTATTGATTCCGAGCCAAAAATGCGGGTTTTTTAAAATAAGGATTTTTTTGCCACCTATCTGGCTTTAAATCTAACATCTATAAAATTAAAATTAGGATACAGATCTCATTTATCGAATTTTCATTCTATTCCGGTATATTAATAAAGCTATTCACGTAGAAACAAATGCCAGTTCAAAAATCCAAATTATGACGGATACTTTGAAGTAAAAAAAATTTTCTTAATTCCAACAAAATTAAAACCAATGATGATAAATCCTCAAAATAAGTCTTAGCCTATATTCAATATTTCAGTTACTTTAAGAACGATTTCTTTAAATCAAAAATGTGTTTCTTTACTTTAAGGAACATTTTCCTTAGTTTAAAGACATGCAGCTTTAACGAAGGGACGCAAATTTTCAAAATGTGTGTCCTTAATTTAATGGAAAAAAAAAATTTTGAAGCAAAGATTAATAACTTTCTTTTAATTAAAATTGCATTATTTTGAAGAAATTTGTCCTTAATAGTGCATAAATTGCACATCCTAAAATTGAGGCTGTGTAAAATATCAAGTAAATATTTTTTTTAGTGTACATTTTCTACACCATCCCAAATCCTTCAAATTTGTTGGGTGCTATCTATGCACAAAATCTATTGATTTAAATTAAAGTTGGTTAACGCCCTAGGGTGGAACACAATGTTAGTATATTTTGGCCATTTTTATCCAAATCAGAAAATGATATATATGAGGTCTTTGTCTAAATATGAACCGATTTTGACGCACATTGCTAAAATTTTGATTGTACTGTCTGTGCAAAATTTCAAGTAAATAGGTGTGAAATTTTGAACTGCGGTGGTCATATATGGTTGATCCATGTCCCGTAGGGTACATATCGGTCGACAGATATATATGGGAGTTATATCTAAATCTGACCCAATTTCAACCAAATTAGGTATGTGCCAAGTTTCATGTAAATCGGAGTGAAATTATGGCCTGCGTGGCATATGAGTGTAAATTGGGCGCAAAATATATACGGGAGCTATATTTAAAACTGAACTGATTTCAACCAAATTTTTCGTACATAGTAAGAATGTAAAACTCTGGCAATCTGAGTCATGTAAGTGCATATGGGAGCTATATCTAAATCTGAACCGATTTCTTGCAAAATCAATAGGGTTCTATTCTGACCCAAAATAGATACTTGTGCTACATTTGAGGTTGATTGGAGCAAAACTGCGACCTAGACTTTGATTACAAAAATGTGTTCACAGTCAGACGGACATGTCTAGATTGACTTAGGGGCCGGCGCTGAGCAATTTTTGCCAAAGTTTTGCCTTTACGAAGCTTTACGACGTTTTTGACGTATGGTCAAATACGTCGTAAATGTATGTTAAATAACTTCCACTTTACAACAGACCATCTCTGATTGTTAGTGACAATTTTTAGATTTTGTTTTTATTTTGCGTTTTCACTGGCCTTTTTAAAGAATGTAGAGAATTAAGCCATTATTCTTGAATTATTATACTGAAGAGATATCGAAATATATCCACAAAATCCCCAAAAATTTAAGAAGTTCCGCACCCAAAAATTTCACCCTCATTCAAGAAAAATTATAAATAGTTGATGTTGGGGTTATTCTTACATAATCTTAATTTCAAATAAAATTTATTATTCTAATATAGTTTAATTGCTTCCACTTGATTTCTCTCCCAATCTGTCTGTATTTCTCATACACTATTTCTTATTATAAATCCGAAAAAATAATGCGACCAGGTAATTTATCCAAATATTTCTTGCCTTGACTCAATAATGAAGCATCGATAGCTTCCGTAATGACGGGACGCATAAGATCGGTTAATTGGCTCCAGTTTTGGTTGAAAACCTCATTTGCACTATCAGTCAATTGTTCGTTATTCCCAAATAGGTTAGCAAAATGAAAATGCATATTGCCGACATGCTTGATGTTTGTCTTTACTGATTGAACTTCAAAGAAATCTTCAGAATCTTTTTTAGTTCGTTTTGTATCAACATCAAATTCCATATGAATATCACCTATAGTGAAATGATAATAATAAGTGGCATATATATCAATTGATACTATGGTAAATGCTTACTCATTTCTATATCGGCAGGTCCTTTACCATCTATGCTTAAAACCAAGGCTCGTCCTTTCAAGGAGTACTCTGTTTTCATCTCTATTTTGGGTACACTCAAACTCATATGGAATAATTTTCCATTTTTTACACTGGAATGAATAGAAAACTGAAAAAAGTTAGTAATCTTGAACTTGTTTTCACATCGAAAAGTAGGTTTCCTTAAGCTTCCCTATAATCAGAAACGACTTCGATGCCAAGCCACTTACCTAACTTCATGGATTTTGGCATTTATTAAACCTGTGATGACAATCTTATTGAAATTCATATCCAATGCAACAATCGGAGTATTCACAGTAACATGAACCTTTTTGATTTTGTATGGATCAATGGAGATCCATTTAACGCCGGGAACATCTAAATACATACAAAATTAATATTCTCAATAACAATCAACTTGAATGGTTAACGAATATTCAGAAAATACCTTTAATCCCGTTTATTAAAATATTTTGCCATAGTTCTCTCAGACAATCTCCATTATTAGGATCTTGAAGTTTACAAGGTGCTAATGAACTCGATGCAACTGTGGGCGAAAATAAGCATATTTTTTATAGATGATTAAGTCGTTATGATTATGCAAGATTTCCTTGCTTCCAAACACACCAGTTTCATCTATCCACACGGACGATATTAATATTCCGATATATATTTGAAATAAAAGATTTATCCATCGTTTTGTTATTTTTGTACTTTTCTGCATTGCGAGACCGATTTCAATGAATATTGAATGATGACTAAAATTCTTCAGCTTTTAATGGAAAATTTGTTTTATTTTTGATGTCAATTTATTATATTACCACATACATTTGTGTTGAATTCAAACGGGTTCTGTAGAGTTGTTAGCAAAATAACATAAGGAGCTTAATTAAGACTTTTTCAGAAATTATAAGAAGGGCAATTATAAGATATTATGCTAAAGAGATATAAAATGGTATCGAGTAAGAACTGGAATCTGAATAAAAGTCATGTTAGGAAAACTGTTAAATGTATACTTTAAATTACTTATTTAAACTCAAAAAAATCTTTCCTCCCAAGAGAATTTTTAGATAAACAACCTGTAAAAGATCGGCTTTGAAGTAATAGCGTTGGTACTCTAAGTTTCTCGCTGCGACTATAACTCATCGGATGTGGATTCTGTTCCGCCCTAATCCTTTTTATACCCTCCACCATACACGCACAGAAAAAACATGTTTGGACATGGTTGCCGCATCCATTTAATGCTTATTTAGAGTATGTAATTGTCGCGAAAACCATGTATTTTGTCTTTGTAAAAATAATTTTCGAGCGGAGAAAAATATATGCTGGCAATAAGCATTTAAATGGTTCTCAAATGCCGCAAACATGTTCTATTATTTAAATGATAGAATTTGAGACCATTATATGGTCAGGAAAATCATGTATCTGACCATTCAATTTTTTTTACTTTTTTGCAGAGAAAAAAATATTTTTATAGTTTACGTATAGACATGTCTACAACCATTACATGGCCATAAAGACCATGTACATTGTTTTCGTGACCATTTAATTTTTTAATTTTTTTGCAGCGACAAGAATTTTATAAAAACATTGAGCAGGTACACACGATTTTCATTTTGCGCATCAGTCGTGTGTTGATTGTTTCTTGGAATGGACGGAGAATACGGAATATTGTGTTTTGTGTTAATTTATTTATTCAGAAATGGCACGTGGTTTTATGTGAATACAAAAAAGGAAAGTATTACACAAAGTATATATACCTGGTTTTTGTTCTGCATTTTGATATATGGTATAATTTATTTTTATTTGCAGTTACATGATGTCTGCGTTTGTACATTTGATGGGCACGAAGTAAATATGGAATGATTACTTATTGTTGAAATTGAACCAAACTAGAGTGTGTAAAAATATGTGAAGTTTGCTTGCACGACATTATAAATACAAATAAACAATGAATTAGTTTATAAATAAATAAAAACAAATAAATAAAGTTGATTTTGTGTTTTCTTTTCTCAAGTGGCGTCCTTTTTTCGACGACGAAAAAAGTTTTTTCATAAAAATCAAAACATTTTAGGTTGTGACCATGTTCTTTTAACTAGAAGAAAAACATTTTTGACGAATAACATAAAATTTTAGATCGTGACCATTGTCTTTTAATGGAAACAAAATTATTTTTATCAATATAATAACATTTTAGATGAGGACAATTGTATTTTTCTTAGAACCATGTTCACTGAGCCAACATGGTTGCAGGTTAAAATGTTACATGGTCGCCGCAAAAATAGCTGCTATCATATTATTTTGCTCTTCGAATATGATTGTGGCAATCATGTTTCTTCTCTGCGTGTAGGATGGGGTTATATTAACTTTGTCATTCCGTTTGTAACACATCGAAATATTGCTCTAAGACCCCATAAAGTATATATATATATTCCGGGTCGTGGTGAAATTCTGAGTCGATCTGAGCATGTCCGTCCGTCTGTTGAAATCACGCTATCTTCCAAACGAAACAAGCTATTGAGTTGAAACTTGGCACAAGTAGTGGTATTGCAAATGGGCCACATCGGTCCACTATTACGTATAGCCTCCATAAAAACGGACCCCCAAATTTGGAGAAGCAAATTTCATCCGATCCGGCTGAAATTTGGTACATGGTCCAAATCGGTCCATAATTATATATAGCCCCCATATAAACCGATCCCCAGATTTGACCTCCGGAGCCCTTTGGAAGAGAAAAATTCATCCGATTCGGTTGAAATTTGGTACATGATGTTAGTATATGGTATCCAACAATGCAGGAATTGGTTCACATCAGTCCATAATTATATATAACCCAGGAATTGGTTCACATCAGTCCATAATTATATATAACCCCCATATAAACCGATCCCCAAATTTGACCTCCGGTGCCTTTTGGAGAAGCAAAATTCATCCGATCTGGTTGAAATTTGTTACGTTGTGGTAGTATATGATATTTAACAACCATGCCAAAAGTGGTCCATATCAGTCAATAATCATATATAGGCTCCATATAAACCGATACCGAGATTTGGTTTTGGAGCCTCTTGGAGGAGCAAATATCATCCGAGTCAGTTGACTAGTATATGGCCTTTAACAACCATGCCTAACTAGGTCCATATCGGTCTATAGTTATATATATCCCTCAGATAAATCGATCCCCAATCAAACAAAAATTGGTCCATTTCAAGTTCATAATTGTATATAGCCCCCATATTAGTGACTTCCATATTTCAATTCTGGCTCCTAGTCCATATCGATTCGTAATTATTTGTAGACTTACCTACACATACCACGTATGGACTAACTCACAATTTAGAAAACGATTTAAGATACAACAACCCAAGTAATTCGATTGTGGATGACAGTCTTTCGTAGAAGTTTCTACGCTATCCATGGTGGAGGGTACATAAGATTCGGTCTGGCCGAACTTACGGCCATATATATTTGTTTTACCCTAAACCACATACTGGTCGGGGTATAATAATTTTGGTCTGCCTCCTGAGTCGATCAAGCCCAAGGTGTCCGTCCATCTGTCCATGTATTTATTGTATTTAAGGGTGATTTATAAACCCAAAAATGTGTTTTTTACACTAAGGAAAATTTGGCTTAGTTCACAGCCATACGGCTTTAACGGAGGGACGCAATCTTCCACAATTTGTGTTCTAAATTAAAAAAAAAATGAATTTATTAATTTTCTACTTATTCGACCTTTATTAATATATGTATAATGAACCGATTAATCAAGCTCGAGCTGATTAATCGTTTCATTACAAAAATTTGAAGCGAATATTATAAATTTTATTTTAATTAAAATTTCAATATTTTAAAGAAATTTGTCCTCTAATGCTCCAATATTTTTGTCAGCTGATTAGATATTCAAAGTTAACGACACAAAATCAAGAAAACTAATCACGAAAAAAATATACGGTAAAATTCAGTATATGCTGCAAAGGCTCTTGAACAGGTTCAACTAAGTTTTCTTTTTAGTTTATTCATTTTTGTTGCCTTAAAGTGTGTTTTACTAAAAGCTTCCCTATTTAATGAAGCCCACCTAAAGGTGGTATTGGGCATTAGAGGGTTAATATTTTGTACATTGTGCATCCTAAAATCGTCGTTACGTCGCGAAGGAGATGTTTTCTAAGAACATTATTGTATACGTTCCATGTTGATGGGTACACTCAAAAAAAAGTGAACTCTCTATTTCACTAAAGCCAATTTAACTTTCGTTTAGTTCATGGAATTATTATGTTTGGAGAAAGTTTCCTCTATTCTAATAATTTTTTGTGTACGTTAGTTAAATTAACTAAAACCGAGGAAAAAAATATACACAAATGAAGGATAAAGATTAACTAAATTCGTGTCTTCCAACAAATAGTTCAATATTTCTTTAAATTTGTAAATTTTACTACAAATACGTCCATCATGAACTTCGTATGTCACTAAAGACATTTTTGCAATTTTGAACTCCAATTTTTTCCTTCAAACTACACAATTTTCTTTAACAAGTGAAAAAACTTAATTATGTCTAATAAATTTTCTTGAATTTTTCGAAAAATATTTACTTATTTTTATGACATCGGCGTGATGCCAGCGTTTGTAATACTGTTTAGTTAAAATTTTCAAAAAATATTCAAAATTTTCTAAAATTAACCGAAATTTTTCTTCCTGGTGGGTTCACTGTTTTTTCAGTGTATTTAAGATTTGGGTATTTAAGATAACGAACGGACATTTTACATACAAAAGCATCTAAAGCGCAGTATATTCTGGATTTTGACACCACAGCTTTTATATTTACATAAAATTTTGCAGATAAGAGAAAAAGTATCTTGTACTTATTTGATTTACCGTGGGTGTTACCTAAACTAACCAATTAATAGCTCCAACTGGTTTGACGGTCCTGTCACATTCTCACATTCAGCATTCGGTATGTGTCATGGTATTTAATATCTACAATACACCCAGAAAAAAGTGTCTTCGAAACTAAAGGAAAAAATGTTCATCAATTTAGTTTAGCCATTTTATTTCCATTCAGTTAAATTTTTGTGTGAAATAATAAAATTTACTTGTTTCAGTAAAAAAATCCTAAACTGAAAGCAGTTAGGAATAGTTCATTAACTAGAATAAGGCATGGTATACTGTTTTCTTCGCTGGGTATAAGAATTTACTACTGAAAAAGAAAATTTTATTCACTGATAACAAAGCATTCGTTAAAAATAAACAAAATATGAACTAAAACCAAGTTTCCTCAAAATTAGTAAGATTTCTTATAAAATGATAATTCTGACTTCCTTTATTATAGAAAGCTTATCATACATACGAATAACACTTGGCATAGAAAAATATTTTAGTTCATTCGTACTAAGAAGTATTCAATCCTTTCAAAACTTAAGGAAACACACTTGTTAGAATACAGGAACATTTCCTACATTTCTTTTATCTACCTGTAATCGATACCTGTCATCGATGTAATCGATGTGTTTGCGTGTGGGTTGTTTTTTTAGTTGGAATCGCATTGTTATGGTATACTGAGAGATTGTTAAAAATTAATATAATACAAAACAAATAAAATATATAAAATATTTGTTATTTTAAATTAATGAGAAAAATGTTCGTTTTTTGAAAATTGGTTTATAAAAAAAAGAAAACACCAGCAGTATAACAACCCCTTCATTCGACTTCATTTTGGAATCTTCAATTATCAGGTAATATTCAGTGACGCTAACCTTTTGTGAAAAAATTGGTTTAGGATTTTTTTTGTTTATATTTGTAGGTATTGAAATTGTAAAAGGTGGACAAAATTGCTAGGCAGCAACTTTTTCAAAGTGAAAGCTACTAGAAGAAGAAAAAAATGTGTTTTAATATTTCAAGGCCAGTCGATGCTGTTGATTCTAAATAAATATATTTAATATATTAATAAAATATGTATTTTATTGAAGAAAACATTGCTTATATAAATACATAAAATTGTATTTAAAAACGAAGGTAAGCAGTTCTAAATTTGAAGTAAAAGGTTTACCAAAAATATGTAAGATTTGTCCAAATGAATGAAAATAGTTCAATAAAATCATTCCATATATGAATTCAATTCAGTTAAATTTTTTCATTCTGTAGTATAGTGGTACATAAATATAGGAAATTGTTAACTAATATATGCATTCTACCTAATTTCTACGAAATTCACATCGTTCAAACCAATAAAAATGTCTTTGGTGCTATACGAAGTTCAACTTTCTTCACAATGAGTTCATTTTAACTTAAAGAAGGGGTCACTTTTTTCTGGGTGTACATTCGGTAGTTCGTAAAAATGTTAAATTTCCTGCGTAGAACTAAGCGAACTGCTGAGTAAAAACACATACGAACTTTTTGCACTTGGAGAAAATGCTTAAAGTTCGGAATGCGAAATAATACGTATGTCTCACGGTTGTCACTCGAGCCAAAAATAATCTATCAAAAATTTGAGGAAAATTTTACTAAAAAACCAACAAATAAATAAATGTTATTATGAAAAAGTGTTTCTTCGAAAGAAATGATTTATTATTTTCTTTTAGAAGTTTTTTTTATTGTTTTATGATCACTTCTAATCAGAGATGCACAAGTTGGCACAATTGTAGTAAATTTGGTACATTCCGCATGCAGAAAGTGCAATGGTACTACAATGAATACTTTTTCTGAAATAATCAAAATTAGACATGAAAACTAATTTATTCCTGTTAAATCTTGAAGAAATTTAGATGGAGAAGAAAATGCGCATAAATTGAGTTAAATTATATGCTTTAAATTAAACTATTTTAACAAAGAAACCGCGAAACATTCAACACCAAAAGCGAACATAGTACTCACCTTTAAATCTTAAGATCGATATGTATGACAACCGTCAATACAAAATTGATTGACATTGATCTTTTGTTGGTGCACATTTTATTATAACAAAATTTTTTAGATACTTTATTTCTATAGATTTTTTTTCGATAAGAAATTTTATTTCTACAGAAAATTGTGTTAAAATGTTATTCTATTGAAAATTTTTTCAAAATGTTATTTCTGTAAAAAATTTTGTCAACATTTTATTACTAGAGAAAAATTTGACAACATTTTATTTGTAGAGAAAATTTTGTCAAAATTTTATTTCCATAGAAAATTTTATCAAAATTTTATTTCCATAGAAAATTTTATCAAAATTCTATTTCTATAGAAAATTTGTGAAGTATCTCTTAAGTGGAGAGGAATATTTTGAAAAATCTACCAAAACATTAAGAATTCTAACAATCTACCAAGCAGTAAAAAATCTACCACTTTGGGTAGAATTATACCAACTGTGGCAACATTTGTGTGTCACTGTTCGAAATAAGAGTTATATAACAAAGTTTTCCTAGTAATACAATAGGGCGTATACGTGTTTTCAGCGTACAAAAGCGATTCAAAACACACCATTCTATTATCGATTAATGTTATAATTAGTTAACCAGCTATCGACTGATGTGACTGCTCGAGCAACCGATAAACGACGCAATGCATTTAACCAGAAAAAGGCGCCAGTCCTGCACATATAATCGTATGTAGGCAAATAGTTGTTTAAGAAAAAAATACAAGAGACATCATAGTTGTCATCACAACTGAAGAGCAATAAAATTTCAATTACCTTTGGCCAACAAATATAATGGTGCCCTAGCTTCAAGGAAACTGAAGAAGAAAACAAGTATAAACGGCCGTAAGTTCGGCCAGGCCGAACCTTATGTACCCTCCACCATGGATTGCGTAGAAACTTCTACGAAAGACTGTTATACACAATCGAATTACTTGGGTTGTGGTATCTTAAATCGTTTTCTAAATTGTGAGTTAGTCCACACGTGGTATATATTAGACAAAAAGGTATGTAAGTCTTCAAATAATTTCGAATCGATATGGACTTTTGCACGGTACGTAGGGAGCCAGAATTGAAATATGGGGGTCGCTTATATGGGGGCTATATACAATTATGAACTTGATATGGACTAATTTTTGTGTGATTGGGGATCGATTTATCTGAGGGCTATATATAATTATAGACCGATATGGACCTAGTTAGGCATGGTTATTAACGGCCATATACTAGCACAATGTACCAAATTTCAACTGACTCGGATGAAATTTGCTCCTCCAAGAGGCTCCAAAACCAAATCTTGAGATCGGTTTATATGGGGGCTATATATAATTATGGACCGATGTGGACCAATTTTTGCATGCTTATTAGAGACTATATACTAACGTCATTTACCAAATTTCAGCCGGATCGGATGAAATTTGCTTCTCTTAGAGGCTCCGCAAGCCAAATCGGGGGATCAGTTTATATGGGGGCTATATGTAATTATGGACCGATGTGGACCAATTTTTGCATGGTTGTTAAAATCCATATACTAACACAATGTACCAAATTTCAGACGGATCGGATGAAATTTGCTTCTCTTAGAGGCTCTGAAAGCCAAATCGGGGGACCGGTTTATATGGGGGCTATATATAATTATGGACCGATGTGGACCAATTTTTGCATGCTTATTAGAGACCATATACTAACGTCATTTACCAAATTTTTGCATGATTGTTAGCGACCATATACTAACACCATTTCAGCCGGTTCGGATGAAATTTGCTTCTCTTAGAGGGTCTGCACGCCAAATTTGGGGTTCTGTTTATATGGGGGCTATACGTAAAAGTGGACCGATATGGCCCATTTGCAATTCCGTCCGACTTACATCTATAACAACTACTTGTGCCAAGTTTCAAGTCGATAGCTAGTTTCGTTCGGAAGTTAGCGTGATTTCAACAGACGGACGGACGGACATGCTCAGATCGACTCAGAATTTCACCACGACCCAGAATATATAAAGGGTGATTTGTTAAGAGCTTGATAACTTTTTTTTAAAAAAAACGCATAAAATTTGCAAAAACTCATCGGTTCTTTATTTGAAACGTTAGATTGGTCCATGACATTTACTTTTGGAAGATAATTTCATTTAAATGTTGACCGCGGCTGCGTCTTAGGTGGTCCATTCGGAAAGTCCAATTTTGGGCAACTTTTTCGAGCATTTCGGCCGGAATAGCCCGAATTTCTTCGGAAATGTTGTCTTCCAAAGCTGGAATAGTTGCTGGCTTATTTCTGTAGACTTTAGACTTGACGTAGCCCCACAAAAAATAGTCTAAAGGCGTCAAATCGCATGATCTTGGTGGCCAACTTACCGGTCCATTTCTTGAGATGAATTGTTCTCCGAAGTTTTCCCTCAAAATGGCCATAGAATCGCGAGCTGTGTGGCATGTAGCGCCATCTTGTTGAAACCACATGTCAACCAAGTTCAGTTCTTCCATTTTTGGCAACAAAAAGTTTGTTAGCATCGAACGATAGCGATCGCCATTCACCGTAACGTTGCGTCCAACAGCATCTTTGAAAAAATACGGTCCAATGATTCCACCAGCGTACAAACCACACCAAACAGTGCATTTTTCGGGATGCATGGGCAGTTCTTGAACGGCTTCTGGTTGCTCTTCACTCCAAATGCGGCAATTTTGCTTATTTACGTAGCCATTCAACCAGAAATGAGCCTCATCGCTGAACAAAATTTGTCGATAAAAAAGCGGATTTTCTGCCAACTTTTCTAGGGCCCATTCACTGAAAATTCGACGTTGTGGCAGATCGTAAGTTTATTCATGATGAAATGTCAAAGCATACTGAGCATCTTTCTCTTTGACACCATGTCTGAAATCCCACGTGATCTGTCAAATACTAATGCATGAAAATCCTAACCTCAAAAGAATCACCCTTTATATACACTTTATGGGGTCTTAGAGCAATATTTCGATGTGTTACAAACGGAATGACAAAGTTAATATACCCCCCATCCTATGGTGGAGGGTATAAAAACACAGAACAAACTTTGACTAGTAAGCATGTAGGTGTGTGTATATATGTATGATATTCTCTAAAAAAAAAGCATGCCCGTTCCAACGATTTTGTCTTTACTTTAAAAATGTTGATATTGATTCCTAGCCAAAGAAGCGGAGAATACTAGTAAGGGTACTTTTAAGACACAATTCTCTTTTAAATTTGGAATTTCTACACACAAAAAAATTTTTTTCTGATTCAATCACCAAATTAATTGATCCAATTAATTTTTTAATTGAAATGTCTTCAATCACGAAAATGATAGTATCAATCACAGTTTTAATTGGGCATAGAAAAAATTCTTGATTAAAGAATTAATTGATTTTTTCAGCAAATTTCAATTAATTTTTTAATTGATTCAATTAAAAATTTAATTGATGTTGATTGCAAAACTCAATTAATTTATTAATTAAAAAAGGTAACTATTTTTAATTACTTTCTGAATTGACTTAGAGTTTTTATTTGGTTTAACAAATCATTGTTTGAAATACATTTTTAATTAAAAATTAAAAAAAACCAGTAAGGAAAGTCTAAAGTCGGGCGGGGCCGACTATATTATACCCTGCACCACTTTGTAGATCTAAATTTTCGATACCATATCACATCCGTCAAATGTGTTGGGGCTATATATAAAGGTTTGTCCCAAATACATACATTTAAATATCACTCGATCTGGACAGAATTTGATAGACTTCTACAAAATCTATAGGCTCAAAATTTAAGTCGGCTAATGCACTAGGGTGGAACACAATGTTAGTAAAAAATATGGGAAACATTTAAATCTGGAGCAATTTTAAGAAAACTTCGCAAAAGTTTATTTATGATTTATCGCTCGATATATATGCATTAGAAGTTTAGGAAAATTAGAGTCATTTTTACAACTTTTCGACTAAGCAGTGGCGATTTTACAAGGAAAATGTTGGTATTGTGACCATTTTTGTCGAAATCAGAAAAACATATATATGGGAGCTATATCTAAATCTGAACCGATTACAACCAAATTTGGCACGCATAGCTACAATGTTAATTCTACTCCCTGTGTAAAATTTCAACTAAATCGGAGTTAAAAATTGGCCTCTACGGTCATATGAGTGTAAATCGTGCGAAAGCTATATATGGGAGATATATCTAAATCTGAACCGATTTCAACCAAATTTGGCACGCATAGCTACAATGCTAATTCTACTCCCTGTGCAAAATTTCAACTAAATCGGAGCAAAAAATTGGCCTCTGTGGTCATATGAGTGTAAATCGGGCGAAAGCTATATATGGGAGCTATATCTAAATCTGAACCGATTTCAACCAAATTTGGCACGCATAGCTACAATGCTAATTATACTCCCTGTGCAAAATTTCAACTAAATCGGAGCAAAAAATTGGCCTCTGTGGTCATTTGAGTGTAAATCGGGCGAAAGCTATATATGGGAGCTATATCTAAATCTGAACCGATTTCAACCAAATTTGGCACGCATAGCTACAATGCTAATTCTACTCCCTGTGCAAAATTTCAACTAAATCGGAGCAAAAAATTGGCCTCTGTGGGCAAATGAGTGTAAATCGGCCGAAAGCTATATATGGGAGCTATATCTAAATCTGAACCGATTTGGCTGATATTTTGCAAGTTTTTCGAGACTTATAAAATATTCGGATGTACGGAATTTGAGGAAGATCGGTTGATATACATGCCAATTATGACCAGATCGGTGAAAAATATATATGGCAGCTATATCTAAATCTGAACCGATTTTTTCCAAAATCAATAGGGATCGTCTTTGAGCCGAAACACGACCCTATACCAAATTTTAGGACAATCGGACTAAAACTGCGAGCTGTACTTTGCACACAAAAATACATCAACAGACAGACAGACAGACGGACAGACAGACAGACAGACAGACAGACAGACAGACAGACAGACAGACAGACAGACAGACGGACATCGCTAAATCGACTCAGAATTTAATTCTAAGACGATCGGTATACTAAACGATGGGTCTCAGGCTTTTCCTTCTTGGCGTTACATACAAATGCACAAACTTATTATACCCTGTACCACAGTAGTGGTGAAGGGTATAATAATCAAAAATATGATAAAAGACAAAATATTTCAGTAAAATTTCATACCAGAAGGGGTTGGAAATCACCAACGAAACATCGGATGTAAATATGAAATAAAGTCTTTTATTTGCATATTGAGAGACCTTGAAAGCCCAGATTGGAACAGATCTAAAAATAACCAAAAATAAAAAATAAGAAGGTCGTACAAAATTGAACAACTAAAAAACAATAATTATGTCTAATATATTTTCTTGAATTTGTCGAAAAAATTACTTATTTTTGTGAAATCGGCGTGACATCTGCATTTGTAACGGAGTTTAGTGTAAATTTTTTTTATTAAAAATAAACCAAATTGTCTTTTCTTATTTTTGGACGATGAACATGTTGTTTTCTCGGCAATCAAGATACATAGTTTTCAAGAAAATCGCATAGTTGAGCCCATGTCCACCGCCCAAAAATAAAATTGTGCTCTTAAAACATGTTTGGGGTGATAATATTTCTTCTCTGGGTGCATGAAAAACGCACAAAATAAGGTGAAATGCCCAAGACAATATTGCTAATATAGATTAATCGTGAAAATCTTTGACTTGGCTAATGTAAGAGTCATTTTTACATAATTATTTAATCATTTGATTTTATTACATAATATTTATTATTCTAATATAGTTTAATTGCTGTCATTCCGTTTCTCTCTCAATCTCTCTCGTACAATAATTTTTCTTATTACAAATCCGAAAAAATAATACGACCAGGCAAATTATCCAAATATTTCTTGCCTTGTCTTAATAATGAAGCATCGATAGATTCTGAAAGGATGGGACGCATAATATCGATTAACTGGGCCCAGTTTTGATTGAAAACCTCATTGGCACTATTGGTCAATTGTTCGTTATCCCCAAATAGTTTTCCAAAATGGAAATGCATATTGCCGACATGCTTGACATTTGTCTTCAATGATTGAACTTCAAAGAAATCTTCTGAATCTTTTTTAGTTCGTTTTGTATCAACATCAAATTCCATATGAATGTCTCCTATAATGAAATGATAACAATAAGCGACATATACATCAATTGGTACTATGAGAAATGCTTACTCATTTCTATATGGGCAGGGCCTTTACCGTCTATGCTTAAAACCAAGGCTCGTCCTTTCAAGGAGTACTCTGTTTTCAGATCTATTTTGGGAACAGTCAAACTCATATGAAATGAATTACCATTTTTTACACTGGAATAAGCAAAACAGAAAAAGGTAGAAATGTTAAAATTGTTTTCACATCACAAAGTAGGATCATTTCGACTTGCCAAGCCGCTTACCTAACTTCATGGATTTTGGCATTTATTAACCCTGTGATGACAATCTTATTGAAATTCATATCCAATGCAATAATCGGAGTATCCACAGTGACATGAGCTTTTTTGATTTTGTATGGATCAATGGAGATCCATTTGACACCGGGAACATCTAAATACATACGAAATTAATATTCTCAATTGTAATCAAACGAATATTCGGAAAATACCTTTAATCCCTTTTACCAATATATTTTGCCATAGTTCTCTCAGACAATCTCCATTATTAGGATCTTGAAGTTTGCAAGGTGTTAATGAACTCAATGCAACTGTAGACGAAAATAAGCATATTTTTTGTATATGATTAGGTCGTTATGATTATGCAAGGTTTCCTTGCTTCCAAACATACCAGATTCATCTATCCACACCGACGATATTAATATTCCCATAAATATTTGAAATAAATGATTTTTCCATAGTTTTGTTATTTTACTGTTTCCATTACTGTTCTCCATTACGAGACTGATTTCATTGAATATTGAATGATGACTGACTTCTATTGGCTTTTAATGGGAAATTGGTTTTAATTATTATACCAATCAATTATGTTACCACTTATATTTGCGCTGGCTTCAAACTGGTTCTCTAGGGTTCTTTGCAAATAAAAAATATAATTAACAAGACTTTTCCAGAACTTGTAGGAAAGACAATTATACGATATTATACTAAAGATATATAAAATGGTATTAAGTAAGAACTAGAACCTGAATAAAAGTCATGTTAGGAAAACTGTTAAATGTACCCTCTAAATTACATAATTACACTCAAAAAAATATTCTTTAACTACAAAAGAATATTTAGATAATAAACTATCATTTACCAATCGCTGTAAGAATTTTTTTGTTTTGGAAAAATACTGTTTGTGATGAACGTTGTCATCTTTTACAACACGTGAAAAGAATTTCTTAAACCTTTCACTACCGAACTAAGCCTAATGTTAAAAATTTTTAATTTTTCTTCTGTGTTCTTTTTCTTACATAGATAACAAAAATTGAATTTTGAGTGCCTACCTCAATTAGCTAAAAAGATACATAAGTTTATTCTGAAAAATTGATTCTTGAATTGTGACCAAATAACCTAACGGACATAAGCGCTACACGGATGAAAAAGACTGTTTTTCATATGTTTGGCTATAAACAGTATATGTTTGGAACACAAATTTTTAAACACAATATTTTTGAGTGCAAGCATATAATGTTCATAAACTAGCATAACATGTTTGGGACATATATGTTAATATGTTAGAACATATTATGTTTGGGACATAAAATGTTTTTAAGTATAATATGCTTGGATGCAAACATATATTAATTTAGAAATAGCCTATAAACATATATGTGTTTAGTAGCTTGGAGCGCTATTTAACAGGGAGCGATATTGAATTAAGTTGGTGGCTGTTGCTTGTTATTACAAAATTAACATTTTATTTTTCCTTGGCCAATTGATCAGCTACTTCTTTGATCCTTACAAACTGTGTGGTCCGCTGTTTGAATCCCCGTCCGGCAAAAGGTAAAATTAAAACAAGTATATACGGCCGTAAGTTCGGCCAGGCCGAAGCTTATGTACCCTTCATCATGGATTGCGTAGAAACTTCTTCTAAACACTGCCATCCACAATCGAATTACTTAAGTTGCGGTAACGCTTGCCGATGGCAAGGTATCTTAAAACCTCCTTACACCATCTTCTAAATTGTATGTCCATACGTGGTATATATTAAATCAAAAAAGATCGATCCAATACGTATATAATTCAGTTTGACAAAGTAGACATAAAATTTTGACAAAATTTTCTACAGAAAGAAAATATTAAAAAATTTTCTATGGAAATAAAATTTTCACAAAATTTTCTATAGAAATAAAAATTTTGACAAAATTTTCTATAGAAAGAAAATTTTGACAAAAATTTCTACAGAAATAAAATTTTAACAAAATTTTCTATAGAAATAAACTTTTGACAAAATTTTCTATAGACATAAAATCTTGGTCGATTATTTTTGGCTCGAGTGGCAACTATGATTATGAACCGAATAAAATTTGAACAAAATTTTCTATAGAAATAAAATTTTGACAAAATTTTCTATAGAAATAAAATTTTGACAATGATGAAAATTTTATTATGAACCGAATAAAATTTTAACAAATTTTCTCTAGAAATAAAATTTTGACAACATTTTCTATAGAAATAAAATTTTGGTAGATTATTTTTGGCTCTAGTGGCAACCATGATTATGAACCGATATGGACCAATTTTTGTGTGATTGGACCAATTTTGGTATGGTTGTTAGCGACGGTTGTTAGAGACCATAAACCAATATCATGTACCAAATTTCAGCCGGATCGGATGAAATTTTCTTCTCTTTGAGGCTCCGCAAGCCAAATCTGGGGATCGGTTTATATGGGGGCTATATATAATTATGGACCGATGGGAACCAATTTTTGCATGGTTGTTAGAGACCATATACCAACACCATGTACCAAATTTCAGCCGGATCGGATGAAATTTGCTTCTCTTTTAGGCTCCGCAAGCCAAATCTGGGGATCGGTTTATATGGGGGCTATATAATTATGGACCGATGTGAACCAATTTTTGCACGGTTGTTAGAGACCATATACCAAATTTCAGCCGGATCGGCTGAAATATTCTTCTGTTAGAGGCTCCACAAGCCAAATCTGGGGATCGGTTTATATGGGGGCTATATATAATTATGGACCGATGTGGACCAATTTTTGCACGGTTATTAGAGATCATATACCAACACTATATACCAAATTTCAGCCGGATCGGATGAAATATGATGCTGTTAGAGGCTCCACAAGCCAAATCTGAGGGTCCCTTTATATGGGGGCTATTCGTAAAAGTGGACCGATATGGCCCATTTTCAATACCATCTGACCTACATCGATAACAACTACTTGTGCCAAGTTTCAAGTCGATAGCTTGTTTCGTTCGGAAGTTAGCGTGATTTCAACAGACGGACGGACGGACGGACGGACATGCTTAGATCGACTCAGAATTTCACCACGACCCAGAATATATATACTTTATGGGGTCTTAGAGCAATATTTCGATGTGTTACAAACGGAATGACAAAGTTAATATACCCCCATCCTATGATGGAGGGTATAATAAAATAACAAATCATACAATTGAATAATTTCTTCTACAATGTTTGTATTACAGAAAAAGGTGCTAAGAACTAAAAAATCTCGTGGAAGTGAGAGAGATGTGGGGGAATATACAATTGGGCAGAAACAAAATTTTGAGCATTCAGGTCGAAAACCTATGTTGTTAGCACCTATATTACCTGTTTATTTTCATAATTCATTATGATTGTCAATATATAAAAAAATAAATAAAATTTTGAGCACAATATTGTTTGGAAGAATTTTTTTTAAGCATATAATATTTTTGGGAGAAAAATGCTTCCAAACATATTATATGTTCACATAATAACATATTGTTTTTTGGAAGACAACATTATTGAATTTGGATGCAAAAATACAAAATGTTTGGAAATTGACTACCCAAACATATATTGTTTAGACCAATATGCTTTCAAACATATTACATATTGGAAGAGATCAAACATATAAATGTTTGGGAAATAGCCAAAAATGTATATGCTTGAAGCAAAAAATATGTTTGGGAGTATATGTTACAGAAGCGATTTTTTGTGAGCGTGTATGTGGCATCTAATATCCGTCAAAGTGTGAGAAAAAAATACAAAAAAGAATGTGAAATAATACAAGCTATAGTTTTTTGTGTGAATGTCCGTTTACTAGAGTCATACAGCAAAACAAAAAATTGCGTATTTTTCGTTGATTGTTGAAGAAGTTTATATGAATGCATTTTAGTGCCCACCAATTGGGGGGAGTTATTTATAGCAAATACACACAATTTAGATGCAAAAATTTTAAACAATTCTGAAACGAATTGGATTCATTTTTGGGAAGAATAATTTGTGTCTGTAATTTCCATTTAAAATTATCATATACGATCCAAAATTAACAGTATTCTACATGGACGAAAAATACTAGTTTTCATATGTTTCGGTGTAAAAATTATTTGTTTGGAACTCTACTGTTTGGTATATTATTTTTAAGTGCAAACACACAGTGTTCATTAACTAATTTAATATCTCAGCAAAAAAATTTGGAAGTTCTTCCAACGGCACAACTTTAAAAGTAATTCCAGAAGATGCACTCCCAATGATGTTCTTTATTTTAACTACCCAGGAAGTTCTTTTAATTCAATTTTTTACAACTTGGTTTTTTCATACTTTTAATGGGTAATTTTAGCTTTTTTGTTTCAAATAGGTTAAAAACAGAGTAAGAATTCATAAAATGGTACAAATCATTTAAATTTTGTCGAAAAAAATGCTAATCCAATCTGAAAACATTGTGATTTTTTCAAAAAAATATTTGAGGTCAAATATTTCCGACAATTGTTAGAATACATTAAAAATTATAAAAAATAAAAAAATATTTATTTGACAAAATATCACAGAATTTTTTCATTTACATCCAAAACATTGAATTCGGATCACACCAAAAGAAGTGATGCAAATTCAGTGCAACTGCTGTTGAATTGGAAGACTTCCGTCGTATGACAACCCCACACGGATGAAAAAGACTGTTTTTCATATGTTTGCCTATAAACATTATATGTTTGGAACACAAATTTTTAAACACAATATTTTTGAGTGCAAGCATATAATGTTCATAAACTAGCATAACATGTTTGGGACATATATGTTAATATGTTAGAACATATTATGTTTGGGACATAAAATGTTTGTAAATATAATATGCTTGGATGCAAACATATATTAATTTAGAAATAGCCTATAAACATATATGTGTTTAGTAGCTTGGAGCGCTATTTAACAGGGAGCGATATTGAATTAAGTTGGTGGTTGTTGCTTGTTATTACAAAATTAACATTTTATTTTTCCTTGGGCAATTGATCAGCTACTTCTTTGATCCTTACAAACTGTGTGGTCCGCTGTTCGAATCCCCGTCCGGCAAAAGGTAAAATTAAAATAAAAAAAATCATAAAATTGAATAATTTCTTCTACAATGTTTGTATTACAGAAAAAGGTGCTAAGAACTAAAAAATTTCGTGGAAGTGAGAAAGATGTGGGGGAATATACAATTAGGCAGAAACAAAATTTTGAGCATTCAGGTCGAAAACCTATGTTGTTAGCACCTATATTACCTGTTTATTTTCATAATTCATTATGATTGTAAATATATAAATAAATAAATAAAATTTTGAGCACAATATTGTTTGGGAGAATTTTTTTAAGCATATAATATTTTTGGGTGCAAAATGCTTTCAAACATATTATATGTTCACATAATAACATATTGTGTTTTGGAAGACAACATTAGTGAATTTGGATGCAAAAATACAAAATGTTTGGAACTTAGACTACCCAAACATATATTGTTTAGACCAATATGCTTTCAAACATATTATATATTGGAAGAGATCAAACATATAAATGTTTGGGCAATACCCAAAAATGTATATGCTTGAAGCAAAATATGTTTGGGAGTATATGTTACAGAAGCGATTTTTTGTGAGCGTGCACAGTGATGCCAATTTGGTGCTTTTAGCACCAAATTTAGTGCTTTTTGATTTCCAAAAAGCACCAAATTGTCTTTTTAGTGCCTTTTCAAAAAAAGCACCAACTTGGTGCTTTCTGGCATTTTCATTTAGTGCTTTTGGTTCTTTTGAAAAGTATTAAATTTAATTGACGATATCTTCTCAAACAAAAATTCAGAATAGACTTTCAAAAGCTTGAGAAACTATATTTTAGGGTATTCTTTAGAAATGTCAAAGGACGAGTGACGAATTTCTGAACGTGATAAAGATGTCATTTAAACGTTTATATTAAATTCACAAATCACTCATAACTGATATAAGAAATAGAATCCCTCCAAATATTAATATTTCCAAATTTAATGTCAAAAAATGTTTTTCTCGCCTGAAAAAAAAAAAATTCGTGAAATTTGGAAAGCATTACATATGAATTCGAAACACGCAAACTTTAGTCATGAAATTTGTGCCAATTAAATTTCTTATCAATAAGAACTATTATATTATGTACCATTATGGTTCAGAAAATAGAGGTTGAGGAAAATTAGAACTGCGTGAAATTAATACACAAAAGTGTGAAGTTTTTTTTTTTTAGTAGAACATTGAAGGAATGTGGTATTTTGGTGCTTTTTGCCCTTTGGGAGTTGGCATCCCTGCAACCCCATGTTAAATTCATCGCTTCTGCGTCAGTCCTGCACCACTTCCGGATCCAAAAAGAACATTTTCATTGCTTTGTTTGCGACGCATTTTTTGCTGGGATAATATAATATATTTTTGGGACACATATGTTAATATGTTAGAACATATTATGATTGCGACATTACATTTTCTTAAATATAATATCTCTGGATGCAAATATATATTAAATTGGAAATTTCGTATAAACATATATATGTTTAGAGAGAAGTTCACCAATGTGGTATCACAATGGACTGAATAGTCTAAGTGAGCCTGATACATCGGGCTGCCACCTAACCTAACCTAACCTAACCTAACCTTACATGTTTAGATATGTCAGAGAGAGCGAGAGAGAATATAGGCACAATATAAAGATGGCGATGGAGATAGACAACGAAAGACATGACAAGTTTAATTACAACAAATAAAAATGTAGGTATTTTTCATGATTGCTTATGGACTTACATATTTTGTATATAAATCAATATTTGAGGTGTAAATTGAATAAATTTCAAACATTTGTATTCCTACACAATTATATTTAAGATATTTTGGAGGAAAGCAACAAATGTTTTGAAAACTGAAACTAACTATTTGGAGCCTTAAACAATGATATACTTACGGTGAAACTTAACTTGTTCACTAATAGAAAAAATTGCATTCCACAATCGTGAACGGACGGTGGCAACATTAAACGGAAACGTTCACAAAAATCAAAACGGAATGTTCCCGATTTCATGAACTGAATTCGTTTTTCTTTGACCATGACTAGTCTTAAAATAATAGTTTGACGTTGTTATGCCAACTCCGCCGGCGGTGTAATGTGCTAAGGCGGCTGTTGACGCGTATTGTGCAGACAACACAGGTTCGAGTCATGGTACCGGAAATAATTTTTTTAAGCTTGTTATAAATTCGTAACCATTACGTTTTCAGATAATGGACGCTGGTTGTTGTTTTGACAACACATGGTGTCATTTTAACGATGTACTCGTAAGATTGACCCCGTCTGTTCTCAGTTTGACAACACATGTGTGTTGATCTAATTTCATGAACGGATCGTTTTGCAATGACTACGCCATTCAGGATTTTGTCTATGGGTGTTTCCAGAGTACATAATTTTTATACCCTGCGCCACACTGTGGAACAGGGTATTATAAGTTAGTGCATATGTTTGCAATACCCAGAAGGAGACGAAATAGACACATGGTGTCTTTGGCAAAAATGCTCAGGGTGGGCTCTTGAGTCGATATAGCGATGTCCATCTGTCCGTGAACACATTTTTGTAATCAAAGTCTAGGTCGCAGTTTTAGTCCAATCGACTTCAAATTTGGCACAAGTATGTGTTTTGGCTCACAATAGATCCCTATTGATTTTGGAAGAAATCGGTTCAGATTTAGATATAGCTTCCATATATATATATATATATATTTCGCCCGATATGGACTTATATGGCCCCAGAAGCCAGAGTTTTACCCTAATTTGCTTAAAATTTTGCACAAGAAGAACAATTAGTACTATAGTCAAGTGTGCCAAATTTTATTGAAATCGGTTCAGTTTTAGATGTAGCTCCAATATATATCTTTCGCCCGATATGGACTAATATGGTCCCATAAGCCAGAGTTTTACCCCAATTTGGTTGAAATTTTGCACAGGGAGAAGATTTAGCATTATAGCTATGCCTGCCGTCGGTTGAAATCGGTTAAGATTTAGATATAGCTCCCATATGTAGCTTTCGGCCGATTTACACTCATATGACCACAGAGGCCAATTTTTTGCTCCGATTTAGTTGAAATTTTTCACAGGGAGTAGAATTAGCATTGTAGCTATGCGTGCCAAATTTGGTTGAAATCGGTTCAGATTTAGATATATCTCCCATATATAGCTTTCACCCGATTTACACTCATATGACCACAGAGGACAATTTTAGTTGAAATTTTGCACAGGGAGTAGAATTAGCATTGTTGCTATGCGTGCCAAATTTGGTTGGAATCGGTTCAGATTTAGATATAGCTCCCATATATATGTTTTTCTGATTTCGACAAAAATGGTCAAAATACCAACAATTTCCTTGTAAAATCGCCACTGCCTAGTCGAAAAGTTGTAAAAATGACTCTAATTTTCCTAAACTTCTAATACATATATATCGAGCGATAAATCATAAATAAACTTTTGCGAAGTTCCTTAAAATTGCTTCAGATAAAATGTTTCCCATATTTTTTACTAACATTGTGTTCCACCCTAGTGCATTAGCCGACTTAAATTTTGAGTCTATAGATTTTGTAGAAGTCTACCAAATTCTGTCCAGATCGAGTGATATTTAAATGTATGTATTTGGGACAAACCTTTATATATAGCCAACAACACATTTGACGGATGTGATATGGTATCGAAAATTTAGATCTACAAAGTGGTGCAGGGTATAATATAGTCGGCCCCGCCCGACTTAGACTATCGTTACTTGTTTTTTTTATATTTTAAGTCTAATTAATTTAAAACAAGTATATAAAGGGTGATTCTTTTGAGGTTAGGATTTTCATGCATTAGTATTTGACAGATCACGTGGGATTTCAGACATGGTGTCAAAGAGAAAGATGCTCAGTATGCTTTGACATTTCATCATGAATAGACTTACTAACGAGCCACAACGTCGAATTTTCAGTGAATGGGCCCTAGAAAAGTTGGCAGAAAATCCGCTTTTTTATCGACAAATTTTGTTCAGCGATGAGGCTCATTTCTGGTTGAATGGCTACGTAAATAAGCAAAATTGCCGCATTTGGAGTGAAGAGCAACCAGAAGCCGTTCAAGAACTGCCCATGCATCCCGAAAAATGCACTGTTTGGTGTGGTTTGTACGCTGGTGGAATCATTGGACCGTATTTTTTCAAAGATGCTGTTGGACGCAACGTTACGGTGAATGGCGATCGCTATCGTTCGATGCTAACAAACTTTTTGTTGCCAAAAATGGAAGAACTGAACTTGGTTGACATGTGGTTTCAACAAGATGGCGCTACATGCCACACAGCTCGCGATTCTATGGCCATTTTGAGGGAAAACTTCGGAGAACAATTCATCTCAAGAAATGGACCGGTAAGTTGGCCACCAAGATCATGCGATTTGACGCCTTTAGACTATTTTTTGTGGGGCTACGTCAAGTCTAAAGTCTACAGAAATAAGCCAGCAACTATTCCAGCTTTGGAAGACAACATTTCCGAAGAAATTCGGGCTATTCCGGCCGAAATGCTCGAAAAAGTTGCCCAAAATTGGATTTTCCGAATGGACCACCTAAGACGCAGCCGCGGTCAACATTTAAATGAAATTATCTTCAAAAAGTAAATGTCATGGACCAATCTAACGTTTCAAATAAAGAACCGATGAGATTTTGCAAATTTTATGCGTTTTTTTTTTAAAAAGTTATCAAGCTCTTAACAAATCACCCTTTACGACCTACCGAATCGTAATATAATTATAATTATGAATGGTGGTTAGAGGACCCATAGTAACACTACGTACACCATTCATACCGGATGAAATTATCTCATCCAAGAGGCTCCGCAAACCAAATTTGGGGATAGGTGTATATGGAGGCTAGTTATAAATATGGACCGATATGGACCAATTTTTTCATGATTATAAGATAGCATATACTAACATTGCGTACCAATTTTTTTACCAGAGCGAATACAAATTGCTTCTCCAAACAAATCTGGGTGTCGGTTTATATGGGTGTTATATCTAGAAGTGGTCCGATATAGCCCGTTTGCAATACCATCCGACCTAACAGGTTGGCTGATAAGTCCCCGGTCTGACACATACACGCTCACAAAAAATCGCTTCTGTAACATATACTCCCAAACATATTTTGCTTCAAGCATATACATTTTTGGGTATTGCCCAAACATTTATATGTTTGATCTCTTCCAATATATAATATGTTTGAAAGCATATTGGTCTAAAAAAATATATGTTTGGGTAGTCAATTTCCAAACATTTTGTATTTTTGCATCCAAATTCAATAATGTTGTCTTCCAAAAAACAATATGTTATTATGTGACCATATAATATGTTTGGAAGCATTTTGCACTCAAAAATATTATATGCTTAAAAAAATTCTCCCAAACAATATTGTGCTCTAAATTTTATTTATTTATTTATATATTTACAATCATAATGAATTATGAAAATAAACAGGTAATATAGGTGCTAACAACATAGGTTTTCGACCTGAATGCTCAAAATTTTGTTTCTGCCCAATTGTATATTCCCCCACATCTTTCTCACTTCCACGAGATTTTTTAGTTCTTAGCACCTTTTTCTGTAATACAAAAATTGTAGAATAAATTATTCAATTTTATGATTTTTTTTTTATTTTAATTTTACCTTTTGCCGGACGGGGATTCGAACAGCGGACCACACAGTTTGTAAGGATCAAAGAAGTAGCTGATCAATTGCCCAAGGAAAAATAAAATGTTAATTTTGTAATAACAAGCAACAACCACCAACTTAATTCAAAATCGCTCCCTGTTAAATAGCGCTCCAAGCTACTAAACACATATATGTTTATAGGCTATTTCTAAATTAATATATGTTTGCATCCAAGCATATTATATTTACAAACATTTTATGTCCCAAACATAATATGTTCTAACATATTAACATATATGTCCCAAACATGTTATGCTAGTTTATGAACATTATATGCTTGCACTCAAAAATATTGTGTTTAAAAATTTGTGTTCCAAACATATAATGTTTATAGCCAAACATATGAAAAACAGTCTTTTTCAACCGTGTAGATGGCATCGCTAGTATTAAATGCATATTATTTTTATATAGTACCAATCTTCGTGTCAATGATTCGTGTCAAAATTTGACGTCTGTAAGTCAATTTGTTTGTGAGATAGAGCGTCTTTTGTGAAGCAACTTTTGTTATTGTGAAAAAATGGAAAAAAAGGAATTTCGTGTTGTGATAAAATACTGTTTTCTGAAGGGGGAAAAATATGGTGGAAGCAAAAACTTGGCTTGATAATGAGTTTCCGGACTCTGCCTCAGGGAAATCAACAATAATTGAACGCAGTGGACGCTCGAAAGAGGTGGTTACCGACGAAAACATCAAAAAATCCACAAAATGATTTTGAATGACCGTAAAATGAAGTTGATCGAGATAGCAGAGGCCTTAAAGATATCAAAGGAACGTGTTGGTCATATCATTCATCAATATTTGGATATGCGGAAGCTCTGTGCAAAATGGGTGCCGCGCGAGCTCACATTTGACCAAAAACAACAACGTGTTGATGATTTTGAGCGGTGCTTGCAGCTGTTAACTCGTAATACACCCGAGTTTTTCCGTCGATATGTGACAATGGATGAAACATGGCTCCATTACTACACTCCTGAGTCCAATCGACAGTCGGCTGAGTGGACATCGACCGGTGAACCGTCTCCGAAGCGTGGAAAGACTCAAAAGTCCGCTGGCAAAGTAATGACCTCTGTTCTTTGGGATGCGCATGTAATAATTTTTATCGGTTATCTTGGGAAGGGAAAAACCATCAACAGTTACAATTATATGGCGTTATTGGAGCGTTTGAAGGTCGAAATCGCGGCAAAACGGCCCCATATGAAGAAGAAAAAGTGTTGTTCCACCAAGACAACGCACCGTGCCACAAGTCATTGAGAACGATGGCAAAAATTCATGAATTGGGTTTCGAATTGCTTCCCCACCCGCCGTATTCTCCTGATCTGGCCCCAGCAACTTTTTCTTGTTCTCAGACCTCAAAAGGATGCTCGCAGGGAAAATTTTAGCTGCAATGAAGAGGTGATCGCCGAAACTGAGGCCTATTTTGAGGCAAAACCGAAGGAGTACTACCAAAATGGTATCAAAAAATTGGAAGGTCGTTATAATCGTTGTATCGGTCTTGAAGGGAACTATGTTGAATAATAACAAGTAAGTAAAGTAGAAAGTCGGGCGGGGCCGACTATATCATACCCTAAACCACCATTACAGAATTAGTAATCATAAGCATTTGTGGGGTAACATAGAGGGATAAACCACAGTTGCATATTTAAGAAAATTAAGGGGTACATGTCTATGGGTGCTTTGTGTCAATCTGACTATAGCTCATAATCAATATTGCCCGGGAAAATGTTCGGTTTACCCTACAAGGACAAAAAAAGTTCCCTACTTTCCCATACATTCTCAAACAATTTTCTCTACTATATTTTTCGTTAAATTTAAAAAATTTTACAAAACAAAAATGGTTCTAAGTACTTTATTATCTTAAAACATGAATATGCAATGAATATAACTTAGAATATAAATTTGTATTACCACCACGTTTGCCACAGTTGGTAGAATTCTACCCAAATTAGTAATCTTTTTTGTTAAATCTCTATAAAAATAAAATTTTGGAAAAAGTTTCTATAAACAAATTTTTGTGAGAAATTTTTCTATAGAAATAAAATTTTGACAATAAATTCTATAGAAATAACATTTTGAGAAAAAATTCCACAGAAATAAAATTTTGAGAAAAATTTTTATAGAAATAATATTTTGAAAAAAAATGTCTATAGAAATACAATTTTGACAAACTGTTCTATAGAAATAAAATGTTGACAAAATTTTCTACAGGAATAAAGTTTACCACACATTGTTAAAGATCAAGCCTTGCCGGCTTCTAATTTCCTCCTCTAGAGGCACCAAAATGTAAAAATTATTACAAATTGTGTTGAGTGAAAATGTCCTACATTGTGGCCTTACGTCCCTACAAGACGCTAAATATTAGAAAAACTCTACATATAGGGAATTTCCCCTACTTCTAGCAACACTGGCTGTGTTGATATTGCGCCTACGGAGCTAGTATGCCACTAATATTGAAGTCCATTATTAAAAAAGAGAAAATCGTTAAATTAGTGTGGGTAATAAATACAAATTTGTAAAAATCGAGCAATATTCTTATGTAAGAGCTACAAGTACGTATAAGTACGATCGGCTAGTACATCAAAATTTGAAATTTGAGTAACATTGGTTAATAAATAAGAGTACTATGGCCAAATTTGGGAAAATCGAGCGATGCATATATATGGAAGCTATATCTAAATCTGAACCAATTTGCATAATAATTTGCGGGTTTGATTAATACCACAAAAGTTTACCTAGTGCAAGATTTGAGAAAGATCAGTTAAGAAATGAGGCCTGTATGGTCAAACATAAGGAATTTTTCATAATCGCGTGATACATATATGGGAGCTATATCTACATCTGTACCGATTTCGATGAAATTTTGCACATATACACACAAAGAAAAAATAAGAAAAGATTTCTTAATTCAAGCCGCAGCGGTGTCAGAAGTATAGCTAGTACGGTTTTTCTAACACCAAGCTAAGATTTCTCAATTCAAGTATAGAATTTTTAAGTACATGTGGCTTAAATTTAGTATTTTTTAAGAAACGGAATACTGATTTCAAGCTACGAACCACACTTAATTCAATATTTGAGCTATCTTGAATTAAGACATATAATGCTTGTATTAATCCCGAAGCTCTTTTCATTATAATCCCGAAAATGCTTCCTTTAAGCTTTCTTAATTCTTATTTTATGCCGGCTCAGTTCTTGATTTACGTTAACCAGTTATCAATTCAATCTATTTAGTACTGGATTCAATCCTGAAAATGTCTCAAATTTGTCATGATCAGTTCTTAATTTAAGTATGAAAGGTACTTAAGTTATGTACACACATTGCTTATTTTAAGATCGACCTTTTCTTAATTCAATCATTCATCGTACTTTATTTAGGAAAACTCTGCACTTAATTCAAGCTAGAAAAAATTGTATTTGAAGTTTTTATAAGTGCAATTCAATCCGAGAAATTACTTAAATTAAGAGAGAATATTTAATTTAAGTTTTGTATATATTCGATATAAGTCGGAAACAATCATAATTTAAGTATAATTTAATCCCGTATCCAAACCCCATAAATAAAACGCGTTTAATTTAGATCACATTTTTATTTACAACAAAAGTTTTATGGCTAAATTATATACATACAATAAGTAGTCAATGAAATAAAAAAGGCTAGTATACATGTTTGGGTCTGGCATATACTTTCCCATTATTGATGGGATACAAATGCATTGGAAATGTATTGAATTCATTGATATTTTTCATTTGAATTTGTTCTTTAACTGAACCAACTTCATAGGCTCTGAAGTGTTTATCGAAACTTTTAATTGAAATTTCTTTACATAAAATAAAAACATTTTCAATGTCATTAACATTCTTGTGATAATTAATATAAACATAATTAAGATATTAAGAAAATAAATTAAAAAATAAGGCGATAAAAAATATGTTATTTTAGAATAAAATATATACCTTCAGAGATTCCTCAGACGGCAAAACCCATACAATTTCATCAAGGAGCAAAGTGAATTCATTAATCCTAATTTTTATATCATTAGATACAGCCTCGCTTGTAATTATATTTATAAGTTCATCTCGATAGTCTTTCGTCAGACTTTGATACTTGCGTTCATATTGAATAATTGCCCTTCCAATAGCATTTTCGCATAATATGTCCGCCAAGCTCTAAAGAAAAAAAGTCCGTAGTTCAACTAACGCTAAATTTAACATACATGTTTTTAGTTAAATGATATGTTTTTAGTTAAATTTAATTTTTTTTTCGAAATTTTGCACGGCTCAATAAAGTTTCATACGGTTTCCAAAAATAGTAAGAATGCACTACTTTATGGTTAAAATGGTCATGATTTGCGCCAATGATTTTTTCTTTACTTTTAGTTTATTTCTTCTCTATTTCGTAAATTACAGTAAAAAATTAAAATTAAATCAAAAAATTATTAAATTTTCTTGTTTTAAACACGCTTTGTTTAAATCTCAAAATAGGGTGCACATTTTAGTGCAATTTTGCCACCAGGTTGTTCATTCTTCCTATATAACAGTTTACTTTTTTCTGTGTAAGAAATAATAGTTTAATTTTACCCTATTTAAATTTTTTTTCCCACGAAAATCACAATTCTTCTTGTGGACATCTTTCGCTTGAGGACCCGCGATTGGCATTGGTACCTCATCGTGGTGTACCTAAATGAAAAGAAATATTTTCAAATTTAAATAAAGCTATTTTTAATGGTCCAGTGTTACCTGTTCATTTCTCCATTTGTAAAGTTTTTCTCGAAATTCAATTCGAAGTCCGAGAACTGGAATGGCTTCCTTTATGCCTTCGTTTTGCAAATAAATTAAATTTGAGCTGTTTATTTTTGCGTCTACACAACACATAGATAAAAATTATAAATAATATTCTATTTAAAAATTGTTTGTTATTAAGTAGTGAAAAGTGAACATTAACGAAAATGTAGATTTATTTCTAAAATTTTAACAAAACTATTTCACTTATAGTAGCATGATATAATTATTATATGATATAATAAAGAATATAAATACAAAAATATAGGAATTAAAAAATTTTTGAATGTCTTTAACGCTATCGAAAGTTCAAAACAGGCTCAATTTAAATAGTTTTACTTTTGAACAATTTTAAACTCCAATTTTTTCCTTCAAAATATGATTTTTAAACTACAGGAAAAATTTAATATGTTTAATATTTATTTTTAATTAGACAAATCTATTAACTTATTTATATCATGCTGTTATTAGTAAATCTTTTTGTTAAACTTGTCAAAATAAATCTACATTTTCTTCCATGTTGAGTTCACTTTTTGGGCGTGAATAAACACAAACATCCACACATGCCTCATTAATACACTATAATGAAGAAGCTTACAAAAATAAGTATACACATTTTCTCAAACACAAGTCTCTTTTCGTTTTAAGTTTGGATGTATGTGCACATGCATATTTCAGTTTGGTAGTATGTACGTATGTATGAAAAAAATTGTTTGAAAACATCACATTCAATATTACTCACATTTTTTCAATTTCCTATTTAATTTCATACTTTCTTATTTCAAATAATAAATCGACCAATTCTAGTAAACTCTTTGAGAGAATCAAATAAAGGCACTATATACATTGGTACAAGCGCACACAAATATTGCTCTGCATACGACAAATATTACATTTTCTAAATAGTGTACCAAACGTTTTCGCACAATTTTTTCTTAGCTAAAAAAACTCGAACACATTTTACGTACATACATACCAACTTAAAATATGTATATGCACATACTACCAAACATAAAACGAGAAAAGGCTTGTGTTTGAGAAAATGTGTATACATACTTATTTTTGTAAGCTTAGGCATGCATGGGTGGGTGCCAACCAGAGTTTGTGTTTATTCACATATTTTAAATTGGTATGTATGGCATGTACGTGAAATATGTGTTGGTAAAAAAAAGTTTAGAAACAAAAAAGCGATCTTTCCTAATAAATAAATTATTGTGTACACAATTACACAAATAAGAAAACATATCTCCTAAAAACATTTATACCAACATATATTTCACGTACATGCCATACATACCAATTTAAAATATGCATTTACACATACATATATACTTGTACCATTACACATTTATATTATTTTTTCACTCACTTTCACTTAAATTTATACTTACCTTTTAGGTATGCGAAAGCCGCACAACAGTTTATTGTTTTTAAAATTTGTTTTAATTCTTTGTCTCCATCTTCCTGTTGGGCTTCGTCCGTATTTACTTCAACCGCACTCATCTTTTCACTATGACTCCAAAACTGAAACTAAAAGCAAAAGTCTAAATGCCTGAGCTAAGTAGAACAGGGATGGAAAATATACACCGTAGCACTAAAAACGTACTTTTGCTAATTAAATCGTACCTTAAAGCAGACAAACTCACTTTTGTCCAAATACTTGTTTTTGAGGTAGGATAGGGTATTTGAAAGAGAAAATTGTAAGTAAATTTTTCTAGATATAAATCCTTACGATTAATATAAAAATGTTTATTTGTTTATATCAAGATCCGTTAGGGCACGGTTAGCTAACATTTAATCGAATCAACGGATATATCAGTCATCCCGCCTATATACTTATATGTCAGCTTGGAACTTAACTGTTAAAAAATTTGCATAAACCGGAGAGAAGATATTCGCAATTTACTACCTGTTGAATATCTTAATATTAAATAGTTTGCTAAACACAGAAACAAAAGTTTGTTACTAAAATTTTGTTCACAAAAATATATATAAAAATTTAAATTTTTATGTTTTTCTGAGTTCGATAACTCGAAATGATCCAATTCTTAGCAAACCCCAAATAAAATTTCTTACCATTTGTAATGAAGTTAATTAGTTCCATGCATGTCCAGAAAAGTTCTTGGATACAATGTTTTCCATCCCTGGCGCATATATCGAGTATGATGCGCTTATGAAGAGAGTAAAGAGGCAGAGAGAGGAGGTATATTCTTACAAACATAAGCTTTACTTGAGTACAGCAGTATTATCATATTAGTTTTAGGGGATGAAAGCAGTGTTGCCGTTTGACAATTTTCTTCTTGAATGATGGGTATAGATTAAATTATGAGAAAGATTTTAATAAATAAATAAAATTATGAGATTGTTCGTATTAATTGATTCTTCAATATAAAATGTTTGCTTTTGTTTCTCACTTTCACTTCGAAAGCTCGCATGGCATTTTTTGATAATCGGTAGTTTATTACTAAATGTATTTTATGCGTCCTTTATGGTAGCATCATTTTGTAATATAAATTCATTTCTTATTAACTCTGTCACCAAGCTCTTTTTTATGAAAATTTTTATAGGAACATAATGCATCATCGTTTACATAGATTCTTTCAATATGTCTGAAAACGGTAATTAATTGGGAATATTGTATTTTTTCATCCAAATAGTGTTTATAGAATATATAAACAATTATTTAAAACCTCATTCACATTACACTTCCAAAATCCACTTTAACTAGATTTCAACTGTCATTTGCCTTATAAATAAGGGATTTAAAATTCACTTTTTATAGATTTCAAGCCTAATGTGTATAAGGTATAACTTATGTTTGATATGAAAATAAACATTTGAAATTTACGGATAGTTAATTGACTTGTGGAAGTTTTTTAGTTTTACATAATTTCAACAAGCGGAAACACTGACTTTGTATTCTGTGAGCATACAAATGAGAGTAAACTTTATATTTTTTCTCCCTCTATTTTCTCTATTTTTTCCGAACTAAAAACAAGAGTGTTTGCACTTCAGTGAGCACTAATTTCTCATTTTTAGCTTCCCTGAGCTTGATTTCGTTAGATGATCTCTTCTCAACTTGATTAAAGTACAAAATAGTACAGACGTACTTAAAATTTTAAGTACAAATCTGGGCTAAAATCAAGAATTTAAAACTCAATTTAGTTTAGTATTATTTTTTTGTGTGTAGTTAGTACTGTAGGGAACTGGATCTAGCCAACTCTTAGTAAGATCGGTTAATAAATAAGGGTTCTATGGCCAAATTTGGGAAAATCGGGCTATACATATATATGGGAGCTATATCTAAATTTGAACCGATTTCGATGGCTTTTGCACATATAGTTAGCGCTATAGAAGACTACATTTAGCAAAATTTGGGTAAGATCGGTTGATAAATAAGGGTTTTATGGTCAAATTTAGAAAAATCGGGCGGTACATATATATGGGAGCTATAGCTAAATCTGAACCGATTTCGATGATTTTTTGCACACATAGTTAGTGCTATAGAAGATTATATTTAGCCAACTTTGAGTAAGATCGGTTGATAAATAAAGGTTTTGTGGCCAAATTTGGGAAATCGGGCGATACATATATATGAGAGCTATATCTACATCTGAACCGATTTGAATGAAATTTTGCAGACTTGAAGGCCGATGGAAAAGATTACCTTTTGCCAAATTTGGAGACGATCGGTTTGAAAACAAGCGCAATGTGACCCCATTTGTCGAAATCGGGCGATACATATATATGGGAGCTATACCTAAATTTGATCCGATTTCTTCCAAATTCAATAGCGTTCGTCCTTGTGCCCGAAAAACTCCCAGTACCAAATTTCATCAAAATCGGTTAATAATTGCGACCGGAATCCTGTGAACAACAAATACATGGACAGACGGACGGACGGACACCAAGCGCTAGATCGACTCAGGAGGTGATTCTGAGTCGATCGGTATATATTTTATGGGGTCTAAAATCAATATTTCTGGTAGGCACATTTTTTGGCCGATCAAACTTATTATACCCTGACTATGTGGTTTAGGGTATAAAAACGAATTTTGACAAAAAAAAAATGTGTTTTTCTTTGTTAGACCGATCGGGCAGCACTCAGTGATAAGAGAGAAGTTCACCACTATGCTATCACAATGGACTGAATAGTCTAAGTGAGCCTGAAATATCGGGCTGCCACTATGGTTTAGGGTATAAAAACGAATTTTGACAAAAAAATGTGTTTTTCTTTGTTAGACCGATCGGGCAGCACTCAGTGATAAGAGAGAAGTTCACCACTATGCTATCACAATGGACTGAATTGTCTAAGTGAGCCTGAAATATCGGGCTGCCACTATACCTAACCTAACCATATATACTTTATGGGGTCTACGATCTATATGTCTTTTGAAACCGGGCATGTTATAATTCGATTTAATCAAGTAATTTTTACTTGCTCTTTGTCTGTCATGACTAAAAATGTTGAAGTAGTATTGCAGAATCTCTGTATTTAAAGTATGATAAGTAAGAATTTTATTTCCATAAATTTGGTACATAACATAGTGACACTTGATATACGACTTCGACAATAATTTTAAACCCTAAAATCTGTAAATAAATATTTGGCGGGAATACGTTTGAAAATTTTATTCCATCGTCGCAAGAGATATGCATTCATGGTACTCTCCACCACAGGAGTAAACAATTCAAGCAGCTGTTCTCGATTAGAATTGAATAGATCGTTGGTGCTATCGGACAATTCGTTCTGACCTTCACCAAAAAGATTATCAAATCGCACTCGAATATCTCCGACACTAACTAATTTCGTTGCTAGGAATATGAGTTGGAAGAATTTTTCGCCATCACGTTCCACTTTTTCTGTTATGAAGGAGACGTCTACAACAAGTTTAGCTGAAATGAGATGAAAGGATAGTAAATCATATTAAAAGGATATTATATCAAAACTTCAAATACAAATATCTATGATCGATGTTCCTTTGCCATTGATGTCCAGTACCAATATTCTTCCTTTCATCGTGTAATCTCCTTTGGTGTGATATTTTGGAATGTTGATAACGTACTGGAAGTTTGACCCATGTTGAACCCTATATAGAAGACAGTATGAGAATAAAATTTAATAAAATCATTTCTGTGATTGAAGAAATTTCATTTAAAAAATAATTGGATCAACTAATTTCATGATTGAATCCAAAAATTATTTTTTTCTTTGTATGGAGACTATGACCTGTCATTACAAGAAAACTAATTTCTATAGGTTTTTACCTCCATTACTCGAATGAGCACGCACTGAAAAAAATATTATCGTGAGGCCAAATATTTCATGTCCTTAAAATACGAATGCTAATTTTGCTTAGCATCAAAGACGTATTTCTCTAATATAAAGCTTTTTTCTTTGTCCAAATGTCTATAAAATTTTCAATGAAGTCGTATTGTCCTTATAATTAAGTGATTTGACTTAAAAATTGGTATCGTAACATGAAAGAACAATTTTTTGGGGTAAGGTCAACTTGACTTTAAAAATTCTTTAAAATTAATGAAATTGTCTTTAAATTTGTTGTCTTTTTGCATCTTGACTACAAAGCAAAAATCGTTCAAAATTAGGACATGTTTTTCAACACACGTTTTTACTTGAAATAAAGCATAATTTCTACTGGAAGTCGAGTCTGAATTTGGAAAATAAAGTTGTCGTTAACTCGTTTTTAAAGGACTTTGATAGCATATGAAGAAAAAAATTAAAATTTGCTTCCTAAAAGCAAGGACACAAAACCTAAATTTAAAAGAGAATTGTGTCTTAAAAGCATCCTTACTTGTATTCTCCGCTTCTTTGGCTCGTTATCAATATCAAAATATTTAAAATAAAGACAACATGTTTGGAAACGGACATGTTTTTTTTCAGTGCGTGTAGTAAAATTGGTAAATTGGGTATATGAGACCTACATCAGAAACTTCCTGATTTAAACCAAACTTGAGTCAAAGTCTTCGTGAACCTAGAACACCTGTAGGTTTCGACAAGGCAAGAAATCAAATCGTGAGATCGGTCTATGTGGGCTAACCAAAAACATGAAACGATACATCCCATACATGGCACACTTATTTATAGACCCAGAATGCCTCTGGATTTTCAATTTCAAGCAAATCGGATAATAGTTGTGGTGTCTAGATTCTCAGTAAACCATTTCGGGGGTAGGTTTATATGGAGGCTATACCAAATCCCGGACCGATATTGCTTATGTTTGAACTTGACGTGCCGGCAGACAAACAAGGAATCATGTCAAAAGTAAAGAAGTGTCAAAATTCAGGACTATTTAATGCTTTTAGAAACAGGCGTACGTTGGTACACGGTCTTGGAATTTCTCGCTGATCAATAATATATACACTGAAAAAAATATTGACCTAATATGGAAGATTATGCAACTTAAATTTTAGGACTCAAAATTTACGCAATGCTAAGAACAAAATTCTTTAAAATAATGACATTTTAATTAAAAGAAAGTTTGTAATCCTTGCTTCAAAAACTTTTTTCATTCAATTTAGGACTCAAATCTTGAAATTTTGCGTCCCTCTGTTAAAGTTGTAGATCTTTGAAGTAAGGCAAATGTTCCTTAAAATAAAGAAAAACATTTTTAATTTAAAGTAATCGTCTTTAACTCAACTGACATATTGCATTTTTAAATTTAAGATAAAAATGCTTCAAATATAGGCTAAGACTTATTTTAAGGATTTGCATCTTTGGCATAATTTGGATTTTGAAACTGGAATTTGTTTGTACATGAATACCTTTATTAATATATAAATTTATTAATATATACAGAATAAAAATTCGATGAATGAGATCTGTATCCAATTTTAATTTTATCGATCCTAGATTTAAAGCCAGGGAGGTCCCTAAAAAAGTCTTTATTTTAAAGAAGGCGCATCTTTGGCTCGGAATCAATACCAAAATCCTTAAAGGAAGGTCAAAATCTTTGGATCCAAGTAAACTTTTTTTGTGAGTGTAGATGATGTCTGAAATGTAATGCTAAACCAAAGAAAAGCGCAATATTTTGGTATTTTTTAGTGTCCGTGAGTGCAATGGTACTGAGTCCTGTTGGAATGTTCGTGGTCTGCGGACGAAATGTTTGTCTGCCAACACTGAAAAAAATTTGGTCGTGAGGGCCTAGAAGACGAATTTCTCTGATATAAAGTTTTGTTTTTGTCCAAATGATGTCATTTTGTCCTTATAGTTAAGTGATTCGACTTAACAATGGGTATCTTTACATGAAAGAAAATTATGTTGGACTAAGATCTACAATATGGCTTTAATAATTCTGAACAAAAATCTTCAAATTTAATGAAATTGTTTTTAAATTTTTTGACTTTCTGCATTTTGACTACAAAGCAAAACGGAGATGTCTCTCGACACTTTATTTTAAAGACCTTTTGCTCTTGAAATATATCATACTTGAAGTGGAGTCTGAACTTTAAAATTGAAATTGCCGTTAACACGCTTTTAAAGGACTTTGATAGCACATGAAGAAGAAGAGCTGAAAACACGAATAAGGTAAAAAATCCTAGAATTAAGTACGCAAACTTCAATTTAAAAGAGAGTTGTGTCTTTAACGTATACTTGCTTGAATTCTTCGCTTTTTTGGCTCGAAATCAATACCAAAATCTTTAGAATCGAGGAAGCTTGTTTTTTAGTACAGGGCTTCAATGACCCCACGGTCGATGAATACGAACGGCAGTGAGCATCGACCGTACACTCACAAAGCAAGTTTACTTGGATCCAAAGATTTGGACCGTCCCTTAAGGATTTTGGTATTGATTCCGAGCCAAAGATGTGGTATCTTTAAAATAAACACATTTTTAGGGATCTATCTGGCTTTAAAGCTGGGATCAATAAAATTAAAAATAGGATACAGATTGTTTTTGCCATATATTAATAAAGCTATTTAATAAAGCTAAATCCAAATAAACTTTAAACCAAAGATGCTAAATCCTCAAAATAAATCTTAGCATATATTTGAAGAGTTTTTATCTTAAGTCAAATGATTCAATATTTCACTTAATTTAAGGAAGATTTCTTTAAATCAAAAATGTGTTTCTTTACTTTAAGGAAAATTTGCCTTAGTTTAAAGACAAATTTCCAAAATTATGTCCCAAATTTAATCAAACAAATTTTTGAATCAATAATTATAAACTTGATTTTAACTAAAATTTCATTATTTTAAAGGAATTTTTCCTTAATGTTTTGTAAATTGCGCATCCCAAAATTTAGGTTGCGTAATCTTTTATATCAAGTAAATATTTTTATAAACTGTACGGAGACCCCCCTTGTAATATCGGTAACGCTTGAGTTCTGATAGCTAATCGAAGGTGTACATTTCTAGCTGACCTCTTCCCAAACTAAATCATGGGAGAAAACCAAATTTGGCATTTGGTCGAAGCATCGATCATTGATTTGATAGATCTGGCCTTCAGTTGGTGGATCATTTCTGGCATTGTTACCATGTTTTTTAACTTTGTCGCACCGTTTGTAACACATGGAAAAATGTGTATATATATTCTGGGTCGTGGAGAAATTCCGAGATGATATAGCGATATACGTCCGTATGGATGTCCATCCGTAATACAAACAATATAGAAGAAATTATTCGATGTCATAATTTCTTTTAAATTTCGATCGAACGAAGAATCGCATCATACAATTTGAAACACATTATTAATTAGGCTGCTTAGCTGGTATTTTCATCAACAAATAATTAACGTAATAGACGTCAAAGAACTAGCAATGCATACCGTCAAACAGTTTTATATATAGACCATAGGATTGGGCACCTACGAGCAGACGTAAAGAAACTTTATTTGATAGAAACATACCCTTTAGTTGGACAGTTTCTAACAAATACAACTTTTGAAAACGGAGATTGTGCAATATTACATATATTTAAAAAATGTTCGCAAGATTTCGAAAAGATCTTCGGTACTATATTAAATATTTACTATGAATCTTCAAACTGTGTCTTATTGAAAACTTAGAACAAAAAGAACAGTGTTTGATATAAACGAAATGGACTGTAAGTTATGAATAAAAAGAAGTTTCTGTATTGCAAACAATTTTGTAACAAAAAACTTTATTTTGAAATTTTTCGAAGAAACGAACAAGGTGTTCGAGTGAGTGTGAGTCTCTAAACTCAATGACTCCAAGTTCACACATTTTTATAAAAATTAAATTTCTACAAGAAGAGAGGGAAGTATAACAGGCTCAAATAGCTTAGTTACTTCCTCATGGGGATTCAAAAACATATTTGTCATAAAAATATTATTTTCTTGCCAAACATAAACATGTTCCATGTTCTCCGTGAAAAAGTAACAGTTTGCTTTAGAAACATGTTTGAGGGCGATAATTTTCTTTCTTTGGTGTATATACGCGAAGAAAATGTATTTTCCTCCGGAACGAAATTTTAGACAAAAGTAATTCCCAGTTATGTAAAGCATATAAACCTGAACTTGTGGCAAACGTTGTAAGGATTGTCTCTAATATTTTATATATGCTTTAAAAAAAATAAGCGTCAAAAACAATTGTTTGTTTCAGTGTAGAGACCCGGATGTTCATGCAAATCGTTTTGAGGAGAACATTTTTCAGCTTATGGTTATTTAAAATTCGACCCGGATGAACCTATTAACAGCATTTAATTGTTAACAATACAATTTTATATAAATCGTAATTAATACCATTTGGTACCCTGCCTTACCCAACTGCCTTACCCAACATTCTGAATTGATGAACTCGACAATCCAGTTGCAATAATATCATAAACGTCTAGATCTATTGTGACCAGTGATTCTGATTGGTCTACATGAATCTTCTTCAACTTCAGGGGATCAAGCGAGGAGAATGCTTTCGATCCGGGAATATCTAAAATTGTTAATTTGAATGTAAAATGTAAGTAATTTCGTTAAATGCTGAATAGCTCACCTCCTTTCCATTTCAGAAAAATCGATTGAAATAAATCGGTCACACATTTACTATTGTCAGGATCTCTCAATGTACATGGTGTGAAGAATGTGGCTATAATCGTTACCAGAATTCCAATTTAATTTTATTTTAATGCATATTCAAAAATATTGATAAAAAAAACTCCTACATACGTGTTGATTTAATAAAATTGTCGGCCTGAACATTTGATATTATCAGCGATGCAATCACGGCAATGTAGAAAGCATTAATCGTTCTATAATCGTTCGATAACTTCATCGTCATCATAATGCTACCGAAAATGTAGAATGTTTTTAACTGACTAACCTATACTTTTTCCAATCTCACAATTAAATATTTTTTTGTCAAAATACTTGCAGATGAGTATGCAAATAAGTAAAGAACAAAGAATAGTTGGTTTCGATGTACGTTATATAGTGGTTAGAAAAAAAACAGCGAATAATGAGTAAGAATGACAACAAAATTCGGGAGAGTTTATGTACACTCAAAAAAAGTTTACCTGGATCCAGAGATCTTAATCTTCCCTTAAGGATTGTGGCATTGATTCCAAATTTGCCAAAGATGAGGCTTCTTTAAAATAAAGGCATCTTCTAAGGACTTATCTAGCATTGAATCTGGGAATAAAAAAAATAAAATTAACATAGGATATAGATTTTATTTATCGAATTTTCATTCTCCTTTTGCGATGTGATAATAAAGCTAATCACGTACAAGCAAATCAGCCATTTGTTTGTACATGATTCCAAACTATAACAACTACATAAAAGCAAACAATTTTTTCTTAAACTCAAACAAAACTTTAAAACAAAATTAACTCAATCAAAAATGGTTTTCTTTACTTAAAGGAAAATGTGCCTTAGTCAAAAGATGATTGAATATATTTTTGAATCAAAGATTGCAAACTTTATTTTAATTAAAATTTCATTATTTTCAAGAAATTTGTCTTTTAAATTGCATCAATATTTTTTTAGTGTAGCATAGACTATTATGCTATTCTGAAAGAAATGTTTTAAATGTTTTAAGGAATGACATTTTAGAGAAACGAATTTTTCTTTTGACGACAAAAATTTTTTCTTTGACGGAATTAAAAAATGATTAAGGGACATTCGTTGAGACGTTTATGATAAATTGGGGTTTATTTGCTGTAAATACTTTTCCCGGAATTTCGTTCCGGAGAAAAGTATTTTTCATTTGTGTTTAGGGAGCCACCATGTTGCAATGATTAGCATGCCCGCCTTATAGGCCATGGGTTCAATCCCAGTTTCAACCGATCACCAAAAAGTTTTTTCAGCGGTGGTTTATCCCCCACAGTAATGAGGATGAAATTTCTGAGAGTTTTATAACTTTTTAATGGTTTCACTGAAATGTGAAACGAAATTTGCAATCGGCTTTAACCCTGAAAAGTCATCTTTATTTTTTGTACACAAACGTCATCCTTCGTCATTTTGACTACGGCTTATTTCAAGACGCTTTAATTTGCATCGTGAGCAAAAATGAGAACGACAATTGAGTTTATTTTCTTATTCAATTTGTTTTTAATTGGAATAAATAAATTCATAAAATAGTTGAATTTATATAACTTAAATTTATCATTTTCCAAACGACTAAAATGCATTTTAGATCGAAAATGAAATTATGCGTCGTCATTTTGACGAAGGATGACTGTCTAGGGTTAAAGAGGAAGTCCCTTGTCATTGGACTTAACATAGAATCGGGCTGCACACAGTGATAACATTGAAAAAACAACATACATGGTTCCAAAGATTTTGTCCTTACAATAATGATACTGGTATTGATTCCGACCCAAAGAAGCGGAGAATTGAAGTATGGACAAATTTAAGACACAAGTCTCTTTTAAATTTACAAGTCGACTACAAGTAGAAAGTACGATTTCTTTTTTTTGCTTTGTAGTAAAGATACAAAAAATCAACAAATTTAAAGACGTTTTTATTAATTTTGAAGATTTTTTTTTCGGAATTATTAAAGACAAGTTGACCACAGTCAAACAAAATATTCTTTAATTTTAGGATACGCATGTTTAAGTCGAATCACTTAATTAAAAGCACAAAACGAAAGAGAAATACGTCCTCTATACTAAGCAAAATTCGGAGTCGCATTTTAAAGACATGAAATCTTTGACCTCACGATAATATTTGTTTCAGTGAAGGGAGAAGTTCACGACTGTAGTAGCACAATGGATTGAATAGTCTAACAGGTCTACCGGTATGAAGTGAGCGTCAAGAGACAAATGTCTCGATAAGGAACATTTGTTGTGAACGAGCCCTTATTTTTTTTTTTGTTTATTTGCTATGACATCTGTGAAAAATATTTAGTATACATCAAGTCATTAAACACACAACATCATATCTTTTCATCGTGTTAAAAAGGTCGAATTTGTATGAGAATGCTTGTCGAGGCATATGGTGATCACGCTCTATCAGAAGCAACATGCAAAATATGGTTTCAATGGTTCAGAAATAATTAGTTTGATGTGAGAAATGAAGAACGTGGAAGACGCCGAATTGCCGTTGGACATGACACTTTGAGTTAAAAGCAAATGACAGCAATGTTGCACTACAAACAATTTCTGGCCATTTAAAAGCTATGGGAAAGATCCAAAAGTGTGGAAAATGGGTTCCACATAAAAAAAAAACAATGCTCATTTCATACCGGTATACCTGATAAAATTTAATGTTCCAAATTTCAATATTCATATTTTATGGAATTTTTGAATTCGATCCTTCATTCGAGGGACCTTCATCGTCTATAACATTATTTTTAAGAAAACTCCGACAAAAGTGCTCTTGTTGATTTATAAAACCATGTCCCCACCAGAGATGGTCTGTATGAAACTTTTTTAGGTTTGCGACTGTCGCAAAGTTGTAAACGTCGTAAACGTCACATACCCGTCGTAAATGTAGGAAAAGTAACAAAAGTTGCAAACTCAAAATATTTTAGTCGCGTCAGCTAGGCAGCGAATTCGATGATATCCAAGACGATGATATGTGCTAAGAAGTTTCAACTCTTAGGAATGTTCACAATTTTCGGTTTTAGTCCCCACATTTTCCCTATTGCATTTTGCACGAGTACCGTGGATTTTCTCGTCCTTTCTTAGCTTTAAGTTCAGTCTCCTGTCCAGTATAACCCCAAGGTATTTTGCACACTCGCCAACGGGAATTTCGATACCACCTAAGAAAATAGGCTTGACCATGCGAAAACTTTCACAAATTTCTGCAGAAACTCACAGCGAATGCTGTCAAACTAAATTAAAAAATGTTCACTATTTTGTCTATTCAAAATTTGGTTTTCTACAGTAGGTTTACGACTTTTGCGACATACGTATTATACCGTCGCAAATGTATGTCGCAAAAGTCACAGTTTGTGACAGGCCAACCCTGGTCCTCACATGCCAATAAAATAAATAAAACGTAGATACGACAATATGAAAATGGTAACTCCTCGTGTCAGCTTCACTGTGTGATAGCTATAATGAGACATATATATTCCAAACCATTCATATTTTGTAGTTAAAAATGTTATTTGAATAGAATTTAATCAATTGGCATATAGATTTGAAGAGGTGATTGACAAGTAGTACCAGTTCCAAAAGCAACACAATGACAAGCAAATTTTAACTCGAAATATCTTTAATTGAACTATAAGTATATTTGAGGGTAGGTTCGGCCAGGCCGAATCTTTTGTACCCTTCACCATTCACATTGCGTCGAAAGTTTTACTAAAAATTGTCGTCCATAATCGAATAACCTGGGTTGTGGCAATACTTGCCGATTACAATGTATCTTAAAGCTTTTTATCATCGTCTCCTAAATTGGAAGTTAGTCCATGAGGGGTGTATATTAGACAAATAAATAATTCTGAACCGACATGAACCAATTTTTGCGCGATAATTAGAGAGCTATATGCACTGAAAAAAACATTGTCGTGAGGCCAAAGATTTCATATCTTTAAAATACGAATGAAAATTTTGCTTAGCATAGAAGACGCATTTCTCTAATATAAAGTTTTTTTCCTTGTCCAAAAGCCAATAAACTTTTCAATGAAGTCGTATTGTCCTTATAATTAAGTGATTTCACTTAAAAATGGGTATCATAACACGAAAGAAAAAATGTTTGGGTTAAGGTGACCTTGACTTTAATAATTCAGAAAAATTCTTTAAGTTAAATGAAATTGTTTTTAAATTTGTTGTCTTTTTGCATCTTGACTACAAAGCAAAAAATCATTCAAATATGGGACATGTTTTCAACACTTTATTTTAAAGACGTTTTTTACTTGAAACATAGCATAATTTCTACTGGAAGTCGAGTCTTAATTTGGAAAATAAAGTTGTCGTTAACTCGGGTTTAAAGGTCTTTGATAGCATATGAAGAAACAAGTTTGTACAGCACACACAAAAAAAGTTTTTTTCTGATTCAATCACGAAATTAATTGATCCAATTAATTTTTTAATTGAAATGTCTTCAATCACAGAAATGATAGTATCAATTAAAAAATTAATTGACAGTCAATTAAAAAATTAATTGATCCAATTAAATATTTAATTGATACTATTAATTTGTGTGATTGATTTTTATTTCAATTAAAAAATTTGTTAAATCAATTAAATTTTTAATTGAATATTTTTTAAAACTCAATTAAGATTTTAACTGGAAAAATTTCTGTGCAGTAAGTTCGGCCGGGCCGAATCTTAAATACCCACCACCATGAATCAAATATTAGGGTTTCCTTTGAAATTTCAGGGGGGTTTCAGGACAGATCAAGCAGAGCAGTTCAACCAGTACACTTTCCGATGATAAATTTAAAGATTTATCTATGAAGACTATATCAAATTCTGGATTTATAAGAACCATTTTTGTTTGAGTTTTAGAGGAATCATTAACATCTCTTGTAAATGTGCAAGAGAGCCACCGTGGTGCAATGGTTAGCATTGTCGCCTTGCATACACAAGGCCGTGGGATCGATTCCTGTTTCGACCGAACACCAACAAGTTTTTTAGCGGTGGATTATACCACCTCAGTGATACTGGTGACATTTCTGAGGGTTTCAAAGCTTCTCTAAGGGTTTCAAAGCTTCTCTTCTTCATCCGATCCGACTGAAATTTGGTACATGGTGTTAGTATATGCTCTCTAACAACCATGCAAAAATTTGTCCATATCGGTCCACTTTTACGTATAGCACCCATATAAACGGACCTCCAAATTTGGCTTGCGATCGGTCTAAGAGAAGCAAATTTCATCCGATCCGGCTGAAATTTGGTACATGGTGTTAGTATATGGTATCTAACTACCATGCACAAATTGGTCCATATCGCTCCATAATTACATATAGCCCCCATATAAACCGATCCCCCGATTTGGCTTGCGGAGCCTCTAAGAGAAGCAAATTTCATCCGATCCGGCTGAAATTTGGTACATGGTATTGGTATATGTTCTCCAATGACCATGCAAAAATTGGTCCACATCGGTCCATAATTATATATAGCCCCCATATAAACCGATCCCCCGATTTGTCCTCCAGAGCCTCTTGGAGGAGCAAAATTCATCCGATCCGGTTGAAATTTGGAACATGGTGTTAGAATGTGGTCTCTAACAAACACACAAGAATTGGTCCACATCGGTCCATAATTATATATAGCCCCCATCATTAGCGTAGCTAGACAATTTTCCTAGGGGGGGCTATAGCCCCCCTAGCTGAAAATTTATAGACTGAACTTATAGGTTCAATTAATGTTTTATTTCATAAAAATGAATAACAATATAGGCATCAAAATAACTCGACAATTAATTTATAATAAAGCAACTAAAAGTAGTTCCACACTTTTCCCTGCAAAAAAATGGGAGTTGTTCTAATGTCACAACTTTAAAAGCACTTCCAAAAATGTCCTCACAAAGAAGTTAATTATTTTAACTACACAGGAAGTTTTTTTACTTCATTTTTTCATATTTTAATGCGTAATTTTTTGTTTTCTTTTAAAAAAAGGTAAGAATAAATAAAATGGTACAAATTATTCAAATTTTGCCACAAAAATGCTAAATTCATTATAGAAATTTTTATAGAATTTTTGAAAATATTCGAGGGAAACGTTTCAAACAAGCGTTAGAATGCATTAGAAATCATAAAAAATATAAAAATTAATTATTTGGGAAAATATAACAAAATTTTTTAATTCACATTCAAAACACTGAATTTGGATCACAACTTAAGAAGTGATGCAAATTCATTGCAACGGCTGTTGAAACGGTGGACATTCGTTCTATGACAATTTCATATTACATTCATCGCTTCTCAGCCAATTTTGCTCCACTTCCAGACCCAAAAAGAAGATTTTCTCTTCTTTTTGGCTATGTTTTTTGCAGCATTATTAAGATATTAATTTATGAAAGAATAGTATCAATTACTATTTTTTTAATTAAATTGACTAAACCAGACTAAACAAAATAATAAAGGAGCTTTAGTTATTCAACTAAATCAAAAGTTCAACCACAGATTTATTTTATAAATATCAGATTTGAAACATTGCCATCGGCAACTGCTACCACAACTAAATTAATTCGATTGTGCATGAAAGTCTTTAGCGGAACTTTGTGCGGTTGTATATACTTGTTTAATTTTTAGAAAAATGTAAAATCGTAAATAGGTTTTCAAATTCTGGGGGGCTAAAATTTTTCTGGGGGGTCTAAGCCCCCTCCCCAGAGGCCTTCCTACGCTTATGGCCCCCATATAAACCGTTCCCCAGATTTGATTCATCCGATCCGGTTGAAATTTGCAACGTGGTGTTAGTATAAGCCGCTAATATCCATGCCAAAATTGGTCCATATCGGTCTATAGTTATATATAGCCGATCCCCAATCACACAAAAATTGGTCCATATCGGTTCATATTCATGGTTGCCACTCGAGCCAAAAATAATCTACCAAAATTTTATTTTTATGGAAAACATTGTCAAAATGTTATATCTATAGAAAATTTTGTCAAAATTTTATTTCAGTAGACAATTTTGTAAAAATTTTATTTCTATAGAAAATTTTGTCAAAATTTTATTTCTATAGAAAATTTTGTCAAAATTTTATTTCTATAGAAAATTTTTTCCAAATTTTACTTCTATAGAAAATTTTTTCCAAATTTTACTTCTATAGAAAATGTCGTCAAAACTTTATTTTGTCAAAATTTTATTTCTATAGAAACTTTAAACTTAATTATATACGTATTTAATCGGCCTTTTTTAGTTTAATATATACTACGTATGGACAACTTTATAATTTAGAAGACGGTGTTAGGAAGTTTTAAGATACCTTGCCATCGGCAAGTGCTACCGCAACCTAAGTAATTCGATTGTGGATGACAGTCTTTCGTAGAAGTTTCTACGTAATCCATGGTGGAGGGTACATAAGCTTCGGCCTGGCCGAACTTACGGCCGTATAAACTTGTTTATTCTCATTTATACAATTTAAAAATTTGACTTTTCATCCCTGACCTGAAGTACATCTAAATCAGTAATACAAGTAAAACTTTTTTAATATATTCCACAACATTTTAAAATATCCCATTGTCGTCTCCGCCTGATTTTAGTCTTTTCTTTTCATTAGTAACAAATATCGATGATATCGCTTACACTCAAAATGTACACTTGATGAAAATCAACTTTTATGTATTTGGAGCTGCTGAATTCGAAGAAAAAGATATCCCGTTATTTTTAAATTGTCGCTCTTTTTTCACTAAACACAATATATCTCGAGTTAGAAATGTCCGATTATAACGTTCTTGGTACTTAAATGAAAGGTAATAACATACGGATAATCGTGTGTAATTGGATCTGTGATAAGTTCAATGCGAAAAATCAAAATTTTCAAAAAAAATCGTATTTTAAAATGGAAATTTTAAAATAACGGGATATCTCAAAAACTGTTCCATAAAAACATTTTTTAAAAATTTGTTTCGAATTCAGCAGCTGATTTTGCTCGCGCATCGCGAAAATCCGAGCTATTCGCACGCAAAGCTGACAAAATCGCTAAAAGTTTCCAAATCAACCGTTACAAATGTAATTAAAGTGTTTGGGGAACGTTTGTCGACAGCCAGGAAGTCTGGATTGGGGGGAAATCGAAAACCGGAAGCCGCTGAGACGACAAAGAGAGTTGCCGGTAGTTTCAAGCGAAACCCTAACCTCTCTCTTCGAGATGCCGCAAATAAGCTGGGGGTATCGTCTACAACCGTGCATCGAGCCAAAAAACGAGCCGGACTATCGACTTACAAGAAGGTAGTGACTCCAAATCGCGATGATAAACAAAATACGACAGCCAAAGCGCGATCCCGGAGGCTGTACACGACGATGCTGACGAAGTTTGACTGCGTGCACGCAGAGAAGAAACATGATTGTCACAATCATATTTGAAGAGCAAAATAATATCATAGGAGTTTTTTTTTGCGGCGACCATGTAACATTTTCACCTGCATCCATGTTGGCTCAGTGAACATGGTTCTAAGAAAAATATAATTGTCCTCATCTAAAATGTTATTTTATTGATAAAAATAATTTTGTTTGAATGAAAAGACATGGTCACAACCTAAAATGTTTTGATCTTTATGAAAAAACTTTTTTCATTGTCGAAAAAAGGACGCCATTTGAGAAAAGAAAACACAAAATTAACTTTATTTATTTGTTTTTATTTATTTATAAACTAATTCATTGTTTATTTGTATTTATAAAGCCGTTCAAGCAAACATCATATATTTTTACACACTCTATTTTATTTTAATTTCAACAATAAGTAATTATTCACATATTTACATCGCGCCCATCAAATGTACAAACGCAGACATCATGTAACTGCAAATAAAAATAAATGATACCACATAGCAAAATGCAGAACAAAAAACAGGTACATTTTTTCAATTACACTTTCCTTTTTTGTCTTCACATAAAACCACGTGCCACTTCTGAATAAATAAATTAACACAAAACACAGTAAATCCGTATTCTCCGTCCATTCCAAGAAACAAACAACACACGACTGACGCGCAAAATGAAAATCGTATGTACCTGCTCAATGGTTTTATAAAATTTTTTTTCGCTGCAAAAAAGTTAAAAAATTAAATGGCCACGAAAAGAATATAAATGGTCTTTATGGCCATGTAATGCTTCTAGACATGTTTATACTTAACCTATAAAAATACTTTTTTCCCTGTAAAAAAGTAAAAAATTGAATGGTCAGGTACATGATTTTCCCAACCATTTAATGGTCTCAAATTCTATCATTTAAATGATAGAAAGTGTTTGCGGCATTTGAGAACCATTTAAATGCTTATTGCCAACATATATTTTTCTCCATTCGAAAATTATTTTTACAAAGACAAAATACATGATTTTCGCGGCAATTACATGCTCTAGATAAGCATTAAATGGATGCGGCAACCATGTTCAAATATGGTTTTTCTGTGCATGTGGTAATGGACGACGAAACCTACGTCGAAGCCGACTACAAGCAGCTTCCCGGACAGGAGTTTTATACGGCAAAAGGAAGGGGAAAGGTAGCAGATATTTTCAAGCACATAAAACTGTCAAAGTTCGCAAAGAAGTATCTGGTTTGGCAAGCCATCTGTACTTGTGGCGTGAAAAGCAGCATTTTCATAGCTTCCGGGACTGTCAACCAAGAAATTTACGTGAAAGAGTGTTTGAATAAACGTCTGCTGCCTTTCCTGAAGAAACACGGTTGTTCCGTACTGTTTTGGCCGGATTTGGCATCTTGCCATTACGGTAAAAAGGCCATGGAGTGGTACGCCGCCAACAACGTGCAGGTGGTTCCCAAGGACAAGAACCCTCCCAACACGCCAGAGCTCCGCCCAATTGAGAAATACTGGGCTATTATTAAGCGGAACCTAAAGAAGACCAAAAAACTGCTAAGGAGGAGCATCAGTTCAAAGCAAACTGGCTTTCTGCGGCGAAGAAGGTGGACAAGGTGGCTGTACAAAATCTGATGGCAGGTGTCAAGCGTGAGGCCCGGCAATTCGGATTTGGAAAAGCGAAAGCCTAACTGAATATTTTTCCTGAATTTTATACTAATTGAACTTGAAAAAGAAATTTAATTTGATTTTTTAAATAAACGATTTCACCGATTTACACGCGTTTTCCCTTGACCAAATTTTGACCGTATCACCCATTAGGTATATCTTAATCAATTTGGGCATAGATTTCTTTTAATACCCAATCATACAGTAGCTTTGGTTTGTTGCTGACTTTAGCTGTTTCTTACCCCCTTTTTATTTGAATTGATTTCATTACGAGAACAATAATAACAAATTACTATTGTATCTTTCAAATGAAAAAAAAAAAAATAAAAATAATTATATTAAATTTTTAATTAGAAAAAGTTTTCCTACTTTCTTTCGTTAAGTGATGTTTAACTATTGGACAAGATGATACAACCATTGGCAATTTCTTCCAAATTCAACATTTTTGTCATCAATTTTCTTTGTTTTCTTTTTCTTTCATTCTTTTTATTTTAATTTATAGTTTAACGAATCGCACCACTTTACTGGAGGAAGTTCTGGAACAATTAGTCACAGACATGGATCGTATATTACAAAAAAAATTGATGCAAATCACGGCAATGGAAAGTAATGAAGGAAATAATGCAGCTATGAAAATTTTGGCTTTAATGAAATGAACGTCCTGAAAAAAGTGAACCTATTATCAAAGAAAATGCAGGTAGAAAAATTTAATTCAAAGAAATATTTTAAAAATAATCAAGTGTTTTCTGTTGTTTATTAGAAATTTATATTGTGGAAGAAAAAAATTGGAGTTAACAATTTTTAAAATGTCTTTAGCGCGATATGAAGTTCAACACAGACACAATTTAAGAAAAATTTACTCATTTGAGAAACTTATGAACTCAAGTTATTCGAAATTTATGCAAACTTCACCCATTTTAGGAAAATATGAACTATTCCCGTATTTAATAAAATAGTGCACAACTTTTTTCTCATTCAATCTCGAAATTAGTTGATCCAATTAATTTTTAAATGAAATGTCTTCAATAATAGTATCAATCACCAAAGTCAATTAAAAAAGGAAATAAATAAAAATATGAATAAAAAAATTGTTCCAATTGAAAAATTAATTGATACAATTAATTTTTGTGATTGATTTTTGTTTTATTTAAAAAATTTGTTAAACCATTTAATTTTTAATTGAATATATTTTAAAATTCTATAAAAAGTTTAATTGGTAAAATTTTGGTGATATTTTTTTTTCTGTGCGGTATTTGCGGATTTGGTTTTATAAATTCGTAACCATTACGTTTTCAGATCATGAATGCATGGTGTTATCGTTGTCAGTTCATGATCTTTTCTATATGTTAAGACGCATTTAAATTTTTTTTAATATTTTTATTGCTGGGACATTATTATATGAAGTATACGATTCTTTTCAATTACAGTTGTAATTAAACTGTGTACAAAGCTAATTAAATTTTTTAACCTATATACAATGAATCCAACATAACTTTGAAAACCACATATTATTGTAATCAAAGCATAAACATGACATTGTTGGTTGTTGACCATGATCATATGTATCAGGAATTTCTTTGTTAGTAAAAATGAAAACGTCTAAATAATTCTAGTATATAGGTGCTTGCAAGGCTGTTCATTCTATTAATTGTTATTCAATTCATAGTGGTAAATCGAACTAAGGCAAATGCTTCTTTTATAACCATAACAACTAATGATTAAACTGGAGAGTCATCTATCCAATGACCAACCCCTGGTGTGTATGGTCCTGACACGGTTCTGATCAAATGGTGTGAGTCGCCGTAATGACCGACGGTCGCTACTCTCTCGTATCTACACGGACGAAAAAGACTGTTTTTCATATGTTTGGATATAAACATTATATGTTTGGAACTCAAAAATTTAAACACAATATTTTTGAGTGCAAACATATAATGTTCATAAACTAGCATAATATGTTTGGGACATATATGTTAATATGTTAGAAAATATTATGTTTGGGACATAAAATATAATATGCTTGGATGCAAACATATATTAATTTAGAAATAGCCCATAAACATATATGTGTTTACAAAGAGAGACAAAGTGTATGCTGGAAGTAAAATAATGAAAGTAACCAATTGGCGCATTACAAATATATATACACAAAGAAAATTTCATTAAATATACGAAAAATACTAAAGGGTGATTTGTTAAGAGCTTGATAACTTTTTTTAAAAAAAAAACGCATAAAATTTGCAAAATCTCATCGGTTCTTTATTTGAAACGTTAGATTGGTCCATGACATTTACTTTTTGAAGATAATTTCATTTAAATGTTGACCGCGGCTGCGTCTTAGGTGGTCCATTCGGAAAGTCCAATTTTGGGCAACTTTTTCGAGCATTTCGGCCGGAATAGCCCGAATTTCTTCGGAAATGTTGTCTTCCAAAGCTGGAATAGTTGCTGGCTTATTTCTGTAGACTTTAGACTTGACGTAGCCCCACAAAAAATAGTCTAAAGGCGTCAAATCGCATGATCTTGGTGGCCAACTTACCGGTCCATTTCTTGAGATGAATTGTTCTCCGAAGTTTTCCCTCAAAATGGCCATAGAATCGCGAGCTGTGTGGCATGTAGCGCCATCTTGTTGAAACCACATGTCAACCAAGTTCAGTTCTTCCATTTTTGGCAACAAAAAGTTTGTTAGCATCGAACGATAGCGATCGCCATTCACCGTAACGTTGCGTCCAACAGCATCTTTGAAAAAATACGGTCCAATGATTCCACCAGCGTACAAACCACACCAAACAGTGCATTTTTCGGGATGCATGGGCAGTTCTTGAACGGCTTCTGGTTGCTCTTCACTCCAAATGCGGCAATTTTGCTTATTTACGTAGCCATTCAACCAGAAATGAGCCTCATCGCTGAACAAAATTTGTCGATAAAAAAGCGGATTTTCTGCCAACTTTTCTAGGGCCCATTCACTGAAAATTCGACGTTGTGGCAGATCGTTCGTCTATTCATGATGAAATGTCAAAGCATACTGAGCATCTTTCTCTTTGACACCATGTCTGAAATCCCACGTGATCTGTCAAATACTAATGCATGAAAATCCTAACCTCAAAAGAATCACCCTTTATATGTGAATATAAACAAGTATAAATTTACATATTATGAGTAAACATATATATGTTGTGATATAAGACTTCGCCAAAAATTGTATATGCTTAAGTAAAATATTAAAATGAGTTTTCGGAGAGAAAATTCATTCGGAACCAAGATAAAATATATTTGAAAAAAGAGCATGAGTTTTGTTTATCATTTTCGCATTACGGGCACAATTTTTTTGTTTCGTCAAAACAAATCGGAACGTAGGACGAGTAAGTCAAAATATTCAAACAAAGGTAATTAAAGGGATCTTCATAAAAACTAACGAAAATGAGAAATAATTTTAGCGGCAAAACCAGAATAACATTACAACTTTTTCCGGTAAATTGTAATATAACATGGTGGGGAAAGATCCAAAGCAACAATTGAATAAGTTTATTTTCTTTAAAAGAAATTATTAAAGAAAAGTAAAAGGGTAAACATGGCCATTTTAACGCGATAATACCAATTTATACCAAATTATTCGTTAATAAAAATTCATATTTATTTGTATTTCTAAATTAATGGTGTTACATGCTAGCAAACAATTGTTCACACCAAAATAAATTTATGTGCTGTTTTAAAATTACCGTTTAGAATTTAAATATAATGTGCTTTTGAATGGTTATCGTTAACCTTAGGATTCGATGGAAAAATATTTATATATACTCGACTTCACGTTCTTCTTTTGTAAGAGTTTTTGAATTTCGTCGAAAATTTTAAACTTGTATACAAAAACCTTTATTTGTTACACAATTTTTATTGTTGCAATAAAAAAATAATATTTGATTTGAACTCAGTCCATTTCGTTTATATCAAGCACTTTTCTTTTCTGACTTTAAGTCTTTTATAAAACACACTTTACAATTTCGTAGTAAAAATTTAATATAATAGTATGTAATGCTGAACACCTTTTCGGGAACTTCCGAACGTATCTGGAATATATGTTAAAAAATATATTAAAAAAAAAAATAAAAAAATGGTGTTGGTCGAAGCAGGGATCGAACCCAGGTCCCCTGTCACGCAAGGCGGACGACCAATACAAAATGATTGGAACTTGGACTACCCAAACATATTATATTGTTTAGACCATGCTTTCAAACATATTATATATTGGAAGAAATCAAACATATAAATGTTTGGGCAATACCCAAAAATGTATATGCTTGAAGCAAAATATGTTTGGGAGTATATGTTACAGAAGCGATTTTTTTTGAGGGTGTATTGACTGTAGGGTTCCAGCAAAAAATTTTAGCCAAAAATGCATGAAAATGATTTTTAAGAATCCAGAAGTGGTACAAAATTGGTTCAGAAACAATGCATTTTACATCCCCTGCATTGATTTCGCATTGGTTCTTCAATTAAAAAATTAACTGAATCAACGAATTTTTTAATTGAATTAATTAATTTTTTAAATGACTTTGGTGATTGATACTAGCATTTCTGTGATTGAAGACATTTCAAGTAAAAATTAATTGGATCACTTCATTTCTTGATTGAATCCAAAAATTATTGTTTTGTGTGTATGTACTAGACCGAAGCGGTTTTTTGGCTGAAGCCGATGTTCGGCAAAAAATCAATAATAGGCCGAAGCCGATTATTTTCCAAAAAGTTGTAATTAAAGAAATTTGGTGTTTTAGTGCAATATTAGAATTTTTTTTCAACAAATGCATAAATACAACAATGAAATGTAATTCAGTCCAGTAGTTTGATATTATTATAACAAAAAAGGATTTTATTAACATTTTTACGTTTTTTTTTGTACTGGGTGTTTTGACTGAGACAAATTCAACACTTGGACAATTCAATATGAAATAAATTATTCAAAAAGCTTCGGCTTCGGTTAATCGGTCTCTTGAAGCCGTAGGCCGATTCGTGGCCGATTATCGAATATCGAGCCGATGCTTCGGTCGAGCTCTAGTATGTACCCTCCAAAATGTTTTGCGCATATACCCTCTCAACATAATGTAATCTAACTTCTTTGTTCCATTATACCTTATTTTATTCCAGATACACGGTCTCTTAAACAAATTTCCTAATTTATTTTCAGATTCTATTTCTATGCTGTCAAAGTTCCGGATTATCTTTTGCCTCGTCAAAATACGGCTAAATACACAATTATCCGCTGCTCTTATTCGGCGCAGACGTGCCCCAACTCTAGGTGCCCGATTATTATTCCCACGACATTTCTGATTTTCATCTTCCTCTCTACCAGTATTCCCCCCCCCCCTAGTATTTTCGTTCATTCATCCATTCACCTATTTCGCGTAGCTTCTATGGGCTTTGCGTTCTCCAAATTATCTTGCTTTTGTGTTAAATGCAATGATATGGAACTATCTGTGCATCGTAGAATAGGTTAGATATAGTGTCAGCCCGATATTTCAGCCTCACTTAGACTATTCAGTCCATTGTGATATCACAGTGGTGAACTTCTCAACCATTTTTGGTAGAATTCTACCAACTGTGTCAACCGTGATATACAATAATTCTAACATGGCAAAAAAATTTGTATCATTGCTCATATTAAATCATGCAACGAAGGATTAATATATAAGAGTTTACCTATTAGCGGGAAATTCGCCTATTTTTCGCCTCTCCGTTTGCGAAGCGCTGGCGTTGAAAGTTCTACTAAAGATGATCATCCACATTCGAGTTACTTACCGATGGCAAGGTATCTTAAATCTTCTTAACATTGTCTTTTGTTAAATAAAAAAGGCAGATTAAATTCCTATAGGCCAATTCAGTTCTTGATCGGTTTATAGAGAGTAATATAAGAATAATTATGAACCGCTATGAACCAATTTTTTTCACGGTAAATATGGAGACAAATTTAAAAGTGATCAGATGAAATATGCGTGTTCAAGATGATTCGGAAATCAAACCTTGGGATCGGTTTATATGCAGGCTATATATAATTATGGACAAATTTTTGTATGATTACTAGGGACAATATACTAACATCACGTACCAAATTTCAACAGGATCGCATGAAATTTGCGCTTCTATACTTACACCATGTACGAAATTACAACCGGATTGGATGTAGTTTGCTACTCCAAGAGGATCAGCAAGCCACCCCGGGGGTCGCTATACCTAAATGTGGTCCGCGATTTGGAATGCCAGACGTTCTACATCAATAAATACTACTTGTGCTAAGTTTTTAGGTGATAGCTTGTTTCGTTCGAAAGTTTCAGGACGGACGTCGCTAGATTGATGTCCGCTAGATCGTCTCAGAATTTCACCACGACCAGGAATATACATACATATATACTTTATGAGGTATGAGACCAATATTTCGCTATGTTACAAACGGAATGACAAGGATAATATCCCCCATCCATGGTGGAAAAAGTAAAATTTTTCATAAATGAATCTTATAGCAAATTCTACATCTGCCGAAAAATTAGTCGGTACGCTTTTCAAATATTTTTTTATGCCCTTACCGTGTTTTATTTAATTTAGTTTTATTGAAGCCCTGTACTGCAAACATTTCGGCCGAAGACCATGTACATTCCAACACGACTGAGGACCATGACAAAATCAGCACGCGGCAACCAAAAATGGAGTAGAAAGAAGTTGCTCGCGTCATTTGTACCTCCTAACGGCTACCAAAATCTCCGGATATCAATCCGTTGCCCGGGGCATTTTGTAGAGTAGCAAGCGTACTAAAAATACCAAAGAGTCAAGAGCACTTCGTGAAGCGTGTGATGGCTTTGTCGGACGTTTGAAGGCCATAATTCGTGCCAAAGATAACCAAATCGAACATATCTAAAATGGTTCTAAAATTTGATGTTATATCCGACTTTTTTGCATTTGGTCAACAAAATATGAGAAAAAACAAGTAAGGAAATGGGGCCGACTATATTATACCCTACACCACTTTGTAGATCCACATTTTCGATACCATATCAAATCCGTCAAATGTATAAAGCTTTATAAAAGGGTAAAACTAACATATAAGTGCATATCGGACGAAAGATATATATGGGAGCTATATCTAAATCTGAACCGATTTCTTCCCAAAATAAATAGGGTACTATTCTGACCCAAACCAGGAACTTGTGCCAAATTTGAAGTCGATTGGACTAAAATTGTGACATAGACTTTGATTAAAAAAAAATGTTCACAGAGAGACGGACATGGCTATATCAACTCAGGGACCCACCCTGAGCAATATTGCCAAAGACACCATATGTCTATCTCGTCTCCTTCTGAGGGTTGCATACACTAACTTATAATACCCTTTTCCACAGTGTGTGTCGCAGGGTAAAAAGGAGTTATATTTTGTTGCCTTATATACATAAGCGTAGGAAGGCCTCTGGGGAGGGGGATTAGACCCCCCCAGAAAAATTTTAGCCCCCCCAGAATTTGAAAACCTATTTACGATTTTACATTTTTATAAAAATTAAACAAGTATATACTCGTACAACGCACAAAGTTCCACTAAAGACTTTCATGAACAATCGAATTACTTGGGTTGTGGTAGAAGTCTGATATTTATGAAATAAAGCTGTGGTTGAACTTATGATTTAGTTGAATAAAAAATAGTAATTGATATTAAAACTATTCTTTCATAAATTAATATCTTAATAATGCTGCAAAAAAGCGTCGACAAAAAAGAAGTGAAAATGTTCTTTTTGGGTCTGGAAGTGGTACAAAATTGGCGGAGAAGCGATGAATGTAATATGAACTTGTCGTAGAACGAATTTCCACCGTTTCAACAACCGTTGCAATGAATTTGCATCACTTCTTAAGGTGTGATGCGAATTCAGTGTTTTGAATGTAAATTAAAAATTTTGTGATATTTTCCCAAATAAATAATTTGTATACTTTTTTATGATTTTTAATGCATTCTAACGCTTGTTTGAAACGTTTTCCCTCGAATATTTTCAAATATTATCGATTTTTCTATAATGGATTTAGCATTTTTGTAGCAAAATTTGAATAATTTGTACCATTTTATTTGTTCTTACTCTTTTTTTAAACTATTTGAAAAAAGAAAACAAAAAATTACGCATTAAAATATAAAAAATTGTACTAAAAAAACTTCCTGTGTAGTTAAAATAGTTAACTTCTTTGTGAAGACATATTTGGAAGTGCTTTTAAAGTTGTGCCTTTAGAACAACTCCCAATTTTTTGCTGGGAAAAGTGTGGAACTACCATACGGGAAATGGATCAACCACAGAACTGGTACAGGACTAGTCCCTGGTGTGTATGGACCAGTCCCAGTTCTGATCAAAACGTATGGAAGGGACCGTCCACTTTAACATGGGTTTGTCATTGACGGAGTAAACTTACATTTTAGGACGCGTCTTGGACTCATCCCAAACGACACGTCCTGGGACAATTTAGCAGGAGCAACCCATAAACAGGTCCTCAAGAACCAGTCTCGGACAAACTCATAGAAATCTCTTTCAATTTGGGCTACTAATCGAACCCGAAATGAAAAAAAAAACTTTTGAAATATGTCGAACAAAAGGTTATTCTGATAATTTTATTTCACTAAATGTGGAAATTGCAACTAACTGGAGCACAGGTACCAGTTCTGTGATAGGTTCGTCATGGCAATTTGCACCAATTTCCCCGTAGGGTACTTTTAGTTGCTTTATTATAAATTGATTGTCGAGTTATTTTGATGTCCACTTTTTTATTCAATTTTATGAAATAAAACATTAGTTGAACCTATAAGTTCAGTCTATAAAGTTTTAGCTAGGGGGGCTATAGCCCCCCCTAGGAAAATTGTCTAGCTACGCTAATGCTTATATATCAGTCACCCTGTATAGAAAACCTCAAGGTTACAAATTCGAATAAAACGTAAGAATCTCTTATGTAGCAGTATCGAAGAATGCACCGATGTAGGAATTCTGTGATATAATTTTTCAAGGATTTCGTAATTTTAGCAGAATTTACTTTATATTAATTCGACTCACAAAATGTTACTTATTTATTTTCTCCCCCAATCATATCATGATTGTGGAATAACCTATATTAATGTGTCTGCCTTATTTTGCCTTAGGTCGTTGATATCTGCACTGAAATCGATCAAAACAAGGAAACTACGCAAATTCAACATAAATTAGTCAACTAAAAAGAATGACGGTGAAATATATACGGGCTAATTGTAGGATTGGAATGCGTAGTAGAAGACAATGACACTCTCAGCAAAAATTCTCAGCTATGCCAAATGCAGCTGCAGCGCTTTCAGCAGCTTAAATTAGTTTTTCTAGAATTACGGCCATTTAGAATATCTCGCTGTGCTACAAATGAAGGAGCGCAAATAAACTGCTAACATTATGACAGACAAGTTTGTTGTTAACAATATTAAGTGAACGAGAAGAAAAAATAAAAGTTGTTTTATGTTTTCCAGTTGGCTGCTTTTGTTCTCCATGTTATTCAATGCATTAATCAAGAATGTGAAAACCCTTAAGAATATACAGTGGAACTGTAGTAAATTGAACATTAAATTTAGTTAGTATAGGAATAGTCAAACTCACACATATATTGATGGGGGTTTGGGTGAGAGTATCTGGAAGGAAATAGAAAAATTAAACACGCTGAGATTTAGATTTTTTTCTAGTCTAATATCGGAGTGGTCAAAAGCAGACTCCCTCTACGAAAGTAGATTAGTTAGTTGACTCACTTATGAACTACCAGTAAACAACTGGGGAACTAGTCCAGATCTTTGTCATTTTCATTATGTATGCCCTGTTTCTGTATATCGAACGAAACCCCAGTGGAATGAAAAACAGTCACTCGAATTCGAATCTATTTGTTTTTATACCCTAAACCACATAGTGGTCAGGGTATAATAACTTTGATCTGCCAAAAAAATGTGCCTAGCAGAAATATTGATTTTAGACCCCATAAAATATATACCGATCGACTCAGAATCACCTCCTGAGTTGATCTAGCCCTTGGTGTCCGTCCATCAGTCCGTCTATGTAATTGTTGTTCGCAATTATTAACCGATTTTGATGAAATATGTATATATATGTATCGCCCGACTTCAAATTTGCCACACAGTGATCTAATTTACCACCCTTCAAGTGTGCAAAATTCAGATTTAGATATAGCTCCCATATATATGTATGTATAGCCCGATTTTCCCAAATTTGGCCATAAGTCCTTATTTATCAAAGTTATCTAATCTTCTATAGTACTGAGTATATGCGCAAAAAATCATAGAGATCGGTTCAGATTTAAATATAGCTCCCATATATAAGTATGTATCGCCTGTTTTTACAAAATTTGGTCATAATAGCCTTATGTATTAACCGATCTTACTGAAAGTTAGCACAAATTAACCTTCTGAGGTACCAACCCGACCTGGGAAATATCATTTAAATCAGTTCAGATTTAGATATAGCTACCATATATATGTAGCGCCCGATTTTCAAAAATTTGCCCCTTATAACCTTATTTTTGACCATAGTGGACTCATTTATTAACCTATCTTACTAAAATTCATCACAAGGTAATCTTTTGTAATATCATCCAAACTTACAAAATATAATCCAAATCGGTTCAGATTTAGATATAGCTCCCATATATATGTATCGCCCTTTTTGAAAAATTTACCCCTTATAACTTTATTTCTGCCCATAATAGCCTTATTTAGTAAGCGATCTTACTCAAATTTAGCACATGGTAACCTTCTGTGGTATCAACAAAACCTGGAAAATTTCATCCAAATCGGTTCAGATTTAGATATAGCTTTAGATATAGCTCCTATATGCATCGATTTTCCCAAATTTTGGCCATAAGACTCTTATTTATTAACGACAGTTACTCAAATTTCTAATATTGAAGTATTAGCCAATCGTAGTTAGACTTACATGTAGCTCTTACATAAACATATTCCCGAGTTTCACAAATTTTGATTTATTACCCTACTACTAATGTAGCGATTTTCTCTTTTTTGAGAATGGACTCAATATTAGTGGCATACTAACTCTATAGGTTCAGAATCAATTATAGCTCCTAATATCAGACATTTCTGTTCAGATTGTGATAAAACTCCCATATCCAGGTACCCCTTAATGTTCTTAAATATGGAAATGCGGTTTTCCCCAAACCTATACCATTGGTACCCCACAAAAAATTTTTACTAATTCAGTAGGGGTGGTTCAGGCTATGATATAGTCCGTCCCGCCCGACTTTCTACTTTACTCACTTGTTTTTTATACCCACCACCATAGAATGGTGACGGGGGTATAATAAGTTTGTCATTCCGTTTGTAACACATAGAAATATCGATTTCCGACTATATAAAGTATATATATTCTTGATCAGGGAGAAATTCTAAGACGATATAGCCATGTCCGTCTGTCTGTCTGTTGTAATCACGCTACAGTCTTCAATAATAAAGCAATCGTGCTGAAATTTCGCACAAACTCGTCTTTTGACTGCAGGCAGGTCGAGTTCGAAGATGGGCTATATCGGTCCAAGTTTTGATATAGTCCCCATATAAACCGACCTCCCGATTTGGGGTCTTGGGCTTATAGAAACCTTAGTTTCTATCCAATTTGCAATTGGAAATCTAGAGGTATTTTAGGACCCCAAAGAGGTGTGCCAATGGTGAGTATCGGTCCATGTTTTGGTATAGCTCCCATATTGACCGATCTCCCGATTATATTTCTAGGGCTTCTAGAATCGGTAGTTTCTATCCAATTCGCCTGAAATTGGAAATCTAGAAGTATTTTAGCACCATAAACATGTGTGCCAAAAATGGTGACTATCGGGTGATATTTAGGTATAGCCCCCATATAGACCGATTTCCCGATTTTACTTCTTGGGCTTCTAGAAACCGTAATTGTTGTCCACTTTGCCTGAAATCGAAAATCTGGAGGTTTTTAGGAATATAAATAGGTGTGCAAGAAATGATTTTATTTTTTAGGCTTCTAGAATCCGTGGTTTTTATCTAATTGGCCTGAAATGAGAAATCTATAGGTATTTTAGCATCTTAAATATGAGACCCGAAAATGGCGTGTATTGGTCCATGTTTTGGTTTATCTCCCAAGTAAACCGATCTCCCGATTTTACTTCTTGGGCTTTTAGAAACCATAGTTTTTATAAAATTTACATAAAATTTTAAATCTAGAAGTATTTTAGAAACTTAAAGAGGTGTGCCGAAAATGGTGAATATCGGTCCATGTGCACTGATAATGAAAATTGCTTGAAACTGAATTATAGTTTCCAGATTTTACTTCTGGTAATCATTTAAATAATGGGGGTAAAAATCTACAGATGTTAGATTTTAAATCAAGGCGTTATTTCATCGTTTTCTTGCACACTTGCACACGATGTTTATGATTCCTCTAAAACTCAAACAAATATGGTTCTTATAAATCCAGAATCTTATCTAGTCTTCATAGGTAAAATCTTTGAATTTATCTTCGGGAAGTGTACTGGTTGAACTGATCTGCTTGTCATCAAATCCCCCTGAAATTTTCACAGGAAACTATAATATTTGATTCATGGTGGTGGGTATTTAAGATTCGGCCCGGCCGAACTTACTGCTTTATATACTTGTTATTTTTATTTTTGAAAGTTCGTTTCTATGAGAGTACAATGGACTAATTTTTGTATCTTTGTTAGAGGTCATATGTTAACACCACGGATCCAATTTAAACCGAATTTTTGCAGCTCCAAGAGGCTCCGCAAAATCAAATCGGGGATCGGTGTATATGGGGGCTATATAAATCTGGACCGATATGGACCAATTTCAAATTTCAGCCAAATCTGGAGGTATGTTTATATGGGGGCTATATGTAAAAGTGGTCCAATATGGCCATTGGCATAACCTTTCGACCTAGGTTAGGTTAGGTTAAAGTGGCGGCCCGATTAAGATTCAGGCTCACTTAGACTATTCAGTCCATTGTGATACCACATTAACTAAAAGTACCTATTACATATGGGCACTTCTAGTTTTAACCGCTGAACCTTCTCGGTTATTTTCTTCTGTTGAACGTTTTCCAAGTCCGCCAGTAATTTAAAGCTATATGCCCCTAAAATTTGCTTACGCCTTACACAAAATGCAGGACACTCACACTAAAGGTGTTTAATTGATTCCTTTTCCTCCACGTCATGACAGCTTATACAATAGTCATTATACTTCGCACCAATAGTTTTTGCAAAATCGCCTATCAGGCAGCGACCCGTTATAAAGGGTGATTCTTTTGAGGTTAGGATTTTCATGCATTAGTATTTGACAGATCACGTGGGATTTCAGACATGGTGTCAAAGAGAAAGATGCTCAGTATGCTTTGACATTTCATCATGAATAGACTTACGATCTGCCACAACGTCGAATTTTCAGTGAATGGGCCCTAGAAAAGTTGGCAGAAAATCCGCTTTTTTATCGACAAATTTTGTTCAGCGATGAGGCTCATTTCTGGTTGAATGGCTACGTAAATAAGCAAAAGTGCCGCATTTGGAGTGAAGAGCAACCAGAAGCCGTTCAAGAACTGCCCATGCATCCCGAAAAATGCACTGTTTGGTGTGGTTTGTACGCTGGTGGAATCATTGGACCGTATTTTTTCAAAGATGCTGTTGGACGCAACGTTACGGTGAATGGCGATCGCTATCGTTCGATGCTAACAAACTTTTTGTTGCCAAAAATGGAAGAACTGAACTTGGTTGACATGTGGTTTCAACAAGATGGCGCTACATGCCACACAGCTCGCGATTCTATGGCCATTTTGAGGGAAAACTTCGGAGAACAATTCATCTCAAGAAATGGACCGGTAAGTTGGCCACCAAGATCATGCGATTTGACGCCTTTAGACTATTTTTTGTGGGGCTACGTCAAGTCTAAAGTCTACAGAAATAAGCCAGCAACTATTCCAGCTTTGGAAGACAACATTTCCGAAGAAATTCGGGCTATTCCGGCCGAAATGCTCGAAAAAGTTGCCCAAAATTGGACTTTCCGAATGGACCACCTAAGACGCAGCCGCGGTCAACATTTAAATGAAATTATCTTCAAAAAGTAAATGTCATGGACCAATCTAACGTTTCAAATAAAGAACCGATGAGATTTTGCAAATTTTATGCGTTTTTTAAAAAAAAAAGTTATCAAGCTCTTAACAAATCACCCTTTAGCAGATATCAGGAGTGATATCTGACGTCTCGAGAACTCTTGCATATCTAGTGTGCGGTTTAAGTTTAAATGGGCCATATTTGCTGGGTGTCGTTACAACCCTTGCAATTCTCCCATCGAACATTTGCCATCATAACAGCATTCTCACGCAGTATGAGCTTTCGACCTACATCAATAGCAACAATTTGTGCCAAGATTCAGGCATTATCGTGATTTCAATAGATGGACAGACGGACATTGTTAAATCGACTCAGAATTTCACCACGATCCCGAATACATATATACTTTATGGGGTCTGAGACCAATTATATACCCCTATCCTATGGAGGAGGGTACAAAAATAAGTATTTTTAACTTTGTGTAAACAATGTGTTTACTTGTTTCTTGACACATATTACATACGTTCGTTTCCAACTCGTTTGAAATACGAAAGAAAGCACTCGTTCGATATACATACAGGAAATGGGTATTGGAGGACAAAAATTAATATTTTTAGAGAAAATAATGTTTAACAATCCTTATTAAAAAAAACTGTTTATTTAACTCAAAAGTAAAATTGCAAAAATTTCAGCTCTCTAACAGAAATTCTATTATGTTTTATTTTCCTTAATTTTCCCCTAGCACATCTTTTTGAAATAACGATTTTTATTTTGGTGGAATAGATTCTAAATGCAACGAACAAGAATTGGAATTTTTCACTTATTAAAGTCTGTGTTTACCATTATTCCCTCACCTTCAAAAAAATCGCATCTCAACCCTAATCTACTTCAAGCACATATACATATTTCGCCTTAAGCATATATCTCCAAATTGATTCGTTCTAGTTAAGCATCACAAATAATTTGTCAATGTTATTCCTAAATTGACTATTTATTCTTTGCATTACGTTTTGCAAAGGCCTCATTGGAAGCGAATTTTTATCGAGGAGTATGGCTTGAAGTTGTTCTGATGGATGGATCTGAAGGATCAAAATATAGCGGTGACCGTGATTGATGGATCCAATAGTTTACATCGGTGTTAAGAGTTTTGCCGTTTGGGAGCAACTTATATTTGTTAATTACCTGTCAATTCATCCAAACACACAACAGAACCTCTTCAATTAGTCTTCTGATTTTACTGCCGCGTGTCTACCTCGACCGTTTTCACTTAAAGTTGCCGTTTTTTGGCCAGTCTTCATCGCATTAGATTGATTTTGTAGCGATTCAGCAGCGACCCGCAGATGGAAATGAGGTCAGCTCAAGTTCCTTGGAGCTTCTTTTCATATCCAGCATTATTCACATGGTACCAAACGGTTTGGGCAATCTTTAGATTTTTGGCAATCGAATGGGTTCGTCGAATTCGAAAATGTCTATACATGGTATATATTAGACACGAAGCCGACGAAATGATTGGCTGTTTACATTATTAGGTCCATATGAACGATATGCATACTTTCATCTGCTTGGCTTGCGTTTTTTCACCTTTATCGAAGAAAACCTGTAAAATATAGCGTTTTTATCTCTTTGCTAATGTCCAAACCAAAATTATAAGATTATAAAGAAACTTTGAAACATCTAGATCGACAGCCATTAAACATACAAGTTTTGTTGTTTAACCAACGAATAGCAGTAAAGTGAAAAGCAATAAATTCATATGGAATGATTGTTCAACTTGATTCTTTGTACATATATGAAGAACTCGTTTAATTAAAGACTTGGGGAAAACTATTAAATAAAACTACAAACTAGTCAATTCAATCAAACTATTTTGATGGGTTCTCCAACAAAAATTAAAAATTGTTGCAAATTCAATATAATGAAGAATGAGTTTTCATTTTAAAACCCACCAAAAGCATTTGCGTCTGTTATTTCTCTAAAGAGGAATTTAAACACCTAGAAAGAGTAAACTGTTTTATAGGAAGAATGAACTACCTCGAGGAAAATTGAACTAAATTGTACTCCAAATTTTGAGATTTCCACAAAGCGTTGTTAAAAACAGAAAAATTTAATGGCCTGTTGTAGTTTTTAACAGCAGTCCAAGAAATTACATATAATTGAACTTGAGAATGAGAACTTGAGTTTTTGATATTTGGCCGACCTTTGGCCGACTTTTTAAAATTAGGGCTTAAATTTTCCAATTTGCGTGGAATTTTCGGGGAAGGTTGAGGGTTCCCTGGCCCGACTTTTCCGATTGACTTGTAATTTACAGAGGATGCTGGAGGAGATTATGTAATTAATGCGGGGTACCAGAGTTTTGATATTTGACAAGTAGTGGAACCTTGCACCACATTTTGAAACTTAAAGAACAGTTCTCCGATTTTCTTGATATTTTCGGGGGGAAGATTAAGGGTTGCCTCTAGAAAATTACCCCCTCTTTAATGAAATTTCATATTTTGGAAAATTGGAATTAAAAGTAGTTAAAATGTCTTTAGCGCTATATAAAGTTCTAGACAGACACAATTTAAGTAAAATTTACTCATTTGAGAAATTTATGAACTTTGTGTCGGCAAACTTCACTTATTTTAGGAAAATATGATCAATTTGCACATTTATTAAATTGTGTACTTCATTTGTATAAAACTTTTTTTTCTCATTTTTAGTTCACGTCATTAAAGTAAGCAAAAATAATTAACATAAGAAAAATTTTCTCACAGTTGGCAAAGCTGAACTTAAATCAATTAATTTTCATGAATTAAAACAAAGTTAAATCAGCTATAAAAACAATTCATTGTCTTTTTTCTGGGGGTTAAAGTGCCTCCTCTTTGCCCGGCGTTTTGAAACAAAAACAGACTTGAGTAATTCCACCAATAAATTGAAATCCGTATTCATGTAAATTTCGAAAATAACTTCAAAACCTTTGGGATCAGAAGAATTATCTTATCCATCGACATTTTCTGAAGCATATGATTGACGCATAATGCGATATTTTTTAATAAATAGTCTCTCAGTTTTAAAAAATCAGGAAGGCGCAGCAAAGCGAGCTGTGTTCAGCTACACCGAAGAGAACGTAAACTGTTTTTAGGATGAATAACTCGTGCGAAAATTTAAGTAAATTGTACTCCACATTTTGAGATTTCCACAAAGCGTTGTTAAAACGAGGAAAATTAATGTCCTGTTGTACTTTTTAATTGCAGTTTATGAAATTACACCCTCTTATAGAAGAACAAGTATATACGGCCATAAGTTCAGCCAGGCCGAATTTTATGTACCCTCCACCATGGATTGGGTAGAAACTTCTACGAAAGACTGTCATACACAATCGAATTACTTGGGTTGTGGTATCTTAAAACTTCTTAACATCGTTTTCTAAATTGTGAGTTAGTCCATACGTGGTATATATTAGACAAAAAAGTTATGTATAGGTAAGTCTACAAATAATTACGAATCAATATGGACCTTTACACAGTACGTAGAGGGGCTATATACAATTATGAACTTGATATGGACCAATTTTTCTGTGATTGGGGATCGATTTATCTGATGGCTACATATAACTATAGACCGATATGGACCTAGTTAGGCATGGTTGTTAACGGCCATATACTAGCACAATGTACCGAATTTCAACTGACTCGGATGAAATTTTGTCCTCCAAGAGCCTCCAAAACTAAATCGCGGGATCGGTTTATATGGGGGCTACATATGGCATGGTTGTTAAATATCATATACTACCACCAAGTACCAAATTATATAATAATTATGGACTGATATGAACCAATTCCTGCATGGTTGTTGGGCACAATATACTAAAATCACGTACCAAATTTCAACTCAATCGGATAAATTTTGCTCTTCCAAGGGGCTCCGGAGGTCAAATTTTTTTATATGGGGCCTATATATAATTATGGACCGATTTCGACCAATTTTTGCATTGGTATTTTAGGCCATATATTAATACCACGTACCAAATTTCAACTGAATCAGATGAATTTTGGCCTTCCAAGAGGCTCCGTTTATATGGCGGCTATATATAATTATGGACCAATGTGGATAAATTTTTGCATGGTCATTAGAGACCATATACTAACACCATGTACCAAATTTCAGCCGAATGGGATGAAATTTGCTTCTCTTAGAGGCTCCGGAGGTTAAATCTGGTGATCGGTTTATATGGGGCTATATATAATTATGGACCGATGTGGACTAATTTTTGCATGGTGTTTAGAGACCATATATTAACACCATGTACCAAATTTCAGCCGGATCGGATAAAATTTGCTTCTCTTAGAGGCTCCACAAGCCAAATCGGGGGATCGGTTTATATGGGGACTATATGTAATTATGGACCATATATATACTTACACCATGTACCAAATTTCTGCCGGATCGGATGAAATTTGCTTCTCTTAGAGGATTCGCAAGCCAAATTTGGGGGTCCATTTATATGGGGGCTATACGTAAAAGTGGACCGATATGGTCCGTTTGCAATACCTTCCGACCTACATCAATAACAACTACTTGTGCCAAGTTTCAAGTCGATAGCTTGTTTCGTTCGGAAGTAAGCGTGATTTCAACAGACGGACGGACATGCTCAGATCGACTCAGAATTTCACCACGACCCAGAATATATATACTTTATGGGGTCTTAGAGCAATATTTCGATGTGTTACAAACGGAATGACAAAATTAATATATCCCCATCCTATGGTGGAGGGTATAAAAATTAACTAAAATTGAAGAAGAAAATAATTGCCGCCAAATCATGGCCATTTTAACGATATTCACTAAAATTTTCGTTTGCTTTAATTCATATTGAACTAATGTATACGGCCATTGACCTTTAGAGACATACTTAAAAAAGGAAGATTTCGTTAATAAAACATCCCGAATTATTAGGATAATTCGTCCTTTAGTCACTTCTTAACATATCTTTCAATAAAATTATCCTAAAAATATCAAAGAAATTTATCATTATTATCGGATATATTTTGGGTCCTAAAGTATCCGCATTTTTTATATAATGTGTAAAAACGCCCCAGTCTAACATACCTATTAGTTTGCAACCATTCGGAAAAATGCTCTCACTTTTTATGTAAAGCAGCCAACTACTACCAACTAAATATGTTATTCCAATGTTTATATTTTGATTTTTGTTTGTTTTTTCTCCTTTCTTGTAAATAAAGAATGAAAACAAGATTGAAACGATTGTTTTTCAATTTTTATTTTTGTATTTCTATTTTTTTCTATTTTAAACCAGTTGAACGACTTGTTATGATCTAAGCACATTTCGCTTTCATTGTGGTTACTTGGTTTGATTTTGCCAACCGAAACACTTGTTGTTGTGACGAGGGCGTACATTAAAATCCGGACTACATTCCAGTCTGACCGAAAATTGTTGGCTAAACAAACGAAATACTTGAATAGGTAACGAGCATAAATGAGAGCATGTATTTATGTACACCCAAGGGGGATATAAAAGCATTAAATAATTTAAATGATGATAAGGTAAAAATTTATGCAAGATCTAGCATAAGACAAAAGACGCGAAGTAGAACGTTAAGGGGCATCTTGGCCGTCATGAAGGTTTAACAAAAAAGTATGGATTATAAGAAAAATATTTAGACAACTTCTTGTAAAAGGGAGAACTCTGAATAATTCGGACGCCTCGAAAAATAATCTACGGGAATATAAGCTATAATTAAAAAGGGTTCGACACAAAAATACATATATTAACATTTTTATGAGTAATCCAACAATGACCAAAGAGGAGTCTTGGAAGTACTAAGGGGTACAATTTTTAATTGCAGAATACACTAAAAAAAGCATGCCCGGTTCCAAAGATTTTGTCTTTACTTTATAAAATTTGGTATTGATTCCGAGCCAAAGAAGCGGAGAATACAACTAAGGATACTTTTAAGACACAATTCTCTTTTAAATTTGGGTTTTGTGTACTTGCTTCTAGGAAGCAAATTTTTATTTTTCGCCTTTTCAGCTATTTTTCTTCATATGCTATTAAAGTCCTTTAAAAACGAGTTAACGACAGCTTTATTTTCCAAATTAAGACTCGACTTCCAGTAATAATTATGCTATGTTTCAAGTAAAAAAGTCTTTAAAATAAAGTGTTGAAAAACATGTCCTATATTTGAACGGTTTTTTGCTTTGTAGTCAAGATGCAAAAAGACAACAAATTTAAAGACAATTTTGTTAAATTTAAAGAATTTTTCTGAATTATTAAAGTCAAGTTGACCTGATATCCATTTTTAAGTGAAATCACTTAATTATAAGGACAATACGACTTCATTGAAAAGTTTATCGACTTTTGGACAAGGAAAAAAAAACTTTATATAAGAGAAATGCGTCTTCTATGCTAAGAAAAATTTGCATTCGTATTTTAAAGACATGAAATCTTTGACTTCAAGACAATATTTTTTTCAGTGTATGTGGCAAAGCCTCTGCTATCAATACCACAGAGGCTCAACGACTCAGAACTTTTTTCGTACAATTACACTTTTTTGCTGCTTTCTTTGTTATGCACTACATATAATACAATTTATATTTCATTTATTCATTTTATATTTTAATATTCGGTTTTTATTTGCACTGAAAAAATATTGTCGTGAGGTCAAGATTTCATGTCTTTAAAATACGAATGCAAATTTTGCTTAGCATAGAAGACGCCTTTCTCTAAGATAACGTTTTTTTCCTTGTCCAAAAGTCGATCAATTTTTCAATGAAGTCGAATTGTCCTTATAATTAAGTTATTTCACTTAAAAATGGGTGAAAGTAAAAATGTTTGGGCTAAGGTCAACTTGACTTTAATAATTCAGAAAAATTCTTTAAATTTAATGAAATTGTCTTTAAATTTGTTGTATTTTTGCATCTTGACTACAAAGCAAAAAATCGTTCAAATATAGGACATGTTTTTCAAAACTTTATTTTAAAGGCCTTTTTTACTTGAAACATAGCATAATTTCTACTGGAAGTCGAGTCTGAATTTGGAAAATAAAGTTGTCGTTAATTCGTTTTTAAAGGACTTTGATAGCATACGAAGAAAAACAGCTGAAAAGCGAAAAATTAAAATTCCTAGAAGCAAGTACACAAAACCCAAATTTAGAGAATTGTGTCTTAAAAGTATCTTTACTTGTTTTCTCCGCTTCTTTGGCTCGGAATCAATACCAAAATTTTTAAAGTAAAGACAAAATTTTTAGAACCGGGCATGATTTTCTTTCAGTGTGATTTTCACTTATTGTCGCTTAATTGAAACGATTTGAAATCGTGGGGTTGCTCACAGAGTAGTTTTATGTAGAATTAATCGTAACTCTTAAATGCGCACTGGTAAAGATACAACCATAAAAATTGTGACCGAATTCTATTAAATCAAGTTTGTTGTATTTAATACATAACGCTATTTCTAAAAGTATGTTTTTCCAAAAAAAATTTTGTACTTCTCAGTAATCTGCAGTCAAAATTCAAAATCAAATTGTGACCAAAAAATAAAAAAAAAACTATAAATTGGAAATTAAATAATATTTACCTGAGATGAAAGTAATATTGTTAACAAAACTGTGTAGTGTAAAAATATCACTATTCTCTACTGAAATCAAATTGCTTATTTGTAAATAAAAACTTTGGTTAATAAATTAATAAAAACTTAGTTTTGTTTTTTTTTTTTTTGAAAAAAATGTGGTTTCCAGATGTCCTTTATTTACCTTTTTGCGTATTATATATTTTTTCGAAGTAATCGGTGATCTTGTGCACTTAAGGTTTAACATATGTGTTGTGTATCGCTCCGAATTCTGATATAGTCCCCATATAGATCAATCTCTAATTTGACTTCTACGACATTTTTTATCCGATTTGCCTAAAATTGGAAATCTAAATGTATATTATGGCCACAAATAATTGTGCCGAATTGCAGACGGTAATAAAATAAAACGGAAACTTTCGTGAATAATCCCGGTTTCGCCCACAGGCGTTGACGAATTCATGAACGACATTCGTTTTTAGCAGAAAATTAATACAAATTTTACATCAGTTAAATAGAAAAACTTACCAAAAATTGTATAAAATGGTGCTACATATTTGAACACACATATGAATTATTTTCAATATTTTTTTGACAATGTTAGTACTGTGTTTACCTATCACGAGCTAAAATACGTGTCTCAATGCACTTTGAGCAAACTTAAATTGAACAAAAGTAACCAGTGTTGCTCAATTTAAAATTGCAGGAGATATAATAGCTCAGTAGAGCTGTATAAGTGTTGGCCACCATGTAGCACAGCTCTACTTCAGAAATTTGGATCTTATCTATTCGTAAGGGTAAGAAGAATTGATTTACTTAGAAATAAATATTTTATAACGAATTACATAGACTGAAAAACACTTAACGCAAAACAATTTTTAAAGCGAAGTCTATGAACTTTCTTTTGATTAAAAATGGCTTATTTTAAAGAAATTTGTCCCAAATCTTGCATAAATTGCATGTCCTAAAATGTAGGTTTATGTCGCATTGGGTCAATATTTTTGTCAGCGTATGATTTTTTGTTATACCTTTCCTTCAAGCGACGAGTGCATCATTACTTTATGAATTATGGCACACCTGTCTGTGGTCTTAAGATACCTCTAGATTTCTAATTTCTAGCAAACCTACTAGATGAAAACTACGGACTGATATTGTCCATCTTCGAAATGGATCTGCTCGCAAACAAAAAGCGAATCTCTGCAAAATTTTAGGACGATTGCGTCATTATATATAGCCTCATATAAACCGATTTGAGTCTTTGGGCTCCACAAATAAATGTGTCTTAAATGGGATATAGCTGTTCATGTTTTGGTATATTCCTTCCTATAGACCAATCACCCGATTATACACGGTTGAAAAAGACTGTTTTTCATATGTTTGGCTATAAACATTATATGTTTGGAACACAAATTTTTAAACACAATATTTTTGAGTGCAAGCATATAATGTTCATAAACTAGCATAACATGTTTGGGACATATATGTTAATATGTTAGAACATATTATGTTTGGGACATAAAATGTTTGTAAATATAATATGCTTGAATGCAAACATATATTAATTTAGAAATAGCCTATAAACATATATGTGTTTAGTAGCTTGGAGCGCTATTTAACAGGGAGCGATATTGAATTAAGTTGGTGGTTGTTGCTTGTTATTACAAAATTAACATTTTATTTTTCCTTGGGCAATTGATCAGCTACTTCTTTGATCCTTACAAACTGTGTGGTCCGCTGTTCGAATCACCGTCCGGCAAAAGGTAAAATTAAAATAAAAATAAAATCATACAATTGAATAATTTCTTCTACAATGTTTGTATTACAGAAAAAGGTGCTAAGAACTAAAAAATCTCGTGGAAGTGAGAAAGATGTCGGGGAATATACAATTGGGTAGAAACAAAATTTTGAGCATTCAGGTCGAAAACCTATGTTGTTAGCACCTATATTACCTGTTTATTTTCATAATTCATTATGATTGTAAATATATAAATAAATAAATAAAATTTTGAGCACAATATTGTTTTGGAGAATTTTTTTTAAGCATATAATATTTTTGGGTGCAAAATGCTTCCAAACATATTATATGGTCACATAATAACATATTGTTTTTTGGAAGACAACATTATTGAATTTGGATGCAAAAATACAAAATGTTTGGAACTTAGACTACCCAAACATATATTGTTTAGACCAATATGCTTTCAAACATATTATATATTGGAAGAGATCAAACATATAAATGTTTGGGCAATACCCAAAAATGTATATGCTTGAAGCAAAATATGTTTGGGAGTATATGTTACAGAAGCGATTTTTTGTGAGCGTGTATACTGCACTTTTTATCCGATTCGTAGCCGATATGCTTGAAATTACAAATCCAGATATATTTTGGCATGAATATGGTGTAGACACCGCAAATAGGTGTGCCGAATATCGGGTGTATCGGTCACCATTGTGGTTTACCTCCATACACTGAAAAAACAGTGAACCCACCAGGAAGAAAAATTTTGGTTAATTTTAGAAAATTTCGATTATTTTTAGAAAATTTTCACTAAACAGTATTACAAACGTTGACATCACGCTGACATCACAAAACTAAGTAAATATTTTTCGACAAATTCAAGAAAATTTATTAGACGTAATTAATTTTTTTCACTTGTTAAAGAAAATTTTGTTGTTTGAAGGAAAAAATTGGAGTTCAAAATTGCAAGAATGTCTTTAGTGACATACGAAGTTCAAGATAGACGCATTATTGGTAAAATTTACAAATTTTAAGAAATTCTGAACTATTTTGTGGGAGACACGAATTTAGTTAATCTTTATGCTTTATTTATGTATAATTTTTTCCTCTGTTTTAGTAAATTTTAGTTTAGTTTATCATATAGCCCTCAGATACACCGTTGTACTGTTTTAACATATTGTGGATAGAAGACGCACTAATCATCAAAATTGCCCGAAATTAGAAATACAATTACCCGATCTTACTTCTCGTGTTAATTTGAATAATTGGGGTAAAAATCAATTTTTAATTTTGACCTAATATTAAAAATGTTGGAGCAAACCTAACCTAATCTGCATTTTAGGATAGGCAATATAATACCAAGGACAAAATTTATTAAAAATATAGAAATTTCATTTAAAAATGGGACAGTCATCCTTGGTCAAAATGACGACGCTTAATTTATTTTCAGTCTAAACTGTATTTTGGTCGATTGAGAAATGACAAATTTAACTTATTCTAATTCAAAAATTTTATTAATTTTTGTATAATATTAATTAAAAATGAATCGAATAAAAAATTAAACTAAATTATGGTTCCAATTTTTGCTAATGATGCGATTTAAACCGCCTTGAAATAGACCGTAGTCAAAATGAAGAAGGATGACGTTAGTGTACAAAAAATAAGGATGACTTTCCAGGGTTAAACTTAGTACACGAAATTTTGAAATTTCCTCCCTTATTCTTCCTTAAACTAAAGAAAAACATATTTGCTTCAAATAAATAATTTTTAAATTAATTTAGATTGAATCTTTGGATATAAGGTAAAAAGGCTTCAAATCATTCGATTAAAGTTTTCTTTTTGAAATTAAGGAAAAAGGTTTCTATGTTAAAGTATCTGTTAACATTTCGATTTTTTTACAGGAATTTAGTTGTGAAGCTATTCACGTTCATAATAAAAGTGTTAAATAAAATTTCATTATTGTATTGAAATTTGTCCCTTATATTGTGTAAATTGGACATCCTAAAAAATCGGACGGGCCGAATCTTAAATACCCACCACCAGGAACAAATAACACTTTCCTTTGAAAACTCTTCATCGTAGCGGGTTACTTGATGATATGTAGAATTTCAGGGGGGATTGATGACAGATATTCTCCCAAGCAGATCAGTTCAACCAATACGCTTCCCGCAGATAAATTGAAAGCTTTTACCTATGAAGACTAGATCAGTTTCTGAATTTATAAGATCCAATTTGGTTTTAGCTTTGGAGGAATCATAAACATCTCTTGTACGTGTGCAAGAGAATGATTGAATAACGCCTTGATTTGAAGTCAAAAATCTGTTGATTTTGACCGCCATTATTTAAGTTATAACGAGAAGTAAAATCTGGAACTTTCAAGCAATTTTCGTGATCAGTACGCCTGCTATACCCCCAAAAAGTAAATCCGATACACACCATATTCAGCACACCTAACTCCAGCAAACAAAGCGTCGCCAACAAAGTAATGAAAATGTTCTTTCTGGATCCGGAAGTGGTGCAAAATTGACGCAGAAGTGATGAATTTAACATGGGCTTGTCATAGGATGGAAGTCCTCAATTTCAACAGCCGTTGCACTGAATTTGCATAACTTCTTTAGGTGTGATCCGAATTCAATGTTTTGGATATAAATTAGAAATTCTGTGATATTTTGTCAAATAAATAATTTTTATAATTTTTTATAATTTTTATGGGATTCTAACGTTTGTCGGAAACGTTTGACCTTAAATATTTTCAAAAATTCACAATTTTTTCAGATTGGATTTAGCATTTTTTTCAAAAAATTTAAATGATTTGTACCATTTTATGAATTCTTAGACTGTTTTTAACCAATTTGAAACAAAAAAAGTTTAAATTATCCATTAAAAGTATGAAAAACCCAAGTTACAAAAAATTGAATTAAAAGAATTTCCTGGGTAGTTAAATTAAAAAACATTATTGGGAGTGCATCTTCTGGAAGTGCTTTTAAAGTTGTACCTTTGGAAGAACTTCCAATTTTTTTGCTGGGTAATCGTGGTCCTTAAATACTCCTAGATTTCCAATTTAGGCAAAAAGGATAAAAACTACGAATTCTAGAAGCCCAAGAACTAAATTCGGGACATCGGTCTATATGGGGGGCTATACCAAAACATGTACCGATAGTCACCATTTACTTTATATGGTCGGCAACCGATATTTGGAAACGGAATGACAAACTTCATCACCCAGTGAGGCCAACTCCCGAAGGGCAAAAAGCACCAAAAATTTTATAAATTTTAACATACCAGTTCCCACCATAAAAACAACTCAATGTACAAAAAAAAAAAACAAACAAACAAACAAAACAACGTTGAATGAAGTATTACAGAACCTTGGGGTACTGATTTGTAGAATTATTAATTTTATGAAATTATGAACCTCTATCCAAGTGAACAGCTTTATAATTTTTTAATGCGTATTTTATTTTCTTCATTTAATTATTTTTGATCAAATTCAAATTATGCTTCTTAAAGGAGGAAAATTAATTTGTCGACATTAAATTTGCAAAGATGTATTACAGAAGCTTTGGGTACTGATTTGTAGAATTTTTAATTTTATGAAATTATGAACCTCTATCCAAGTGAACAGCTTTATAATTTTTTAATGCGTATTTTATTTTCTTCTTTTCATTCATTTTGATCAAATGCAAATTATGGTTCTTAAAGGAGGAAAATTAATTTGTCGACATTAAATTTGCAAATATAATCTAGTATTTTAATATTTGAGGGGAGTCTATTTCTCACTGAAAAAAAAGCATGCCCGGTTCCAAAGATTTTGTCTTTACATTAAAAAAATTGGTATTGATTCCGAGCCAAAGAAGGGGAGAATACAAGTAAGGACACTTTTAAGACATTCTCTTTTAAATTTGGGTTTTGTGTACTAGCTGCTAGGAAGCAAATTTTAATTTTTCGCTTTCTCAGTTTTTTTTTCATATGCTATCAAAGTCCTTTAAAAACGAGTTAACGACAACTTTATTTTCCAAGTTAAGACTCGACTTCCAGTAGAAATTTTGCTATGTTTCAAGTAAAAAGCTTCTTTAAAATAAAGTGTTGAAAAACTTGTCCTATATCTGAACGATTTTTCGCTTTGTAGTCAAGATGCAAAAAGACAACAAATTTAAAGACAATTTCATTAAATTTAAAGAATTTTTCTGAATTATTAAAGTCAAGTTGACCTTAGCCCAAACATTTTTTCTTTCATGTTATGATACCCATTTTTAAGCCAAATCACTTAATCATAAGGACAATACGACTTCATTCGACTTCATCGACAAGGAAAAAAACTTTATATTAGAGAAATGCGCCTTCTATGCTAAGCAAAATTTGCATTCGTATTTTAAAGACACGAAATCTTTGATCTCACGACAATATTTTTTCAGTGCTTATTCCCATTATTAGTGCTTTTGTGAATTTCATACAAACGATTTTAATGGCATCTTTATCAAGTTCAGAAATTCTGTACTCGTCGCTAGACTTTTCGAAATAATATCCAAATTAACAATATTGATTAAAAAAGGGTCAATATCACCATCATAACAATTAAATTCTATAGCTGTCAATATATTTGAGTTTCTTAACTTTTGACAGTCTAATTAAAATGTTTGTATGAAAATATGTCGTCAATCTAATTTAATACTGTTCATATTTAAAAAGCAACAAAAGCACTAAATGAAAATGCCAGAAAGCACCAAGTTGGTTCTTTTTTTGAAAAGGCACTAAAAAGCCAATTTGGTGCTTTTTGGAAATAAAAAGCATTAAATTAGGTGCTAACAGCACCAAATTGGCATCACTGTCATCACTATTCTATGGTGGTGGGTATAAAAATGTTTGCATGAATTCAAAAATATTGACCTTCCCTTTAGGATTTAGGTATAGAGTCCGAGACAAAACTGCAGCTTCTTTAAAATAAAGAAGTTTTTAGGGAGCTATTTAGCTTTAAATCTATCATCTATTAATTCATTTATCGAGTTTTCGTTCTCTTTTTGCGATATATCAATTGCTAAATCTAGTTTATCTTTAATCCATGGATTCAATGTCTCATCTTATTTAAAGATGATTTCTTTATAGCAAACATGTTTTTATTTGCTTTAAAGAAAATTTGTCTTATGCCCAAAAAATACGACTTTAATTTTTTTTAAATTAAAATTTCTCCTTTTAATATAAATTTGTCCTTAATATTTTGTATCCTAAAATTGCGTATCCTAACATTTAGGTTCCACAATCATTCATATTAGGTCTATATTTTTATATCCTGCGCCACACTGTGGAACAGTGTATTATATCTTAGTACATACGTTTGCAATACCCAGAAGGAGACGAGATAGATATATGGTGTCTTTGGCATTATTGCTCGGGGCCAGCCCCTGAGTCGATCTAGCCATGTCCGTATGTCCGTCCGTCCATCTGTCTGTGAACACACTTTTGTAATTAAGGTCTAGGTAGTAATTTTAGTCCAATAGACTTCAAATGTAGCACAATTATGTGGTTTGGGTCAAAATAGAACCTATTGATTTTGGGAAGAAATTTTAAATATAGCTCCCATATATATCTTTAACCCGATATCTACTAATATAGCCCCAGAAGCAAGAATTTAAGCCTGATTTGCTTCAAATTTTGCACAAGGAGTGCAATTGATAGTGCCGTAAAGTGTGCCTAATTTGGTTGAAATCGGTTTAGATTTACATATAGCTGTGTGGCAAGTGGCACCGTCCTGCTGAAACCACATATCGTTCACGTCCATATCTTCCAATTCGGGCCATAAAAAGTTCGTTATCATCTCACGATAGCGAACACCATTCACAGTAACTGCCTGACCGGCCTCATTTTGGAAAAAATACGGCCCGATGATGCCGCCAGCCCATAAACCGCACCAAAAAGTCACTCTTTGTGGGTGCATTGGTTTTTCGACAATAACTCTTGGATTCTCATTCGTCCAAATGCGGCAATTCTGTTTATTGACGAATCCACTGAGGTGAAAATGTGCCTCATCACTGAAGATGATTTTCTTCGAAAATTCATCATCCACAGTTGCCATTTCTTGGAACCATTCTGCCCATTCGCGACGTCCATGGTTCAAATTCAGTAAGTCTGAAATAGAGAAATGTCAAATAAAATTCGGAAAAAAACTAGGCGTTTAGGTGTGGTTCACATTCAACATCGGCCCTTGCAATTTCGGTCGATTTATACTCATTTAACCACAGAGGCCTAAGTTTTACCCTGATTTACGAGAAACTTTGCACAGAGAATAGAATTGACGTTGTACCTATGCATGCCAAATTTGGTTGAAATCGGTTCAGATTTAAATATAGCTCCCATATATATGTTTTTCTGATTTCGGCAAAAATGGCCAAAATACCGACATTTTCCTCGTAAAATCGCCACTGCTAAGTCGAAACCCCGATAAATCATAAATACGCTTTTGCGAAAGTGCCTTAATTTGCTTCAAATTTAAATGTTTCCCATATTTGTTTACTAACATTGTGCTCCACCCTAGGACATTAGCCGACTTACATTTTAAGTAATATAGATTTTGTAGAAGTCTAACAAATGTTGTCCAGATCGAGTCTGATTTAAACAACGACAAACACCCAACACATTTGACGGATTTGATATCGTATCGAAAATGTTGATCTACAAAGTGATACAGGGTCTGCCCCGACGGACTTTAAACTTTCCTTACTTGTTTTCAGTGAAAGTGTCTTTAGGGAATTCCCTAATTTGTTTCCTTCCAGTCCATGTTTTTAAGGTGAGCGTTGTTCGAAATGTCGTGAGAGCAGGACATTAACAGGCTGAAAATACACTCTCACTGGCTGCATATCAATTGGAGTAGGGTGATTAGACAACCTCAACAACCATTACATAGATTAATGCAAATTCTTAACATGCTATGATTTAATCTTTTTTTGTTTCTTTATTTGTAAACAAACACTTTTTTGCCCATTCGATTTGAGCAAAATAAAAAGCAACTTTAATTCATATTTCTTGAAAGTATTCCACATTAATGCAGCCATGTTCTGCTAAAAGCCAATAATTGACGCCACTGCATGGGTAGAGCTGGGCTGGACTTTACATGGGTGCTGGAACTTGCTGCATTAGACAGACAGCAGCTGATATTGCCAGCAGAACACTATGCTCTTGCTGAAGGCAATGGGCGATGGCGATAGAGGTGATATAAAAGCGTTCAACTCTTTGGATTTCTTTTGAGTCCGTTGCTTTTCAGAGTCTTGTGCAAGTGCAAATTCGATTATTTTTTGTCTTTTGTGCGAAGTGAAAAATTTGCGAATTTTCGTTTTTGTAGTGCACTTAGATCTTGAATCTTGCCACCCCATTTAAAGTTTTCTTGCTTTTTGTGTGTATGCGTGTTTCTTTCGTGTTCCTTATTTTATGACAAAGAAAAGGTCTAAAAAGATTGGTTTAGCAACGTTCCATTAGTCATTTTCATTGGCCAAAAACAAAAAGGGAAAATTTCCCAAAACGACCAAAAATAACCGCCAACTAAAAAGATTTATTGATACCTTTTGACATTATAGACACCCACGCCTAATATCTATTGTGGTGCTGAAATTGTTCCAAGAACTGTCGTCATCCATAGCGGAATTCAACAAAAATTCCTTTGCAGAACAATATCAAGAAAAAAATACACCAAAAAATGTATAAAGTGGTAAGCATAGCGGAATTGAATAAAAAAAAAACAATAATTTTTTGAATTCGAAATTAAGTGAATGGAAATTGTGTATAGAGTTAAAAATGAATAAGTGGACTTTTGTAATCGGATTGGTATGCAAGTGTTAACAATAAACTCAATACGCAGTTGTTCAGAAATTTCTGGATGTTATTGCAATCTAACAAATACAAATGTTTAAATTTCCACCAACGTCTAAAGCTAAATGAGTTGGCCTAAAACGAGCGCTTATTGTAGATTGATTTATCAGTGTTGCCAGATGCTTATGGACTACTTAGAATATTGAGATAATCGGAAATCGACTCTTAAATGTTATAGCTTTTACGAAGAGAGGAAGCGATTTTGTTGTGATCATACACAGAAAAAATATCAACAATATTTTTTTAATTAAAAAATTAACTTTTTCGTCAAATTAAAAAAAAGTAAAAAAAATATAGTTAAAACATAAATTATGACAATTAACATTTTAATTAAATCTCGGAAATAATAAGTTTCATTTCAAACAAAAAAAGCATCTATAATTATAACTGGAAGTTTCATAAGCTCTTGTAAAATTAGAAAAATATATATTTCATCTAAAGAGAACATAATAATTATTAATAAATAAACAATAATATAATAAATAATTCAAAGCCCCGGAATAAACCAATTAATTTTTTAATCAAACACGTCTTTTAATTCTAATTAAATCTGTGATTGATTCTATCATTTTCGTGATAGAAGAAATTTCAATTAAAATATTAATTAATTTCGTGATTGAATCAGAATTTTATGTACCCACCTTAAATACCCACCACCATGAATCAAATATAATAGTTTCCTTTGAAAACTCTTCGTCGTAGCGGGTTACTTGATAATATATAGAATTTCAGGGGGCTTGATGACAGATATCCTCCCAAATAGATCAGTTCAACCAGTACACTTCCCGAAGATAAATTTAAAGATTCCACCTATGAAGACTAGATCGGATTCTGGGTTTATAAGAACCAATATTGTTTGAGTTTTAGAGAAATCATAAACATCTCGTGTAAATGATGAAATAACACCTTGATTTGAAATCTAAAATCTATAGAGTTTTACCGCCGAGGAGAAAAATCTGGAATTTTTAATTTCAGTTTCAAGCGATTTTCATGATCAGTGCGCCTGCTAACCCTCAAGAAGTGAGATCGGTCTATATCGATGCCTTATCAAATTGACCGATAAAAATAAATGCGATACAGATTTTTGAGGGTCTAAAATACCAGTATATTTACTTTTTCAGGCAAATCGGATAAAAACTGCGGTTTCTAGATGACCAAAGAGTTAAATCGGGAGATCGGTCTATATAGGTGCTATACCAAAACATGGACCGAGACGGACCATTTTCGACACACCTCTTTATGGTCTTAAAATACCTCTAGATTTCTAATTTCTGGCAAATTGGAAAAAAACTACAGATTCTAGAAGCCCAAGAAATAAATTTGGGATATCGGTCTAGATGGGGGCTATACCAAAACAAGGTCCGATACACCCCATTTTCGGCACACCTTTTTGTGGTCCTAAAATACCTCTACATTTTCAATTTCAGGCAAATCAGATAGAAAATGCATCTCATAGACGCGCATGAAATAAAATCTAGATATCGGTCTACATGGGGGCTACACCAAAACATGGACCGATAGGCACCTTTTTGATTGTCCTAAAATAACTCTAGATTTCCCATTTAAGGCAAGTTGGATACCAAATAGGTTTAATCAGCGCGAGACCCCAAATCGTTTATATGTCAAAACTTGGACCGCTATAGCCCATCTTCGATCTTGACCTGCCCTCAAACAAAAAACGAATTTGAGCCAAATTTCAGGACTATAGCGCCATACTATTTTGACAATAAAAACACTCGATAACAAGTAAAGAGGAAATTTTTGCGGACATGGACATGGTTCGCTAGGCTTATATTGATACACTTTATTGGGAAACCCCTCGTCGTAGTGGGTTATAATATATTGACGTTGAGACAGATTTGAATAAGCATACTCCCTCAGATGGTCGATTCAAATTGTCAAAGAACGTCATTCATATGATTTTAAATCTAAATTCTGTAGACTTTTACACTCATTACTCAAATCAGAACGAAAATTCCATAGAAATAAAATTTTGAGAAAATTTTTTATAGAAATAATATTTTGAAAAAAAAAAAAAAAATAGCTATAGAAATACAATTTTGACAACATTTTCTATAGAAATAAAATGTTGACAACATTTTCTACAGGAATGTAGAAAGAGCTACAAGTACGTATACATACGATCGGTCAGTACATAAAAATTTGAAATTTGAGTAACATTGGTTAATAAATAAGAGTACTATGACCAAATTTGAGAAAATCGAGCGATGCATATATATGGAAGCTATATCTAAATCTGTACCAATTTGCATAATATTTTGCGGGTTTGATTAATAGCACAAAAGGTTACCTTGTGCAATATTTGAGTAATATCAGTTAAGAAATGGGGCCTGTATGGTCAAACATAAGGTTATTAGGGGCGAATTTTTCAAAATCGGTCGATATATATATGGGAGCTATATCTACATCTGAACCGATTTCGAAACTTTGCACATATAGTTAGTACTACAGAGGACTGGATCTAGTCAAATTTGAATAAGATTGGTTGATAAACAAGGGTTTTATAGCCAAATTTAGAAAACTCGGGCGGTACACATATATGGGAGCTATATCTAAATCTGAATCGATTTCGATGATTTTTTGCACATATAGTTAGTGCTACAGAAGACTACATTTAACCAAATTTGAGTAAGATCGGTTGATAAATAAGTGTTTTATGGCCAAATTTAGAAAAATCAGGCGGTACATATATATGGGAGCTATATCTAAATCTATACCAATTTCGATGATTTTTTGCACATATAGGTAGTGCTATAGAAGATTACATTTAGCCAACTTTGAGTAAGATCGGTTGATAAATAAAGGTTTTGTGGTCAAATTTGGGAAAATCGGGCGATACATATATATGAGAGCTATATCTAAATCTGAACCGATTTTGAAGAAATTTTGCAGACTTGAAGGGCAATGAAAAAGATTACCTTTTGCCAAATTTGGTGACGATCCGTTTGAAAAAAAGCGCAACGCGACCCCATTTGTCGAAATCGGGAGATACATATATATGGGAGCTATATCTAAATTTGATCCGATTTCTTCCAAATTCAATAGCGTTCGTCCTTGTGCCCAAAACCAAATTTCATCAAAGTCGGTTAATAATTGCGACCGGAATCCTGTGAACAACAAATACATGGACAGACGGACGGACACCAAGCGCTAGATCGACTCAGGGGGTTGTTCTGAGTCGATCGGTATATATTTTATGGGGTCTAAAATCAATATTTCTGGTAGGGACATTTTTTGGCAGATCAACCTTATTATACCCTGACCACTATGTGGTTTAGGGTATAAACAATGAAAACAGGCAGCATACGACTATCGAATGGCATTCAAATTCTCTAGTATGTTAAATCAATTGCCGCCGTTAATATACTGGAGTGGTGTACTCGGAATGTAAAAATGTTTCTACTGCATTTCTTATGCCATTATATCATTACATGTATGTACTAGAGTACGCTATAATCTAGGCCCTATAAAAATACGAAGAACACAGTATTTTTGTAGGGCCTAGATTTAAACACAGACAGCTCCCTAAAAATGTATTTATTTTAAAGAAAAAACATCTTTAGCTCGGAATCAATACCAAAACGGGACTTTCTTCAAAGACAATTTTCAAAGATGTGTGTTCTAAATTTAATGAAAAATTGGAGAGAAAGATTATAATGATGAAATTTGTTTTAATTGAAATTTCATAATTTTAAATAAATGTGCTCTGAATATTGTGTAAATGCGTGTCCCAAAAGTTAGGTTTCATAATCGTTCGCATTAGCTCACATTGGACATTTATTGCATATAAACAAACAATATTAATTTAGATTCATTCGCTTGAATTTGGAAAATGTGTCAGTAATATTCCAATTAGTAAACAAATCTTTGAAAGATTGTAGCAGAATTAAACCGAGAATCGATGCTTGATAATATTCTAAGACATATTGTAAAAATTTTTACCGTTACTAAGAACCTTCTCCATTTCAATAATGTTCGCCCAATTTACATAGGGGTTGCTGGTTAAGGTTATTGACATGATGGGTGAATGTATTCATGCCCTTGAATACAAATACTTGAGAGTTCTATCAACTCCTCCTATTCAAATAATAGTGAATTTATGACATATTGTCAAATAAATTCCTTCTAAATATATATTAGGGAAATATGTTAGTATGTTATTCCCTTGTTTGCTTGTTTTTCAAGGAAATAATTTAAGTTGCATGTTAAACTAAATGTCTATGAAGAAAAAAAAAACGATTATCATTATTGAAGAATATTTCACATCACCTTTCGAATTTTCAAATGAACATGCTCAATTAACTACTCAAGCTGTGTTAACCTGACCACCCTGGGAATTGAGCTTTTATTAATTTCATATGAATCATTTAATGAGTATTAATGTTCATATGTTCATTTATGACGTTACATCATGAGCGGTTACCAGAAAAAAGTATAATCGGCGGAAGGTATCTTAAAACTTTTTAGCATTGTCTTCTAAATTGTAATTTAATCCATATGTGCTCTATTTCACATTTAACAGAAGGCAGATAAATACCTACATATATAATCCACATTAGTTCTAGGTCGGTTTATAAAGAGGAGTCTATAAATAATTATGAACCGATATGTTTCAATTTTCGCGTGGTAATTAGAGGGCCCCATTTACGCCTCCACTTGGCTCCGGAAGTCAAATCTGGAAGTCAGAAATTAACACAATATTAAATATAAATTTCTTTAAAATAAGGAAGTTTAAACTAAAAAGTGGTTTATAATAATTACTTCCATAATTGTTTTCTTGTGTTTTCGGACACAAATCGGGAAAATTTATCCAATAGACAATTATCCATATAAGTAATATTTATATAGCAGAGCTTGGAGCGCCCACGAGCCGATTAAACAAACTTTATTTAACAGAAACATACATCCCTGTTTCGAACACCAAATATTTTTTTTGTTTTCTTTTGTTTTTTTTTACATATATTCCAGATATGTTCGGAAGATTCCGAAAAGATGTTCAACATTACATACTACTATATTAAATTTTTACTATGGACTATGTAAAATGTGTCTTATTAAAGACTTAAAGTCAGAGAAGAACAGTGCTTGATATAAACGAAATGGACTGTGTTGTTGGTTCAAAAAAAAAAAAAAAAAAATATTGAAAAAATAAAAAATTTTGTAACAAACGAATTTTTTTGGTGATAAAAGTTTAACATTTTCGAAGCAATTCAAAAAACTCTAACAAAATAAAAACGTTTTCGGTATACGTTTGCCAAACGTTTTTTTTCTTTGCTTGCATATACTTACACCACGTACCAAATATATCGCATGAAATTTGCTTCTCTAAGAGACTCCGCCAAAAGCCAAATTTGGGGGTCGGTTTATATGAGGGCTATACGTAAAAGTGGTCCAATATGGGCCATATGCAGTACCATTCGACCTACATCCATAACAACTACTTGTACCAAGTTTCAAGTCGAAAGCGTGATTTCAAGCGTGAAAGCGTGAAAGAAGTTAGCGTGATTTCAACAGACAGACGGGTGGTCGTGGCTAGATCGACTCAGAATTTCACCACGACTCAGAATATATATACTTTAAGGGGTCTTAGAACAATATTACAATGTGTTACAAACGGAATGACAAACCCAGCAAAAAAATTTGGAAGTTCTTCCAAAGGCACAACTTTAAAAGCACTTCCAGAAGATGAAATCCCAATGATAGTCTTTATTTTAACTACATAGGAAGTTCTTTTAATTCAATTTTTATGAATTGGTTTTTTCATACTTTTAATGGATAATTTTAACTTTTTTTGTTTCAAATAGGTTAAAAACAGAGTAAGAATTCATAAAATGGTGCAAATCATTTAAATTTTGTCGACAAAAATGCTAAATACAATCTGAACAAATTGTGAATATTTGAAAATATTAGAGGTCAAACATCTGCGACAAGCGTTAGAATCCATTAAAAATTATAAAAGATTATAAAAATTATTTATTTGACAAAATATCACAGAATTTTTTAATTTACATCCAAAACATTGAATTCGGATCAGACCTAAAGAAGTGATGCAATTTCAGTGCAACGGCTGTTGAAATGGAGGACTTCCGTCCTATGACAAGCCCATGTTAAATTCATCGCTTCTGCGTCAATTTTGCACCACTTCCGGATCCAAAAAGAACATTTTCATTACTATTTTGGCGACGCTTTTTTGCTGGGAAGTTAATATACCCCCCATCCTATGGTGGAGGATATAAAAAACAAAAATTATACAAAAGTTTTAACCTTTCTTTATTTTTAAGAAATCTGTCATAAATATTGTGTAAATTGCGCATACTAAAATTTATGCTGCATAATTTTTCATAATTATTCAATATTTTTTTGTGTAAATAAAAATTCAAACATTGCAAGAAGTACTGACTGAGGAAGATCGCAAGATAGAATCAGACTTTTACCACGACCAATAATATACATACTTTGGGGGCCTGAGAGCGATATTTCGATGCGTTACAAACGAAATGACAATGTTAGTGTACCTATGGTGGAGGGTATAAAAACAAGAAATTTAGTGTATTTGGAATGACCTTGACCTTGATTTTACACTTTATAATTTCCCACTTATAAGGGTAGGGCGATGGATTCTTAAGCAAGAGTCTACACGGTGAGAAAGATGTTTTTTTTTTCCGAAGAAACAGATTTTGTCTTTATACTTATGACTTTGATATTGGTTTCGAGCCAAAGAAGCGGAGAATTTATTTAAGGATACATTTGGGACACAATTCTCGTTTAAATTTGAATTTTACGATTTAAAAATTCAAACACAATTTCAAGTACAAATGATGCCTTGTTTCAAGTAAAAATCGTCTCTAAAATAAAGTGTTTGAAAAAATCTTCTATTTTTGAACGCTTCTTTTATATTGTAGTCAAGATGCAAAAAAAAACAACAAACTTAAATGCGATTTAATTAATTTTGAAGAATTTTTCAGAATGATTAAAGCCAAGTTGACCTTAGTTAAACAGAAATTTCTTTTAGTTAAAGACAACGACTCCATTGAAAAGTTTATCGATTTTTGAACAAGGAAAACACTTTTATATCAGAAAAATACGTCTTCTATGCTAAGTAAAACACACATTCGCATTTTAAGGTCTTTGGTCTAACGACAATGTTATATTCAGTGTCCACCCTCAACAAAAATCACTTCTGTAAAATATATTTATTTTCAGGATTGGTCCAAACAAAATATTGTTTGTATTGTTGAAACATTTATGTTTCATCTTAGGTACACCCAGAAAAAAGGGGCCAATTGAACTTTATTGTAGTTCATGAAGATTACTTGATTTTAGTTAAATTTTGCACAATATGAGTAAATGTTACTTATTTGAATAATTTTTTGCTAACTTTAATGAAGTGAACTAAAAATAACAAGAAAAGTTGTATACAAATATGGTGCACAATTTTACTAAAAAATAAAATAGTTCATATTTTCCTAAAATGGTAGAAGTTTGCTTAAACAGAGTTTATAAGTCTCTCAAATGAGTAAGTTTTACTAAAATTGTACCTGTCTCGAAATTCTTACAGCGCTAAAGACATTTTAACAATTTTTAAATCCAATTTTTTCTTTCAACATATGAAATTTTCTTAAACAACAGGAAAAAATAATTATTTAAAAAAAAATATTAAATTTGACAAAAAGTATTAACTTATTTGTAACATGTTGCAATTAGAAAACTATTTTAGTTAAAATTTTCTAAAATAAACCAACATTTTCTTCCACGGTGGGATCACTTTTTTTGGGTGTAGAAAAAAACAATAGATTCCAGATCAACGACGACAATCCATGTTGAAATTTCAGTAAAAACATTTTCCACGTGTTAACAATTTTTTAACTTTTCCTCAAAGAGTAGATCGGCCAGAGAATTCTTTACTGTGGGAAATTACATTAGCTTGAATATCACAGTTTCCGATTAACATTGTTTTTATTCCACTGTGGCAGGAGTCTCTATGGGCACATAGACATTTATACAAGGGCAAAGTTTTTTGGTTTAAGTGGCAACCCGCTTTATTTCTATGTGCACATAGACATTTATGCCAGGGCAAAGTTTTTTGGTTTAAGTGGCAACCCGCTTTATTTCGGCTCACTTAGATTATTCAGTCCATTGTTTATCAGTTTATGTTCTTTTAATTCGCATTGAGTTTTATTGAATAAATTTTATTAAATTACTAAAGATACCATGTTATTATGCAATTACAAATTCTTATATAAGGAAATTAAGGTGTGCCCATATCCCAATACTACACCCAATGTCAAATGTTCTTGAAGAATGTTAGTACCATATGTCAAATAGAACTTCAATATATTCTAGAAATTCTCACGAATGCATGCCGTTAACCTGGTGTTAAATGACTCAACTCCTATTTTGTGTGGCCTGGTTTAATTGAAAACAGTGGCTTCATGGTTGCATAGAGTTTAATGTGGATATGCGCTAATGCGGATACGACTGATAATGAAAAATATTTCAATTTCGAAACGCCATAATTGAACTCATATTCATTACCGTTGCTAGACAATTTTCCTAGTGTTTCCTAGGCTATAGCCCCTCTAGCCAACAATTAACAGAAGTTATAGGTTCAATTAATGTTTGTTTTATAAAAATGAATAAGCTAAAAGTAGTTCAATACTTTTTTCCAACAACAAATTTGGGAGTTGTTTTAAAGGTACAACTTTAAAAGCACTTCCAAAAATGTCCTCACAAAGAAGTTAATTATTTTAACTAACATACGCATGACGTTTTATTAATTCAATTTTTTAAAACTCTTTTTCGTATTTTTAATGGGTATTTTTTTAACAATTTTAAAAAAAGAGTAAGAGTTAATAAAATGGTAGAAATTATTCAAATTTTGCCGCAAAAATCCATTCTAGAAAAATCAAAAAATCCAATCTAATCTATTCTAGAAAAATCAATAATTTTTGAAAATATTCGAGGTTAAAGGTTTCAGACAAGCGTTATAATGCGTTGAAATCAGAAAAGTACTTAAAATCTTTTATTTAGGAATATATCAACAACAAAAATTAATTCGCATTATAATAAAGAAACTAACTTACAATTTAGAAGACAATATTAAGGAAAACAAGTATATACGGCCGTAAGTTCGGCCAGGCCGAAGCTTATATACCCTCCACCATGGATTGCGTAGAAACTTCTTCTAAACACTGCCATCCATAATCGAATTACTTAAGTCGCGGTAACGCTTGCCGATGGCTAGGTATCTTAAACCTTCTAACACCGTCTTCTAAACTGTATGTAAGTCCACACGTGGTATATATTAAATAAAAACAAGTAAGGAAAGTCTAAAGTCGGGCGGGGCCGGCTATATTATACCCTGCACCACTTTGTGGATCTAAATAACAAATAACATCCGTCAAATGTTTTGGGGGCTATATATAAAGGTATGTCCCAAATACTTACATTTAAATATCACCCGATCTGGACAGAATTTGATAGACTTCTACAAAATCTAGACTCAAAATTTAAGTCGGCTAATGCACTAGGGTGGAACACAATGTTAGTAAAAAACCAGTAAGGAAAGTCTAAAGTCGGGCGGGACCGACTATATTATACCCTGCACCACTTTGTAGATCTAAATTTTCGATACCATATTACATCCGTCAAATGTGTTGGGGGCTATATAAAGGTTTGTCCCAAATACATACATTTAAATATCACTCGATCTGGAAGAATTTGATAGACTTCTACAAAATCTATAGACTCAAAATTTAAGTCGGCTAATGCACTAGGGTGGAACACAATGTTAGTAAAAAAATATGGGAAACATTTAAATCTGGAGCAATTTTAAGAAAACTTCGCAAAAGTTTATTTATGATTTATCGCTCGATATATATGCATTAGAAGTTTAGGAAAATTAGAGTATTTTTACAATTTTTCGACTAAGCAGTGGCGATTTTACAAGGAAAATATTGGTATTTTGACCATTTTTGTCGAAATCAGAAAAACATATATATGGGAGCTATATCTAAATCTCAACCGATTTCAATCAAATTTGGCACGGATAGCTACAATGCTAATTCTACTCCCTGTGTAAAATTTCAACTAAATCGGAGTTAAAAATTGGCCTCTACGGTCATATGAGTGTAAATCGGGCGAAAGCTATATATATGGGAAATATATCTAAATCTTAACCGATTTCAACCAAATTTGGCACGCATAGCTACAATGCTAATTCTACTCCCTGTGCAAAATTTCAACTAAATCGGAGCAAAAAATTGGCCTCTGTGGTCATTTGAGTGTAAATCGGGCGAAAGCTATATATGGGAGCTATATCTTAATCTGAACCGATTTCAACCAAATTTGACACGCATAGCTACAATGCTAATTCTACTCTCTGTGCAGAATTTAAACTAAATCGGAGCAAAAAATTGGCCTCTGTGGGCAAATGAGTGTAAATCGGGCGAAAGCTATATATGGGAGCTATATGTAAATCTGAACCGATTTGGCTGATATTTTGCAAGTTTTTCGAGACTCATAAAATATTCGGATGTACGGAATTTGAGGAAGATCGGTTGATATACACGCCAATTATGACCAGATCGGTGAAAAATATATATGGCAGCTAAATCTGAACCGATTTTTTCCAAAATCAATAGAGATCGTCTTTGAGCCGAAACAGGACCCTATACCAAATTTTAGCACAATCGGACTAAAACTGCGAGCTGTACTTTGCACACAAAAATACATCAACAGACAGACGGACAGACAGACAGACAGACAGACAGACAGACAGACAGACGGACATCGCTAAATCGACTCAGAATTTAATTCTAAGACGATCGGTATACTAAACGATGGGTCTCAGACTTTTCCTTCTTGGCGTTACATACAAATGCACAAACTTATTATATCCTGTATCACAGTAGTGGTGAAGGGTATAAATATGGGAAACGTTTAAATCTGAAGCAATTTTAAGGAATCTTCGAAAAAGTTTATTTATGATTTATCGCTCGATATATGTGTATTAGAAGTTTAGGAAAATTAGAGTCATTTTTACAACTTTTCGACTAAGCAGTGGCGATTTTACAAGGAAAATGTTGGTATTTTGACCATTTTTTTCGAAATCAGAAAAACATATATATGGGAGCTATATCTAAATCTGAACCGATTTCAACCAAATTTTGCACGCATAGCTACAATGCTAATTCTACTCCCTGTGCAAAATTTCAACTAAATCGGAGTTAAAAATTAGCCTCCGTGGTCATATGAGTGTAAATCGGGCGAAAGCTATATATGGGAGCTATATCCAAATCTGAACCGATTTCAACCAAATTTGGCACGCATAGTTACAATGCTAATTCTACTCTCTGTGCAAAATTTCAACTAAATCGGAGCAAAAAATTGGCCTCTGTGGGCAAATGAGTGTAAATCGGGCGAAAGCTATATATGGGAGCTATATGTAAATCTGAACCGATTTGGCTGATATTTTGCAAGTTTTTCGAGACCCATAAAATATTCGGATTTACGGAATTTGAGGAAGATCGGTTGATATACACGCCAATTATGACCAGATCGGTGGAAAATATATATGGCAACTATATCTAAATCTGAACCTATTTTTTCCAAAATCAATAGGGATCGTCTTTGAGCCGAAACAGGACACTATACCAAATTTTAGGACAATCGGACTAATACTGCGAGCTGTACTTTGCACACAAAAATACATCAACAGACAGACAGACAGACAGACAGACAGACGGACGGACATCGCTAAATCGACTCAGAATTTAATTCTAAGACGATCGGTATAATAAAAGATGGGTCTCAGACTTTTCCTTCTTGGCGTTACATACAAATGCACAAACTTATTATACCCTGTACCACAGTAGTGGTGAAGGGTATAAATATGGGAAACATTTAAATCTGAAGCAATTTTAAGGAAACTTCGCAAAAGTTTATTTATGATTTATCGCTCGATATATATGTATTAGAAGTTTAGGAAAATTAGAGTCATTTTTACAACTTTTCGACTAAGCAGTGGAGATTTTACAAGGAAAATGTTAGTATTTTGACCATTTTTGTCGAAATCAGAAAAACATATATATGGGAGCTATATCTATATCTGAACCGATTTCAATCAAATTTGACAGGCATAGCTATAATGCAAATTCTACTCTCTGTGCAAAATTTCAACTAAATCGGAGCAAAAAATTGGCCTCTGTGGGCAAATGAGTGTAAATCGGGCGAAAGCTATATATGGGAGCTATATCTAAATCTGAACCGATTTGGCTGATATTTTGCAAGTTTTTTGAGACTCATAAAACATTCGAATGTACGGAATTTGAGGAAGATCGGTTGATATACACGCCAATTATGACCAGATCGGTGAAAAATATATATGGCAGCTATATATAAATCTGAACCGATTTTTTCCAAAATCAATAGGGATCGTCTTTGAGCCGAAACAGGACCCTATACCAAATTTTAGGGCAATCGGACTAAAACTGCGAGCTGTACTTTGCACACAAAAATATACCAACAGACAGACGGACAGACAGACAGACAGACGGACATCGCTAAATCGACTCAGAATTTAATTCTAAGACGATCGGTATACTAAACGATGAGTCTCAGACTTTTCCTTCTTGGCGTTACATACAAATGCACAAACTTATTATACCCTGTACCACAGTAGTGGTGAAGGGTATAAAGATCGATTAAAAATGTATATAATTCAGTTTGACAACATTTTCTATAGAAATAAAATTTTGACAAAATTTTCTATAGAAATAAAATTTTCACAAAATCTTCTATAGAAATAAAATTTTCACAACATTTTCTAAAGAAATAAAATTTTGACAAAATTTTCTATAGAAATAAAATTTTGACAAAATTTTCTATAGAAATAAAATTTTCACAAAATTTTCTATAGAAATAAAATTTTGACAAAATTTTCTATAGAAATAAAATTTTGACAAAATTTTCTATAGAAATAAAATTTTGGTAGATTATTTTTGGCGTGAGTGGCAACCATGATTATGAACCAATTTTTGTGTGATTGGAGATCGGCTATATATAATTATAGACCGATCTTCAATCCAATTTTGGTATGGTTGTTAGCCATACCAATTTTGGTATGGTTGTTAGCGGCCATATAATAACACCACATTCCAAATTTGCGGATTGGATGAATTGTGCTCCTTCAAGAGGCTCCGGAGGGCAAATCTGGTGATCGGTTTATATTGGGGCTAAATATAATTACCCCATGTGGACCAATTTTTGTATGGTTGTTAGAGACCATATACTAACACCATGTACAGGATCGGATGAAATTTGCCTCTGCAAGAGGTTCCGCAAGCCAAATCGGGGGATCGGTTTATATGGGGGCTATATATAATTATGGATCGATGTGGACAAATTTTTGCATGGTTGTTAAAGATCATATGCTGACACCATGTACCAAATTTCAGCAGGATCGGATGAATTTGCCTCTCTTAGAGTCTCCGCAAGCCAAGTCGGGGGATCGGTTTATATGGGGGCTATATATAATTATGGACCGATGTGGACCAATTTTTGCATGGTTGTTACAGACCATATACCAACACCAATAACCAAATTTCAGCGGGATCGGATGAAATTTGCTTCTCTTAGAGGATCTGCAATCTAAATTTGGAGGTCGGTTTATATGGCGGCTATACGTAAAAGTGGACCGATATGCCCCTTTTGCAATTCCATCCGACCTACATCAATAACAACTACTTGTGCCTAGTTTCAAGTCGATAGCTTGTTTCATTCGGAAGTTAGCGTGATTTCAACAGGCGGACGGGCATGCTCAGTTCAACTCAGAATATCACCACGTCCCAGAATATATATACTTGATGGGGTCTTAGAGCAATATTTCGATGTGTTACAAACGGAATGACAAAGTTAATATGGAGGGTATAAAAACTATATATTGCCATCGGCAACTGCTACCACAATACAAAGTCGTAAATTGGTTTTCAAATTCTGAGGCCTTCCTGCGCCTATGCTCATATTGCCCGCATTACATGCTACACTCTTGCTAGAGTAGTTTATCATAAAGCATTTTACACTAAAACAAGTATATAATTTCGGTCGCGCCAAATCACAATTGAACGCATACAAGTAATTTCCTCCTCGTACAATTTCTTGTCCTTAAAATAGGAATACGAATTTTTCTAAGCCAACAAACCGCATTCCTCTTAAATAAAGTTTTTTTCCTTGTCCATAAGTTGATAAACTTTTGAATAAAGTCGTTTTGTTCTTATAGTTATGTGATTCGACTTAAAAATGGGTATCTATAAATGAAAGTAAAGTTTGTTGTACTGGGGTAAAATTGGCGTTAAGAATTCTGATTCAAAATTAATGATTCGCCTTTAGACTTGTTGACTTTTTATATTATTACTACAAATCTAAAAAACGTTTAAAAATAGAATATCTTTGATATGATAAAAGTTGTTACTTAAAACATAGAATACATTTTACTTAAATACGAGACTTGATTTGCAAATTTACGTTTTTAAAGGTCCTTGGTAGCACCGATGAAAAACAGGAAGAACGAATTAATTAAATTTTTCCTAGTAACAAGAACGCAAAACTCAAATTTAAAAGAGAATTTTTTCCTACATGTACCGATTTTCTGACAGCTCTCAGATTTATTCCAAGACAGTTCATTTAATTGTTTACAATGTTACGAAAGCATTTTTATCTATTGCTTGCAGAAATTCTTGATGGTTATTGTTAGATGCGAATAAATCATTTGTCCCCCTACCATTGCTTGTTACCGTAATGTCAGGCGAGCCGGAGTAAAACGATGGCCTCATACGAGTCGAAATCGGGCGAAAGATATATATGGGAGCTATATCTAAATCTGAACCGATCATTTATTTTCATTTCAAAATTTGGCATGCATAGTAGGAATATTAGATTTAATTCTTGTGCAAAATTTCGCGTAAATCAGAGTAAAACTTTGGCCTCTGAGGTTATTTGAGTGTAAATCGGGCGGAAGATATATACGGAGCTATATCCAAATCTGAACCAATGTCTTTCAAAATCAATAGGGTTCTATTCTAACCAAAACACATAATTGTTTCAATTGGACTAAAACTTCAGCCTAGACATGATCAGAAAAATGTGTTCACAGACAGACGGACATGGATTCAAGGGTTTGGCCCTGAGCATTATTGCCAAAGACACCCTGTGTCTTTCTCGTTTCCTTCTGGGTGTTGCAAACATATGCACTAACTTAAAATATCCTGTTCCACAGTTTGGCGCAGGGTATAAAAATAAGCTTCTACTAGCTATTGCGGATACACAAAAAAGTTGGGCTGGAAAGAGACAAGGAGTTGCCGAAAAATGTCCCAAAGATAGTGTTTGAAGCTTTGGACAGACAAAACATTTCGGCCACAGACCATGGACTCAGCGCAGCGCCATTGCAGTCTGTACGCATCAACTAAGAATGGCTTTTGTGTTTGAGACATTTTGTAGAGTAAGATTGGGGAACTTGTTGGCGTAGTTCGGGATATACGCATCAGATAGATTGAACCCATGATCCTTTGTATTCAGGGATGGTATGCTAACCATTCGATCACGGTGGCTTCCATAGAAATCTCCTGATCGAGTAAAAACTTGCAGATGTTTTGAGAATTACGCAGAAAGATTTGTTTTTGAAGTTTCGAAACCGAGGAATAATCGGATGGCATGTGCCCATAGGTCTGCCCTAGGCAATATCGAGGCATACTTCGCTTCTAGATGTCCGAAATTTCGAAGAAACTGAGGAAAACTTAAAAATTATGAGACATTTTCTCCAATGCGTTTCAGTATCTTCGTGGGCAGACCATGTGAACCAATTCATATTTCTATTTGTATTCATAAACAATAGATGCAATATGTAATTTGGGGGATATTAAACAATTCCATGGAAATCACTTAAGATTTAAAAAGTATTGAGAAAATCTTTCAGATTTATCAAACGCTTATGATGAGTTGAGATTATTGGCTTTATGTAAAAATTGAGTTTTCTATTCTAAAGTCTCACTTTAAATCTAAAAAATCATCATAGTATAAAAAAAATCTTTTTTCTTCTATAGTATTTACAATAGTTATTCCAGTGTATTTCTGCGCTGTATTGAATTGGTTGACAATAACATAGACTTGGTAGTCATTAAGGGTCTCTGATATTTATCCAAAATCAAATTTGAGCACATTAATCAAACGCCAATTTATTGACCGTAATAACATCATGTCAGTCAACTCACTTAACTTATTTACCGCTTCAAATATTAACGAATTGTTCTTAATTGCCAGAAAAATATTTATACCTTAATGTGGTTCTCAATTATTGAGAGGGGTTAGCAGTATCTACCCACTAATGTAAAATATATACTATGGTCACAGCGCAGATCAACATAAAAAACTGGCAATCCATCAAATTAATGTCCAAAAAATTGTGGTGATTACTAACACATGCTATTTTGGATTTCTTGGTACTCATATGTGAAGAATTAATTAAGTCATCGTCACTAATTAGTGGCGTTAACATTGTAAACTAAAGTCGACGATAGCCACATTTTTCTGTGAACAGAAATCGAGGTTGTTACATCCAAATATAATATCTCAATTCGAATTAAATAAATTCGTTTCATTTACTGTTGTAGTTGAGAATAATTTAGTTTTGGCTTCTTTGCCCAGTGTCATTTTTGATTCGATATTTTGGTTAACAGATTTTACAAGTTCAGGAAGGACTACAGTAGGCATTTTAAAATGTTTTTCTACTTATCATGATAAGTGCACTGCAGTGGAGATTTTACAAGAATATCGCGTACATCTTACCAAGATAGGTGGTCAATTATTGGGTTTGAGAAAATATTTGGCCAAATCGGGCGACATTTACTGAAGTCTCCTTATTTTAACTTATTGTCAGTTATTGTAGTGAATTGGATATGCTTACCAATGGAGAAATAATTACTGAAATTTTATGTAAAATGTGGGTAAAAATAGGCTAATTCTATTCTCTGTGTAAGAGGGTCAAATTTCAACCTGATTGGATGAAATTTGTTCCTCCATGAAGCTCCAGACACAAAAAATATACAATCTGATCTGATGTTGTCTTCTACATTTTAAAAGTGCAGAAGAAAAAGAGAAGAGAGCGAGAGCTAAATAAATCATGTGAAAGTGAGCAAGATGTATGTATACGTTTTTATGTCACATAATAGGTCTAAACGTTTTTCACACAATTAATCTTACTTTTCTTCTAAATAAACTTTTTTTACGCGAAAAGAAAATTCCAAAATTATTAAATTAAAAATATCGCGTCCGTGAGGATTTGAACATGTGCCTTTTCAACTTCCATGGAAGTTGTTTTGAGAAGATTTAGTGAATTATGAGAATTTTAAATTTTTTATTGAGTTTAAATGGAAAAAATATATTTCTACAAAAATATTCACCGAAAACAAAAAACCCAAATAAAAGCGATGTACGACATAAAAAACAATCTTTTGAAAAAATATTTGATACAAAAATTTGCCGCTGGTGAGATTTGAACTCGTGTTCTTTTTTTCGTTCATACTACTAAAGAATATCTCGAGAAGTAGTAGAATGGTATGCCTTGGTGTCACGTTACGATCATATCACAAACATTTGAATTGACGTTTGGACGCTTCATGCAAAAATTGGCCCATATCGGTCCATAATTATATAGCCCCCATATAAACCGATCCCCAGATTTGACCTCCGGAGCCTATTGAAGAAGCAAAATTCACCCGATACGGTTGAAATTGCAAAAATACGTCCATATCGGTCCATAATCATATATAGCCCCCATATAAACCAATCCCCACCTAGCAATAAATACTTCAGCAGTAAGAGTTTAGTTGCGCTTTTTGGTATACAATAAAGTATGCATGGCATCTACACTGCATGAATCGGTGGCAATAACGTAAACGAGTAATCAAACTAGTTTATGATCATTCGTTTACGTTATTGCAACCAATTCATGCAGTATACAGGCATGCCAACAATACTGTACTCAAGATTATATATCACTTCTTAGCAATATTTCTATTAAAATGAGCAATTATATCAGCGCTATGTAGGAGCTGCTCTAATTCGGGGCATCGCTCACAAAAATCAGCGCTGATTCGGGTGTTTTGTAAGCAGTTGGTACTGCCTCTCTCCCTAACAATACTGCTGAAATAGTGCTCCATTTTTTGCTGAGCAGATTTGACCTCCGCAGCCTCTTGGAGGAGCAACTTTCATGCGATCCGGTTGAAATTTGGTACGTGGTGCAATTATATAGAATCTAATAACCATGCAAAAGTTGATCCATATCGGTCGATAAGTATATATAGCACCCATATAAACCAACCACCAGATTTCACTTGCGGGGCCTTTTGGAGGAGCAAAATTCATCCGATCTGGTTGAAATTTGGTACGTATAGTTATGGTCTTCAACAACCATGCAAAAATTGGTCCACATCGGTCCATAATTATATATAGTCCCCTTACATCTCGGTCCCCAGATGGAGGGTACATAAGATTCGGCCTGTCTGAACTTACGGCCGTATATATTTGTTTTTTATTTAATTTCTTTATTCAAATTAACTTTTAAGGCACAACTTCTAAAGCAATGCAAAGGATCTGAAAACGAAGTACTTCCGTCCTATGACAAGCCCATGAAAAATTCATTGGAGATGATCCAAGTGTGCATTACTTCTGGATCACAAGTTGGGGTTCCAACTACTTTTTTGGAAGTTCTTTTTTTCTGGGGTAATATAGGTACTCTCAAAGAAAAATGCTTTTTCCTCCGGAACGAAATTTTTGACAAACAAAAATCCCCTTTCCTATTAAGCATTTCCTTAAAGGGTACATAAACCCGAATTTTAATGTTGTTGTAAGATATAATCTCATTGTACTGGAAATACCATTCAATAAATGAAATGTCATAAACAAGCGTTGTAATGATTGTCTCTAATCATTTTTATTTGCTTTTAAGAATATTATTTTGGGCCAAAAGAAAATTTCATTCCTCAGTAGGGTTTTTTCCTGGGAATTCCCGGGATTTTTTTCACAGTATTTTATATGAAACAATACCAACTACTATATACTACAGAAAATCAGCAGAGTAGAATATATAAAGTAATTAATTTTTTTCGCTTTGGTTAATAACAACAGTTTACCCTGAAAATGTAAATTTTATGAGAGGTGACTTTTTAATTAATTTTCATCTGCTGAATTTGAATGAAGGTGAAAATTTTTTTATGAAATAGTTTTTGAGGACGAAAAACTAAAAATAATGAGATATTTATTTTTAGTTTTTCGTCCTTTTTGCACTAGACAAATCATATCTCGAGCTATTATATCGTTGTTATTTAGTACTTAAATGCAAGTTATTGAGATGACGAACAAACGTATATAATTGGATCTGTGATAAGTTAAGTGGTTCAATATATATCGAATATAGGGCGAATTTCCAAATCGTGTTTTGCAGTGACTGTACCGCCGGAAAAGTATGACTCCGTTTTACGAGCGTGTTACCAATATACCTATTTTAAAATCCAAAAAAAAATTTTATTGTACAAAAACCAATCTTTTGTTCCCACGTCCACGAGCCGATGTAATGAAAATTTATTTAACAGAAACATAATTTTAGTTGGCCACTTTCGTAAAAATACAACTATTGGAAACGGTAACATATAATTTTACAAAAATTCCAGAAGCACGGTTGAAAAAGACTGTTTTTCTTATGTTTGGGTATAAACATTATATGTTTGGAACACAAATTTTTAAACACAATATTTTTGAGTGCAAGCATATAATGTTCATAAACTAGCATAACATGTTTGGGACATATATGTTAATATGTTAGAACATATTATGTTTGGGACATAAAATGTTTGTAAATATAATATGCTTGGATACAAACATATATTAATTTAGAAATAGCCTATAAATATATATGTTTTTAGTAGCTTGGAGCGCTATTTAACAGGGAGCGATATTGAATTAAGTTGGTGGTTGTGGCTTGTTATTACAAAATTAACATTTTATTTTTCCTTGGGCAATTGATCAGCTACTTCTTTGATCCTTACAAACTGTGTGGTCCGCTGTTCGAATCCCGTCCGGCAAAAAGTAAAATTAAAAAAAATTATAAAATATAACAATTTCTTCTACAATGTTTGCATTACAGAAAAAGGTGCTAAGAACTAAAAAATCTCGTGCACCCTAAAAAAAAAATCGCTTCTTTAACATATGTTCCAAACATATTTTGCAGGAAGCACATATATTATTGGATACTGCCGAAACATTAATATGTTTGTTTTATGTGAACATATTATATGTTTGGAAGCATTTTGAGCCCAAAAATGTTATATGCTTGGAAGAATTTTTCCCAAAGACGATTGTGCTCATTCCCTAACATACTCGTAATTTTCACTTCTACGAAATATTTTAGTTCTTGGCACCTTTTTCCGTAATACAAATAATGTTGAAGAAATTATTCACTTTTATAAATTTTACCTTTCGCCTGCACGGAGAATCGAACCGAGGACCATACAGTTTGTAAGCCAACACACTATCCACTGGGCTACGTAGCTGTTATAGTCACCAGTAGATAATTATCCTTATAAGATACATTTATATAGCATAGTTTGCAGCGCCCACGAGCCCATACAAACATAACATTATTTAACAGAAACATACATTTGTTTGCCACGTGGAGCAGTGGTTAGCATGTCTGCCTTGCATGCAAAGGGTCGTGGGTTCAATCCCTGCTCCGACCGAATACTTTTTTTTTTAATTTACACATTTATATTTATACTATATTAAAGTTTTATAATGAAACTTCGAAATGTGGGTTATTAAAGATTTATAGTCAGTAACAGTGCTTGATATAAACGAAATTGACTGATTTTTGGATAAAATATCATTTTTTATTGCAAAAATAACAATTTTGTAACAAAAACGGTTTTTGGTACAAAACTTTAAAATATGGAAGGAATTGAAAAACTAACAAAAGAAGAACGTGGAGTCGAGTATAAACATACATAAATAATTTTATAATATAAACATAAATTTAGTTAGGCGTGAACAGTTTTTTACTAGCATTTAACACCATCGCTCTAAAATGCCTTTTATTTTTCTTTAATAATTCATTTTTAAATTGTTTTAGCTGAAAACTCGAACCTAATGCCCGCTTTTATATTTGAAGGTGTCCGTCAACTCCTCGTGGACTACTTATTAATAAATAGGAACTAAATTTTGTTTTTATACATTTTACTGTTTAATTTTTCACTATTTCCTCGTTTTTTCATTTTACTGTCCCAACTCTAAAATGAATATAGTGCCCTTTCGTTATTTTTATGAAGACCCCTGATTTCTTTTAACGAACGAAGAAAAAAATTGTGCCCATAATGCCAAAATGATAAACAAAACACATGTCCATTTTTCAAATGTCTATTCTCTTGGTTCCGAATGTCTATTCTCTTTATTCAAATTAAATAATATTTAGACTTAAGCATATCAAATTTTTGGCCTTACCATAAAACAGTTTTCCGAAACAACATACAAGCGGTTTCACAGAAATTGTTCTCTTTTGATTCTTGCGCTGTGTTATGTTGATATCTTTCGTCAACCCTCCCAGTTTCCATCTCTATTTCTTTCTCTATACTCTCTCTCTCTCTGTCGCTCTCTGAATAAAATATCACAACATATATATGTTTACTTGAAATTTGTAAATTTATATATGTTTACATTCACACATATTATTTTTATAAAACATTCATGCCCCAAACATAATATATTCTAACATATTAACATATGTGCCCCAAACATTTAGTTTTAGTTTAGGAACATTACATGTTTGCACTTAAATATATTGTGTTTAAAAATTGTGCCCGAAACACATTTTGTTTATATCGGAACATATGAAAAACATATTTTTCTAACAGTGTGGAAGTGAGAAAGATGTGGAGGAATATACAATTAGGCAGAAACAACATTTTGAGCATTCAGATCGAGAACCTATGTTGTTAGCACCTATATTACCTGTTTATTTTCATAATTCATTATGATTGTAAATATATTTATATATAAATAAATAAATAAATAAAATTTTGAGCACAATATTGTTTGGGAGATTTTTTTAAGCATATAATATTTTTGGGTGCAAAATGCTACTAAACATATTATATGTTCACATAATAACATATTGTTTTTTGGAAGACAACATTATTGAATTTGGATGTAAAAATACAAAATGTTTGGAACTTAGACTACCCAAATATATATTGTTTAGACCAATATGCTTTCAAACATATTATATATTGGAAGAGATCAAACAAATAAATGTTTGGGCAATACCCAAAAATGTATATGCTTGAAGCAAAATATGTTTGGGAGTATATGTTACAGAAGCGATTTTTTGTGAGGGTGAGTGTTCGCAAGATTTCGAAAACATTGTAGTTTTTTACTGTTTGAAATTGGGAAAATTCTTGAAGGTTTGGGAGAATTCTTGATGTTTTGGCAGATTTTGCAAAATATTCCTCTCCAACTAGAGGTACTTAAATTTTCTATAGAAATAAAATTTTGACAAAAGTTTCTATAGAAATAAAATTTTGACAAAAGTTTCTATAGAAATAAAATTTTGACAAAAGCTTCGAACATTCACTTGTTGGTACATTCTAAAATCTGTAAAACGTTTAAAATTCAACACATTTACAATTCAAAGGTTATTTATACACCCAAAACATTGTCGCTAATAGGAAAGATTATAAGATATAATATTGTAAATACGAAAATAAACTTCTAAAATAAAATAATAAAATATTTCTTTCGAAGAAACGTAAATTTTTTAATATCTACAAAAATTGTATCAAATACTTTAAAATATACTTAATTTTGTAAATATTTGGCAAAAATTTCTTTGAGTTTTGGTAGAATATTTTTTTGGCATGAGTGGCAACCGTGATTATAACTATGTTATATATCAAATTATATTAAATTTTTATATAGCTTTATATATTAAATTTTACTATGAAACATCAAAATGAGTTTTATTAAAGACTTAATGTCAGAAAGAACAGTGCTGGGTACACACAAAAAAATATTTTTTAAAATTAATTTATCCAATTTATTTTTAATTGAAATGTCGTCAATCACGAAATTATAGTATCAATTAAAAACGCATTGAAAGTCAATTAAACAATTAATTGATCTAATTAAAAAATTTATTGATACTATTAGTTTATATAATTGATTTTTGTTTCAATTAAAAAATTTTTTTTTAATAAATTAAATTTTTAATTGAATATTTTTTAAGACTCAATTAAGACTTTAATTGGGAAAATTTTCGTGAAATTCTTTTCTGTGTATAAACGAAGTGAACTGCACCCAGAAAAAAGTACCTTCGAAACTAAAGGTGGGTATTAAGTTCGAGTTTTTCACTAAAGTGAAAACTAAATCAGTAAAAAAGGCATATAATTATACATATTTGTTGCAGATTTTATTATAACTTGATGGGGAATAGCCCAAAAGCAAGTTTTCACAAAGTTTGTATTCCTTAAAAAGTATTATTAAAGAAAAGTAATCGTGAAAAAATGGCGATTTTAGCGGCTAAACTCGAACTTAATACTCACCTTAAAGAAAAAAATGTTCATCAATTTAGTTTAGCCATTTTATTTCCATTAAGTAAAATTTTTGAGTGACATAATAAAATTTAGTTGTTTCAGTAAAAGAATCCTAAATTGAAAACAGTTAGGAATAGTTTATTAATTTATGGAATTTTACTAATACGTGGAATTTTACTAATACTGTTTTCTTTGCGGGGTATTAGAATTTACTAGTGAACAAGATAATTTTTTTCACTGATTACAAAGCAAAAACCGAACTAAAACCAAGTTTCCTCAAATTTAGTAAAATTTCATATAAAATGATAATTCTGACTTCTTTATTATAGAAAGCCAATTTTTGCATGGTTGTTAGAGACCATATACTAACACCATGTACCAAATTTCAGCCGGATCGGATGAAATTTGCTTCTCTTAGAGCAGTCGCAAGCCAAATTTGGGGGTCCGTTGATATGGGGGCTATACGTAAAAGTGGACCGATATGGACCAATTTTTGCATGGTCGTTAGAGGCCATATACTAACATCATGTACCAATTTCAGCCGGAGTGGATGAAATTTGCTTCTCTTAGAGCAATCGCAAGACAAATTTGGGGTTCCGTTTATATGGGGTGAACTCTCTATTTCACCAAGCCAATTTAACTTTATTTTAGTTCATAGAATTATTATGTTTGGAGAAAGTTTTCTTTACTTTAATAATTTTAGAGCGATATTTCGATGTGTTACAAACGGAATGTCAAAGTTAATATACCCCCATCCTATGGTGGAGGGTATAAAAAAATACGTTTTACAGTTGATAACATTACATGGAAATTGAAAATAGTTGGATAATAAACCCATATTTCAAGGCCAGTCGATGCTGTTGATTCTTAATAAATATATTTAATATATTAATAAAACTTGTCTTTTATTAAAGAAAAAATTCGCCAATGTAAATAAATAAAATTGTACTTAAATTAAAGATAAACAATTATAATTTTGAAGTAAAAGGTTTACCAAAAATATTTAAGAAATGAATGAAAAAAGTTCAATAAATTCATTCTATATATGAATTTAATTCAGTTAATTTTTTTTCAATTTTCTGCAGTATAGTGGTACATAAATATAGGAAAACGTTAACTAATACATGGAATGCGTTCTACCTAATTTCTACGAAAATCACATCGTTCAAACAAATAAAAAATGCCTTTGGCCCTATACGAAGTTCAACTTTCTTCACAATAAGTTCATTTTAACTTAAAGAAGGTGTCACTTTTTTCTGGGTGTGTGTTTTTGCAACAATATAGGTTTTTTTGTGATGAAGGTTTGAAATTTGAAAACTCTAACAAAAGTACAATGTTTTCGATACACGTATTTTTTGTGCATGGTGACGGGTATTTAAGATTTGTCATTAGACAATAAAAATGTTCATTAATAGTGTGAAACGTTTCGTTATAATATAGAAAATTCATTAAAATTACGAAAATTTGAATTGCCTATAACTCGCCTTTTTATCACGAGACCAGATAGTTTAGATTTTAAATTTGAATTCCTTCAATATTTTGTTCTGAGCAAGAAGTTTCGTTGATAGTTGTGCTGCCTAATTCTGTATTTAGGTCAATATTAAATGGATATCAGTTTCATAACCGCGTCCAATTGTGCGCCTCACTCACTAAAGTACATAAAAGCGAACTTAACTTAAAATAAAAATTTCTTTTAGGAGGAATGAGGTTTTAAACGAAGTTTTCTTTTTACGCTAAAAAATTGGACACAGTTGTTTCAACGGTCTTTATAAATCCGGGTTTAGTTGCTCTTAAAGAAAAGGGGAATTTCGTTTGTCTAAAATTTCATTCTGGTGGAGAGTATTTTTTTTAGATGTAGGAAATTGTATAATGCTCGGTCGGGCCAAACATAAAACCATTTGTACTTTTCTATAAATGATAACTTTTATATACTTAAATTAAAGTGAAGTTTTCTTATTCTCTATTTACAGTTCATTGCTTCCTGTCTAGTTTTGGCCGTGCAAAGTGCCTATGGTCAACAACAGCAGTACACAACACCTGTGCCGATTTTAAAGCAAATCAATAAACACAACTCAGATGGATCCTATACCTATGGTTATGAGGCGGCCGACAAGAGTTTTAAAATCGAAACAAAATATCCGAATGGTGAGGTTTATGGAAAATACGGGTACGTTGACGACCAGGGACAAGTGCGTGAAATTGAATATGGAGCAAGTAGACGCGGATTTGAACCAGCTGGTAAGTATACCTACCTCATACCTCAGTGATTGATCATTGATATCCTATACTCACATTCCAAATATAGGCAGTGACATAAATGTTCCACCACCAACGTTGACCGCTAGCAAGTCAACACCATTGGGACCAAATGAGATCGATGATGGACAATATCGTGAAGATCCCGCTGAGTACTACAAAAATGAGAAATTCAATCGCCCAGTGGCGGCCAGCAAATTCAGTCTCAACAATTACCAACAACCTAGACCACAGCCTGCTTACAATCCCGCTCCGGCTCCATATAATCCTGCACCAGCTGCATACAATCCTGCACCAGCACCCTATAGGCCACCAACACAACAATATTACAATCCAGCTCCTCAACCACAACCAAATTACCAACCCTCTTACTATCAACCTCCAGCACCTCAGCCCCAATACAATCCCTATAACCCAAATAGTCAACCCAGTCATTTCCATCCAGCTGTGAAAAGTTTGGACATTTGGAGTGGTTCATATAGCTTGGACTATACGGGACGGAAATAGAGAGACCCAATGGAGGCTATTGTGGTTGATGCCATTCGAAGGGAAGAAGTGTCAGAGAGTTGGAATGGTGATTTTCGTGTTTAGATAGAAACAGCGCGAGGAGTCTCCGAAATTCTGTTATATTTTTTAAGACTAACGAACGAATGATTAACTTTAGTGCTTTTTTTCTTATATTTAAAAATTATATTTAAGTAATAATAAAAAATGGAAACAAGTGCAAGGTGCTGATATCAAATATATTTTCTGGAAGAATTTTTGTTGAGAATTAATAACGAAATAAGAAGAACTTTAAGAACTTTAGGAGACCGAGATTTTGACAGGGATCTAAGGTTGAGAAGTTTGCAGAAAGCTTCTTTGTATCTATTGAATACTTTGAATTTGTTTCAAACCAGACAAATTTGAAGCCATACTATATGTTTTATTAGTAGGTTAGGTATAGTGGCAGCTGGATATTTCAGGCTCACTTAGACTATTCAGTCCATTGTGATACCACAGTGGTGAACTTCTCTCTTCTTCCTTCTAGTGCTGCCCGATTCTATGTTAAGCTCAATGACAAGGGACCTCCTTTTTATAGCCGAGTCCGAACGGCGTTACACATTGCAGTGAAACCACTTAGAGAAGCTTTGAAACACTCAGAAATGTCACCAGCATTACTAAGGTGGTATAATCCACTGCTGAAAAACTTGTTGGTGTTTGGTCGAAACAGGGTTTGAACCCACTACCCTGTATATGGAAGGCGGGAATGAAATTGCACCACGGTGGGTCCTTGACATCTTTATACCAAATAAAATTTTAAATTAAAATTGAGAGATCAATGAGTGGGAAATTTTCTGTCTATTTTTATTTTTTTGCGAGGCATCTCCATTTTATATGCACCACAGTTGGATGGTTATATTCTTGATCTTACGATGTCCCTTTGGCTTCTTGTCTGTCTGTTGTAATCACGCCACTGCCTTCAATAATGAAGCTATCATACTGAATTTTGCGCAAGCTCGTCTTTTATCTGAAGGCAGATCAAGTTCGAAGATGGGCTATATCGGTTCATGTTTTGATAAAGCCCCCACTAGACCAATCTGCCGATTTGATTTATTGAGGGCATGGATGTTTCCATTTTTAATCGATTTGCTTGAAATTCAAAACCTAGATGCATTTTAGGTTCGTAAAGAGCTGTGCTAAATTAGGTATATATCGATCCATGTTTTTATATAGCGCTCTTATAGACCGATCTCCCGAAATTTTTGACGATTTATTTGAAATTGGAAACCTAGAAGGATGTGAAGTTCATTCAGCTGTGCCAAACTTGGTATATAGAGGTTCATATAGACCAATAGTTTACAGTCGTAAAAAGTACATATTGAGTCGTGTTTTAATACAGCTCTAGGGTTGTTTTCCCCGGGAACGGGATCCCCGGAAAATTACTATTTTTTCGCCCCCGGAAATTTTCTTTACAATATTTTATGTATAATAGAGGGTTTTATATGGCAAATGACAGTTGAAATCTAGTTAAAGTGGATTTTGGAAGTGTAATGTGAATAACTATGGTACCAAGTCGTAGTAGTTACCTTTCGGAACATACATAGTCGTGGGTTCTAATACAGAATTCAACGGGCTCCCAATTGTTAAAAAGAAGTTTGCACTTCCTAATTTATGATTGTCATATTTCGGTAAACCGACATTCCGATAGACCGGTAGACTGAGTAAACCTTTAAAATCAACGGGACATTTTACCTTATGTAACCCACGTTGGCAATTGCATAATTTCAATATTTCATAATTATTGCAAAGATGTTTTTTATGAAATAAGAAATTTCCAACCTTTTTTAAGATACTTTAATTTCAAATTTATACCTTATACACATTAGGCTTGAAATCTATTAAAATTGGGGTTTAAAGCCCTTATTTATAGGGCATACGACAACTGAAATCTACACTCAAAAAATAGTGAACTCTCTATTTCACTAAAGCCAATTTAACTTTGTTTTAGTTCATGGAATTATTAAATATGGAGAAAGTTTCGTTTACTCTAATAATTTTTTGCGTACGTTACTTAAATGAACTAAAAAGCGAGAAAAAATTATAAAAAAATGAAGTAAAAAGTTTTACTAAATTCGTACTTCTTACCAAATAGTTCATTATTTCTTTAAATTTGTAAATTTTACTACAAATTCGTCCATCATGAACTTCGTATGTCACTAAAGACATTCTTGCAATTTTGGACTCCAAATTTTTCCTTCAAACTACAAAATTTTCTTTAACAAGTGGAAAAAAATAATAAATATAATAAATAAATCTAATAAATATTCTTGAATTTGTCGAAAAATATTTACTTATTTTTATGATATCGGCGTGATGTCAGCGTTTGTAATACTGTTTAGTTAAAATTTTCTAAAATTATAAAAAAATTTCTAAAATTAACTAAATGTTTTCTTCCTTGTGGGTTCACTGTTTTTTCAGTGCAGTTAAAGAGGATTTTAGAAGTGTAATGTGAATGTCGTATTACAGGTAGTGTTTCCCTTTTGGGGATTTCTGTGCATTTATTGACCCCGTTTAACGATGGTGAAATCTGAATAAGTTTCTTTAATTTCCAAACATTTTTTAGTATTACAAAAACTCCCACTATATTAATAGTGTTCTTCTGAAAACTATACCGAAAGAGACTGCCTTAACCATTGTCAAAATGTTTTGTATTACAAAATATTTCATATTTTAGTATGATTTATGGCTGATGTAAGAAAACAACATAATATATTTTGTTAGTTGTCCAGAGAACGCCTTATAACCGTAGCTTTAGGCTATTTCTAATTTATTCAAATGCCTAAATGTATTCCACATCAAAGCAGGTTTCCCTTTGACCGGGATCCCGGGTGATTCGAAAGAAAAATTCTCGCTTTCCCGGGAATGCAAAAAATCCGGGAATAAGAAAACCCTATACAGCTCCCATATACACTGATCCCCCAATTTGAAAGCATGAAAGCCGCAATTTATATCCCATTTTCTTAAAAATTAAAACCTGGAGGTATTGTAGATCCAAAGGAGCTATATCAAATATAGTTTACATCGATCAATGTTTCGGTATAACTCCTTTTTAGACCAATCTCCCGATTCATGCCCCTAATTTATTTTGGACACGAAAAGGACACTAAATATTGTTACTATTTTCATATGGACTCATTAAAATTATCCATTTGGATCAATAACCATCTCCTGTATAAATCTACAGAATTTAGATCATAAAATCATTGAAGGCTTAGACAGAAATTCAAAACTCTCTCTAGAAATTTTTTATTTATTCATTATATTATTTATAATTATAATAAAATATAAAAATAAATACAGATAGTGAAATGAAAACAAGTATACACAGCAGTAAGTTCGGCCGGGCTGAATCTTAAACACCCACCACCATGAATCAAATATTAGGGTTTCCTTTGAAATTTCAGAGGGTTTGAGGACAGATCAAGCAGAGCAGTTCAACCAGTACACTTCACGAAGATAAATTTAAAGATTTTACCTATGAAGACTATATCAGATTCTCGATTTATAAGAAACATTTTTGTTTGAGTTTTAGAGGAATCATTAACATCTCTTGTAAGTGTGCAAGAAAATTATAAAATAAGGTCTTAAATCTGTAGATTTTCACCCCAGAAGTAAAATCTGCAAATTTTACATTGAGTTTCAAGCAATTTTCATGATCAGTGCGTCTTATATACTCTCAAGAAGTGAAATCGGTCTATATGGAGGCATTACCAAATGGACCGATAAAAAATTAATCCGACACACGTTTTTGTTAGCCTAAAATACCAGAATATTTACAATTTCCGCAAATCGGATAAAAACTACGGTTTCTAGAAACCTAAGGAGTTAAATCGGGAGATCGTTCGTATGGGGGCTATACTAAAAGACGGACCGATACTCACCGTTTTCGGCACACCTCTTTATGGCCCGAAAATATCTCTAGATTTCCAATTTCAGGCAAATTGGATAAAAACTACGGTTTCTATAAGACCAAGACCCCAAATCGAGAGGTCGGTTTATATGGGGACCATACCAAAACATGGACCGATGCTCACCATTTTTGGCACACCTCTTTATGGTTCTAAAATACCTCTAGATTTCGAATTTCAGGCAAATTGGATAAAAACTACGGTTTCTATAAGCCCAAGACCCCAAATCGGGAGGTCGGTTTATATGGGGACTATATCAAAACCTTGACCGATATAGCCCATCTTCGAACTTGACCTGCCTGCAGACAAAAGACGAGTTTGTGGAAAATTTCAGCGCGATTGCTTCATTATTGAAGACTGTAGCGTGAGTACAACAGACAGCCAGAGAGACGGACATGGTTATATCGTCTTAGAATTTCTCCCTGATCAAGAATATATATACTTTATATAGTCGGAAATCAATATTTCGATGTGTTACAAACGGAATGACAAACTTATTATACCCCCGTCACCATTCTATGGTGGTGGGTATAATGATATGATACAGTGTAATGTACTAACAACCATGTGGAAGTTAAACAATTTTCCTGCAAATCTAAAATCTTATGGTAAATAACGGAGTACTTCCATCTAATAGCAAACCCACACTGAAAAAAATATTTACGTGATATTAAAGATTATGCAACCTACATTTTAGGAATTTACAAAATATTAAGGAAAAATTTCTTTAAAGTAATGAAATTTTAATTGAAGTAAAGTTAATAATCATTGCTTCAAATTTTTTTAATAAATTTAGAACATAAGTTAAAATCGTATGTCTTTAAACTAAGGCAAAATTTCCTGAAAGTAAAGAAACGCATTTTTGGTTTAAAGAAATCTTTTTTAATTAATTGAAATATTGATTCTTTAAATTTTAGATTAAAAAAAATTAGGTTAAGACTTATTTTGAAGATTTAGTATCTTTGGTTTAAAGTATTTTGGATTTTTAAACTGACATTTGTTTGTACGTGAATAGCTTTGTTGATATACCACGAAAAGAGAATGATAAACTTGATAAATGAGATCTGTATCCTAATTTTAATCTTAGTGATCCTAGACTTAAAGCCATATAGCTCACTAAAAATGTCTTTATTTTAAAGAAGCCACATCTATGGCTCAGAATCAACACCAACATCCTTAAGGGAAGGTCAAAATCTTTGGATCCAAGTAAACTTTTTTTGATTACATGCACAATCAATTGGAGATTAACCAAATTTGCCGTATGTTCGAATTCCAAACTACTTTTTGGAGCTTATTTTTCCTATTTAGTTACATAAACAAGTTGACAAAAATTTATCTGACCATCTTCTGCGTACATTAATTCATTTAAAAAGAGAGTAAATGGAACCGGACCAAGATACACTGAAAAATATTGACCTAACAGAAAGATTATGGAACCTAAATATTAGGACACGGAATTTACACAACATTATTGACAAATTTCAAAATTCTTTAAAACAAAGAAATGTTTACTAAAAGAAAGTTTAAGAAATTGCTTTAAGAAATGTTTTCCTTTAATTTAGGATTTAATTTAATGTGGTATCACAATGGACTGAATAGTTTAGTGAGACTGAAAATAAATCGGGCTGCCACTTCAACCTAACCTTACCTAACCCTCGGTTAAATCGTAAAATAAGTAACTATTTTTGGATAAATTCAAGAAAAATTATTAGACATAAATATTTTTCACTTGTTGAAGAAAATTTTGTAGTTTGAAGGAAAAAATTGGAGATCAAAAATTTTTTGCGTGCTTGATTCTTGGAAACAAATTTTAATTTACTCGTTTTTTTAGTTTTTTTTTTCTTCATGTGATATCAAAGTTTTTCAAACACGAGATAACGACACCTTAACTTTCCAAATTAGGACTCCGCTTCAAGTAGAAATTATGCAATTTTTCAAGAAAAACACGTCTTTAATGTAAAGGGTTGAAAAACATCTCCTATTTGTAATGTTTTTTTTTTTTTTGCTTTTTAATCAAGATGCAAAAAGTATACAAATTTAAAGACAATTTCATTAATTTTGAAGAATTTTTTAGAATTAATAAACCCGTTAACCTTACTCCTACTAATTTTTATTTCATGTTAAGATCATAATTTTTATGGCGAATCACTTAACTATAAATACAAATCGACTTCATTCAAAAGATTATCATCTTTTGGACAAAGAAACAAACTCTATATCAAGGAAGTTCGTCTTCTATAGTCAGCAAAATTCGCTTTTGTATTTTAAGGACATGGAATCTTTGGTCTCACGACAATATTTTTTCAGTGTATAAACCCAACCCCAGGTTTGACCCCCTGAGCCTTAAGGAAGAGCAAATTTCATCCGATACCCTCTAATAACCATGCAAAAATTTGTCCATATTGCCCACATCGGTCCATAATTATATATAGCCCCCATATAAACCGATCCCCAGATTTGGTATTGGAGCATCTTGGATTAGCAAATTTCATCCGATTCAGTTGAAATTTTGCATTTTGTGTAAGTATATGGACACTAATAACCAAAACCGAGATTTGGTTTTGGTGCCTCTTGGAGGAGCAAATTTCATCCGAGTCAGTTGAATTCCTTGGAACTCAGGATAAACTTTCTCATCCTGGTGAAAAGTTCTAGCTTTGTTTTTCCATTATTTGCATTCACTGCAAAAAAAGCATACCCGGTTCCAAAGATGTTGCTTTTACACTGATGATTTTGGTATTGATTCCGAGTCAAAGAAGCGGACAATTGATGTAAGGATGCATTTAAAATACAATTTTCTGTTAATTTTGTGTTTTGCCTACTTGATCATAGGAAACAAACTTTAATTCATTCGTTTGTCCAGCTTTTTTCGTGCCATCAAAGCCCTTCAAAAACGTCTCAATGACAAACTCCGGCTGGACTTCAATTAGAAATTATGCTTGTTTCAAGTAAAGCCCGTCTTTAAAATAAAGTATTGAAATTAGCAAGGTACTTGGGAGTTCTCTGGGTTCCAAACTGAACTGGATGGAGCATACTGCGGACCGCTTAAAGAGGGCCTATGCGGCATTGTACTCTTGTCAGAAATTGGTCGGAGAAAGATGGGGAATGAGGCCTTCCCTTTTTGGTTGGCTTAATATCGCGGTTGTAAGACCTGTGTGTGCTAACAATCGTGAGGCACCAAAATCATATATGTCAAGAATAAATATGATAAATAGGACTACTGCCGCTGCCGCTTTGGATGTACTGATGGGTGTTATCCCACTCGATTTATAAGTAAGGAAAACAGCAGAGCTGACACTTATGCAGCTGTATAAGCCTTATACAGTGCTGACCAGATATGGTCTGTATCAAACTTTTTTAGGTTTGCGACTGTCGCAAAGTTGTAAACGTCGTAAACGTCACATACGCGTCGTAAATGTAGAAAAAGTAACAAAAGTCGCAAACTGAAAATACTTTAGTCGCGTCAGCTAGGCAGCGAATACGATGATATCCAAGACGATGGTATGTGCGAAGAAGTTTCAATTCTTAGGAATGTTCACAATTTTCGGTTTTAGTCCCCCAGTTCCCTATTGCCTTTTGCACGAGTACAGGGTAACCGTGGATTTTCTCGTCCTTTCTTAGCTTTAAGTTCAGTCTCCTGTCCAATATAACCCCAAGGTATTTTGCACACTCACCAACGGGAATTTCGATACCACCTAAGAAAATAGGCTTGACCATGGGAAAACTTTCACAAATTTCTGCAGAAACTCACAGCGAATGCTGTCAAACTAAATTAAAAAATGTTCAGGATTTCTTCTATTCAAAATATGGTTTTCTACAGTAGGTTTACGACTTTTGCGACATACGTATTATACCGTCGCAAATGTATGTCGCAAAAGTCACAGACATAAGGTCTAAGGTAGTCAGCCGCTGTTGTAAAGAACTCAAGGTTCTCATTGAACAGCATAATAAAACTCTGTGCTGGGTACCTAGGAACTGTGGAATAATAAGGAATGAAGAGGGGGATGTGCTGGCTAAAGAGGGCGCTCGTGGAACAAATAATGTCCTAGGTGACGTTTTTCCTCCACTATCTTCTTATCTTTACAGGATAGAAGTCAAATATGATGAACTATGGCGAAGACGCTTGGTCTCTTCGGATAACCTATATATAGCTGCCATATAAACCGAGCCTAAAGGAGGAGAACAATTCATCGGATCTGGATAAATTTGGTAAATGATGTTAGTATATGTTATCCAATAGTTATGAAAAAATTGGTTCATATCGGCCCATAATTATATATAGCCGCCACACGCAGAGAAGAAACATGATTGTCACAATCATATTCGAAGAGCAAAATAATATGATATGTTAGAAGCTATTTTTGCGGCGACCACGTAACATTTTCACCTGTAACCATGTTGGCTCAGTGAACATGGTTCTAAGAAAAATAAAATTGTCCTCATATAAACTGTTATTATATTGATAAAAAGAATTTTGTTTCCATTGAAAGACAATGGTCACGATCTAAAATGTTATGGTATTCGTCAAAAATGTTTTTCTTCCAGTTAAAAGAATATGGTCACAACCTAAAATGTTTTGATCTTTATGAAAAAACTTTATTCGTCGTCGAAAAAAAGACGCCACTTGAGAAAAGAAAACATAAAATTAACTTTATTTATTTGTTTTTATTTATTTATAAACTACTTCGTGCAAGCAAACATCACATATTTTTACACACTCTATTTTGGTTCAATTTCAACAATAAGTAATCATTCCATATTTACTTCGTGCCCATCAAATGTTCCAATGCAGACATCATATAACTTCAAATAAAAATAAATTATACCATATATCAAAATGCGAAACAAACATCAGTTAAATTTTTTTTTTCAATTGCACTTTCCTTTTTTGTGTTCACATAAAACCACGTGCCACTTCTGAATAAGTAAATTAACACAAAACACAGTAATTCCGCATTCTCCGACCATTCCAAGAAACAATCAACCCACGACTGACGCGCAAAATGAAAATCGTGTGTACCTACTCAATGTTTTTATAAAATTCTTTTCGCTCCCAAAAAACTAAAAAATTGAATGGTCACAAAAACAATGTATTACATGGTATTTATAGCAATGTAATGGTTCTAGACATGTCTATACGTAACCTATAAAAATACTTTTTTCTCTGCAAAAAAGTAAACAAATTGAATGGTCCTGACCATGTAATGGTCTCAAATTCTATCATTTAAATAATAGAACATGTTTGCGGCATTTGAGAACCATTTAAATGCTTATTGCCAACATATATTTGTCTCCGCTCGAAAATTATTTTTACAAACACAAAATACATGGTTTTCGCGACAATTACCTACTCTAGATAAGCATTAATTGGATGCGACAACCATGCCCAAACATGTTTTTTCTGTGCGTTTCTGTGCGGCTCTTGGAGGAACATTTCATCTGATCCGGTACGTAAAGACATTATATGGGATATATCGGTTAATACACAAGGTTCTAAATTTGCGGCGTTACAGAAAATGGTTTATTTAAAAATAATTTAGCTTGTATGTTTCTTTTCTCTCTCAAAACATAATTTAAACTCGTCCTTGGAACAGGTCAAATGAGATTATGACAGCTACAGAACAAATCACTTTAAAATGAATAGCTGAATATGTGAAAAACTGCCAAGTACAAAACGAGGTGACCGAGCCAAGCTCATTTTTAATATCGTACTCACACTAACTACACCCATATATTGTAGGGAGATACAAAACTGGTGGTATTCTTGTTAACTGAAATAAACAAAGAAATAAAATTTCAGTTGTATAGTAAATTAAAGAAAAAAAGAGTATTGTATTAGATTGTCTGCCATAGTAACATTTAAGTTGATTTCAAGTTTTTTACCTTCTCTACACATAGCAAAATGACACCTTTGTAATCATGACCAAGTCGATTTTTGACATTGAGAAGTACCAAATTTCAACTGGATCGGATGAAATATGCTCCTTCAAGAGGATACGCAAATCAAATCTGTGGATTGGATTTATATGGGAGCTATACCTAAAAGCGGCCCAACATGGTCCATTACCTATATCAATAACACCTAATTATACAAAGTTTTAAGCCGATAGTTTATTTCGTTCGAACGTTTGCGAGATTTTTGGGTGAAATTTAAGAAATTACATAAAAAATTTAGGAAATTACATAAAAGGTCACGTCTCATCAAATGTAAATTTTCGGTGCAAACTAGTATAAGTGATAATTCTTTTCGAATGGTATTTCTATCATAAGTTGATTAATCAATTTTACTAACTTAAAAAAAACAAAAAGTCAATTGATTGACTTTTGTATTCCTAGTCCTAAGGATGAAATATGACTATGCTAGACCTACACCCGTGTAGAGAATATCGCCACAAAGAGGATCAATATTTTCTAAAAGACCAATATAGAGATTAGAGAATTACATTAGAGAGAAATATGAATTTTTAATTCACATATCAAAAAGAGGATTGAGAATGCTTATTTTTTGTGATAGAATTTAAATTTAATTTTATTACTGCTTATATTATAAATATCACTTAACATTTTTTGTTTTACTGTGTATATGAACTACATATTTTATTGAATGGAATCAAAGGTGAATGGTTGGTCGATTGGTGCCATAACTGGGATGGGTGGAGTTATTTCTTTGTTTGACTACAAAATATTTTAACTAAGTGAAAAACATAGGTATCTGAAGTTTATAAGATTGTACAAATGTGCAAGTAAACTAGTTTAGTTAGGAGTTCGAACGAATCTAAGGACAAACTTAATTTATACAAAAATTTATTCTTTATATTATCTTATTGGATCTATATAAATTGGAAAAATGGTCCTCCTATAAGAAGAAAAATTTACATTTTCAATAGAGGTACATAGTCAATAGAAATAGATTATTTACATATTAAATAGAGTATAAGAAAATTATGGGAATAATTCATTGCGTTTTTCTTTCATTTATTTTGTAATGTAGATGTAAAGTTGTTTGAGGCAAATATACTGACTGAATAAAGGTAAAAAAAAGTCTTGAATGCGCTTCATAGACAATAATTACATTGGAAGAAAATTCAATAATTTTTCCTTTAATATCAATGGTATGAAATGTTTCGTAATAGAAAAACCATAACTATAGCCAGTATGTATGTTTTGAGTCTTGTCCCCAAAGTAGGACGCTTTCGTCCCCAAAAGTTCCCAATTTCATTTAAAATTCCTCACAAAAATTTCCAAAAACATTTGGCCAGTTACCATGAAAACAAAAAATTAAGAAAAACAGTAAAAACAAGTGAGTAAAGTAAAGTCGGGCGATACATATACACATGTGGACAGAAAAATAGGTGTAAGCATTTTTTTTAACGAGGCCATGGTTTTTCGTTTTTTATACTTTTTACTGAATATTTCGGATTAATTTTTAATGTAAACATATTTCGTGTATTTGAAAATTAGTTTAGAATTCACATAGGACTAAATAATAACTTAGAATTAGAAAAATTCAAGAAATTCATCGAATTTTATGTGGACAGTAAAATTGGTGTATATGAAACAAGTATATACGGCCGTAAGTTCGGCCAGGCCGAATCTTATGTACCCTCCACCATGCATTGCATAGAAACTGGTACTAAAGACTGTCATCCACAATCGAATTACTTGGGTTGCGGTAACACTTGCCGATGACAAGGTATTTTAAAACTTCTTAACATAAACAAAAAAAAAATCCGATTAAATACGTCTATAACTCAGTTTGACAAAATTTTTTATAGAAATAAAATTTTGATAAAATTTTCTAGCAATAAAATTTTGACAAAATTTTCTATAGAAATAAAATTTTGACAAAATTTTCTATAGAAATAAAATCTTGACAAAATTTTGTATAGTAGTAAAATTTTGACAAAATTTTCAATAGAAATAATTTTTTTTTCATTCGTTTTCTTTTCTTATTGTTGGTTTTTGTTTTCTTTAATCATTGTTGTTGTTTTTGATTTCAGCTTAAAACCATGCATTGACTAAACTACAAGTGTAGCTTAATCAACAGAGGGAAATAATGTTTGTCAAATTTATTTGGGCAAAGCCCTATAGACTGCACGATGGTTGGATGGACGCACGTTTCGGAATTACCACATTCCTCATCAGCATCCTCTACTTGCAGCAAAACTATCAACCAATTCTCAGAATAAATTCAGGCAGTTCACTAAACCCAAAAGTGAACCACACTTGAACCTTCCGAAATAAGGTTTTACATGATAGCCCTATAAACTGCAAGATGGTTGGATGGAAGCCGGCTGTAATCAAAGCTGAAATCAAAAACAACAACAATGATTAAAGAAATAAAATTTTGACAAAATTTTCTATAAAAATAAAATCCTGAAAAAATTTTGTATAGTAATAACATTTTGACAAAATTTTCTATAGTAATAAAATTGTGGCAAAATTTTCTATAGAAATAAAATTTTGGTAGATTATTTTTGGGGTTCGGCTATATATAACAGGTTGGCTGATAAGTCCCCGGTCTAACAAAGAAAAACACATTTTTTTGTCAAAATTCGTGTTTATTATTCAACATAGTTCCCTTCAAGAGCGATACAACGATTATAACGACCTTCCAATTTTTTGATACCATTTTGGTAGTACTCCTTCGGTTTTGCCTCAAAATAGGCCTCAGTTTCGGCGAGTTTTTCTTCTTCATATGGGGCCGTTTTGCCGCGATTTCGACCTTCAAACGCTCCAATAACGCCATATAATAGTCACTGTTGAGGGTTTTTCCCTTCTCAAGATAACCGATAAAAATTATTCCATGCGTATCCCAAAAACCAGAGGCCATTACTTTGCCAGCGGACTTTTGAGTCTTTCCACGCTTCAGAGACGGTTCACCGGTCGCTGTCCACTCAGCCGACTGTCGATTGGACTCAGGAGTGTTGTCACATATCGACGGAAAAACTCGGGTGTATTACGAGTTAACAGCTGCAAACACCGCTCAGAATCATCAACACGTTGTTATTTTTGGTCAAATGTGAGCTCGCGCGGCACCCATTTTGCACAGAGCTTCCGCATATCCAAATATTGATGAATGATATGACCAACACGTTCCTGTGATATTCTTAAGGCCTCTGCTATCTCGATCAACTTCATTTTACGGTCATTCAAAATCATTTTGTGGACTTTTTTGATGTTTTCGTCTTTTTTCCCATCAGAAAACAGTATGTTATCAAAACACGAAATTTCTTTTTTTCCATTTTTTTCACAATAACAAAAGTTGCTTCACAAAAGACGCTCTACCTCACAAACTAATTGACTTACTGACGTCAAATTTTGACACGAATCATTTGAAAGTTGGTACTATATAAAAATAATATGCATTTAATACTAGCGACGCCATCTATGTGTCAGACCGGGGACTTATCAGCCAACCTGTTAACTATAGACCGATATGGACCAATTTCGGCATGGTTGTTAGCGGCCATATACTAGCGCAATGTAACACATTTCACCACGTACCAAATTTCAACCGAATCGGATGAATTTTGCTCATCCATGAGGCTTCGGAGGTCAAATCTGGGGATCGGTTTATATGGGGGCTATATATAATAAGGATCAATTTTTGCAAGATAGTTAGAGACCATATACTAATACCATGTACCAAATTTCAGGCGGATCGGATGAAATTTGCTTCTTTTAGAGACTCTGCAAGTCAAATCTGGGGATCGGTTTATATGGGGGCTGTATATAATTATGAACCGATATGGATATATACTTTATGGAGTCTTAGAGCAATATTTCGATGTGTTACAAACGGAATGACAATGTTAATATACCCCCATACTATGGTTGAGGGTATAAAAACATGAAAATAGTGTAAGAATTTGTACATGCAAGTATTCACCGGGATTTTTAAGGACAGCTTCAATTCTCTTAGGCATGGATGAAATTAACTTACGGAAAATCTCTACCTTTGCATTATACCATACTTTTTGAATATTTTCCCACATTTTTTTTGTAGCTACAGGGAACTACTACAAAAAATAATTGTGTGAGAAAATTAAAAAAGTATGGTATAATGTACAGGTAGAGATTTGCCGTAAGTTTAATTTCATTCATGTTTAAGAGAATTATTGTAAATACTAACTTTCATGTCCAAATTCTTACATTATTTTCAACCTTTTTCACATACACATATTTTAATGCCCGAAGATTACGAAATGATTTCACAATTTAAGAAAAATGTCTTAACCAAGCTAATTAAAAATATAAATGAGTGTTATTGCGCCGTTTCTAGCCTAATTTGCCTACCTAAAATTTCCAATTGTTGGCTTAATTTTAACGACATTCTCTCGGAACCACTCTCGCCCTTGGCGACCTGTACATATCGTCGGTTTCATTTTTAGTTTTCCATCAAAAATTTGATATTAGACCACCAACATTTGGTGGTCTCTATCATTTTCCATAGAAGCCCAATTCTGCAACATTCCAATCAATGATACTGAGTAGATGGTATGCAATGGAACCAGAGCTTGATTCGAAATTCATTCACTTTTTGATATAAAGTTGACTACATCCACTTTGGGATTTCAATAATGATGGTCAGTATGGCTGGCTATTCAATGGTTCGAAGTGCCGACTGTGTATGCTATTTGGTCAATTGGTCGTTTAACTGGGCTGTGTTGGTTAGTGTGGCGTGTTTAATTGTTGGTAACTGGGCATTTATTCTAGCATTTATTCTAGCAGACCCACCATCACCACCAACCTAATCAAAATAGATTGCATAAGTCAAACAGGAAAAAAATTCCAGTTTCACTTTAGCCGCATGCACTTAACTTAGTTTTGTAGCAAAAGTGAGAGCATATCAAATATTTGCTTTTGTTGGTTTAGTTTCAATTCTATCTGTTTTCCATTTCGACTGAATTGATTTGTTTTTGCATAGATGTGGTTTTCCAAATTTGTGGAAAATTGGGAATTTTGGTTATTGATTTTATTGATAGGTGATATTTCAATTGTGATAATTGATGTTTGATACAACACAGTTTGACATTAACCACACAGGTGTAGGAGTATCTTTTTTCAGTTGAATAGCTGGGAAGAAGATTGTGAACATTTTTAAATCAGAATTTCATCGTTGTAAATCACTGATGAGGAATGGATTTTTCATTAATATAATAGTGTTTCCATTTGATGTGTAACAATATTAATGATCGAAAATTGCTTTATTATTTTTCAAAATATTCCCGATTAAGATTGATACACTTTTGCAGTTTTAGTTCAATCGACTTCAAATTTGACACAAGTGTGTACTTTGGATCAGAATAGAACACTATTGATTTTGGAAGAAATCGCTTTAGATATATCTCCTATATAAACCTCTCAAAAGGGACACGCACCGTTGCCTCAATTCTGTCCACATTTGAGATGTGTCGGGTTTTCAGGGCGTCCAATATTGATGGCTTTTACCGTATATCTTTCGTCCGATATGGCCCTTACAGTCAGTGTTTTACCCTCATTTGCGTAAAATTTTGAACAAGGCGTACAATTAATAGTATCGTCAAGCGTGATAAATTTTATCTTTCGACCGATTTACACCCATATGACCACAAAGGCCAATGTTCTACTCCGAAATTTCATTACGTTTAATGTTGCGCAGGGAGTAGAATTAAAATAAATGAATTTGACAGTGTATAAAAATTGAAGAAATAACAAAAAATGTCTATAGAAATAAAATTTTGACAAATGACTATAGAAAAAAATTTTCATAAAATTGTGTACAGAAATAAAATTTTGACAAAATTTTCTATAGAAATAAAATTTTGATCAAATTTTCTAGAGATATAAAATTTTGATAAAATATGCTATACAAATAAAATTTTGTCAACATTTTCTAAAAAAAAAAAAATAAATTTTGACAAAAATTTTTATAGAAACAAAATTTTCTATAGAAATACAATTTTATTTGTTGTTTTGATTTCAGCTTAAGCCCATGCGATGACTAAACTACTAGAGTAGATTAAACAATAGTGGAGAAGTATATTTTTCGAATTTATTTGGGCAAAGCCCTATAGACTGCAAGATGGTTGTAACAGGTTGGCTGATAAGTCCCCGGTGTAACAAAGAAAAACACATTTTTTTGTCAAAATTCGTTTTTATTATTCAACATAGTTCCCTTCAAGAGTGATACAACGATTATAACGACCTTCCAATTTTTTGATACATTTTGGTAGTACTCCTTCGGTTTTGCCTCAAAATAGGCCTCAGTTTCGGCAATCACCTCTTCATTGCAGCCAAATTTTTTCCCTGTGAGCATCCTTTTGAGGTCTTGTAACAAGAAAAAGTCGCTGGGGTCCAGATCTGGAGAATACGGTTGGTGGGGAAGCAATTCGAAGCCCAATTCATGAATTTTTGCATTGTTCTCAATGTTTCTTCTTCATATGGGGCCGTTTTGCCGCGATTTCGACCTTCAAACGCTCCAATAACACCATATAATAGTCACTGTTGATGGGTTTTCCCTTCTCAAGATAATCGATAAAAATTATTCCACGCGCATCCCAAAACACAGAGGCCATTACGTTGCCAGCGGACTTTTGAGTCTTTCCACTCGGGTGTATTACGAATTAACAGCTTCAAACACTGCTCAGAATCATCAACACGTTGTAGTTTTTGGTCAAATGTGAGCTCGCGCGGCACACATTTTGCACAGAGCTTCCGCATATCAAAATATTGATGAATGCTATGACCAACACATTCCTTTGATATCTTTAAGGCATCTGCTATCTCGATCAACTTCATTTTACGGTCATTCAAAATCATTTTGTGGATTTTTTGGATGTTCTCGTCGGTAACCACCTCTTTCGGGCGTCCACTGCGTTCACCGTCCTCCTTGCTCATTTCGCCACGATTGAATTTTGCATACCAATCAATTATTGTTGATTTCCCTGGGGCAGAGTCCGGAAACTCATTATCAAGCCAAGTTTTTGCTTCCATCGAATTTTTTCGCTTCAGAAAACAGTATTTTATCAAAACACGAAATTCCTTTTTTTAATTTTATTCACAATAACAAAAGTTGCTTCACAAAAGACGCTCTATCTCACAGACTAATTGACATACAGACGTCAAATTTTAACACGAATCATTTGAAGGTTGGTACTGTATAAAAATTATATGCATTTAATACTAGCGACGCCATCTATGTGTCAGACCGGGGACTTATCAGCCAACCTGTTAAATCAATTGCCGATGGCAATATTCTGGAGTGGTTTAATTGGAAAGCAAAAATGTGTCTAGTGTATTTCTTTTTTTGGACATGTTAAATTTTTGAAGCTCGTTCTTTGCAATACAAGAACGCTTCACCAATATAGTCTGATAATTGAAATGAGTAGATCGTCCAATAAAGGGAACTGATGAAGATGTGGAAATCCGAAACAACAGCCTTCTCAACCATTTTGGACAACAGTTTTGATTTTCCATAACATCATAATAAATAATGAGTAATGATAGGATCATATAGTCATAATTTCATTACATGTAATAGTGTACTATAATGTACTTCGTACAACAACAGTCTCGAATGCGCATCATAGATGATCAAAACATTTTGAAATAAAATTTTGACAAACTTTTCTATAGAAATAAATTTTTGACAAAAAAATTTTCTATAGAAATAAATTTTGACAAAATTTTCTATAGAAATAAAATTTTGTCAAAAGTTTGTTTGGAAGTCACAGACGACGGACGATATCGCTAGATCGACTCAGAAGTTTGCACCAAAACCAATATTTCGAAGCGGGACACAAGGAATGACAAAGAGAATTTCATCTTAAATGCATCCTTTGTGAAATTCTATACTTGTGTGGCTAGGAAACAATACCAACACTCATTCGTGTAAGGTCAAAATTTATGGAACCAGACAATCTTTTTTCAGTGTACCTAAACTGGCCTATCCTTGGATCCAAATAAACTTTGTTTCATGCAAGTATACTGTCGTTCTATAAACAGGGATATATGTAAGCATTCGTATTTCCTGTTTCGTTTTTTTATTTCACTACTAAATCATTTTATCCGCCTTGCAGGACATATTTCAGCGCTTCGACTACGCCGCAGTGCAAATCCAAATTGATTTCTGCACTGAGAATAAAAAATGTTGTAATTGCTGTCAACAAAGCTTACAATTTCCCCTTAGCAACACAGCTGAGAGAACTCCAGAATATTAACTTAAGTACAAATCGTTTATCTCAAAGCAGAAACGAGGAAATGTTGCTCTATTTCAAATGACAGTTGCTACTAAACAATAGAACGACCTTGAGTGAAAAATATTGACAATACTGGCGTTAGCTTGTCTGTCCCTCTTCTACTTTTTTATTGGAGTGTCAAGAATGCGTTCTTACAAAGCGAGTATTCAACATTGCGTATGGAACTAACTCAACCCCTAGCGAATGAACCAGGCAATGAAGGAATAGAAGTCAATAGTCACCAACCTTTAATAGAACAAAAACAGATAAATGTCTAGAATTTCTATGGAAACAAGTTTAAAAAAACCTGAAATCTGGTGGAGCCTACTCTCTTGGCCGGGACGAGTCCCAGGTATCCCTCCATAGGGTCCTATACAAAAAAACCGTATATCTCAGAACAGCATTAATGGAGCTGTAGTTAGGGTTAAAGAGGGAAATGAATCTGCAGCTGTTTTGATGCTGATTAAACACAAAAACATATATGTCATTTGCCCGGAGAGTAAACAACACAGTTTTTGGCCAGCGTGGAACAATGGTTAGCATACCCGCTTTGCATACAAGATTAGGTTAGGTGGCAGCCCAATGTATCAGACTATTCAGCCCATTGTGATACCACATTGGTGAACTTCTCTCTTATCACTGAGTGCTGCCCGATTCCATGTTAAGCTCAATGATAAGGGACCTCCTTTTTATAGCTGAGTCCGAACGGCGTTCCACATTGCAGTGAAACCACTTAGAGAAGCTTTGAAACCCTCAGAAATGTCACCAACATTACTGAGGGGGGATAATCCACCGCTGAAAAACTTTTTGGTGTTCGGTCGAAGCAGGAGTTGAACCCACGACCTTGTGTGTGCAAGGCGGACATGCTAACCATTGCACCACGGTTGCATACAAAGGACCATGGGTTCAACATGATAAGTTTCACGCCCACAAACCAGTATTTGCGGGAACCTTGAGACCACACGCATATGGATATGGTTGCCGCATACATTTAATGCTTATCTAAGGTATGTAATTGTCGCGAAAACCATGTATTTTGTTTTTATAAAAATAATTTTCGAGCGGAGAAAAATATATGTTGACAATAAGCATTTAAATGGTGCATTTAAATGCCGCAAACATGTTCTATTATTTAAATGATAGAATTTGCCATAAAGACCATGTATATTTTTTCGTGACCATTTAATTTTTTAACTTTTTTGCAGAGAAAAGAATTTTATAAAAAACATTGAGTATGTACACAGGATTTTCATTTTGCGCATCAGTCGCGTGTTGATTGTTGCTTGGAATAGACGGAGAATACTGAATTAATGTGTTTTGTGTTAATTTATTTATTCAGAAGAGGCACGTGGTTTTATGTGAACACAAAAAAGGAAAGTGTATTTGAAAAAAAATTACCTGGTTTTTGTTCTGCATTTTGCTTATGGTATAATTTATTTTTATTTACAGTTACATGATGCCTGCATTTTTAAATTTGATGGGCACGAAGTAAATATGGAATGATTACTTATTGTTGAAATTGAACCAAAATAGAGTGTGTAAAAATATGTGATGTTTGCTTGCACGACATTATAAATACAAATAAACAATGAATTAGTTTATAAATAAATAAAAACAAATAAATAAAGTTAATTTTGTGTTTTCTTTTCTCAACTGGCGTCCTTTTTTCGACGACGAAAAAAGTTTTTTCATAAAGATCAAAACATTTTAGGTTGTGACCATATTCTTTTAACTGGAAGAAAAACATTTTTACGAATACCATAACATTTTAGATCGTGACCATTATCTTTTAATGGAAACAAAATTCTTTTTAGCAATATAATAACATTTTAGATGAGGACAATTTTATATTTCTTAGAACCATGTTCACTGAGCCAACATGGTTGCAGGTGAAAATGTTACATGGTCGCCGCAAAAATAGCTCCTATCAATTATTGTGCTCTTCGAATATGATTGTGGCAATCATGTTTCTTCTCTGCGTGTAGCTGCTCCGAGGCAACAAGGGAAATGTAGTTTACATCGTATCGTTACTGGTGATGATAAGTGGAACAACTACCATAATTTTTTCATAGTTGTTTGAAGCACACTGAACAAAATATTTATTAAAATTGTGTCACCTAAATTTTAGGATGCGCAATTTACACAAATATTAAGTACAAATTTCTTTAAAATAACGACAGTTTAATTAAAAGAAAGTGTATAATATTCATAAAAGTTGAAGTAAACTTTAAACCTACTATTACCATACAAATTCCTACAATAAACTGTTAGTAAATTATTATGAATATAGGCATTAATTTGATTTTTTTTATTAAATTTAGGACATACGTTTTGGAAATTTACGTCCCTCCGTCTTTGAACTAACGCAAATTTTACTGAAAGTAAAGCAAAACATTTACGATTTAAAGAAATCGTCGTTAAATTAAATGAAATATTTAGAGTTACGAAAAAACAAAAAACGCTTCAATTATAGGCTAAGGCTTATTTTGAAGATTCTGTATCTTTGGTTTCAAGTATTTTGGAACTGAGAAAATATTTTTACATCGAAGTATATGTTATAATTTGGATTGTTAAAATGGCATTTGTTTGAAAATTCCACAAATGAGATCTGTATCCTAATCGCTCGCTCGCTCGCTCGCCTGATAGTTGACAGATTAATTTCAGTGATATTTCATTTTATTGTTGATAAGCTTAAAAGCATATTGATATATTGTGTAAGGAAATAAATTGATTCTTGAAGGAATTCAAGCGTGATCATGTGTTTGCTATATTTGGCTGAAAGACTTCCACTATCGTTAGAGCCCTCCAACATTTAAATGTAAATAATTTTTTTCATTCTCCTGCCGTGATACTGACAATGTTGCATCGTGGACGAAAAAACGGTAACAACACCAAAAATGTTCTGAAAAGTGTACACTGAAAAAATTGTTGTCGTGAAGCCAAAGATTTCATGCCCTTAAAATACGAATTCGAATTTAGCTTCGAATAAAAGATTCACTTTTCTTATATAAACGTATTTTTTTTGTCCAAAAGTCGATAAACTTTTCAATGAAGTCGTTTTGTCCATATAGTTATGTGATGCGACTTAATAAGAGTTATCGTAACAAGAAAGATTTTTTTGGCTAAGGTCAACATGTCTTTTCATACTTGAAAAAATCTTCAAAACCAATCAAATCGTCTCTAAATTTTGTAACTTTTTTCATCTTGGCTACAAAGCTAAAAAAGAAGATGCTTTGCAACAAACATAGCACAATCTTTACTTGTAGTCAAGTCTAATTTTTGAAATTTAAGTTGAAAGAAGAAAAAGTTAACAAGTTAAAAATTTGTTTCCTAGAATCAAGTATTCAAAATTTAAAAAATTTAAAAGAGAATTGAGTGTTAAAGATATCCTTACTTTAATTTTCCGCTTCTTTGGCTGCGAATTAATACCAAAATCATTAGTGCAACGACAAAATTTTTGGAAACGGGCATGTTTTTTCAGTGTAGGCCATCTCGATAAGTAGTTGGAATGTTATGTCTTGGTGTCATATCATGAGTGTGCAAAGGCGTTCTGTTATGGTACCAGCTGACCCAGGTTTCAACCCCGGTCGGATTGAAAAAGTTGTTTAAATTGTAAAAATTAGATAATTAGAATATCAAAGTGTACTAAAACTATTGATAAAAATAAAAGTGTATTGAATATTTATACCCTTCACCACTACTGTGGTACTGGGTATAATAAGTTTGTGCATTTGTATGTAACGCCAAGAAGGAAAAATCTCAGACCCATCGTTTAGTATACCGATCGTCTTAGAATTAAATTCTGAGTCGATTTTCGAGTCGATGTCCGTCTGTCTGCATATGTAATTTTGTGTGCAAAGTACAGCTCGCAGTTTATGCCCGATCGTCCTCAAAGACAATCGCTATTGATTTTGAAAAAAATGGGTTCAGATTTAGATATAGCTGCCATATATATTTATCACCGATCTGGTCATAATTGACGTATTTATCAACGTATTTTCTTAAAATTTCGTACAGCAAAATGGTTTACGGTTCTCGTAAAATGTGCAAAATATCAGCTAGATCGGTTCAGATTTAGATATAGATCTCATATATATCTTTCGTCCGATTTGCACTTATATGGCCACAAAAACCAGAGTTTTGCCCTGATTTGCTTCAAATTTTGCACAAGGAGTGCGTTTAATAGTATCGTTAAGTGTGCCAAATTTGGTTAAAATCAGTTCTGATTTAGATATAGCTCCCATATATATCTTTCCTCCCATATATATCTTTATATGGCCTCACAAGCCAGAGTTTTGTCCTGATTTGCGTTTAATAGTATCGTTAATTGCGCCAAATTTAGTTGAAATCGGTTCAGATTTAGATATAGCTCCCATATGTCTTTCGCCCGATATGAACTTATATGGCCAAAGAAGCCAGAGTTTTACCCTAATTTGCTTGAAATGTTGCACTAGGAATACCTTTTAATAGTGTAGCCAAGTGTGGTAAATTTCATGGAAATCGGTTCAGATTTAGATATAGCTCCCATATATATCTTTCGACCGATTTGGACTAATATGACCACAGAGCCAAAAGTTTTACTCTGATTTACATGAAATTTTGCAGAGGGAGTAGAATTAACATAGTAACTATGCATGCGATTGAAATAGGTTTAGATTTCGATATAGCTTCCACATATATGTTTTTCCGATTTAGGCAAAAATTACCACTGCTAAGTCGTAAACTTGTAAAAATTACTCAAATTTTCCTATTACTCTAATACACGTCTATCGACCGACAAATCATAAATACGCTTTTGCGAAGTTGCTCAAAATTGGTTCAGATTTAAATGTTTCTCATATTTTTTAGTAACATTGTGCTTCTCCAGAACTAAAATTTAAACCGGCTGATGTCCTGATTTAAATTTTAGACCTAGAGATTTTGTAGAAGTACAACAAATTGTCTCCAAATCGGTTAAGATATAAATATTTGTATATGGGAATGTAAACCTTCATGAATGAGTTGAGATGGTAACACAAATTTTGGTCTACAAAGTGGTGAAGGGTATAATATAGTCGGCCCCGCCCGACTTTAGACTTTACTTACTTGTTTTTTTTTTTTTTTTAGTTTTATACCCTCCACCATATGATGGGGGGTATATTAACTTTGTCATTCCGTTTGTAACACATCGAAATATTGCTCTAAGACCCCATAAAGTATATATATTCTGGGTCGTGGTGAAATTCAGAGTCGATCTAAGCATGCCCGTCCGTCTGTTGAAATCACGCTAACTTCAAAACCGAAACAAGCTATCGACTTGAAACACGGCACAAGTCGTTGCTATTGATGTAGGTCGGATGGTATTGCAAATGGGCCATATCGGACCACTTTTACGTATAGCCCCCATATAAACCGACCCCCAAATTTGGCTTGCGGAGCCTCTTAGAGAAGCAAATTTCATCCGATCTGGTTGAAATCCGTGGTGTTAGTTTATGACCTCTAACACCCATGCAAATATTGGTCCATATCGGTCCATAATTATATATAGCTTCCATATAAACCGATCCCCAGATTTGATCTCCGGAGCCTCTTGGAGGAGTAAATTTCGTCTGATCCCGTTGAAATTTGGTACGTGGTCTAAGTATTTAGTCTTTAAAAACCATGCCAAAATTGGTCCATAGCGGTCTATAGTTATAGATAGTCCCCAGATAAACCTATCCCCAATCACACAAAATTCGGTCCATATCGGTTCATAATTGTATATAGATAGCTTCTTTATAAAACGACCCCCATATTTCAATTCGTCTTTCTAATTACCGCGCAAAACTTCATATCCGTTGGGTCAAGAACTGAATTATATATGAATTATATTGTGGATGACAGTCTTACACAGAAAAAAATTTCCGTAGTTAAACTAACGATAAATTTAATTTATTTTTATTGGAAAAAATTTATTTGCTTGTAGTTATATTTTATTATTTTTATCGAAATTTTCCACAGCTTAATGTAATCTTACTTTTTTTTAAGTATGTCTCAAAAATTTTATGAACTAAACATGAGTATAAAGTTCAATGACTGTACACATAAGTTCAATATGAACTAAATCAAAAGAAGATTTTCGTACGATTCCCAAAAATAGTAAGAATGAACTACTGTATGGTTAAAATGGTCATGATTTGGCGCCAATGATTTTCTTCTTTACTTTTAGTTAATTTCTTCTTCTTGGAGATGATGTATTTTCGTGAACTGCAGTTAAAAATACAACGCTTTGTGGAAATCTCAAAATGTGGAGTAAAATTTAGTTCAATTTTCGTGCGAGGTAGTTCATTCTTCCTATAAAACAGTTCACTGTTTTTCGGTGTAAGTAGAAGTTTCTACTCAATCCATGGTGGAGGATATATAAGATTTGTCCTGGCCGAACTTACGGCCGTATATACATGTTTTTTTTTAATTTCTTCATTCAAATGAACTTCAAAGGCACAACTTCGGAACCAAGTGCTTCCGTCGTATGACAAGCTCATGGAGATGATCCAAGTTTGCACTACTTCCGGATCACAAATTAGAGTTCCAACTTTTTTGGAAGCTATTTGTTTTGCTGGGATTCCAACCGGACACAGCACCATCGCACTCAACACGCGTTTAGGAGCCACCGTGGTGCAATGGTTAGCATGCCCGCCTTGCATACACAAGGACGTGGGTCCGACCAAAAAATTTTTTCAGCGGTGGATTATCCCACCTCATCCACCTTTCTGAGGGTTTCAAAGCTTCTCTAAGTGGTTTCACTGCAATGTGGAACGCCGTTCAGACTCGGGTATAAAAATGAAGTCCCTTGTCGTTGAGCTTAACATGGAATCGGGCAGCACTCAGTGATAAGAGAGAAGTTCACCAATGTGGTATCACAATGGACTGAATAGTCTAAGTGAGCCTGATACATCAGGCTGCCAACTAACCTAACCTAACACGCGTTAACCAAGAATTACTTAAAAAGGAGGTTCCTCCTCAACCCTCAGAATTAGTGGTATTTCGTATAGGTCTACTACTTTACCTCAGCAAAACACATCATAGAATTGTTTCATACACACATTCCAAACAAATGCTTTGGAACCTATAACGAACTATAAGTTTGGCCTCTAAGCGATTTAAAGTCAAACAGAAAAGAAAGGCAATAACAGCATCTATAAAAAAACTCACAAAGTAAAACAAAACAAGTTTCGATTCTATAACAGTCGTAATGGCTTTCCATCATTCATGGTATCTGGAAGTACCATACGTTATGATTGAAATTGTTCGTCATAGATACCACTTTGGTCGTTAGGGTGGTGGCTAAGAGCGAGAAAACGGATTGCTTTTCTGTTTCATGAGAAAAGTGAAACCAGAACTATTGAAAATAGATGAACGACATTTTTTATTGAACACATGGACATGAAGTTAATTTAATAAGATTTACTGGTGATTGAACAATATCAAGTTTTATAAATTTGCAAATTTTTAGTTTAAAAATTCTTATTACACTTTATGGGAGTTGAAGTGCTAAACCAAATTTCAATTATTACAGATTTTTACCAGAGACTAAATTAAAGTAAATCAAACATCTATAGAATCAAAAGACAAATTCAACTCCGGTATTTGATTTCGTAAATCTCATATGTTTATCAATCCATAACCGATCATACCTTATGGTGGAGCTGGAATTTGTAAACCTCTAGACATTTTGCAAAACCAGTCCAATACGGATTAGTATTAGAAGAATTAGTAAGTACTGCTACTGCTATGATTGCTAGGTTCAAGTCATTCCCAAGAACTTGTTCGGTATGACGCGACATGTGTCCTAATGTCAATTTAGCTATAATCCAAGAATACAAGAAAACGGTTTGCACTTTTGCTACAAAACAGGTATTTCACACCCACTTCGCCGTTAATAAAAGTGGACCACTTACAATCAACAATCTCCAGAGGCTATTATGATTCATACCTTACATTTCCCAGTAGAGAATTGTCAAATGAAACAATGTCCTTCAAAATATAATTTTCAAGTTTGGTCATGTGATTTAACCCAAAGGCATGAATAAGAATGCAAAGTTTTACAATTTAGGTACTTAAGGACAGATCAAAAAATGTGAAGGACAGATCAAAAAATGTGTACGTGGTGAACTAAACCAAGTGGTACTAAATTCGAGCAGAAAACCTAATTTTAAATGGGCTTTTCTAAAGATAGATGTAAACCATATCACTGACGTTCAATATAAGCATTGATCTCAAATTCATTCGTGAGATGTTGGCAAGCCTACTAAAACCAGCTAGAAAAGGCTAAAGTCGGGCGAGGTCGACTATGTTCGGCCAGGCCGAAGCTTATGTACCCTCCACCATGGATTGCGTAGAAACTTCTACTGAAGACTGTCATCCACAATCGAATTACTTGGGTTGCGGTAACAATTGCCGATGGCAAGGTATCTTAAAACTTCCTAACACCGTAATATATACCACATAGTCCATACGTGGAATATATTAAACTAAAAAAGGCCGATTAAATACGTATATAATTAAGTTTAAAGTTTCTATAGAAATAAAATTTAGACAAAATAAAATTTTGACAACATTTTCTGTAAAAGTAAAATTTGGAAAAAATTTTCTATAGAAATAAAATTTTGATAAAATTTTCTATAGAAATAAAATTTTGACAAAATTTTCTATAGAAATAACATTTTGACAATGTTTTCTATAAAAATAAAATTTTGGTAGATTATTTTTGGCTCGAGCGGCAACCATGATTATGAACCCGATCGGATGAATTTTGCTCCTCCAAGAGGCTCCGGAGGTCAAATCTGGGGATCGGTTTATATGGGGGCTATATATAATTATGGGCTGATGTGGACCAATTTTTGCATGGTCATTAGAGAACATATACAAACACCATGTACCAAATTTCAGCCGGATCGGATGAAATTTGCTTCTCTTAGAGGCTCCGCAAGCCAAATATGGGGATCGGTTTATATGGGGGCTATATATAATTATGGACCGATGTGGAGCAATTTTTGCATGGTTCTTAGAGTCCATATACTAACACCATGTACCAAATATCAGCCGGATCGGATGAAATTTGGTTCTCTTAGAGGATCCGCAAGCCAAATCGGGGGATCGGTTTATATGGGGGCTATATGTAATTATGGACCGATATGGACCAATTTCTGCATGGTTGTTAGAGACCATATACTAACACCATGTACCAAATTTCAGCCGGAGCGGATGAAATTTGCTTCTCTTAGAGCAATCGCAAGCCAAATTTGGGGGTCCGTTTATATGGGGGCTATACGTAAAAGTGGATCGATATGGACCAATTTTTGCATGGTTGTTAGAGACCATATACTAACAACATGTACTAAATTTCAGCTGGATCGGATGAAATTTGCTTCTCTTTGAGGGTCTGTAGCCCAAATTTGGGGCCCGTTTATATGGGGGCTATACGTAAAAGTAGACCGATATGGCCCATTTGCAATACCATCCGACCTATATCAATAACAACTACTTGTGCCAAGTTTCAAGTCGATAGCTTGTTTTGTTCGGAAGTTAGCGTGATTTCAACAGACGGACGGACGGACATGCTCAGATTGACTCAGAATTTCACCACGACCCAGAATATATATACTTTATGGGGTCTTAGAGCAATATTTCGATGTGTTGCAAACGGAATCCTATGGAGGGTATAACAATTCTGATTCTATCACGAAGTTAATTGATCCAATTAATTTTTTAATTGAAATGTTTCAATCACGAAAATGATGAGTTTTAATTGGGCATAAAAAAATATTTGATTAAAAAATTAATTGATTTCATTCGAAAATTTCAACTTTTTAATTGGAAATATCTTTGTGATATTTTTTGTGTGTATACACCCTCAAAAATATGAAAAACAGTCTTTTTCGTCCGTGTAGACCAAAACTTTTGATACCATCTGAAGTCCTTGTGGGAACACTCAAATTTGTTTTTCGGCCAATGACCTGGGACAAAGCGCAATGTTAGAAACCAAATAAGGGAAATATTTAAATCTAAAGCCAGTTTTATATAATTTTCATAATAGTACATTTATAATTTATAGCGCGATAGATATTCTTAGATGTATAGGTAGATTTGACTCAATTTTAAAATTTTTTCGACTATGAACCACCGATCTTACAAGAAAATGGGCCAGATCTAGCCAAGATAGGTGGTGAACTGTGGATTTGGGATAATATTTGGCCAAGTCAGGCGATATTTATACCAATCGGAGACATAAATAAATCTTAATCGATTTTGTGGAAAGTCTAATAATTCAATTCAATCATCGTTTATATTTTGTATCAAATATGGGTATTCTGGGCCTATTTGCCTATATCGGAAGAAAATATATATAGATGCTTTAACTGTATGTGAACCGATTTGGATCAAATTCGACACATTTAAATGGAATATTATATATACTCTCCATGAGTCTGCTATCGAACAAACATATGTATATGGGAATTATATTTAAATCTGAATCAATTTTGACCAAGTTGGCACACAATGCTAAAATGTTAGCTGTACTCTCAGTGAAGAATTTCAGAATTTTTGGAATGAAACTTTGTCTGCCGTAGTCATATTTGGTATACATAGTTAGAATGCAAATTCTACTATCTCTTCAACATTTCAGGTAAATCATATTTAGTAAACATCACAAAACTTTATATCAGGGCTAAACTATGGGCTATGGGGATATACCAAAACATGGACCGAGACACACCATATTCGGAATCTAAAATACCTCTAGATCTTCAATCTCATGCAAATCGAATACAAATTGTGGTGTCTGGAAGGCCTAGAAGTCAAATCGGGAATTCGGTCTATATTGCGTTGTCTAGAAAACCAAGGAGTACAATCAGGAGATCAATCCATATGAGGACTATAGAAAACCATGGACAGAAACACAGAACACTTTGCTTAAATATGGACCGATATACACCATATTCGGAAGATCTATTTGTAAACCTAAAATACATCTAGATTTTGAATTTTAGGTAAATCGGATAAAAATTGCTGTATCTAGAAACCCAAGGAGTCAAATGGGGAGATCGGTTTATATGAGGGCGATACCAAACCGAGGACCGACCGAACATACAATATTTAGCACACTTATTTCCAAAAATACATTTAAATTTCCATCTTCTGGCGAATCGGATAAAAATTACCGTGTCTAGAACAGGGCTCGACTCCGGCTCCAGCATTTCTTATTAGCCTCGACTCCGACTCCGGAGTCGACTCCAGGTGGTGTACCTAAATCTCATTTTAACAGTATTCCAATTGTAATTTTAAGGTGTAGTGTTCCAAAAATAGACCGATATCATATAAGTATTCTATTTTGCCATATGGGTTTATATTTGGACATATAACTCTAATTTTAATTTTTGATACGACTCGACGACAAATCTCAGCATTTTAAGAATGTAAAGAACTCTACATTAGATAGGGTCACGGCCTAAAGGAAAAAAAAAGTTGATGCGGTCACCCCCCAATTTTGTAGCATATTCGAAGACAATTTTGAAATTTCGCAAAACCCGTATAAGATAGAAATTACCTTATTTTCGGTCTTAAAATCCTATTTTTTTATAATTTTTTTAGTATATACGAACACAAAATAGTGATAATAGAACATAGCTAAAATGACTTAGGCCATGACTTACAATATTAACCATAACTTTTGATAGAAATGTCCAATTTTGAACTTTTGACATCAATCCGAATAAAAAACAGCGAACTCCATCAAAATATGCTAAGTCGACTTAGCGTACTCTGGAATGAGGGCATCGATATGTAGGTGCTATATCACAAAATTGTCTTGTATGACCCATCTTAGGTTCTACTGCTATATTGCCTTAAAATTTTACCTATATCAAGAGCATATATAGCGTTAAAAATCGATAGTTTAATATGTTACAAATGGACTATAAAATTGATAAATTCAGCCAATTTTCTAGTAAAACCTACTTTTTATATCACCGTAAAATTTGATACGAGTGTAAATTAGAAAAATAATTTTTGTAAATTAATTCCATGCATATGTGATTTGAAGAATTTCCTTAACCAGCTTTGAGGTTTAATGATTTCAAATGCCAAAGAGAGTTAAGTTTTCAGTTAAACCAAATGATCCAAATAGATCTATAACATATATATAAACAAAAATTACATTTTGAATTATACAAAATGGGACAGTTTTTTGTATTGCTCAATCGGGAAATTTTAAATTCCCTAAATTACTAAATTACTTTTAAACATTTCATTTTTAATTTGATAACAACCAATTGACAGTGTAAGTTATGAAAGGAATATAAAACCAATTTCAAATTTCAAATTAAAATTTCATAAACACACTCTCATAATCCTGAAATCCAGTACTTCGTTTTTCGTTGTTTGATTAAAAACCCAATCGAATCTAATTTGTCGAAATATTTCTTTAGTTACAAAGATATAGTGATTTTCAAATTTTGTTTCGTCGGAGTCAAGCAAAATTTATACGACTCCGGCTCCGACTCCAGCAAAATCTTCAGACTTCGACTCCGACTCCACAACCTTGGTCTAGAAGCTCAAGGAGTCGGGAAGACGGGAGATGGGTATATATGGGGGCTTTATCAAAACCTGGACTGATATAGCCCATCTTCGAACTTGACCTGCGTACAGACAAATATGTGCCAAATTTAAGGACAATAGCGCATAACAAAATACAAGTAAGCATACATTCAGTTTTGCACTTTATACATAACTAATACATTAAAAGCAAATATTTTAGTATTTTTCCCATTGTCCTTTATTTCTGTGTACGGTTTTAACTCGTCTTGATATACTAGTGATCATATTCCTTCTCTGCGTATATAGGATTAGTCCCTGGTGTGTATGGACCAGTCCCAGTTCTTACACCCAGAGAAGGAATATGATCACCTCAAACCATCCAAAAATAACATTTTGCTCTTGGAAAATGGTTGAGGTGATCATATTGCTTCTCTGGGTATATGAAATCGTATGAAAGACACCTGTAACATTAACATGGGCAAATAACATGACGGACACACGCACAGAAAAAACATGTTTGGACATGGTTGCCGCATCCATTTAATGCTTATCTAGAGTAGGTAATTCTCGCGAAAACCATGTATTTTGTCTTTGTAAAAATCATTTTCGAGCGGATAAAAATATATGTTGGCAATAAGCTTTTAAATGGTTCTCAAATGCCGCACATGTTCTACTATTTAAATTATAAAATTTGATACCATTACATGGTCGGGAAAATCATGTTGCAGAGAAAAAGGTATTTTTATAGGTTACGTATAGAATGTCTAGAGCCATTATATGACCATAAAGACCATGTACATTGTTTTCGTGACCATTTAATTTTTTGGCAGCGACAAGAATTTTACAAAAACATTGAGCAGGTGTGTTGATTGTTTCTTGGAATGGACGGAGAATGCGGAATTACTGTGTTTTGTGTTAATTTATTTATTCAGAAGTGGCACGTGGTTTTATGTGAATACTAAAAAGGAAAGTGTAATTGAAAAAATTTACCTGTTTTTTGGTCTGCTTGTTGATATATGGTATAATTTATTTTTAATTGCATTTACATGATGTCTGCGTTGGTACATTTGATGGGCACAAAGTAAATATGGAATGATTACTTAATGTTGAAATTGAACCAAAATAGAGTGTGTAAAAATATGTGATGTTTGCTTGCACGGCATTATAAATACAAGTAAACAATGAATTAGTTTATAAATAAACAAAAACAAATAAATAAAGTTAATTTTGTGTTTTCTTTTCTCAAATGACGTCCTTTTTTCGACGACGAAAAAAGTTCTTTGATAAAGATCAAAACATTTTAGGTTGTGACCATGTTCTTTTAACTGGAAGAAAAACATTTTTGACGAATACCATAACATTTTAGATCGTGACCATTGTCTTTTAATGGAAACAAAATTCTTTTTATCAATATAATAACATTTCAGATGAGAACAATTTTATTTTTCTTAGAACCATGTTCACTAAGCCAACATGGTTGCAGGGGCAAATGTTACATGGTTGCCACGAAAATAGCTCCTACCATTTCTTTTTATCAATATAATAACATTTCAGATGAGAACAATTTTATTTTTCTTAGAACCATGTTCACTAAGCCAACATGGTTGCAGGGGAAAATGTTACATGGTTGCCGCGAAAATAGCTCCTACCATATTATTTTGCTCTTCGAATATGATTGTGACAATCATGTTTTTTCTCTGCGTGTAATGAGTCCATGAAGTAAAATAAATTGGCTTTAGTGAAATAGAGGGTTCACCTTTTTGTTTTGAGTGTATGCGTATTGTGTATTCTGGTCCATATTTTCATCTCCAATTTTGTCGTTTTTAGCATTTACAGGTCAAAATTTTGATATTTTCCAAAATTTACTATTCTATTACAATTATAAAAAATGCAGTTGAATCCCAACTATTTGGTAAGCTAAGCCATGAATGTCACAATGATTACCTCACTATTAAAATATAAACATTTAAAATAAATTGTATTTGTTTGCATTCGGCAATAATTTGAAGCAATTACCCATTGAGTTGTCGACAATATCAGCTTGGTTAGCTTCCTATTATTAATTTATATATAGAGTTTTATGCACTATGAGTGGCCCTAGACTATTTCAGCGAACACTTAGCGTAATTAATGAGCACTTCGTAATTGATTCGCTATGCAAACATCAATTGATGCAATTTAATAAATTAATAGTTCAACAGAAGCAAATATTATCACATATACTATTTAGATTAAAATATCAGCATCATAAGTTGATATTTTTGTCCAAAATAAACAGAATATGTAAATAAAATATGTGAAATATGTACATACTTAAATAAATAAAAATGAAAATAATTTTAAGTGCTACAAACTGGGTTGCAATTGAATTATGGCATAATGTAACTTAACAAAATTATTTAAGATGTCCCGTGTATAATCGGAGGGTATACGGGGAAACTGCTCTCATATGAAAGATTGCATTCGAATATATTTTTATTTCAATGACAAAGAACTCTGCTCATGGGTGCATTGGTAGAAAAACCTTCCTTATTTTAAATATAGGACATAAAAAATTAGCAATTGAAACAAATTCGTAATGTTAAAGTAAAGGGGGAGAATCGGGACGAAAGTTGCAAAGTGATTGGTGGTTAGGAGATGCTTTGACCGATGTCTTCAGGGAAGTGGACTGTAATTGGTGATGGTCGAAAACGGCGAAGAACTTCAATGAAAAGAAGAGAGGATCAATGCTGGAAACCCTTGCCGGACATAATATCTCACGTAAAAGATATTATGGGCAAATAAGTGTGAAATAACAAGTATATACAGCAGTAAGTTCGGCCGGGCCGAATCTTAAATACCCACCACCATGAATCAAATATTAGGGTTTTCTTTGAAATTTCAGGGGGTTTGAGGACAGATCAAGCAGAGCAGTTCAACCAGTACACTTCCCGAAGATAAATTTAAAGATTTTACCAATGAAGACTATATCAGATTCTGGATTAATAAGAACCATTTTTGTTTGAGTTTTAGAGGAATCATTAACAACTCTTCTAAGTGTGCAAGAAAACATGGACCGGTCCATCAACATTTTCGGCACACCTCTTTATGTTCCTAAAATAAATCTAGATTTCCAATTTCAGGCAAATTGGATGAAAACTACGGTTTCTATAAGCCCAAGAAGTAAAATCGGGAGATCGGTCTATATGGGGGCTATACCAAAACATGGACCGATACTCACCATTTTCAGCACACCTCTTGATAGTCCTAAAATACCTCTAGGTTTCCAATTTCAGGCAAATTGGATAAAAACTACGATTTCTATAAGCCCAAGACCCAAATCGGGAGGTCGGTTTATATGGGGACTATATCAAAACCTGGACCGATATAGCCCATCTGCGAACTTGAACTGCCTGCAGACAAGAGAGTTTGTGGAAAATTTCAGCACGATTGCTTCATTATTGAAGACTGTAGCGTGATTACAACAGACAGACAGACGGACATAGTTATATCGCCTTAGAATTTCTCCCTGATCAAGAATATATATACTTTATATAGTCGGAAATCGATATTCCGATGAGTTACAAACGGGATGACAAACTTATTATACCCCCGTCACCATTCTATGGTGGTGGGTATAAGAAGAGAGTAAGAATTAGGCTTTATGTTTGGTTTATTGGGATGATTTGTGTGCTCAGTGTGTAAGTCTTTGAAGTAAGTGTGAGTTAAAAGTTCAAGTACCATCCGCGAAACATTTTATAAATAATTTAATAATTCACAATAGAGAACAGTGTGTTTACAACTATAAAATTCATGATAATTATTCTATTCGCTATCGTGTAGTGGACTCAATGCAGTGGTATACTGCAGAGGTAAAATCAAGTATAGCCCCTACTTATAGATATGTGTGTGTATCACAATCCAGCTAAAAACGCGTCGCCAAAAAGTATTGATAATTTTCGTTTTTTATCCGGAATGACTATGGTATGAGCTCATAATGACTATTGTATGAGCTGTCATGATGCGGAGGAAAAAGAATCAATTAAACACCTCTTGTGTGAGTGTCCTGCATTTTGTGTAAAGCGCAAGCAACTTTTAGGAGCATATAGCTTCAGATTACTGGCGGATCTGGAAAACGTTAACTTAAGCAGTCTGCTAATGTTTTTAGAACAATCTGGTTGGTTCAGCGAAGAAAAATAATCGAGAAGGTTCAGCGGTTAAAACTAGAAGTGTCCATATGTAATAGATACTTTTAGTTAATGTGGTATCACAATGGGCTGAATAGTCTAAGTGAGCCTGAATCTTAATCGGGCTGCCACTTTAACCTAACCTAACCTATCCGGCAGTGGTGCACAATTGGCGCAGTAGCGATGAATTTAACATGGGCTTGTAATAGGACGGATGTCTACCATTTCAACAGCCTTTACACTGAATTTTCATCACTTTTTAAGGTGAGATAAGAATTCAGTGTTTTGGATGTGAATTGAAAAATTGATATTTTGTGATATTTTGCCAAATATATAATATTGGAAAATTTCAAACATTTGTCTATAATAGCTTTATCATTTTTCGCTAAAATTTGTATAATTTTTTTATTTATTTATTTATTTCATATTTATATTTATAAGTAAATTACAAGCATTAAGGATAAAGCTATGACAACGGAGGTCTTAAGCTTTAAATATAATTTTTTTAATTCTTAACTTATTTGAAAAAAAGTTAAAATTGCCCATTAAAAATATGAAACAGCGAGTTATAAAAAAATGAATGAACAGGTTGGCTGATAAGTCCCCGGTCTGGCACATAGATAGTGTCGCTAGTATTAAATGCATATTATTTTTATATAGTACCAACCTTCAAATGATTCGTGTCAAAATTTGACGTCTCTAAGTCAATTAGTTTGTGAGGTCTTTTGTGAAGCAATTTTTGTTATTGTGAAAAAAATGGAAAAAAAATGAATTTCGTGTTTTGATAAAATACTGTTTTCTGATGGGAAAAAATACGGTGGAGGCAAAAACTTGGCTTGATAATGAGTTTCCGGACTCTGCCTCAGGGAAATCAACAATAATTGATTGGTATGCAAAATTCAAGCGTGGTGAAATAAGCACGGAGGACGGTGAACGCAGAGGACGCCCGAAAGAGGTGGCTACCGACGAAAACATCAAAAAAATCCACAAAATGATTTTGAATGGCCGTAAAATGAAGTTGGTCGAGATAACAGAGGCCTTAAAGATATCAAAGGAACGTGTTGGTCATATCATTCATCAATATTTGGATATGCGGAAGCTCTGTGCAAAATGGGTGCCGCGCGAGCTTACATTTGACCAAAAACAACAACGTGTTGATGATTTTGAGCGGTGTTTGCTGCTGCACGGATGAAAAAGACTGTTTTTCATATGTTTGGCTATAAACATTATATGTTTGGAACACAAATTTTTACACACAATATTTTTGAGTGCAAGCATATAATGTTCATAAACTAGCATAACATGTTTGGAACATATATGTTAATATGTTAGAACATATTATATTTGGGACATAAAATGTTTGTAAATATAATATGCTTGGATGCAAACATATATTAATTTAGAAATAGCCTATAAACATATATGTGTTTAGTAGCTCGGAGCGCTATTTAAGAGGGAGCGATATTGAATTAAGTTGGTGGTTGTTGCTTGTTATTACAAAATTAACATTTTATTTTTCCTTGGGCAATTGATCAGCTACTTCCTTGATCCTTACAAACTGTGTGGTCCGCTGTTCGAATCCCCGTCCGGCAAAAGGTAAAATTAAAATAATCATACAATTGAATAATTTCTTCTACAATGTTTGTATTACAGAAAAAGGTGCTAAGAACTAAAAAATCTCGTGGAAGTGAGAAAGATGTGGGGGAATATACAATTGGGCAGAAACAAAATTTTGAGCATTCAGGTCGAAAACCTATGTTGTTAGCACCTATATTACTTGTTTATTTTCATTATTCATTATGATTGTAAATATATAAATAAATAAATAAAATTTTGAGCACAATATTGTTTGGGAGAATTTTTTTAAGCATATAATATTTTTGGGTGCAAAATGCTTCCAAACATATTATATGTTCACAAAATAACATATTGTTTTTTGGAAGACAACATTATTGAATTTGGATGCAAAAATACAAAATGTTTGGAACTTAGACTACCCAAACATATATTGTTTAGACCAATATGCTTTCAAACATATTATATATTGGAAGAGATCAAACATATAAATGTTTGGGTAATACCCAAAAATGTATATGCTTGAAGCAAAATATGTTTGGGAGTATATGTTACAGAAGCGATTTTTTATGAGGGTGTGTTAACTCGTAATATACCCGAGTTTTTCCATCGATATGTGACAATGGATGAAACATATCTCCATCACTACACTCCTGAGTCCAATCGACAGTCGGCTGAGTGGACAGCGACCGCTGAAGCGTCTTCGAAGCGTGGAAAGACTCAAAAGTCCGCTGGCAAAGTAATGGCCTCTGTTTTTTGGGATGCACATGGAATAATTTTTATCGATTATGTTGAGAAGAGAAAAAGCATCAACAGTGACTATTATATAGCGTTATTGGAGCGTTTGAAGGTCGAAATCGCGGCAAAACGGCCCCATATGAAGAAGAAAAAAAGTATTGTTCCACCAAGACAACGCACCGTGCCACAAGTCATTGAGAACGATGGCAAAAATTCATGAATTGGGCTTCGAATTGCTTCCCCACCCACCGTATTCTCCAGACCTGGCCCCCAGCTACTTTTTCTTGTTCTCAGACCTCGAAAGGATGCTCGCAGGGAAAAAAAATTTGGCTGCAATGAAGAGGTGATCGCCAAAACTGAGGCCTATTTTGACCGAAGGAGTACTACCAAAATGGTATCAAAAAATTGGAAGGTCGTTATAATCGTTGTTTCTCTATGTTGAATAATTTGCAAGTTTTTCGAGATTCATAAAATATTTGGATGTACGGAATTTGAGGAAGATATGTTGATATACACGCCAATTATGACCAAATCGGTGAAAAATATATATGGTAGTTATATCTAAATTTGAACCGATTTTTTCCAAAATAGGGATCGTCTTTGAACCGAAACAGGACCCTATACCAAATTTTAGGACAATCGGACTAAAACTGCGAGCTGTAATTTGCACACAAAAATACACCAACAGACAGACGCACACAAAAATACACAATAAGCCGATCCGTATACTAAAAGGTTGGTCTATGGTTACTCCTTCTTGGCGTTACATACAAATGCACAAACTTATTATACCCTGTACCACAGTAGTGGTTAAGATTACAAACATGTATTGAACTAAATAACGTGGTAAATGCAACATTTGGTATGACGCAAGCCAATTTCCTATCTTCCTCAAATCTATAATCTTTGATTTGGACACCCGTCTTTGTATCTGAGTTGGCTGAGACTCAAAATCTAGAGATATGGTGCGTATCAGCGTTGCCATACCGTATATTTTTCCAAAACAGGACCGAAATTTCCACCAGCGGACCAATTTTCAAATTTCGAAGAAAAAGCCTCAATTGTTTGTCCTTTGTTTCTATTAGACTATGTTACACTGGTCCATATTTTGCCTCCATGTAAACCGACTTTACTTGTTTAGAGAATACAATCCGTAATTTTCATCCGATTTCCTGTAGTTTTGTCATCGGTGGTGTGTAAGATTTAAGGCCGAACATACGAAGGAATATAAGAGAGTACACTTTAAAAAGCTATTGAAATGGTCAACATAAAAAAGCCAAAGATCCAACAACTCTGCTTTATGAAAAAAAAAACGTTTCATAAATATGAATACGGTGATAATTTCAATATTTTCAAATATTTCTGTTCGTGGTTCGTTGAAAATGGTAACCCAATTTGTATTTTTGGAAAAACTATTGAGTATGAAAACTGAAATTAAAGTAAACAAATTAAAATTCTATATGGAAAATTTAATCAAGCAATGAAAATGGACAAAAATCGACCAAATTCCACTTGGTCCGATCATCCGACCAATTTTAAAAATTAAAATTTTTTGAACCAATATAGGTCCAATGAGACCATAATGGCAACGCTTGTGTGTATCGATCCATGTTTTGGTATAGCCCCCAAATAGACCTTTCTCCCGAATTGACTTGAGACCATTAAGTCAATTCGGGAGAAAGACATCCCCAAATTTTTATCCGTTTTGGCTAAAATTCCAAATATATAGATATTTTAGGACCACAAATACACCCTTAAAAAAACGGTTCTGTAACATATACCCCAAACACATTTTGCTTCAAGCATACATATTTTCAGGATTGGTGCAAACAAAATATTGCTTGTATTATTCAAATATACTATGGTTCACCTTACGACATACACTAGTAGTAAAAAATTTTAATGAAATTTTCATTGTGTAGATATATTTTTAAGGGTTTAAAGTTGGTTACTTCCATTATTTTACTTGCAGCATACACTCTAGGTCTCTCTTTCTAAACACATATATGTTCGTAGGCTATTTCGAAGTTAATATATGTTGACATCTAAGCATATTATATTTACCAACATTTTAAGTCCCAAACATAATATGTTCTAACATATTAACATACACCCTGAAAAAAAAATCGCTTCTGTAACATATGCCCCAAACACATTTAGCTTCAAGCATATACATATATTTTCAGGATTGGTCCAAACAAAATATTGTTTGTATCGTTCAAACATATTATGTTTCATATTAGGCATGAACTGGTAGAAAAAAATGTTAGTGAAATTTTCTTTGTGTATATATTTTTAAGGAGCCAATTGGTTACTTTCATTATTTTACTTGCTGCATACTCTGTAATTCTCTCTTTCGAAACACATATATGTTTATAGACTATTTCTCAATTAATATATATTTGCATCCAAGTATATTATATTTACAAACATGACTTCCCGGTCTTCACGACACCGCAATTTTTCTTTTAATTTCTCTGAAGTTCGAAATCTAGACGTGGTTTAGGTCTAGAAAAATATGTGTTGAATTTGGTTTATATTGGCAAGTCTCCCGAGCGCCCGTTTTCAGTTATTGGGCATCCCGTTTTCAGTTATTGGGCATCTATACACCACAATAATTCTGTCTTCGTAATTAACTATATAACTTCACCCTCAAAAAAATTGCTTCTCTAACATATGTTCCAAACATATTTTGCAGGACACACATATATTATTGGATATTTCCGAAACATTATTATGTTTGTTTTATTTGAACATATTATATGTTTAGATGCATTTTGAGCACGAAAATATTATATGCTTGGAATAATTTTCTCCCAAAGAAGATTGTGCTCAAAAAAATTATTTCTGCCTAATTGCATATTCCCTCACAACTTTCTCACTTCTACGATATTTTTTAGTTCTTGGGACCTTTTTCTGTAATACAAACAATGCTGAAGAAATTTTATCAATTTTATAAATTTGTTACATTTTACCATTTGCCTGGACGGAGAATCGTACCGAGGACCATAAAGTTTGTAAGCCAACACACTATCCACTTGGCTACGTAGCTGTTATAGTCACCAATAGACAATTATCGTTATAAGTTACATTTATATAGCATAGTTTGTAGCGCCCACGATGCAAACAGAACATTATTCAACAGAAACATATATTTGTTGGCCATGTGGAGCAATGCTTTTTTTAAATTTATATATTTTTATGTTATATATTAATAAATTTAATTTTTACAATGAAACTTCAAAATGTGTGTTATTAAAGATTTACAGTCAGAAAAGAGCAGTAAACGAAATGGACTGAGCTTTTGCAAAAATTCAATTTTGTAACAAAAAAAAAGGTTTTTGTTATAAAAGTTTGAAATTTTCGAAGAAATTGAAAAACTCTAACAAACGAAAAACGTGAAATCGAGTATAAACATAAATAATTTTACAATATAAACATAAATTTATTTAGGCGTGAACTATTTTTTACTAGCATTTAACACCATTTCCTTTCTTCCTAAATATTTTTTCTTACTCGTAGTACATTCCGATTTCTTTCGACGAACCAAAAAAATGTGTCTTTTAATTCCCTCGCTGTGTTATGTCGATATCTTTCGTCAACCCTCCCGGTTTCCATCTCTATTTCTTTCTCTTTACTCTCTCACTCTCTCCTTGTCGCACCCTGAATAAAATATCACAACATATATATGTTTACTCGAAATTTGTAAATGTATATATGTTTACATTCACACATATTATTTTTATGAAACATTCTTGTCCCAAACATAATATATTCTAACATATGTGTCCCAAATATTTAATGCTACTTTAGGAATATTAAATTTTTGCACTTAAGTATATTGTGTTTAAAAAATTGTGCCCGAAACACATTTTGTTTATATCGGAACATATGAAAAACATATGTTTTTAACAGTGTTCGATTTGAAATCATATGAAAGTCGTTATTTCATTGGATTTTCTTGCACGCTTGGACAAGATATTTTTTCGATTCCTTTAAAACTCAAACGAAAGTGAACCGATCTACTTTGGAGATCATCTGTCATCAAATCCACCTGAAATTCTATATGATTTCAAGTAAAACACTACGATGAAGAGTTTTCAAAGGAAGCTGTTATATTTAATTCATGGTGGTGGGTATTTAGGCCCATATCTCATCAACTAATAAATAGAAATTAACACACGGGTTTTACAAGTTCCATCCAGCAAAAAAAAAGAAAAAAAAAATCATGAAAATCGGTGCATAATTGAGGAAAACACCTCATATAGGTGATATATTTGCCCTCCAAAAAACGCATTTATTTTATTTTTCAAAAAGAGTTTCATAAGCAATGGATAAAATCTCTAAGTTACACCCAGAAAAAAGTGAACCCACCATGAAAGAAAATGTAGATTTATATTAGAAAATTTTAACTAAAATATTTTAGTAATTTTACATGATACAAATTTGTTAATAATTTTTGTAATTTTTTTCTGTTGTTTGATAAAATTTCATATTTTGGAAGAAAATATCGTGAAAATGTCTTTAGCGCTATATGAAGTTCTAGACAGACACAATTTAAATTATTATTTAGTAAAATTTACTCATTTAAGATACTTATGATCTCAACTTCAGCAAACTTTACTCATTTTAGGAAAATATGAACTATTTTGTAAAATTGTGTTCTTCATTTTTAAGAAACATTTTCTCATATTTAATTCACGTCATTGAAGTAAGCAAAAAATAATTAAAATAAGAAACACTTTCTCACATTTGACAACATTGAACTAAAATCAACTAATTTTCATGAACTAAAATAAAGTTAAATCGGCTTTTTTCTGGGGACATGATTTGCGAAAACTTCCAATTTGATTAAATTTTTGTAAAAAAATATCTAAAGATTCCTTTTCTTTTGTTTCCCTTTGTTGTCTCGTATCAATTGAATTTCCCATCATTTCTGATCTGCTGCCGTTGAAGTTGTGTTCATTTGTTCTCTTCACATGATCAAATAATAAAAGCTTTCGATGAGAGTTAACATTTTCTTAAATAAAGCTTTGCCGTGGAGTTTCAATCAAATAAAAGGGTTTTGGAAATTCGTGGTGAGTTTAAAGGAATGCAAATGCAGGAATTTAAAAAAAATCTCAAGAGTATTTGAAGATGAGCAAAAGTTTAAAGTAGGAAAAGCCATGCACATGGCAAAAAAAATTTCCATCTCTTCATGTTAAATTAGTTTGGTTAGCAGTGACAGTGTCAGAGAAAACATTGGGAAAGGTTTCTTGAACAAAGCCACCATACATATGAACACCAGCCACCAAGTGCCTGACAATTGTTTCTTTCCTCTTTTTCTTGGCCACATACAAATCAAGTACAAGCTATAAAAAGGCCAAGTTGCTTTTGCAGCCGTTCAGTCCAAACGCGGAGTTTTACAAAGTCATTGAGAATAGACCAACCAGTCGATCTAACCGGGTGCAAGAAGAAAAACAAAAAAAAACACAGCAAAACAAAAAGAGAATTTCTGGAGTTACATTCAAAGTTCAGATACAATTGCCCATGTTATTGTTGGTGGTGGTGAAATATAACCACAAAAAATTTTAAAAACATAGAGGAGATTTTTAATGAAAGCAAATAAGAAAAAAATTATACATAGTTAATTGCTTGAATAATTACATAAGTGATCACAACAATGCCCGTGGTATGTTCAATTGAAACGTTAAAAAAAAAAGAAATAATGATTACAAAAAATATTATAAATTAAATTTTAATACTAAGCCAAGATTTCATGCATGAACAAAACAATTGATAAGTGGTGAGGGGAATTCCCCTTAACGATAGTGCATCGATATTACTCATTCATTAGTCAGTTTGCATTCACCTATACAAAAGGTCAAAGTTAACAACTGCTTGAAAATCCTACAAGACTTTATTTACACTTAGAAAAATGTTTATTGTGTTCAAATTAAAAAAAAAATTAACTAACAAAACAAACGTTTGTGGCACACGTACAGAAAAACTATTTGTTGACTTCGATCACGAAATAAATTTTGGTAGATTATTTTTGGCTCGAGTGGCAACCGTGGTCCTAACGCCTATAGGAACAGTGTAAGGCGTATTTTCAGGATGAAGATACAGTGGGACACTTCCTACACAAAAAAAGAGAATTCTGATTCATTCATGATTTTTTTTTTAGTTTTTAATTGAAATGTCTTCAATCGCGATAATGGCAGTATCAATCACAGTTTTAATTGGGTATAAAAACAATATTTGATTAAAAAATTAATTGATTTGTTTTGAAAATTTCAATTAACTTCAATTAAAAATATATGTGATGTTGGTTGCAAAAATCAATTAATTTTTTTTTATTTTAATTTTTAAATTAAATTGTTAATTGGAACAATTTGTTTAATAAAATCGGCGAACATTTTCGTTCATTTTCTTAACTACCCAGCAAAAAAGACATCGACGTTCCGTTGGATCCGGAAGTGGTGCAACATCGGCGCAGAAGCGATGAATTTAACATGGGCTTGTAATAGGACGGATGTCCACCATTTCAACAGCCTTTACACTGAATTTTCATCACTTCTTAAGGTGAGACAAGAATTCAGTGTTTTGGATGTGAATTAAAAAAATTTAGTGATATTTTGCCAAATAAATAATTTTTATAATTTCTTTTTGTTTGACCTCAAACATTCCCAAAAATGCCATATTTTTATACCCTCCACCATAGGATGGAGGGTATATTAACTTTGTCATTCCGTTTGTAACACATCGAAATATTGCTCTAAGACCCCATAAAGTATATATATATTCTGGGTCGTGGTGAAATTCTGAGTCGATCTGAGCATGTCCATCCGTCCGTCCGTCCGTCTGTTGAAATCACGCTAACTTCCGAACGAAACAAGCTATCGACTTGAAACTTGGCACAAGTAGTTGTTATTGATGAAGGTCGGATGGTATTGCACATGGGCCATATCGGTCCACTTTTACGTATAGCCCCCATATAAACGGACCCCCAAATTTGGCTTGCGAGGCCTCTAAGAGAAGCAAATTTCATCCGATCCGGCTAAAATATGGTACATGGTGTCAGTATATGATCTCTAACAACCATGCAAAAATTGGTCCACATCGGTCCATAATTATATATAGCCCCCATATAAACCGATCCCCCGATTTGGCTTGCAGAGCCTCTAAGAGAAACAATTTTCATCCGATCCGGCTGAAATTTGGTACATGGTGTTGGTATATGGTCTCTAACAACCGTGCAGAAATTGGTCCATATCGGTCCATAATTATATATAGCCCCCATATAAACCGATCCCCCGATTTGGCTTGCGAGGCCTTTAAGAGAAGCAAATTTCATCCGATCCGGCTAAAATTTGGTACATGGTGTCAGTATATGGTCTCTAACAGCCATGCAAAAATTGGTCTATATCGGTCCAGAATTATATATAGGCCCCATATAAACCGATCACCAGATTTGACCTCCGGAGCCTCTTGGAAGACCAAAATTTATCTGATTCAGTTGAAATTTGGTACGTGATGTTAATATATGGCCTCAAACACCCATGCAAAAATTGGTCGAAATCGGTCAATAATTATATATAGGCCCCATATAAACCGATCCCCAGATTTGACCTCCGGTGCAAAATTCATCCGATCTGGTTGAAAGTTGGTACGTGGTGGTAATATATGATATTTAACAACCATGTGAGTTGAAATTTGTGGATGACAGTCTTTCGTAGAAGTTTCTACGCAATCCATGGTGGAGGGTACATAAGATTCGGCCTGGCCGAACTTACGGCCGTTTATACTTGTTTTAGAATGGATTTAGCATTTTTTTTCGAAAAAAATTTAGTAGTTTATACCATTTTATTAATTTTTATTCTGTTTTTAACCTATTTAACCCAAGGAATGTTAAAATTTAACATTAAAAATATAAAAAAGCAAGTTATAAAAACCTGAATTAAAAGAACTTCATGTGTAGTTAAAATAAAGAACCTCTTTGGGAGGACGTGTTTGGAAGTGCCTTAAAGTTGTGCCTTTAGAAGAACTTCCAATTTTTTTTGCTGGGTAACTGCGTTCTTAGTTTGATTAAAAAATCATTTTTTAATTAAAGGCATAACTATTTTCTATCACTTTCTTAATTGACTATGTGTTTTTATTTTGATTAAAAAATTGATTGTATCAATTAACTTTTTTGAATTAAAAAAAATGAATAATTTTTTTAACTGACTTAATCTTCCGAATTTGATTAAAAAGTTAATTGTATCAATTAGTTTTTTAATTGAAAAAATTTTCAGCTTTAATTAATTTTTTAATTGGAAATATTTCAGTGATATTTTTTTCTGCGTCAAAAAGATATAGATCCCACCATATCGGCGAAGAAATAATAATCTGACCCAGCTTGAAAATGGACTGGAAACAAATAAGGGAATTCCTAGAATAAAAAGTGGACGATTGAAAAAAGTTTTAGCGGACAGAAAGACGAATATTGAAATAGGTTTATTAAATTTCTGTTCGATTTAACGAAATTTTCTAAATAACGAAAGGGCCTGACAATATATCGTTCGTAAAATCGAGCTTCAACTGTATAAAATAATGTAGACGTTTTTAAGCTGACAATTAAAATAAGTTGAAAGTTCCAAAAGTCACCTGTCAAAATTTCGAAAAGACTTTCTTAAAGTCGAAAATCGATTTCGATATTGATTCTCATTACAACCGCTAATAAGAAAGCTTTAGATTTTTCCGGTGTGACTGATATTTAAATCTGATGTTCTTACGAACGCAAAAAAGCACGTGGTCCCAATATACACCAATTTCTGCTTCTCTCTTGATTTCTTGAGAATCTAAAAGCCGCGTCCAATACGTACATTGGGCTTTTTTGAGATTCAAACAAATTTTAAATTTTTTTTCCGATATTTTAAGAATTACAGCAGTTGCAACTAATAATTCAGCAACCCAGATCTAGGTACCATACGTGTTTGTTTAGACTCGGCTATGCCAAAGAGAGATTATTTGTAGAGTGTAGAAAGCTAACTCTGGAAATACTACTAATATCCCTCTTCTCCACAAAATAATGCAATAAATTGTGCAGTTGATTTTGCTTTGTTGTATTCAAAAGATTTTATTGCAACATGCATGGGGATATGACTGGAATTTTGGATGTGGCAGTGCTATTGCAGCACCTTTCTTGAAAGTGAATTTGCATTGGTGAATTTTAGTGCTTACTTGCTGCCGCAACCTTATTGCTTGTATTAAACTCACTGTTGTTTTTTAGATTCTGTCAGATGCCCTGTCCGCTCAGCGGTTTCGTTTCATCGTATCACTGTTGGAGATAATGGCGTCTGGGTCGGTTGGTTACTATGCCATTCGATGGTGAATGTATCTAATGGCTTTGTTACACTTATTCACCCAAATTTGGTTAACAATGGTAGTCTGGTGCCAAGTTGATTTTCTAGTCGATTGGTCTTACATTAATACACTCGAGAAAAAATTAATGATGAAGTGATGGCTATCACCACAAATTGGTTAAAAGACCAGGGTCGTACGTCGGTTTTTGATATGCCGCGCGCGGTAAGATAGTGGGCGTATCAAAGAGGTAGTATGGATCACGAAATGCTAGTCATACGAACAAAAAGCTTGAACGAAGGCTATTTTAGATCAGTGCAATCCTTTAACGGATAGTGGTACATATTGGAGACCAAGGATCTTTCGAAACAATAAACTGATGAAACCAGTGAATGTGCTGCCCGACAACTGTTCCAAGGGCAGGAAAAATGAAGGCCACCGTTTACCGAGAATTCGCAATTTTTGATAAATATTGTCTACCTGTAATGACTAAAACGATTGCTATACGAGTACTGTGTCGATTGTTGAGACCTGCGATACACTTGAGAACTTCTAGTGTAACCGGCAATAAAAGGTGGCAGACCTTGGAAGAGTGGCACAATTTTTCATAAAGTAAAAGTAAAAGCTAAACCTTTCACTACCGTTGGCACAAAAGTGTAAAAAGTCTGACAGATTATGGCATAAAAGTATCACAATGGTAACACATAACTTATTGGGAAGATTTGAAGCCGAATCGAAGACAAGCCGTGCTCTTTCATCATGATAAGATGGTCCGAGTCGTATTTTTTTTGTTTGGGTTTCTACTGTCAGAAAGTTGCAAACGTCGAAAATGTCATATGCCTCTATAAAACGTAAAAAACGTAATAATTGTCGAAAATACTTAGAGGATACTTGGATTTGATTCCAAACTATTTTTTAATATCCTAATGCATGAAAACGTTAGAGAGATGCTGTCATATTCGTCGTATTTCCTGCTTTAAACCAACGTCACTTTTTTCTTTCCAAAACATACAAAAGTCACTCCTCGGTTTAACTTTATTTTTGTTGCTGGAAATTAGTTGATGTTAGTTAAATTTTGAAGAGAAAAACAAGCAAGAGAGGACACCGACCATCCGTTTCGAAAGCCAATACACTATCCATGGTACTTCGTATACTCATCAATATATAAATATAGCTGTAGTTACCACCACACAAGTGAAGCATACATCCAAGCATGTCGTTTAGACCAGTATGTAATGCACACATAAGCGCATTTAAAATAAACTTGGTATGAAGGTTATGTTAGATTAGATATAGTGTCAGCCCATCATTTTAATACACTCCACCATAAGATGGTGGGTATAGAAATTTTGCCAATTAGTTTGTAACGCATCGAAGTATTTGTCTCAGATCCCATACAGACAGTCTGAGTCCTGTTAATTCTAAATCGATCTAGCGATGTCCGTCCGTTTTTTGTAATCACGCTAACTTCCGAATAAAAAAACTACACTAGTTTACACTGAAAAAATAAATTTTATGAGAGGTGGCTTTTTGATCTGCTGAATTCGAAAAAAATTTTAAAAATTATTGAGATATACCGTTATTTTTAGTTTTTCGCTCTTTTTTCACTAAAAAATTATATCTCGAATTAGAAATGTCCGATTATATCGTTGTTGGAACTTAAATGACATGTATTGAGATGACGAATACTCGTGTTGGATTTGTGATAAGTGAAATGGTTCAAAAAATAACGATGCAAAAAGAGCAAATTGTCCAAAAAAAAAAATATGTTTTACGGTGACCCTTTTCCGCCGCAAAAGTACAATACATTGAAAAAAAAAATTGTTTCTCTCCATCTATACAATGATACTCTAACGTAAGTAATAGGTCAACAAGAAGAAAAACGACCAAAAAATTACATAGTTATAAGCAATTTAGTGAATAAATACGATGTCAAATCATGCAAATATGAGCAACTCACCCACACAAAAATGCCACTCGGCCATACAGAAATGCATTTTTGTGTGACTGAGTTGCTCGTATTTGCATGATTTGACATAGGATTTGTTCACTAAATTGCTTATAAGTTTTTCATTTTTCGGTTTATATATTCCAAAATTTTTCGTATATTTCGAAAGGGCCTGCATATTGTATAGTACTTTAGTAAATTGAGATCACGAAACATTTTACACTGAAAAAACAGTGAACCCACCAGGAAGAAAACTTCTTGTGAATTTTAGAAAATTTAGATTATTGTTACAAATTTTTAACTAAACAGTATTACAAACACTGACATCACGCCGATATCACAAAATTAAGTAAATATTTTTCGACAAATTCAAGAAACATTATTAAACATAATAAATTTTTTTCACTTGTTTAAGAAAATTTTGTAGTTTGAAGGAAAAAATTGGAATTCAAAATTGCAAGAATGTCTTTAGTGCCATACGAAGTTCAAGGTTGTCGCATTTGTAGTAAAATTTAAAGAAATAGTGAATAGTGAAGTACGAATTTAGTAAATCTTTATGCTTAATTTGTGAAAAATTTTTCCCATTTTTTTAGTTCATTTAACTAACGTACGAAAAAATTATTAGAATAAAGAAAACTTTCTCCAAACATAATAATTCCATGAACTAAAATGAAGTTAAATTGGCTTTAGTGAAATATAGGGTTCACTTTTAATTCCCCTCACCACTACTGTGCTACAGGGTATAATAAATCATCACTCATTTTGAAGGTGTGTGTGTGTAGAATGTTGCTCCTATTTTGATTTTGGAATTCACTCTTCAGTTGTCAAAATGCCGTCCAAGCAAGAAGAGCAGCGTATCAAAATTTTGCTCGCGCATCGCGAAAATCCGAGCTACTCGCACGCAAAGCTGGCAAAATCGTTAAAAGTTGCCAAATCAAAAGTTACAAATGTAATTAAAGTGTTTGGGGAACGTTTGTCGAAAGCCAGGAAGTCTGGATCGGGGGGAAATCGAAAACCGGAAGCCGCTGAGACGACAAAGAGAGTTGCCGGTAGTTTCAAGCGAAACCCTAACATCTCTCTCTCCGAGATGCCGCAAATAAGCTGGGTGTATCGTCTACAACCGTGCATCGAGCCAAAAAACGAGCCGGACTATCGACTTACAAGAAGGTAGTGACTCCAAATCGCGATGATAAACAAAATACGACGGCCAAAGCTCGATCCCGGAGGCTGTACACGACGATGCTGACGAAGTTTGACTGCGTGGTAATGGACGACGAAACCTACGTCAAAGCCGACTACAAGCAGCTTCCGGGACAGGAGTTTTATACGGCAAAAGGAAGACGAAAGGTAGCAGATATTTTCAAGCACATAAAACTGTCAAAGATCGCAAAGAAATATCTGTTTTGGCAAGCCATCTGTACCTGTGGCTTGAAAAGCAGCATTTTCATAGCTTCCGGGACTGTCAACCAAGATATTTACGTGAATAAACGTCTGCTGCCTTTCCTGAAGAAACACGGTTGTTCCGTACTGTTTTGGTCGGATTTGGCATCTTGCCATTACGGTAAAAAGGCCATGGAGTGTTACGCCGCCAACAACGTGCAGGTGGTTCCCAAGGACAAGAACCCTCCCAACACGCCAGAGCTCCGCCCAATTGTGAAATACTGGGCTATTGCCAAGCGGAACCTAAGGAAGACCAAAAAACTGCTAAGGACGAGCAGCAGTTCAAGGCAAACTGGCTTTCTGAGGCGAAGAAGGTGGACAAGGTGGCTGTACAAAATCTGATGGTAGGTGTCAATCGTGAGGCCCGGCAATTCGGATTTGGAAAAGCGAAAGCCTAACTGAATATTTTTCCTGAATTTTATACTAATTGAACTTGAAAAAGAAATTTAATTTGATTTTTTAAATAAACGATTTCACCGATTTACACGCGTTTTCCCTTGACCAAATTTTGACAGTATCACCCTTTATCAGCCAACCTGTTATCTTGGCGAGATCTCACCAATATCCTTGTAAAATCGCCACTGTTAAGTAGCAAAAATTATAAAAATTATTCAAATTTTTCTATACATATGTATAGCGCGACAAATCATAAATGCTCTTTTGTACAATTGCATTAAAATTGTTCTAGCTTTAAATTTCCCATATTTTTACTTTTTTACATTGCGTTAGCCGATTTTAAGTTTATTTCTACAGATTTTGTAAAAGTACAAAAATTGTCTCCAAATCGGTTAAGATGTAAATATTTGTATATGGGAATATAAACCTTCATAATAACTCCCAACAAATATGGAGGAGTTGAGATGGCAACACAAACTTTGATCTACGTAGTGGTGACGTATAATAAAGTCGGTCCTGCCCGACTTTACTTACTTGTTTTTGAGTGTAGATGCGCCATACTTGCGGCGTGAATTCAGACTGCAACACAAGATCTACATTTACAATATTCGTATTCGCCTATAGAGTTGTTTTTTCGAGTGTACATTCTATTAAAATGTGTGAATATTTTAAATAGAGTTATTAGTTGTGGTATAAAGCTTGAGTAAAACTTGTTCTTGCATGCACTAAAATAGATGTGGTCAGTTATAGTGCTCAAGTAAACATTAGCAATAACAGTATTACATTCAAGTTGATTTGAATACCCCACGACAGACAGACGGACAGACAGGTAGGCAGATTGAAAGGACGGACGTACATTCCTACCTACCTGTTAAGAATTAGCGGTTACTCGAGTAGACTTTAGTGAAAATATCCAATACAAATTAATAAATTTTTGCATAATGTTATAACGAAATCTTACATTGCTCTAAATATCAAAGGCTTACGCCACAAATGGTCTCGAAATATCAATGAGCTGGTTGTGGGGGTAGGTGGTGTTACACAAGAAACAGTTCATTCTATTATCGGAATTGAATTAGACAGACGGTTTATTGAAACACCTAATGCAAAAAACAAAAAACAGATGACGCTCTGTTTTGAAGAAGACAAAAAAAATCGGATTGTCATGTGGATCGGAAAAACGTTTGCGTGTAGAATACAAAATGTTTAGTCATCTACCAGGCATCCAACCAATCAATGGACCATTTTGGTCCATTCATTCACTTAATCATTGGCATCATCGACCAGCCAATGCTTCGCCATCCACGGTTAACTTGATAACAAGTGAGCCGTTTGAATCTTGGTCTCGTAGTGCCACCATCTGTCCCCTGGTTGCCAAAAACGTTTTACCCATGACAGATTTATCGACTACAAGTGCCTGCCTTCCAGCCAAGTAAGACACGAGAAACTCAACAACCAACGTGAAATGAATTGAAGTGAAAGGTTTATCGATGTGAATTTTCCAGATTTTGAGATTTTTCTTGTTAAGTTTTATTCAATCGCATCATAGAATATCGCAAAAAAATCGAAAATTATTCCCATGTTCTTCTTGCCGGTGTTGACTAGAGGCCACAAAAAAAACATAAACACAAAATACAGAGATTTAAAATTGCTGGCTATTGAACAGTAGCAGGGGCTGTCATTGCAAATGCTGTAGCCAGTTTTTCTTTATTGAGATTCCATTGCATTGAGAAGTGCATCGTTAGTCCAAAGTATCTTTGGATGTTGCTGACGCGTGATGATGTTGTTGTTTTAAGTTAAATTTATTGTGAATGAAAAAATAAACAAAAAATCCAGCAGCAACAACAACGAAACACATTATTTGCAAAACATACTACAATCATTCATTGCTAATTGATCAATCGCATAATTAAGTATTTATCCATCGAATATTTTATTCTTTCTACAATATTTTAATGCGAAGTAATTTTTTTTTTCATCCACGATTATTGTAGAAGTCAAAGTTCAAAGCGAATCGTTATTTACTTGTCCTCTAATGAAAAAGAGGAATGAATTGAACGGGGATGTCTATCAAACTAAAAGATTACAATAAAATCACAAGGATATTGAAATCCAACCAGATCCTGCAATTTATGCTGCAGACATATAGAAGACGTTCCTACACCCTCAAAAAAAAAAAATGCAACATATACTCTCAGACACCTTCTGCTTCAAGCATATATATTTTCAGGATTGGCCCAAACAAAATATTGTTTGTACAGTCGACTCCGCTTTAGCGCAATGCGCTTTACAGAAAAACCTCGGATAACTGAAATCGATCGCATTCCCCAGTTGTTTTTTCTGTCCATTTCATTTAAATTACTCCGCTTTAGTGAAACTCCGCTTAACTGAAAAAATCGGATTACTGAAAAGTTTTTTGTGTTCAAATGAGTTTCGTCACATTAGTATGACTTCGCTTTACTGAAAATGCCACATTCTCGCTATTGAGAGAGAGTACATTTTCTTCTCCGTATTGAGAACGCTTTATTTCAAGTGAAGATGGCACTTTCAAAACAGTTTAAATCACTCTGTAAATAAAATCAACTGAAAGGTAAAATTGTAGATGGCACACACACGGAATCAAACACCTTGTTTTTATTATTTTATGTACATAGCATTGGTCATAAGTTCGGTTAACTGAAATTGAGTGGATTTTTTCCAGTTATACGGAGTCCGCTTTACTGAAACTTTTTCAGTTATCCGAAGTTCGCATTACTGGAAGTTTTTTTCAGTTATCCGTAGTCCGCTTTAGCAAAAACTTCGGATAACTGAAATTAAATGGCTGCATTTTTAACGTTTCAGTAAAGCGGAGTCGACTGTATTGCTCAAATATATTCTGTTTCACCTTAGGCATACACTGGTAGACAAAACGTTTAATGAGATTTTCTTTGTGTGTATATATTTTTTGAGGCACGAAGTGGTTACTTCCATTTTTATACCCTGCGCCACACTGTGGAACAGGGTATTATAAGTTAGTGCATATGTTTGCAACACCCAGAAGGAGACGAGATAGACACATGGTGTCTTTGGCAAAAATGCTCAGGGTGGGCTCCTGAGTCGATATAGCCATGTCCGTATGTCCGTGAACACATTTTTGTAATCAAAGTCTAGGTCGCAGTTTTAGTCCAATCAACTTCAAATTTGGCACAATTATGTGTTTTGGCTCAGAATAGAAACCTATTGATTTTGGCAGAAATCGGTTCAAATTTAGATATAGCTCCCACATATATATTTCGCCCGATATGGACTTATATGGCCCCAGAAGCCAGAGTTTTATCCTAATTTGCTTAAAATTTTGCACAAGAAGAACAATTAGTACTGTAGTCAAGTGTACCAAATTTTATTGAAATCGGTTCAGATTTAGATATAGCTCCCATATATATATTTCGCCCGATATGGACTAATACGGTCCCAGAAGCCAGAGTTTGACCCCAATTTGGTTGAAATTTGGCACTAGGAGTACAATTAGTAGTGTAGTCAAGTGTGCCAAATTTGGTTGAAATCGGTTCAGATTTAGATATAGCTCCCATATATATCGTTCGCCCGATTTACACTCATATGACCACAGAGGCCAATTTGTTGCTCCGATTTAGTTGAAATTTTGCACAGGGAGTTCTGATTTAGATATAGCTCCCATATATATCTTTCGCCCGATATGGACTAATACGGTCCCAGAAGCCAGAGTTTTACCCCAATTTAGTTGAAATTTTGCACAGGGAGTAGAATTAGCATTATAGCTATGCGTGCCAAATTTGGTTGAAATCGGTTCAGATTTAGATATAGCTCCCATATATATAGCTTTCGCCCGATTTACACTCATACGACCACAGAGGCCAATTTTTAACTCCGATTTAGTTGAAATTTTGCACGCCAAATTTGGTTGAAATCGGTTCAGATTTAGATATAAAGGGTGATACGGTCAAAATTTGGTCAATATAAACTTGACGTATTTCTTTCAATTTTGCATTTAAAAAACCTGAAAACCCCTCATTTTGAAGGTGTGTGTGTGTAGAATGTTGCTCCTATTTTTATTTTGGAATTCACTCTTCAGTTGTCAAAATGCCGTCCACGCAAGAAGAGCAGCGTATCAAAATTTTGCTCGCGCATCGCGAAAATCCGAGCTATTCGCACGCAAAGCTGGCAAAATCGCTAAAAGTTGCCAAATCAACCGTTACAAATGTAATTAAAGTGTTTGGGGAACGTTTGTCGACAGCCAGGAAGTCTGGATCGGGGGAAAATCGAAGACCGGAAGCCGCTGAGACGGCAAAGAGAGTTGCCGGTAGTTTCAAGCGAAACCCTAACCTATCTCTCCGAGATGCCGCAAATAAGCTGGGTGTATCGTCTACAACCGTGCATCGAGCCAAAAAACGAGCCGGACTATCGACTTACAAAAAGGTAGTGACTGCAAATCGCGATGATAAACAATATACGAAGGCCAAAGCGCGATCCCGGGGGCTGTACACGACGATGCTGACGAAGTTTGACTGCGTGGTAATGGACGACGAAACCTACGTCAAAGCCGACTACAAGCAGCTTCCGGGACAGGAGTTTTATACGGCAAAAGGAAGGGGAAAGGTAGCAGATATTTTCAAGCACATAAAACTGTCAAAGTTCGCAAAGAAATATCTGGTTTGACAAGCCATCTGTACCTGTGGCTTGAAAAGCAGCATTTCATAGCTTCCGGGACTGTCAACCAAGAAATTTACGTGAAAGAGTGTTTGAATAAACGTCTGCTGCCTTTCCTGAGAAAACACGGTTGTTCCGTACTGTTTTGGCCGGATTTGGCATATTGCCATTACGGTAAAAATGCCATGGAGTGGTACGCCGCCAACAACGTGCAGGTGGTTCCCAAGGACAAGAACCCTCCCAACACGCCAGAGCTCCGCCCAATTGAGAAATACTGGGCTATTGTCAAGCGGAACCTAAAGAAGACCAAAAAAACTGCTAAGGACGAGCAGCAGTTCAAGGCAAACTGGCTTTCTGCGGCGAAGAAGGCGGACAAGGTGGCTGTACAAAATCTGATGGCAGGTGTCAAGCGTGAGGCCCGGCAATTCGGATTTGGAAAAGCGAAAGCCTGACTGAATATTTTATACTAATTGAACTTGAAAAAGAAATTTAATTTGATTTTTTAAATAAACGATTTCACGAGTTTTCCCTTGACCAAATTTTGACCGTATCACCCTTTAGCTCCATATATATACACACAAAATAATATTATAATTTTTGAGCTAACAATTAATTGTTGTTACAGAAAATTTTTTAGTTCAACAAATTTTTTGTTGATATAACAAAATGTTTGTTGATATAACAAAATTGGTTGCTAAAGTGACTAAAATCGTAATTGTATTTACAAATTACGTTGTTAGCTCAAATTTAAACATAATTTTAATTGTATTGACAATCAAATTAATTGATATTTTTTTGTGTGTACGTTTTTCTGATTTCGGCAAAAATGGTCAAAATACCAACATTTTCCTTGTAAAATCGCCACTGCTTAGTCGAAAAGTTGTAAAAATGGCTCTAATTTTTCCTAAACTTCTAACACATATACATCGAGCGATAAATCATAAATAAACTTTTTCGAAGTTTCCTCAAAATTGCTTCAGATTTAAACGTTTCCCATATTTTTTACTAACATTGTGCTCCACCCTAATGCATTAGCCGACTTAAATTTTGAGTCTATAGATTTTGTAGAAGTCTATCAAATTCTTCCAGATCGAGTGATATTTAAATGTATGTATTTGGGACAAACCTTTATATATAGCCCCCAACACATTTGACGGATGTGATATGGTATCGAAAATTTAGATCTACAAAGTGGTGCAGGGTATAATATAGTCGGCACTGCCCGACTTTAGACTTTCCTTACTTGTTTTTTACTAACATTGTGTTCCACCCTAGTGCATTAGCCAACCTAAATTTTGAGTCTATAGATTTTGTAGAAGTCTATCAAATTCTGTCCAGATCGATTCCTTACTTGTTTTAGTTGCATCATACTCTATCGGTCTCTCTTTCTAACGTTTTCAAATCCCTCAAAAAATCGCCGCTGTAACATATAGTCCCAAACATATTCCGTTCAAGCATATTTTCAGAATGTGTTCTGGGTCGTGGTCGTGACTTGAAACTTGGCACAAGTAGTTGTCGGATGGTTTAGCCCCCATATAAACCAAACCTCAGATTTGGTTTGCGGAGCCTCTTTGAGAAGTAAATTTCATAGGATCCGCTTGGTACGAGGTGTTAATATACGGCCATGTAATATTCCAAACATTTTATGTGTCCCAAACATGTTATACTAGTCTATGAATATTGTATGCTTGCACTTAAAAATAATGTGGCAAAAACTTATGTTCCAAACATAAAATGTTTACACCAAAAAATATGAAAGACAGACCAAAACACCGTTAAGACTTTCCTTTCGTCATAAGAAAGTTTAGAAGAAAGGCATATTATATTTTGATAAACGTTGACGTCTTTTACAGGATGTGAGATTGCATCTTCCCTATATCTTTCTCCCTTAAGGTAAGTACTATGTTTGCTTTTCGCGTTGAAATTTTCGTGGTTACTTTATTAAAACATTCCAATATAAAGCAGATAAATTAACTCAATTGATGCGATGTTTCTTGTTTTTCTAAATTTCGACAAGACTTTACAGGAATAAGTTTGTTTTCATTTATAATTCCGATTATTTAAGGAAAAGTAATAAAGTGAGTTTCAACTCGAAAACCGAACATAGTACCCACTTTTACACATTATTTATTTAGTCCCCCCTTCGCTTCTGTAATAAAAATTTGTCGCAAAAATATTGTTTTGTCACCAAACATGCTTGCCAAAATTTGATAGGTAACATAGTTTCCGTGAAAATAACATGCGTGCGATAAACATTTTATATGCTCCCCGTAAAAAATTAACATTACGCGTTTGAAACAAGTTTGTCTCCAGAGAATGGCTATGTATCTATAAAAAGCCAATGAACTTCATATGTTCGAATAATTCCCTCTTCGAAGTCATGTGGGTATAAAAATTTCTTCAAGGTCGGTCATAATATGACTTCATTGCGGAAGAAAATAAAAAAAAAAAACAAAAGCGGGCAATAGAATTTACTTTCATTGCCCAGCCGTATCAACTAGAGCAGATACCAGAAATCAAATGCATGAGATAATACGAGTACAACGAATCTAAATGCCATTGTAAATCGTGTATTAAATATGCGTTTTCCTACAAACCCTTTCACTTTTCTTTGCGACCATAGACTGACTGTAGTCACCGCAAATAATGAGACAAAGTAAAGGCAATATCAAATCGCCAACACCACCATACCACATGTGATCAATGTCAAACAGGAAGACAAATTTATGCATTGCATTATATATCGACTTACCTGAAACTAAAACTACTACAACATAACAGAAAGGAATACCAATTATACTTACTTTGAATGTGCTGCAAAAACAATGTGTACGACTATCTTGAGCGGAAAAAGATAAAATTATGAAAATACTCTCGAATAAGAGCAATTAGATATAGAGACATACCTTGATAATTCACCATGGTTTTGTTTATTTGCAGTGCGCAGTCATTTCACTCAATTGCGCAGTCAAGTGACTCAATTTCTTTTTGGAAAACGAGAATTACCATACAAATCAGTCAATTTGCATTACAAAAAAGGTGTGGATGTATAGAATTTTACATGTTTTTCCAATATTTGGTGTTTCATCAAAAGAACAAAGGAAAGAAAACAAATTAAAGCCAAATTAAAAAATCACTCAATTGCAGACGAAAAAGAGCCCTCTACGGTGTGCACACAAACTACAGCGCTGTGAATTCACTTTCGTTGTCTATACCTTCCTTGGTCTATGGTTATTAATGCAGGTCAGATGGTATTTCCATATGGTACCATATGGTGGACGTTTAGACATAGCCCCCATATAAACCGACCCCCAGTTTTGACAGACATACGGTGAATATGCACATGGCAAATGATCCGCTTCAACCACACTGTGGAACAGGGTATTATAAGTTAGTGCATATGTTTGCAATGTCTGTCTGTCTGTGAAAACATTTCTGTGATCAAAGTCCAGGTCGAAGTTTTAGTCCAATCGACTGCAAAATTTGGCACAAGTTTTTGTTTTGAGTCAGAATAGAACACTATTGAAATCGGTTCAGATTTAGATATAGCACTCATATATATCTTTCAGCCGATATGGACTTATATAGCCACAAAAGGCAGAGTTTTACTCTAATTTGCTTGAAATTTTGCACAAGGCGAACAATTAGTACTATAGTCAAGTGTAATAAATTTGATTGAATTCGGTTCAGATTTAGACATAGCTCTCATTTATATCTTTCGACCGATATGCCCTTATATGGCCCCATAAGCCAGAGTTTTACCCTAATTAGCTTCACTAGGAGTACAATTAACCCTAGACAGCTTATCTCGCAAAAATGTTTTATTGGAAAACAGGTACATGATTGCCCAAATCAGGTACATAATTTGCGAGGAAAATGTTCCATACTCACCGTCCAAAAATAATATTTGGCTCTTGAAACATGTTTGAGGTGATCATATTCCTTCTCTGGGTGTATGCATATCAAATTTGGTTGAAATTGATTCAGATTTAAATATAGTTTCCATATATATGTTTTTCCGATTTGGCAAAAATGACCTAAATATCCAAATTTTCCTTATAAAATCGCCAATGCTGTAAGTTTCAAGTAAAAAGGAGATTTTTAGTACTTTCACTAAAAAAAAGGTGGGGCAAAAGGGAGGTCTACCTCCCCGACCAAATATCTAAAAATAAAAAAACAGATCTTTGTCTAGTGGCCACTCCTAACCCATTCAAGCCAATTTTTAAACTAGTCTGGAGAGCCCTTCTCGTCCAAATATCAAAAAATCAGATACCCCGTATTAAAACGAAGAAGTCTAGTTTTTTGACTATACCTCTCCGACCAAATATCGGATAAGAAAGTAGCTGATCTTTGTCTAGACGCAACCCCAACCTTGCCTGAACTTTTGATCGGGGTACTTTGATATGATTTTCAAAAAGTTGGGCAAGGGGGAGGGCAACCTCCTCGTTGATATTAGAACATATTATGTTTGGGACGTCTAATGTTCTTAAATAAAATATTTGCAGATACAACACACATAATAATTTACAAATACACAATAATTAATGAGGCTCTCGCAAAAATAATTATAAAACTAATTATTAAATCATAATTAGAATTTTCAAAAAACAATGAATTAGTCTTTTTAATGTTATTGTCACATTCTGTAAAAGAGATAACGTTGATCACAAAAAATCCACTGGATGATGCCCAGTGGTTAAATTCCTCGTTTTAGACTTCAATATGCCTCATATTTACACATATTCATTTGATTGTTTTTTGTTTAATGGCCCATCATCTTGTTATTTCCTCTAGTTTCGTTGACTTAATAGTTTGCGTTATACTCCATTAAGAGCCGTTGTATGTAACCAGATCATAGGAAAACAATATCAAATTTCTACCGCTTATTAAATACAAAGAAGGAAGTCATTTCTTGTCGATATCATATGAAAATATCAATGCGATTACACTTCATGCAAATACACCGAAACTATGTAATTTATATTTTTGTATAACAGAGAAATTATTTGTGGACTCAATAAAAGTGATTTACATAAGAAAACGCAATAACTTCATTTATTATATATTATGGAAAACGGCATTTAAGTAATTTATAAAACAATGTTATATTTTTATTTGTATGTATCTTAAAAGCATTTTAAAGACAAATAAATTTACCACCTCTTATTAAAAAATTTGGTGGTAAGTCTGCAATTACACTGAGTAGAATATGACTAAAATATGGAGAAATCATTACTAACATTGTGTGTAAATTGTGGGTTAGGAATACTACAATTCTTGGATCGAATTGATATCCACTTAGACCACTATAGGTCCATTGTGATTCCTCAGGGCTATTTTCCAAATTTATTCTTCTTGAAGTGGTCTCCTTTAATGTCGCTCAAGAACGTCAATAAAGTTGCTTCAAAAATCCAATCGGGGGCCCTTATGAGAGCGAGAATTTCTCTTAGACTACACTCCCGCAGATTGGTGAGAGCCCGAAAGAAAAAGGAATCCAGTATCTTACATCTTCTTCGGCAAATATCATCATCTTTCAGGCCAATTCTTACCATATGTTTCCCAAATGTGTTATATCCTTTTATAATTCCAATTAAATGGCTCTATTCTTGTCTGTTCATAGAAATAAGAATTTCGCAATTCCTATGATTCTTTTCGTACCATATCATTTTGACAAAGACAACCAAGGTATTTACCATAGTTCATCATATTTGACATGATTCCTGTAACGATATGAAGACAGCAGACGAAAAACGCTCATAAGGACATTCTTTCTTCCACTAGCGCCCTCCTTAGCCAGTAAATTTGTTTCCTGATTTCCCCTTATTCCACAGTGCCCAGGTATGATCATCTAATATCCTCTTCACAATCTTTAAGAAGAATGATGACAATTCTTCGCTGTCCCGTGAACTATCTTCCCAGCTTTTTAAATGAAGATCACCTTAACTTTCCACCAGGCCTTTGGTATTATCTAAATAGCAATGAGGCCCTCATTAACTACGCATACGTTTCGCTCAGCAGATCGAAAAACTCGCGAAGCTTCACTGTAATCCCTGAAATCAGAGATATCCGGTATGTCGCAGCGTAGAGTCCACAGATTTGGCAGTCCACAGATTTGTTAGTTTCATGCTCAGTTAATTTCTTATATAGTCGTCTAATATCCTCCTTACAATCTTTAATAAGAATGATGACGGGCTAATGAGTCTAAAATTCTTCGCTGCCCGGTGCACTACTTTTCCAGCTTTTGAAATGAATATCACCTTAACATTCCGCCAGGCCTTTTGTATGTATCCAAATCGCATTGAGGCTCTCATTAAGATCGAAAGACTACTGAAGCATGCTTGGGTATACTCTGTCCAAGTCTGGAGATTTTACGGACCGAAGCTGTCTATCGCCCATTTAAGATTGTCTTTGGTTACAATACTTTGTATTTCATTCCTTGTTCTACTGTAATCCCTGAAATCACAGATATCCGGAGTGTTGCAGAGCAGAGTCTACAGATTTGACAGATTGTTAGTTTCATGCTCAGTTAACTTGAACATCTAATATCCTCTCTATAATCTTTAACAAGAAGGGTCTAAAACACTTCGTTGTCCCGTGCAATATCTTCCGAGCATTAGGAATGTTGTTTTGTTAGCAATAAAAGTTTGAGGCACCAAATCCGGTTGAACAACGTATGGGATACCAATCGTGTTATTTTTTCATTTATAACAGCAACAATTTTTTAATCAATCAATATGTAATTTATTTAATTCTCTTTTTTTTTTTGAATTTCAGTTAAAAAGTTTATTCTTAATATCCATACTGTGTGCAGTGACGTTGGCACAAGATTATCAAGACTATCAGGAAAATACTCCAAGACCTGCACCCTTAAGACTGCGACCCAGTTCCGCCCAATTGGATACACCCAGACCGACACCAGTACCAATTTTAAAACAAATCAATAAGTAAGTTATTCCAATCGATCAAAAAACTTGGCCTGAATTGCATATCAATGGATATCGTTTACTTTGCAGACATAATGAAGATGGTTCCTACACATATGGCTACGAAGGGGCAGATGGTTCATTTAAAATTGAAACGAAATTAGCCACTGGAGAAGTGAAGGGCAAGTATGGTTATGTGGATGAGACCGGCAAAGTTCGAGTGGTTGAATATGGTGCCAACAAATATGGTTTCCAACCATCTGGAGAAGGTATAACAGTAGCACCACCCACTTTAGTTGATGAGACGAAACGAGAGCCAGAGCCAGACTATGAAGAAGAACCCATTAATAGACCACAAAGGCCACAGGTAAGATTTCGAAATTAATTTAGACTAATTTGAAGTAATTTCCCTTTGGTTCGTATTTACAGCGTATTAATCGCCCGCAACCCCAGTACAGACCCGCTCCTCCACCACCACCACCTCCACCACAACCTCGTCCCCAACCACAATATGTTCAATATGAAGATGAAGAACCTGAGCCAGAACCTCCACGTAGACCTCAATATGTTCCACAAAATATACCAGCCAGATCTGTTGGACCTGCACCACCCCGCCTACAAATACCCGGAGCCCAACGTACCACCGATGTTGTTTATTCTCCAGTACAAAAAGTTTCCCGGCCAGAATCAGAATACTCGCAAAGCACATCATTTGGCGATGGTGGTTCCTCACCTAACTTACGCATTTCTCGTCCTGTCTACGCCCCAGCTCCTGATACACCTTCGCCATCAAGTGCCCGGGCTCAAGGTTTCCTAGGACCAGCTTCTGGTGGTCGTCCTCTACTGGAACCTTTCCAATTTGGACCATCTCCTGCTCCGGCTCCCAGACCTGCTCCACAGCCCATTCCTGTACAACAGCCACGCTATCAGCAACCTCAACCACAAAGTCGCAGCGGAGGTGGTAGTCTATTGGATCAATTGGCAAGGGATTATGCCCTACCGGAAGGTACATCTCAACCATTACATGATATCTCATTTGGATATTATTAGGAGAGCTGGAGCTGGGTGGTTTGGTTAGCCCTGGCTATTGGGTCAAAGAGAGTCATCGAGGAGATTTAATGTTGCCTTTACAGTTATTGAGTTTTATAAATTTTTTTGTAATTTTAGTTGAAGATCGTAAATTTTCATCGTCGTGTTCTGAATTTTGTGTGTTCTAACAATACCATTTCCACAATTAGAAACTAAGTTGAGTACGAAATTTACCAGTTTTGTGGTGAAAATAAAGAAAATTAAACAATGGAGTTATCTATGTTGTTTTTGAAATCAATTTTTCGCTTAGGCTACGTTAGGTGAGGATCGGTTTCCCTTTCCCCATTTAGTACTTAACGGATAAACACTAAAAGTTTTATATGTGATAGTGTTTTTTTAAAGAATAGAACATCGAGGTCTTTAGACTTTCAAGTCAATTGTGTTAGCGTTTTTCAAATGATTTAAGAATTTTTAATTATTATTCGTAATAATAACATATATTTGCATTTCTTTATGTTCAGTTCCATCATATTTAGAGAACGCCAATTATACAGGCTCTCTGGATCAGTTTGAAGTAAGGATTGGTCTTCACTATTCCGGTAATTTTTATAATTCTATTGTCGTCAGCAGGTTAGGTTAGGTGGCAGCCCGCTGTATCAGGCTTAATAAGACTATTCAGTCCATTGTGATACCACATTGGTGAACTTCTCTCTTATCACTGAGTGCTGCCCGATTCCATGTTAAGCTCAATGACAAGGGACCTCCTTTTTATAGCCGAGTCCGAACGACGTTCCACATTGCAGTGAAACCACTTAGAGAATCTTTGAAACCCTCAGAAATGTCACCAGCATTACTGAGGTGGGATAATCCACCGCTGAAAAACTTTTTGGTGTTCGGTCGACGCAGGAATCGAACACACGACCTTGTGTATGCGAGGCGGGCATGCTAACCATTGCACCACGGTGGCTCCCTAAAATTGTCGTCAGCATACATGAATGTATTACCAAATCGAATTGCTGATGGAAGGTCATTTATAAATAAGCAGAACAATAAGGGTCCAAGATGACTGCCTTGAGGTCAAACCCTTTACAAAATCAGTGTAAATGACATCAATCTTTAACGCCTTCATTAATCATTGTAGTTAATTTGAAGATTTGCGGAAGTCATGTTGTTTGTGTTATAGAAAATATGAGACTTGATGAGCGAAAATATCCAAAATAATGATCTTCAATAATTTTGGAATAGCACTCACTTTAGCAATGCCTTTGAAATTCATAATAAATATATATTATTTGCGGCCAAAAGATCGGTCACACTGAATCTTATCCACACTCCGCCATGAATGCCCAATAAATTGTTAGTCTGGCATTTATCTTGACCCCACGGCACCCTTCGACCGTTTGGGGCGGCTCTGGTTGGTTCAATAGAAGAAAATAATCGAGAAGGTTCAGCAGTTAAAACTAGAAGTGCCCATATGTAATAGATACTTTTAGTTAATGTGGTATCGCAATGGACTGAATAGTCTAAACGAGCCTGAAACTAAATCGGGCTAAAGTGGCAGCCCGATTAAGTTTCAGACCTAACCTAGAGTGGCTCATACCATTTTAATTAGCGACGCAAGAAGGTGTAGATTATCACCTGACCTCATTGGCAAGTAAATCCGATAATTTAGTTTGTTGACGAGCTGCTCAATTTGGAATGGCTTATAATCGAAGAATTCAAATTCCTTAACTGACCACTTTCGTGTAAGCGAAGAAATTTCCTTGGCTTTTTCAAGTCTAACTATTTTTGTGTGTATTGGTAAACTCTAGCACTTTTTGCAACTTCGATTCCATCAGTCCAAGCTCACTTCTCAATATTTGTTGCACCTGCCTTCAAACTGCCGATAAAGCCACAATACGCTGTACAAAAGTGGATCTGCGAAAATTTGGCCGATTCCCGCCGAAGAGTCGTCTTGAAATGATCGACACTTTGGTAGTTTTTCATGCCAACCTTACTCTCCAAAGGGTCCCAGGCGTGAAAGTCCATCGGATTGAGATCCGGAGAGTTTCTTGGGCATTGTACCGAAAAAATTAAGCCATTGAAGCGTGCAGAACGGCTGAGCCCTTTTGGAATGTCCATGGTCTGCGACCGAAATGTCTGTCTGTTCAGGACTTCAATAATATTTGGCATTTATTTTGACCCCACGGTCGGTGAATACAAGCGTTGAGCGACAATCGTCCATTACGGCGGCCCACTGCATTACCATCGGTAAAATTAGCTGTCACTGGAATAAATCTGTCACACTCGCCAAGGCTGCAACATATACAGTCGACTCTCGATAATTTGAAACTCAAGGGACAAGATAAAAAGTTCAAATTACCAAATGTTTCAAAAGAGTTCAAATTGTCAAGAGAGAACAGGGAAAAAGTTCAAATAAACAAGAGTATTAATAAATCAGGAAAAATAGTTTTACTTCATATTATTTTGAAAATAAAATGTGTTATTTTCTTCTGAGTTGGCGATCTATCATTACCTAATGAATTTTCTATTGTTATGAGTGCTGAATATAATTAGTCACTTGTGTCAGTTCTAAGGGTGTAGGAGCGTAGGTTATTAATAGATTTCCTTGCCTCGCTCAATAAATATGACTGGATTCAGCTGTTGGTCTTCTTCTTTTTCCTCCTTGTTTTTGTCCAAATCTAAAAGTTCAGCATCAGTAAGAACTCCACAAACACAGATGTCAGTATCAACTTGAACAAAATCCTCAAAAGTTAAATCTCCACAGTTAGAAGTCCTCACCCGGGGGTTCGTACTCGAAAATATTGGTAGTTCTGATAACTACACACAAAAAAATAAAATATGAATTTGTACATAAATTTGTACATTTTTATAAATTTATGGACTTTTCCTGCAACCGTCGAACTGAACGGACGTGTTTTCTAATAGCGGAGTATTTCATCGTAATAAGTACTTATTACGAATTTCACGTGTGGTGGAAATAATAAACCACCATGCAGCGAAATTCAAAGTCATCCACTGGGTTGCTAACTTCAGGGCCCAGTGGACGGGTAACGACTGAAGTTATAAATTTGGGCAGCGACCAAGAGTCAGGCCCAATTAGTCGACCTGTAGACGGGTCGACTGGCGGTGACACTTTGGCAAGTCGAACCTTTTCTAAGGTGACGACATCAAAAGGAGGCAATCCCTCTCGAAAGAGATTCAAGGAACGAAGAAATGCTTTGTTTATCCTAAAGAAATTAGGATCAGTCGACCCAAGCACGTTGTCGGCTAAGCAAAACGATTCCTTAAAATGGGCTCAAGGAATTCTTGAAGCTGGAAAAAGGGAACGATCACCGGATGAGCTACCATCCTCTAAACGGGATCAAAGATCGTTTGCCTCAGTTGCAAAAGACAGCCTTGTGATGGCGATTATTAATAAAGGAGCATTGGACGGTATGATTCCAAGGCAAAAATGGGGGGAAATTGAGAACGCGATGTCTGGTGTCTACTCAGAGGTGCGAAAAAAGTTTCCCGGACCAAGTCCTCGACGGCAAGATGCTGGATGGTATCAAGGACGATATAAGTTAATAGCTTTTGCAGACCAGAGGTCTATGGATTGCTTTAAAGCTGCATTGATGCTAATTGGTGAAGTTTGGGAAGGAGCCGCTTTGGAGTTAGTCGATAAAAAAGACATACCGGCTAAACCTAGAGCACATGCATGGATACCGGCAAACCCTCCTGATCCTGAGTCAATACTAGAGAGACTAAAAGAATGTAACCCAGATCTTCCAACCGCCGATTGGAAGGTTGGTCGTTTGGATGAGGTGGATGGACCAAGACGACATGCGGTGTTTATATTAAACATAGAGTCGCTGTCACATCTAGCCCAGAACCAAGGACGCGTAAGTTATGGCTTTCATGATATCCATATGAAGGTATACAAAAGCGATCAGCCAAAGGATACCGAAACGGACAAGCCTCCGGTAGAGTCAGCAGTGAAAAAATCTCCTAGCGAAGCCGAAGGAGACATAAAACCTACAGACTATGGCGAAAATCATATGCGGGAAGTTTCTACAGGCTCAAGCCTCACCAAAGCTGAACCGCGGACTGTTGCGAGAGTCACCGAGATCTGTGAAGAGGAAGCCCTTGATGACTCAATTGAATCGGCTGATGTGACGGTGGTTGAAAATTTGGATGGTTCTACGGTTCCTCCAGATAAATCTTCACCATTGTAAGGCCGCTTGTGCTGCCTTAAAAGTTCTCCTGATGAAAGGAGACATAGATATAGTTCTTATTCAAGAACCATACATATATAAGAACAAGATCTGTGAATTAAGCACTCCGGGTTTCAAACTTTTGCATAATACCGGTAACGATATAAATCGAGCATGTATAATTGCTAAAAACGAACTAAACTTGTTTCTGCTTCCTTCATTGAGCAATGCAGACACTGTCGTAGCCAGTCTAGAGATATCCACATGCAAATATTGGGTATCTTCGGTCTACATGGGACATGATAGGGATATGCCACCCTGTGCCGTTAAGACCTTAGTTGAGGAGTCACTAAAAACAAAGACAAAACTCATTATGGGATGCGATGCAAATGCACATCATAGTATTTGGGGAAGTAGTGATACTAATGCAAGGGGAGAGTCGCTAATAGAGTTTATTTTGCGTACTAACCTGGTAGTTTGCAATAAGGGAGATGCACCAACCTTCGTCACCAGGAACAGACAAGAGGTTTTGGACGTAACGTTGACCTCTCCGGAACTGAATGATAAGATATCTGAGTGGCAAGTTTTGAGGGAACATAGCTTCTCAGATCATCGCTACATCAGTTTCAGATTGGCTGTTCGTACTTCAAAGACCATATTTCCGCCAAATGTTAGGAAAGCTGATTGGAATAGGTATAGGGAATCGTTCAATTTGATGATACCGGAAGTGCCGGAGACAAATATGAGTACTGTGCAAGATATCGAACACGCAGTGGAGCGGATTACTAAGGCCTTCAACATTTCACTGAAAGCTGCATGCCCTAGAGGAAAGCCAAGGGGAAAAAATCGGCCGCCATGGTGGACTACGGAGTTAAGTAACATGAGGAAATCCTGCAGGAAGCTCTTTAACAAAGCAAAGTCCACAAGAGCTCCGGAGGATTGGGACACTTACAAGATGAATCTGAGAGAATATAAACGAGAACTGAGAAGGTCTCAACAAAACTCTTGGGATGATTACTGTAGCAGTATTGAGAATTCGTCAGAGGCTTCTAGACTACGGAAGGTACTAGCATCCACTAACACCGCTCCAGGTTTCATTAAAACATCGGAGGGAAATTGGACAACGTCCAGTGAGGAGACGTTGGAGGTACTTTTGGACACACACTTCCCTGGAAATCAGACGGTTGAACCATGTTCCGGCGGTGTAACAGAGGCTCAGCGATCATTTCCTATCGAGGAAATTGTGTCGGAATCTAGAATAAAATGGGCTTTAAATAGCTTTGGACCATTCAAATCCCCCGGACCTGATGGAATTACTCCGGCGGAGTTACAGGCAGTGGCTGAAAGAATTATCCCCTGGTTGACGGTGATATATAAACAATGTGTAAACTTGGCATATATTCCAGAAAAGTGGAGGGAAACAAAAGTCGTCTTCATACCTAAAGCAGGAAAAGCCTCTCACTCGAGTGCGAAGGATTTCCGACCAATCAGCTTATCCTCATTCCTACTTAAGACCCTGGAGAGGATGATAGACATGTATCTTAGAACTAGCGTGGATTCAGGTTTGCTCTCGAAACGACAGCATGCATACTCGAAGGGCAGGTCTACTGAGACCGCATTGCATGAACTGGTCAGCTTTATTGAAAGCTCACTATCTGTCAAAGAATACACAATCGTGGCGTTTCTAGACATCGAAGGTGCGTTCAATAATGTCCATCCGAGCTCGATATTAAATGGACTGACAACTCTGAATGTTGATCCAGGTATACTTAGGCTGTTAGACGAACTTCTAATGAAGAGACGTATTTCAGCCACACTAGGGCAAGCAAACATACAAAGGTATGTGAACAGAGGCACTCCCCAAGGAGGAGTTCTATCACCTCTTCTTTGGAATGTTGCTATAAACAACCTTCTGGTTTCTCTAGAAAAAGAAAGGATAAAAGTGGTGGCATACGCAGATGATGTGGCGCTAGCAGTCAGGGGAAAATTCCCATCCACAATCAGAGATATTATACAGAGGGCTCTCCGGATGACTGAGAAATGGGCGAAAGATAATGGTCTTGGTGTAAATCCAGCAAAGACAGAAATAGTCATGTACTGCAAAGATCGCAAAACTCCCAAGGTTAGGCCCATTTCCTTAGGGGGTACTGAAATTCAATAGGCAATAGGGAAAAAGTGGGGACTAAGACCAAAAATTGTGCATTGGCTATACACGGCAGTGGTTAGACCTATAATGCTATATGGTGTTGTAGTCTGGTGGCCGGCACTTCAGAAACCGACTTGTTTAGATAAAGTTCAGCGTATGGCGAGCTTGTGTATCTCAGGTGCATTCAGCAAGACAGGAACAAACTCCCTTAATGTCATGCTACATCTATTGCCTTTAGACATTTTGGCCAAACAGTCAGCTGCAACAACGGCTGTGCGGTTGCGCGAGCTATCGCTGTGGTCGGAAAAAATGTACGGTCATAGTTCGGTCCTCAAAGTAATGCCAGATGTGCCTAACGTAGTGGATTACACCCTGGCAAAACCACTTTTCGACAAAAAGTTTGAAACTCTAATTCCCAACAGTGAGGCGTGGTGTACACAGACCCCGGGGAATAAAAGATATATAGATTTCTATACTGATGGCTCCAAATTGAATGGACAAGTGGGGTTCGGAGTATATTCTAAAGATCTGGAAATTCGAATAGCGAAAAGATTACCTAATCACTGTAGTGTTTTTCAGGCTGAAATATTGGCAATAAGAGAGGTGGTGAATTGGCTGAGAAGTAATGTTCCAACAAATATTGGCATTAATATATACTCAGACAGTCAACCTGCAATAAAATCCTTGGACTCTGTGTTCCTTAACTCAAAAACGGCCATAGACTGCCGCAAATCTCTCAACGAGATGGCTGAGCAGTACAATATTCACCTAATATGGGTGCCTGGTCATAGGAACATACCGGGGAACTGTGAAGCAGATGTGTTAGCAAGGCTAGGAACTACCTTACATATTCCAGGGGAACTTGAATCTGTTGGTATGCCTCTGGCCACCTGCAAGCTCTTACTGCGTGAGAAGGCTGTTATGATGGCCAATATTCGATGGGAAAATTGCAAGGGTTGTAACGACACCAAGCAAATATGGCCCCATTTAAACTTAAACCGCACACTAGATATGCTAGTGTTCTCAAGGCGCCAGATAGCACTCCTGATATCTGCTATAACGGGTCGCTGCCTGATAGGCGAATTTGCAAAAACTATAGGTGCGAAGTATAATGACTATTGTATTAGCTGTCATGACGTGGAGGAAAAGGAATCAATTAAACACCTCTTGTGTGAGTGTCCTGCTTTTTGTGTAAGGCGTAAGCGAAATTTTAGGAGCATATAGCTTTAGATTACTGGCTGACCTGGAAAACGTTAACTTAAGCAGTTTGTTAATGTTTTTGGAGCAATCTGGTTGGTTCCACAAAAGTAAATAATAGAGAAGGTTCAGTGGTTAAGACTAGAAGTGCCCATATGTAATAGGTACTTTTAGTTAAATGTGGTATCACAATGGACTGAATAGTCTAAGTGAGCCTGAAATTTAATCGGGCTGCCACTTTAACCTAACCTAACCTAACCTCCATTAAAAATATGTAAACTTACATAATATATTGTTTTCGTAAATACTTGTTGTGAAATTATGAATTTTTTAATAATATATATGAACGGTCTCATAAAATCAATGAAACTTTACTTAATATATCAAAAAATACTGGTTTTCTCATAGTGTGAGAGAACCACAACATAGAGTTACTCTCATATGTAACAATACAAGCATATAATACGAGACAAAAAAAACGAAACAAAACGTTTTGAAGGCAACACGTGTGTTTGAGTTTTTCAGTACAGTTTGAGTCACCGTCGCGACTCGAAGAATTTTTTCTTCCTGTAAAAAATTGACAAAAAACAATATTAAATGGAAGCGTTGGTGCTCATAAGTAATATAAAATATTATAAAATTATGTTCTTTACTGGTTGGATTATAATGTGGTTTTTAGTAAATGGATTCAAACATTTTGACCAATTATACAGGCATTAATAATCAGGGGGAAAATCTAAAGGAAAAGTTACATGTATTGCATTACGTTTTTAATATATATTATGAAAAAGTACATATTTTTCAATGACGAAAAATATGTATACTTCATTTATAATATAAAAAACTCCATTCATATTATGTATACATTCGTAGCCAATGAAAGCCTGTATTTTTTATTTTATGAATTGATTTCATATAATTTATGAATCCCGTGTTTGGAAAATTTTTGTGAACACTATTCATAAAATAAATGTATTAATTTTTGTGTGTATGGCTCATTATTTGTTTGTCTAAACGCGCACTTTTTGAAACAGTTTTTAAGAGTCTTAGGCTTGACATTTTTCCAGGCCTTATCGAGCATCGTTACAGCGGCTAAAACAGCGATATTCACTTTTTCATTCTTTTAATGCTATCCACCACAATAGAAACAATTTCTCTGTGGTAGAGAGTTTTAAAGTTCCGGATAATGCCTTAGTCTAATGGTTGTATCTTTGATGTCGTGCTGGGTGGAAAAATATCAATTTCACGTGATATATGGGGGTGGGTTATTATGCACGGTGCAATAAGATTTTGCGTTTTTCCTTTTTCATGTACTATGTTCAGTTTTCAAACTGAAACCCAGCTTGTTTTCACGGTTACTTTTTTAATTAACTAATTAAGAAATATAAAATTATTTGCAATCAATTCCTTGGATCTTTTCCATCCATTATTCGGCAAGACTCGATCAAAATATAATCGTCTTCATAAATATATTTGTACTTTTAATTTGGTGTTTTGGTGAAAAAACCGTACATAGTACTCACCTTAACCGAGGAATCACCGACTTCAAAATAGAGAGAGTAAAATAACAAAAATTCAAATTATAGAATGTTGGCGACGGCTTCAAAGTGTCAAACTCGTACTTGTGTGTTTGTGTGTTGTGGGGACCGTTAAAAGACTTCAAATAATCAAGAGATTCAAATTAACGAGTGTCAAATTATCGAGAATCGACTGTATACCTTTTCAATGACGTAGTTAATCACATTCCTTTATCTAGTGTTTTTTTATAATGCATTTTTACTTACCTTCACCAGAATTAAAGAAATCCATATATTCAAAGTAAGTTTTCTTGTAAATACAAAAATGTTTATTTATACACATATTTTTTTACAATGAAGATAATACATAAGGTGTGAACGTGTAACAACTTTAAAAAAAAAACATGATTTGATGTAATAAATACTTAATTCGTAAAACTACAAACGGGAATATGAAATTTTAAAATTTAGTAAATGAAAGTAAGTCATTTTAATCCACCATTTTTTTAAATATTCTTCAGCATCACTTGCAAAATACTTTCAATTAAAATAGATTGAGAATTAGAAAATTTTGGAGCATAGTTTTAGGCTTAATTTTAAATAGTTTTGTTAATTATTAGCCGATTCACAAACCACAATGAGTTGTAATGAAAATGTAGAATTGAAAATATTATTAATTAGCCTAAATAATAAAAGGAAGTTGATACAGCTGACTTCTGGAACTGGACTGCGAGGAAATACAATTATTGATAATAATAGGCTGAAAAGTACAGAAAAAGAGAAAATAACAAATGTGAGTTGCTTAATATATAACATATATAAATAAAACACGGATTGAGTTGGGTAAACATGTTTATACTTACTTCACAATAAGCTAACAAAACAGAAAATAGTATGGTAATGCTAAAGTAGACTGTGACGATTATAATTAGTCTAAATCTTGCTTTTGGCCTACATCAATAGTTTAATTATGATGCATATTAATATTAGGCTCATACGCCATTGTGGTTTAGTAGAATGAGGAAATCTTACAGAAAGCTATACAGCAAAGCAAGGTACTAAAGCTCCAGAGATCCTGGAGGCATATTAAACCAATATGAGAGGATGGTATCGAAAACTAAGTACGGCTCTATATAACATACTGGGGAACTGCGAAGCAGATGGGTTAGCATGGCTAGGAACTACCTTACATATTCCAGGGGAACTAGAATCTGTTGGTATGCCTCTGGCCACCTGCAAGCTCTTACTGCGTGAGAAGGCTGTTATGATTGCCAATATTCGATGGGAAAATTGCAAGGGTTGTAACAACACCAAGCAAATATGGTCCCATTTAAATTTAAACCGCACACTAGATATGCTAGTGTTCTCGAGACGTCAGATAGCACTCCTGATATCTGCTATAACGGGTCGCTGCCTGATAGGCGAATTTGCAAAAACTATAGGTGCGAAGTATAATGACTATTGTATAAGCTGTCATGACGTGGAGGAAAAGGAATCAATTAAACACCTCTTGTGTGAGTGTCCTGCTGTTTGTGTAAGGCGTAAGCGAATTTTAGGAGCATATAGCTTTAGATTACTGGCGGACCTGGAAAACGTTAACTTAAGCAGTTTGTTAATGTTTGTGGAGCAATCTGGTTGGTTCAACAAAAGTAAATAATATAGAAGGTTCAGTGGTTAAGACTAGAAGTGCCCATATGTAATAGGTACTTTTAGTTAAATGTGGTATCATAATGGACTGAATAGTCTAAGTGAGCCTGAAATTTAATCGGGCTGCCACTACCTAACCTATATAATTCTTGGACTGATTAGTAAAGAAGGATTGAGAGCCGCATCAGAGGCTTTCATTCTATGGGGAATATTAACATTATCTTATTGAACAAAGTATTGTGATGACAGACTTGCTAGATAGTCGGGATTCGCCTGGATTGTCGGCTCCAAGAAGTGTCCCGAATCTTTCACAAAATTTTCCAAAAAAAAAAACCGGAATTGCATACACAGAAAAAAATTTCCGTAGTTGAACTAACGCTAAATTTAACTTACTTTTATTGGAAAAAATTTATTTGCTTGTAGTTAAATTTTATTATTTTTATCGAAATTTTCCACAGCTTAATGAAATCTAATTTTTTTTAAGTATGTCTCAAAAATTTTATGAACTAAACGTGAGTATAAAGTTCAATGACCGTGCACATAAGTTCAATATAAACTAAAGCAAAAGAAGATTTTCGTACGGTTCCCAAAAATAGTAAGAATGAATTACTGTATGGTTAAAATTGTCATGATTTGGCACCAATGATTTTCTTCTTTACTTTTAGTATTTTTTTTCTTCTATGAGATGATGTAATTTCGTGAACTGGTTTTAACAACGCTTTGTGTAAATCTCAAAATGTGGAGTAAAATTTAGTTCAATTTTCGTGCGAGGTAGTTCAGTCTTCCTATAAAACAGATCACTTTTTTTTCGGTGTATGTTGTAAGTTTTGTGATTTTCTAGAAATGAAAACGATTTAAAATCAAATCGCTTATTATACCGTCCACCATAGGATAGAGGGTGACATTCCGTTTGTAACACATCGAAATATTGCTCTAAGACCCCATATTCTGGGTCGAGGTGAAATTCTGAGTCGATCTAAGCATGTCCGTCCGTTCGGAAATCACGTTAACTTCCGAACGAAACAAGCTATCGACTTCAAACGTTGTACAAGTAGTTGCTATTGATGTAGGTCGGATTGTTTTGCAAATGGGTCATATCGGTTCACTTTTACGTATAGCCCCCATATAAACGGACCCTCAGATTTGGCTTGCGGAGCCTCTAAGAGTAGCATAGATTGAATGAAAATCCAATCTGGCTGAAATTTAATACATGGTGTAAGTATATGGTCTCTAGCAACCATGCAAAAATTGGTCCATATCGGTCCATAATTATATATAGCCCCCATATAAACGATCCCCAGATTTGGTTTGCTGATCCTCTAAGAGAATCAAATTTCATCTGATCCGGCTGAAATTTGGTACATGGTATTAGTATATGGTCCCTAACAACCATGCAAAAATTGGTCCATATCAGTCCATAATTATATATATAAACCGATCCCCAGATTTGAACTTCGGAGCCTCTTAGAGGAGCAAATTTCATCCGATCCGGTTGAAATTTGGTACGTGGTGGAAGTATATGGTCTCTAACTACTGCGCAAAAACTGGTCCATATCAATCCATAATTATATATAGCTCCCATATAAACCGATCCCCAAATTTAACCTCCGAAACCTCTTGCAGGAGCAAAATTCATCCGATCCGATTGAAATTTGGTACATGTTGTTGGTATATGGTCTCTAATAACCATGCAAGAATTGGTCCATATCGGTCTATAATTATATATAGCCCCCATATAAATCGATCCCCAGATTTGACCTCCGAAACCTCTTGGAGGAGCAAAATTCATGCGATTCGGTTGAAATTTGGTATGTGGTGTTAGTATATGGTCTCTAACAACCACGCAAAAATTGGTCCATATCGGTTCATAATTATATATAGCCCCCATATAAACCGTTCCCCAGATTTGATCTACGCAGCCTCTTGGAGGAGCAAATATCATCCGATACGGTTGAAATTTGGAACGTGGTGTTAGTATATGGCCGCTAATAACCATGCCAAAATTAGTCCATATCGGTCTATAGTTATATATGGCCGATCACCAACCACACAAAAATTGGCCTATATCGGTTCATAATCATGGTTGCCACTCGAGCCAACAATAATCTACCAAAATTTTATTTCCATAGAAAATGTTGTCAAAATTTTAATTCTATTGAAAATTTTATTTCTATAGAAAATTTTGTCAAAATTTTATTTCTATAGAAAATTTTGTCAAAATTTTATTTCTATAGAAAATTTTGTCAAAATTTTATTTCTATAGAAAATTTTGACAAAATTTTGCTTCTATAGAAAATGTTGTCAAAATTTTATTTCTATAGAAACTTTTGTCAAAATTTTATTTCTATAAAAAATTTTGTCAAACTTAATTATATACGTATTTAATCGCCCTTTTTCTAGTTTAATATATACCACGTATGGACAACTTTGCATTTTAGAAGACGGTCATAGGAAGTTTTAAGATACCTTGCCATCGGCAAGTGTTCCTGCAACCCAAGTAATTCGATTGTGGATGACAGTCTTCAGTAGAAGTTTCTACGCAATCCATGGTGGAGGATACATAAGCTTCGGCCTGGCCGTACTTACGGCCGTATATACTTGTTTTTGCTTTTGGATATTCATAGATTTTAAATGCACATTTGGGAGCCACCGTGGTGCAATGGTTAGCATGGCCGCCTTGTATACACAAGGTCGTGGGTTCGATTCCTGCTTCGACCGAACACCAAAAGTTTTTCAGCGGTGGATTATCCTACCTCAGTAATGCTGGTGACATTTGTGAGCGTTTCAAAGCTTCTCTAAGTGGTTTCACTGCAATGTTGAACGCCGTTCGGACTCGGCTATAAAAAGGAGCTTAACATAGAATCGGGCAGCACTCAGTGATAAGAGAGAAGTTCACCAATGTGGTATCACAATAGACTGAATAGTCTAAGTGAGCCTGATACATCGGGCTGCCACCTAACCTAAATGCACATTTGGCTGTCAGATTTTGTTCGACTTCATTCTATCTTATCGTTGACTAAAACAAATCAATTTACCATCACTGTCTTTCGAAACACCAGATGGCACTTGATCAGTAAATGTAAACAAAAATATACCCAAATACCTAATTTGGTTTGAAATTAACGTTTTTCTGTTAAATGTATGTGTAGAAATTATAATAATGAATTCACGGTAAGTGTCCAATTTCATCTAAGGCTGCATTCCTTTACAACATTTCAAAGTTCGATTTTATCTTATATGGCGTTGTCACCAAGCATGTTTTGGAGTTTGAAATGTTTTCCCTTTATTAGCATTTCAAAACGAGTCGTTTGCCCATACAAAAAGTTAAATTCAAAAGAAATCACGAAAGTTGGAACTAGCACCGCATTTCCCTAAAGTAGCTAGTTGCAATGAGCTAGTTCTATTCGGAACTACCTAACTCAAATAAGAGAGAAGTTCACTACTTGTGGCATCACAATGAACAGAATAGTCTAATTGAGCCTAACAGGCTGCCACTATACCTAACCTAACCTAAATACTAAGATATATTAATCTTTGCTAAAAACAACAAAATTTAACTAAAAGTTAATGTTTAAAATTGCATTTGATTTAAAGAATTTTTTTTATATATCAAAAGGGCCGTACAATGTGTTTCATGTGTAAAACAGAGCTTTGACTGCATAATCATTAAAACCAGAATTCAATGTACCAAATATTTTGTTTCGCCTAAAAGTGGTATGCACTTTATTTTGCAGTATCATTTATGACCCTATATTGGCGACATCTACACCATTAACGAAATAATTTAAAGCATACCTTTGGGCACTGCAAAATCATATAGAGTGTTGTCATTTAATTGTGAATGAGAATAACACTATGACAATTTAAAAATGAAAACTGATGTTGTATAATACCATAGACCAAGGAAGGTATAGACATCTCAAGTGAATTCACAGCGCTGTAGTTTGTCTGCACACCGTAGAGGCCTCTTTTACGTCTGCAATTGAGTGATTTTTATACCCTTCACCACTACTGTGGTACAGGGTATAATAAGTTTGTGCATTTGTATGTAACGCCAAGAAGGAAAAGTCTGAGACCCATCGTTTAGTATACCGATCGTCTTAGAATTAAATTCTGAGTCGATTTAGCGATGTCCGTCTGTCTGTCTGTTTGTCTGTCTGTCTGTCTGTCTGTCTGTTGATGTATTTTTGTGTGCAAAGTACAGCTCGCAGTTTTAGTCCGATTGTCCTAAAATTTGGTATAGGGTCCTGTTTCGGCTCAAAGACGATCCCTATTGATTTTGGAAAAAATCGGTTCAGATTTAGATATAGCTGCCATATATATTTTTCACCGATCTGGTCATAATTGGCGTGTATATCAACCGATCTTCCTCAAATTCCGTACATCCGAATATTTTATGAGTCTCGAAAAACGTGCAAAATATCAGCCAAATCGGTTCAGATTTAGATATAGCTCCCATATATAGCTTTCGCCCGATTTACACTCATTTGCCCACAGAGGCCAATTTTTTGCTCCGATTTAGTTGAAATTTTGCACAGGGAGTAGAATTAGCATTGTAGCTATGCGTGTCAAATTTGGTTGAAATCGGTTCAGATTTAGATATAGCTCCCATATATAGCTTTCGCCCGATTTACACTCATATGACCACAGAGGCCAATTTTTTGCTCCGATTTAGTTGAAATTTTGCACAGGGAGTAGAATTAGCATTGTTAGCTATGCGTGCCAAATTTGGTTGAAATCGGTTCAGATTTAGATATAGCTCCCATATATAGCTTTCGCCCGATTTAAACTCATATGACCACAGAGGCCAATTTTTTGCTCCGATTTAGTTGAAATTTTGCACAAGGGGTTGAATTAGCATTGCTGCTATGCGTGCCAAATTTGGTTGAAATCGGTTTAGATTTAGATATAGCTCCCATATATAGCTTTCGCCCGATTTAAACTCATATGACCACAGAGGCCAATTTTTTGCTCCGATTTAGTTGAAATTTTGCACAAGGGGTTGAATTAGCATTGCTGCTATGCGTGCCAAATTTTGTTGAAATCGGTTTAGATTTAGATATAGCTCCCATATATATGTTTTTCTGATTTCGACAAAAATGGTCAAAATACCAACATTTTCCATGTGAAATCGCCACTGTTTAGTCGAAAAGTTGTAAAAATGACTTTATTTTTCCTTAACTTCTAATGCATATATATCGAGCGATAAATCATAAATAAACTTTTGCGAAGTTTTCTTAAAATTGCTCCAGATTTGAATGTTTCCCAAATTTTTTTACTAACATTGTGTTCCACCCTAGTGCATTAGCCGACTTAAATTTTGAGTCTATAGATTTTGTAGAAGTCTATCAAATTCTGTCCAGATCGAGTGATATTTAAATGTATGTATTTGGGACAAACCTTTATATATAGCCCCCAACACATTTGACGGATGTGATATGGTATCGAAAATTTAGATCTACAAAGTGGTGCGGGGTATAATATAGTCGGCCCCGCCCGACTTTAGACTTTCCTTACTGGTTTTTTACTAACATTGTGTTCCACCCTAGTGCATTAGCCGACTTAAATTTTGAGTATATAGATTTTGTAGAAGTCTATAAAATTCTGTCCAGATCGAGTGATATTAAAATTCATTTATTTGGGACAAACCTTTATATATAGCCCCCAACACATTTGACGGATGTGATATGGTATCGAATTTAGATCTACAAAGTGGTGTAGGGTATAATATAGTCGGCCCCGCCCGACTTTAGACTTTCTTTACTTGTTAAATTTGGCTTTAATTTGTTCTTTTGATGAAACACCAAATATTGGAAAAACATGTAAAATTCTATACATCCACACCTTTTTTTGTAATGCAAATTGACTGATTTGTACGGTAATTCTCGTTTTCCAAATAGAAATTGAGTCACTTAACTGCGCAATTGATAATACTCTCTGTACAATTAACGCTTTGTAGGTGAGGTGGTCCAATTTGAACAATATAACTAACGTGGGGTCCGGCAAACCTTATTTCTAAACTGATATCCTGCGTTAACATTTTTGATCAAAACCTTTTTAGCCATATTTTCCATAAAAACATATGGTTATTAAGCAAACACTGACCGATGTGCGAGCATAAAGAGAAAAGGTATTGAAAAGGTATCATTTACATAAAAAAAGGCACACTAAACATAATTACAAAAAAAAATGTGAATGTGTGAATATAGAATATTTTCGATATTTTCTCCTTGTAAAATAAGCAACAGGAGGATCTAGTCTTGTACCACTTTTATTCGCCAATGATGGAATTATTTTTTTCGGGGGAAAAACTATACCAAATTTGCGCAATACCTTTCATAAATTATTCCTAGCATATCGATATTTGTTCATAGCAGATCTTTCCCTAAGACTTGATAATAAATTCAACAAATCTGGATTGATGAGGATATAAGAGAGATAAGAGAACATGGTTTCGTTTAATGGAAAATCGGATATATCTGCCCGTCAGAATATCCAAAATTTTCAAGCGAAACTATGGAGGTGCAGGACATGAAACATGAAGAACCATCAAAGGATAATAGAGGAGACATTTGGTGAAATGATGGATGTCGTAGTGCTTGAGGTAGCCAAATATGCCAGGCGTGGCATTCTTATGCCATTAAGATGGTCCGGGGTGAATGGAAATCGAAAAAATACCAGAGGGAAATAACTGTAATAATAACTGAGCGAACGGGACTGGGTATATATGTGGATGACAAACATCGAGATTCGATTAGCGCATCACAACACAATCCTGAAGACAGAAGTGCGTGCCATAACGGAATGTGTTAAATGGCTCGGAAATAATACGGGGCCACAAAATTTTAACATTTTCACAGATTGCTGAATGGCATTTAATCCAAAACTAGACATTACGGTTTGATCACGAACCGTATTGGAATGCAAAAGCATCATCGAATACTCAGAAAACAGAGGATACGCGTCATATGGGTGCTGGGACATGCCGAAATAAGAGGAAACGTAAAAGCAAATGACGATAAGAGCTAGGATACATAGGGAAGTGAACTTAAATAACGCAAAGCCAATAGAGGGCCGAGATGGCCCGGGAGACACATAAGCGATGTGGACCAATGCAATGGTCGGAAAGGGGACGAAAATACTATTAGGTGACCCAGAAAAAGACTAGAGAACTACTCAAGGAGAGAGATCGTGGGAATAATGACCGGGCACCTAAAATTGTGTCGAATGGGAACAGCAGAAAGTGGCGCGTGTTTTGAGGTTGATTAGACCTTGGAACACTACCGTTGTCACTAACCTGCCTTTACCAGGCAATGATATAACCATATCGGTTAAGTGGTGATTCGTAACCTGTCCAACTGGAACTGGAAATAAATTGGGAAATAAGTTACAGATACAGAGTTCGTGGAATAAAAAAAGATAAAAAGAGAAATTAGAGCGCTCAACAAGTTGAATACAGGCTTAGGTGTATGTCAGCCGACATGAGACAGGGCCTGAATCCTCTTTTCAACCTTATCTAACCTAACTATGGAATAAAATACAACACGATAAATTCTCACACAGTCTGAAATGTCATACGCTCCTGCTTCGACACAAAAATGTCACTGGAGCAATGAAAATTTAATTATGCCTTTACTAACTTTCTTCCCTATAGTATGGAGAAAATGCAAGAAACGAACCGGATGCAATAAACATATGGCCGATAAAAATCAAGATTGAAATGACCATGGAGGCGACTAGAATATTAGTGATAGGGAAGTTATCTGGAGAAACACAGGAAAACCTACAATATGGTAGGTATTATTACACAGATAGGTTTTATATAACGGAGAGAAACGCGAAGGAGCTAGATATCGAAAACTTATCCTTGTCGGAAATAAGTCTAAGCATGAACTCAAGATCCATGTGTCTGAGTATATGCTAGTTATAGCTATGATGAAACTGTATTGTCACAAACCCTGCTACAAATTTGCATATTGCCAGCCACAATGGTTCAATGGTTAGTAGTCCGCCTCGCATACAAAAGATTATGGGTTCGACTAAACACCAAAACTTATTCGGCTATAAAAAAGGTCTTCCTCCCAACCCTAACGACTAAACGCCTTCATTGAAGAGTTTATTGAAATGTCTATTCAAAATTGTCTTTTTCTTATGTAGTTGAAAGAGGCTTAGGATTGCCGACCGAGACAGGAAATTACAGTAGGTAAACTTAGGAGAAACCTATTCCACGGCAGGGCAACATTAGCAATTTCTCAATATATAATATTGGGGAAGGAAGACTGAAACCGGACAATACGGAAAGAGGACGAATTAAGTTGGGAACCAATGGTTAGTAATCCCACCTCGTATTGCTATGGGTTATCACCTCTCATTTATTCTGATGACATTTCTAAGTGTTTAAAAGTTTCTCTAACCGATTTCAGGATGAAATACCGCCTGTCCTTTCCTCTTTAAACCTTGATTGTAATTAAAAATTATATGCTTGAATAGTCAAGCTGTCATAATGTTCCGTAGCTTGAAAATAGTCATCGGCTATAACAAATCTCTCAACTAGATGGCTGAGCGGTTCAACTAGGAACTAATAAGACTAGAAATTATAATCTCTTGTTATAGTTTGCTGAAAGGAGTAATATTCATCATAGTCTATTAGTGCAAAAAATAAAATTGTTCTGCGTGAAACAAAAAGCATTGTGATAAGCAAAAAGAAAAAATTGCAAATATTTGTTTGTGTATTTTTCATTTCGTTGGTGTATTATTGTAACAAATGTGTAAAAATTGTGATATATAAATTAATAAATAAATAAACTAATAAATATTTGATTTGTATGAAAATAAATAAAATGCATGAATGAAGTGAATGGAATGACAAAATAAATAAATTTTGTGAAAAAAATGCAAAAAAGTCAAAGGAATTCAATCGAACTTAAAATTAAAATAATGACTTAGACTAGAACTACAATACAATGTGTTGCTTCATTAGAGTTGCTCTCTCTCTCTCTCGATCTCCCTCTCTCTTCTCTAGAGGTTCTATTCATAAACTCCCAACAAGGGGATTATACAGCAAATTATCTTGATTTCCATAATCGTGAGCATTAAATAGAGGAGGGACTTGGGCTTTACGCTTTGGTCTTGTCCTTTGTGATTCGGTATAACGTCTAACCTTGTGTGGTCCATTATAGGAAGTATGGAACTCTTGATATCTTGAGGGTGCAGGAGGATAGATGATATATTTGGTTTTCTTCACTGCTGGAGGAATATATTTGTAGGCTGGATTGTTTGGAGGAGGTACCTTATGAACATTCTTCTCTAAGGCATATGAAACTTGGGCTGGTGTAGGATTTGGTCTTTTAGCCACTTCCAGAGCTGCCAATATGGGAGTTAAATCTTTCAAATTATCGTGAGATTGTCCTGATCCCGTATATGATGGATAGCTGTTATCTTCTTTGTAACCTCCACCAGTGTTTGGATTTGTCCATGGCTTGTAATCGTAACCCTCTTGTGGATGCTTCTGGATATATGCTTCCTCAGGACTGAGCTTTTGTTTATGCATTTGATGATAGATATCCGCCGCGTAAGCAGCTGTTATAGACTCGGTATGGGAGAGAGATTCTAAGGGTCCAAGATTTGAGGGTAATCCATAGGAATTCAAATCGGCATGATCACCAGGACCGGTATGACCAGGTCCCGTATGGAAATTTGAAGTGTCCAAGGCAACAGTTTTGGAGGCAGTATATTCGGTTTTACCATCGGGCAGCATATTCAATATTTCTTGTAATTGTACAGCAGCTTTTCGAGCCTCTTCATCGCTAAGCTTTTTATGACGTCCATAGATATTGAATTCTTGGCCAGTAGGTGCTGATACATGATGACCGTCGTGCGTATGGTAGTGTTGTTCTGAAGGTGCCGAAGGTACTGTTGCATTACATCGCAAAAACAATGTAGGACCGAAAAGTTGTGTGTTGTGTCGTGGGTTGTGTATGGAGTTGTGTTGCAATATTATTGGTGTTGACATTGATGTTCGTGGTGTGGAAAAGAAAAATCTCAGACGTATCAATTTATTTGATTTCTCAATAGATTAAAAAGATTTTTAAGTGTTAGTGTTTTATGTGATTGTTAGATTTGTGCTGAAATGTATACAAGTGTAAATGCTCAATGCATATGTACAATGGAAATCAGTAAATTGTAATGTGTACTATACATGTGTATTTGTTGGGACCTATCACTATTTACCATATCATACAAAAACATAAATTACAGCAAACTTCAACCTTGCTAAACGATAAGCTTTTATTGGGATGGACGGCTCTGTACGATGCTTCCCTTCAATCGGGTTTTAATGTTGAAGAGCCACCTTTTAGGAATGTTCATTAAATAAATATATAATCCGTGAAAGCTAACCGGCGATATAGCGGCTAGACCAAGAATACAAGGAACCTGTAAATCATTTTAATCCCAACTATCTCAATGTATAAGACAAATGAAACGGGACAGAAAGCAAGTTTAATACTGAAGACTCAGTCAGTGACCCAGACCAAGTTTTGCATGATTATTAGAACGCATGTTCTGACATCACATACTATCGTCCAAACGGATCAGATGATATGTGCTCCTCCAGGACGCTCAAATCTGAGCACCGGTTTATATGTGGGCGACATATAATTATATGAACATTTAGACCAAATGATGCATGGTTCTTAGAAGATATATAGCAACATCACGTAACAAATTTCAACCGAATCGGAAGAAATTTGCTCTTCCAACTTGTTTCGTTCGCAAGGTAGCGTGATTTCAACAGACGGACGGACATCGCACAGTATCAAGAATAGAAAAAACGACTGCTACAAGCCCTTCTTATCCTGCTCTGACATCCTTAAAAGTAATCGACTGACTGAATTTGACAAAATTGAACTTGAATTCTGAATACTCAGTCTACGGCAGGTGTTGGAGTCATTTTAAGGCAATGGTCATATATGAGAACGATAAGCACAAATTTTTTCTTAGCATACCAGGTGTTCCTTAAACCTTCGATCTAAAGATCAGGTTAAAGTACTTTGCTTACCCTTAAAAATGGGGATCATTTGACCAAGCAGACATAGTAGAATAGGTTAGGTTGAGTATCAGAAAGTTATTTTGGACCCTTTTAGATGATTCAGTTCATTGTGAGACCACAAGTAGTGAACATATTTGTTATCAATGAGTGCTGGTCGATTCTGTATTCAATGATAATGTACCTTCTTTTTCTAGCAGAGTTCGAAAGGCGTTTCAGATTGCGCTGATAGCACTTAGGAATGTCAAAAACTGGATAGGATAAGAACTGATTTCCCAAGATGGTTAAAAACTCAAATCGGGGGTTCGAATTATAACTCGGAGATGAATTCGGCATGTACTACAAAGTTGTTCATAATTTTATAACTAGGCTACATTTCTTCCACCGACTGTTTGGTAACATTTTAAACAGTTCAGGAGATGTAGTCGAAGACGACATTTTCGCAGAAGACGACTTAATAAAGGGTGATACGGTCAAAATTTGGTCAATATAAACTTGACGTATTTCTTTCAATTTTGCATTTAAAAAACCTGAACACCCCTCATTTTGAAGGTGTGTGTGTGTAGAATGTTGCTCCTATTTTGATTTTGGAATTCACTCTTCAGTTGTCAAAATGCCGTCCAAGCAAGAAGAGCAGCGTATCAAAATTTTGCTCGCGCTTCGTGAAAATCCGAGCTACTCGCACGCAAAGCTGGCAAAATCGCTAAAAGTTGCCAAATCAACCGTTACAAATGTAATTAAAGTGTTTGGGGAACGTTTGTCGATAGCCAGGAAGTCTGGATCGGGGGGAAATCGAAAACCGGAAGCCGCAGAGACGACAAAGAGAGTTGCCGGTAGTTTCAAGCGAAACCCTAACCTGTCTCTCCGAGATGCCGCAAATAAGCTGGGTGTATCGTCTACAACCGTGCATCGAGCCAAAAAACGAGCCGGACTATCGACTTACAAGAAGGTAGTGACTCCAAATCGCGATGATAAACAAAATACGAAGGCCAAAGCGCGATCCCGGAGGCTGTACACGACGATGCTGACGAAGTTTGACTGCGTGGTAATGGACGACGAAACCTACGTCAAAGCCGACTACAAGCAGCTTCCGGGGCAGGAGTTTTATACGGCAAAAGGAAGGGGAAAGGTAGCAGATATTTTCAAGCACATAAAACTGTCAAAGTTCGCAAAGAAATATCTGGTTTGGCAAGCCATCTGTACCTGTGGCTTGAAAAGCAGCAGTTTCATAGCTTCCGGGACTGTCAACCAAGAAATTTACGTGAATAAACGTCTGCTGCCTTTCCTGAAGAAACACGGTTGTTTCGTACTGTTTTGGCCGGATTTGGCATCTTTCCATTACGGTAAAAAGGCCATGGAGTGGTACGCCGCCAACAACGTGCAGGTGGTTCCCAAGGACAAGAACCCTCCCAACACGACAGAGCTCCGCCCAATTGAGAAATACTGGGCTATTGTCAAGCGGAACCTAAAGAAGACCAAAAAAACTGCTAAGGACGAGCAGCAGCTCAAGGCAAACTGGCTTTCTGCGGCGAAGAAGGTGGACAAGGTGGCTGTACAAAATCTGATGGCAGGTGTCAAGCGTGAGGCCTGGCAATTCGGATTTGGAAAAGCGAAAGCCTAACTGAATATTTTTCCTGAATTTTATACTAATTGAACTTGAAAAAGAAATTTAATTTGATTTTTTAAATAAATGATTTCACCGATTTACACGCGTTTTCCCTTGACCAAAGTTTGACTGTATCACCCTTTATATTCAGCATTTCTGTTGGCCGAGTCAAGAGCTATAACACTGCTTAATACCACAAAAATGAATTCACAGCATTTTTTGAGCTATGGTCATACGAAAATTGCAAAAAAGTGCTAAAAATCGAATTTGAAGGTTCATAAAAGACAAACCAATATTTCGGTGCGTCACAAACGGAATATCAAATATGCTAAACCTCCCATCATGTAGTTGAGGTGTATTGCAATCAAATGCGATTGTAGTTTGATACAAAAACTGTAGCACACTATTAAGCTCTATGCTGCGACATTTAATTCGTCCCTCTTTTATGAACAGTGTGATCAGTTTAGCATCTTTGCAGCTAAATTTATAATTTATTTTTGTATTTAGCCGTAAAATTTTAATGTTTTCAACATGCACCTCGCCAACGCTTTTAGTAACGCTTCAGAGATTTATTTTCCTTCTCTTGGGAAAGTAAGCAAGATTGCTATTAGTACCCAGCAAACAAAAAATAAAATTGTTCCGTAATTTTCAGTTCGCCAGAAGTTGGTACCCAGCGTCGACAAACAAATAGTGAAAATGTTCTTTTTGGATCCGGAAGTGGCACAAAATTAGGCAGAAGGGATGAATTTAACATGGGCTTGTCATTTCAACAGCCGTTGCACTGAATTTGCATCCCTTTTTACGGTGTGATCCGAATTCAGTATTTTGGATATGAATTAACAAATTTTGTGAGATGTTGTGTCAAATAAATAATTTTATAATTTTTTATGATTTTAGTGCATTCTAACGCTTGTCCGGAACGCGTAACCTCAAATATTTTCATAAATTCGCAATTTTTCTAGAGTGGACATTTCGACAAAATAATTTTTAATAATTTGTACCATTTATTAATTTTTACTCTGTTTTTAACATACCTAAGACATAAATGGAATTAAAATTCCTAGGTAGTTAAAATAAACAAGTATATACGGCCGTAAGTTCGGCCAGGCCGAAGCTTATGTACCCTCCACCATGGATTGCGTAGAAACTTCTTCTAAACAGTGTCATCCACAATCGAATTACTTAAGTTGCGGTAACGTTTGCCGATGGCAAGGTATCTTAAAACCTCCTAACACCGTCTTCTAAATTGTATGTAAGTCCATACGTGGTATATATTAAATCAAAAAAGATCGATTAAATACGTATATAATTCAGTTTGACAAAATTTTCTATAGAAATAAAATGTTGACAAAATTTTCTATAGAAATAAAAATTTTCTATAGAAATAAATAAAATTTGGTAGATTATTTTTGGCTCGAGTCGCAACCATGATTATGAACCGATATGGACCAATTTTTGTGTGATTGGAGACCGGCTATATATAACTATAGACCGATATGGACCAATTTTGGTATGGTTGTTAGCGGCCATATACTAACACCACTTGGAACGTGGTGTTAGTATATTTGAACCGGATCGGATGAATTGCTCCTCCAAGAGGCTCCGGAGGTCAAATCTGGGGATCGGTTTATATGGGGGCTATATATAATTATGGATCGATATGGACCAATTCTGGCACGGTTGTGAAAGATCATATACTAACACCATGTTCCAAATTTCAACCGGATTGGATGAAATTTGCTTCTCTTAGAGACTCCGCAAGCTAAATCTGGGGATCGGTTTATCTGGGGGCTATATATAATTATGAACCGGTGTGGACCAATTTTTGCATGGTTGTTAGAGACCATATACCATATCGGATGAAAGTTACTTCTCTTTGAGGCTCCGCAAGCCAAATCTGGAGATCGGTTTATATGGGGGCTATATATAATTATCAGAGGGTCCCTTTATATGGGGGCTATACGTAAAAGTGTACCGATATGGCCCATTTGCAATACCATTCGACCTGCATCAATAACAACTCCTTGTGCCAAGTTTTAAGTCGATAGCTTGTTTCGTTCGGAAGTTAGCGTGATTTCAACAGACGGACGGAGGGACATGCTTAGATCGAGAGCAATAGTTCGATGTGTTACAAACGGAATGACAAAGTTAAGTACCCCCCATCCTATGGTGGAGGGTATAAAAACATCTCATGGAGGAAATTTTTGGAAATGCTTTTAAAGTTGTGCTTTTAGAGCAACTTCCAAATTTTTTTTGCTGGATATGAATAAAAAAATAAAGAACACATGTTCAAAACTCACCAGCGGCAAATTTTTTATCACAAAAGATACTTTTTTATTTTGTGCATTGTTTTTATTTTGTTATTTCTGCGTATATAGAAATAAATTTTTCTATTTAAATTGAAATTGATAAAATTGAAATTTCTAGTCATTTGGAAAACCTTCTCACTTAATTTAAGTTTTATTTTCATTATTTTTTAATTTTTTGTTAATTTTCTACAATTTTTTGTGACGGTTAATTGTCCAAAAATTGTCCGAAAAATAACGTATTTTCTAGGTCCAAAAGTACTTCATCGGAAGTAGAAAAACATTTATTGATTAAAATAAATGTTTGTTTTTTTTTTTGTTGGGCTCTTATGGTACCTACAGTCCCAGGATCAACCCCCGGTGGGACCGAAAAAGTTTTTTTAAATTGTAAAAATTAGATAACAAGAAAATACCAGATTAATAAAAATAAAAAGTGAAATTGGTGAAAAAATTTTTTAGTTTTTTTTTTAATTCGCTACTTCCTGATCACAAATTCGGGATCCAAACTACTTTTTATACCCTGCGCCACACTGAGGAACAAGGTTGCAACACCCAGAATGAGACGAGGTAGATATATGGTGTCTTTAGCAATATTGCTCAGGGAAGAAGAAATCGGTTCAGTTTTAGATATAGCTGACATATATATCTTTCGCCCGATATCTACTAATATGGCCCCATAGGCCAGAATTTGGTTGAAATCGATTCAGATTTATATATTGCTCCCATAAATTTCTATGGCCCCAGAAGCCAGGGTGTTGCTCTGAGTTGCTTTAAATTTTCTACAGGGAGTAGAATTAACGTTCTGGATACACATTCCAATTTTGGTTTAAATCGGTTCAGATTTAGATATAGCTCCCATATATATCTTTCCCCCTATTTAAACTGATATAACCACAGAGGTCGGAATTGTAATCCAATTTACGTAAAATATCGTACAGGGAGTAGAATTAATATTGTAACTATGCATGCCAAATTTGGTTGAAATCTGTTCAGATTTGGATATATCTCCCATATACATGTTTTTCTGATTTCGGCAGAAATGGCCACTGCTAGGTTAGGTTAGTTACGCCTCACACAAAATGCAGGACACTCACAGAAGAGGTGTTTAATTGATTCCTTTTCCTTCGCATCATGACAGCGCATACAATAGTTATTATACTTCGCGCCAATAGTTTTTGCAAAATCGCCTATCAGGCAGCGACCCGTTATAGCAGATATCAGGAGTGATATCTGACATCTCGAGAACTCTAGCATATCTAGTGTGCGGTTTAAGTTGAAATGGGGCCATATTTGCTTGGTGTCGTTACGACCCTTGCAATTCTCCCATCGAACATTTGCCATCATAACAGCCTTCTCACGCAGTAAGATCTTGCAGGTAGCCAGAGACATACCAACAGATTCTAGTTCCCCTGGAATATGTCAGGTAGTCCCTAGCCTTGCTAACTCATCCGCTTCGCAGTTCCCCGGTATGTTCCAGGCACCCATATTAGGTGAATATTGTGCAGCTCAGCCATCTCATTGAGAGATTTGAGGCAGTCGGCGACCGTCTTCGAATTAAGGAACACAGGGTCCAAGAATTTTGTTGCAGGTTGACTGTCTGAGTATATATTAATGGCAAAATTTTTTTGGAACATTACTTCTTAGCCCATTCGCCACCTCTCTTATTGCTAATATTTCAGCCTGAAAAACACTACAGTGAATAGGTAATCTTATCGCTATTCGAAGTTCCAGATCATTGGAATATACTCCGAAACCCAATTGTCCATCCAATTTGGAGCCATCAGTGTAGAAATCTATACATTGTTTATTCCCCGGGGTCTGTGTACACACGCCTCACTGTTGGGAATTAGAGTTTCAAACTTTTTTCGAAAAGTGGTTTTGCCAGGGTGTAATCCAATACGTTAGGCACATCTGGCATTACTTTGAGGACCGAACTGTGACCGTACATTTTTTCCGACCTCAGCGATAGCTCGCGCAACCGCACAGCCGTTGTTGCAGCTGACTGTTTGGTCAAAATCTAAGTCTAAAGGCAATAGATGCAGCATGACATTAAGGGAGTCTGTTCCTGTCTTACTAAATGCGACTGAGATACATAAGCTCGCTGAAATTTTTCTAAACAAGTCGGTTTCTGAAGTGCTGGCCACCAGCCTACAACACCATATAGCATTATAATACATACACACAATACACAATTCTCGGTTTTAGTCCCCACTTTTTTCCTATTGCCTTTTTGCACGAGTACAAAGCTACAGTGGCTTTTCTCGCCCTTTCTTAAATATTAACCTTGAAGTTCAGCTTAAAATTCGCCACTGCTAAGTAGAAAACTTTTAAAAATGACTTAAATTTTCCTATATTTCTAATACAAATCTATCGACCGATAAATCATAAATACACTTTTGCAATATTGCCTAATAATTGCTTCAGATTTAAATTTTTTTACTAACATAGTGTCCCAACCCAGGGTATTAGCCGACTTAAATTTTAAGTCTAAAGAAGTCTAACAAATATTTTTAAATAAAGATTTTTAGATTCGTGTCTCTCACAAAATAGTTGATAATTTCTTAAAATTTTTAAATTTTACCAATAAACTTCGCATGGCACTAAAGACATTTTTGCAATTTTCATTTTTTTCCCTTCACACTACAAAATTTTCTTTTAGAAGATAAAACAAAATAATTATGTCAAATAAATTTTCTTTAATTTGTCGAAAAATATTTACTTATTTTTGTAAAATCGGCGTGACATCTGCGTTTGTAATACAGTTTAGTTCTAAAATTAAAAATTGTTCTTCCTTGTGGGTTCACTGTTTTTTGAATATAGAGATAAATTTGGAAAAATTGAGAAAAAAATTTATTTCTTTAAGGTTTTCCCTATTTTTGTTAAATGAAATCTGAAATACCATCACTAATGCCTGCTTTGATTTTGCATTTGATTCCGATGCTTAAAAATATGACGAGCCCATGTAAAATTCATTGCTTCTGAGCCACTACCACTGCCATATCCAAAAAGAACATTTTCATTGTTTTCTGCCTACACTTTGTTTGCTGGGTAAAAAATTCTCATTAATTTTTAACCAAGTTATCTCAAAAATTATGTATTTACTGCTGATTTCATAGCTGCTACACTCTGGATCACACAGATTATGAATTTTAAAACTCGAGATATTTAGGAAGAAAACCTCCCTTTTAATACTACATATTTCTTTCTTGCTTTCGCATTATATATGTGGTAATTTATTCTGTGAAACACAGAATAATGGAAGTGTAATATAAATAAATTAATATCTTAAACTATCAAGGAATTCCATACAAATGAGTTGATCTACTTGAATCGGCTGCTGTGAAAACTTAAAATATTTTCCTTAGTATTTTATGGTTTGGAGTTGGCTATATGCATATCCTTTTGGAATGCACAACTATATCCATGTTTTGCCAATCCATTCCATAGAAATTTATGGAAGTGTTGTTCCTCTGTTATTGTATAGTTTGGTGTTAGTGTGGATATTTGTAATGGAGTTATTTGTATCGTCATTATTATTTAATGGAGTTGTGTGAATGTACAAAATGGGGTTATTTACTTACTAGATTTGTATTCATTTCAGATAATTTCTTATCTTGCTAAACTCGTATTACCATCTAGTTTTAAATTAAATTCTCTTGTTTTTTTAGAGCTAGAGTAGAATATTTACATGTACACTTCTATAGAAATGATACTCTAATATGGTATTGGACTATTGTTATACAGTACTAATTAATTTATGATGTTAGGGATAAAGTTGTGTTGGATTTTATAAAAGTTTTATGGAAAACTAAAGCACTTATTTATTATATACACATATATTACAAAATATGTACACATTTATATTTATTTATATGATTCAATAATAATTACACAGAAAAAAGTAGCTCGTAATTTATGACATGTTTTGAACTTGAATTTAGTTAATCGCACTTCTATCCAGTTCATATTTCAATAATTTTATAAACATCTCGTAATAGTTATTATTTTGAACTCTTTTGCAGTTCACTAACCCTTTCACTACCGAAATAAACCTAATGATAAAAACTTTTATTTTTCTTCTGTTTTTACTTGTACTAACAGCATGTAGAACAAAAATTGTCATTTTGAAAACCTACCTCAATTACTTCAAGAGCTATATGAACTTGTTCTGGAAATTTGATTCTTGAATTGTGACCAAATAGCCTTACGAAAATAAGCGCTATGTGGCCTATGATATTTTTCAAAGTGTGAAAAAAAATTCCAAAAAGAACCCGTAAAAGTATCAGCTATAGTTTTTGTATAAATTTCCATTTACTAGAAACTTACAGTACAAAAATTGTCTCAAATTTTCGTATTTTTCGTTTATTGTTAAAGAAGTTTATAAAAATGTATTTTAGACCTCACCAATATGGACAACATTTATAGCTTAGTTAGATTAAAGCCTCTACTTTAAAATAACATCGAGAAATAAATCGAAACTAAATGGGAAAATAGAATTTGGTGTCTTTTTCGAATGTCCTTCTAAGTGGACATCGGTAGTGAAAGGATTAATGTGGTGTACTCTGATATAGTTTGAAATTGCAAAGATATGGTCAGTTTTTCGTGCAAGTAACGAAATTTTTACTTACACATATTACAAAATGCATGAAGATAGTTCAGTTTTACAAAAATTAATGACAGTTTCCCTGATTTGGCCGTTGAGACAGCTTTACCATCAGTAGGTTAATTTTTTTACTATGGTACCTCAAGCGAGTTCATTGTTTATTCAAAAATTTCAAAACTTGAATAAATACAATGTACTGAAATCAAGCATGCCCGGTAGCAAAGATTTGGTCTTTACACTAATGATTAATTTTCTACTGATTCCGAGTTCATTGTTTATTACTTGTAACGATCCACCGCATAGGGCTACATATTGCAAAGGAAATTTCTAACAATTTTAATGTAAGGTCTATGATAGGCACCATAACGGGACACAACACCTTGGGAAAACCCATGGTAAGGATAGGTCTAGCGAATGATGACATTTGTAGGTGGTGTCTGGACCCCGATGCTACGGAAGATTCTTTTCACTTCCTGTGCCAGTGTCCAGCACTATCTTTCAGAAGAAACAAGATACTGGGCTCTTATTTCTTTCAGACTATGACCGACTTGCGAGTATGCAGTATGAGGAATATCCTCGTCTTCATCAGGTCTTCGGGGTGGAGGAACTAGGTGCGTCCAAAGGATACATTATCATACGATAGACTCATTCCGGCCGGAAGTAGACGGACACGAGGAGGAAGATGGAAAGAAGTTAGAGGTATCGCAATGGACCAACTATGGTCTAAGTGGACACAAACCCGCAAGTTCGGATTCGTGTCAGCCTCCATAACCTAACCTAACCTAACAATTTTAATGACATTTTTGTACGGGTAAGTGGGCTTGTTTTTAGTGTAAAAAATTGTTTTGTTTTTAATAGATGTTTCAACGAATATAGTAAATTTTTCTTACCATGAAATATTCATTTGAATAATATTGAACTCATTCGAACTAAGAGTAAGAAAAGTGAAGCTAAATCAAAGTATTTCTGATACTTAATTTAATTATTTTTTATTTACAAATTTCTTTAAAAATGGAACAAATTTCGTGTACCGCAGTGAAAAAACTAACTTTTGACGGTAAAACTGTCTTAAGGGTCAAATCGTGGTAATTTTTATTAACATTTAAGAAAAACGGGTATTAATTAATATAAAATCGAACTGACTGGTATGAAAACTTTTTGTAATATGTGTAAGTAAAAATTTCGTTACTGGTACGAAACAACGACCAAATCTTTGTAATTTCAATCTATATCAGATTACAACACTTTAAATACATTTTTTAATTAATTTTAAATAGTCATATGAACTGCTAAAGAGTTCAAATAAGACATTTTCATAATGTTCTTGAAATTCGAACTAACTGGGTGGAAGTATTTATGTTTATATAAATTTGATTATCTGGTACATATTTATTCTACATATATACATGAGTTTATAAATATTTGTACACTGAAAAAATATTGACCTAATATGAAAGATTGTTTAACCTAAATTTTAGGATACTCAATTTACACAATATTAAGAATAACTTTACTAGAAAACAAGTATATACAGCAGTAATTTCGGCCGGGCCGAATCTTAAATACCCACCACCATGAATCAAATATTATAGTTTAATTTGAAATTTCAGAGGGGAGATATTCTCTCAAGCAGAGCAGTTCAACCAGTACACTTCCCGAAGATAAATTTAAGGATTTTAACTATGAAGACTATATCACATTATGGATTTATAAGAGCCATTTTGTTTGAGATTTAGAGGAATCAATAACATCTCTTGTAAGTGTGCAAGAAAATTATGAAATAACGCCTTGATTTGAAATCTAAAATCTGTAGATTTTCACCACCATTATTTAAATGACTACGAGAAGTAAAATCTGGAAATTTTACATTCAGTTTCGAGCAATTTTCATGGTCAGTGCGCCTTCTATAACCCCAAGAAGTGAAATCGGTCTATATGTAGGCCTTCCCAAATGGACCTCTAGATTTCCAATTTCAGGCAAATTGGATAAAAGCTACGGTTTCTATAAGCCCAAGACCCCAAATCGGGAGGTCGGTTTATATGGCGACTATATCAAAACCTGGACCGATATAGCCCATCTTCGAACTTGACCTGCCTGCAGACAAGGTTAGGTTAGGTTAGGTGGCAGCCCGATGTATCAGGCTCACTTGGACTATTCAGTCCATTGTGATACCACATTGGTGAACTTCTCTCTCATCACTGAGTGCTGCCCGATTCCATGTTAAGCTCAATGACAAGGGACTTCCTTTTTATAGCCGAGTCCGAACGGCGTTCCACAATGCAGTGAAACCACTTAGAGAAGCTTTGAAACCCTCAGAAATGTCACTAGCATTACTGAGGTGGGATAACCCACAGCTGAAAAACTTTTTAGTGTTCGGTAGAAGCAGGAAACGAACCCACAACCTTGTGTATGCAAGGCGGGCAAGCTAACCATTGCACCACGGTGCCTGCAGACAAAAGATGAGTTTGTGCAAAATTTCCGCACGATTTCTTCATTATTGAAGACTGTAGCGTAATTACAACAGACAGACAGACGGACATGGTTATATCGTCTTAGAATTTCTCCCTGATCAAGAATATATATACTTTATGTAGTCGGAAATCGATCACCATTGTATGGAGGTGTGTATAACAAGATATTGCATCTTTGGATTATAGATAACAAGTATATACATTAACAAGTTGTGCCGAATCTTATGCACCCACCACCATGAATTGCATACAAAATTCTACTAAAGACTACCATCGTACACAATCTATATTGTGAATTAGTCCCTATGAAGATGTTGATGGCTTATATAGAAGAGTCAATAAATAATTTTGAACCGATATGATCGGATCGGATACAATTTTCTCTTCGGAATTCAAATCTGGTATTCGGTTTATATGGAGCCTACCTAAACATTGTCCGTCGATAGCTTGTTTCGTTCGGAAGTTAACGTGATTTCCACAGACGGATGGACGAACGGATATCGCTAGACCGACTCAAAATTTCACCGCGACCCGGAATATATTTTTTATGATGTCTGAGAGTAATATTTTGATGTGTTACAATTGAAATGACAAAGTTAGTATACGCCCATTCTATAATGAAAGGTACACGGACGAAAAAGACTGTTCTTCATATGTTTGGGTGTAAATATTATATGTTTGGAACAAAAATTGTTAGCACATTATGTTTAAGTGCAAGCATATGATGTTAGTAAACAACCATAACATGTTTGCCACATATATGTTGATATGTTACAACATATGTTTGGGGCATAAAATTTTTAAATATAATATGTGTGTATGCAAACATATATTTATTTAAAAATTGCCTATAAACATATATGTGTTTTTCACATAATATGTCTGAACAATACAAACAATATTTTGGTTGGACCAATCCTGAAAATATATATGCTTGGAGCAGAATGTGTTTGGGAGTATATGTTACATAAGCGATTTTTTGAGGGTGTATAAAAAGCTTCAAAAATATGTTAATATTTATTTTGGGGATTTTGGATCTTTGACCTAACGTTTTTTGCATTATGTTAATATAAAAAGGAAAGGAAAAAGGGAATGACAATTCGATCATAATTTTTAATTTATAGGGTCTAGTTTGAAAGATAAATAAATTCCTAAAAAATGTCTTTATTTAAAATTTATTTTTCTATCTCGGTATCCATACCAAAATCCTTAAGGAATGGTCGAAACTATTGAATTCAATTGGATTATATTTGAGAGTGTGAAATAATAAATTTAATTTATACTGACTCAATGATTGAAAATTTTATTTTTTTAATTAAAAAATTAATTGATACAATTAACTTTTTAATCAAACTCCGAAGACTAAGTCAATTAAAAAAAGTGATGAAATTTTTTTTAATTTTTAACTAAACATTTATTGCAAAGAATCAATTTCTTATCAAACTAAAAACACTAAGTCAGTTAAGAAAATAATTGAAAATAGATACGTGTTTAATAAAAAAATGTATTGAGTTTTACAATCATCATCAATTAAATTTTTAATTGACTCAAAAAATTTATTGAAATTTGCTAATGAGATCAATTAATTTTTTAATCAAATATGTTTTTTATACAATTCAAACATTTCAATACAAAATTAATTGGATCAATTATTATGTGATTGAATAAATAAAAACTGTGTGTATTTAAGATACAAAAAGTCAACGAATTTAAAGGCGATTTCATTAATTTTGAAGAATTCTTAAAGCAAAGTTGATCTTAATCAAACAAAATTTTCATTCACCATTTGAAAGGTGATTCAACTAACTTTGAGAACAAAATGTCTCCAAAAGTTGAACAAGTGTTGGTCAAGTAAAAAATCTTTGAAGCTCTTTTCATACACTAAAAAAAAAGTGAACCCTATATTTCACTAAAGCTGATTTTATACTCTTTTAGTTCATGGAATTATTACGTTTTAAGAAAGTTTCCATGCCATTAACAATTTTTTGCGTACGTAAGTTAACTTAACTAAAGCAGAAGAAAAAATTATACACAATTGAAGTATAAAGATGAACTAAATTCGTGTCTCCCACAAAATAGTTCAGAATTCCTTAATATTTGTAAATTTTACCAATAATGCGTCCATCATGAACTTCGTATGGCACTAAAGACATTTTTGCAATTTTGAACTCCAATTTTTTTTTCCTTTAAACTACGAAATTTTCTTTAATAAGTGAAAAATAATAATTTTGTCTGATAAATCTTCTCAAATTTGTCGAAAATTTTTTACTTGTTTTTGCGAAATCGGAGCGACATCTGCGTTTATAATACTGTTTAGTTAAAATTTTCTACAATTAATCAAATTTTTCAACAATTAACTAAAATTTTCTTTCCTGGTGGGTTCACTGTTTTTTCAGTGTAGGTTGAAAAAAATTTCAAAGCTTGAACAAATACATTGGCGATAGAAAAAAATCCAACAATAAAAAAATCTTCTTTGTATCAGAGAAATTCATATTTTATGCTGCGCAAAAATTGCATTCGTAGTTGAAGGAGATGAAATCTTTGTGAGCTTAAGCTGAGTAATATGTTCAGTTTTCAAGCTGAAAACCAGCTTTATTTCACGGTTACTTTTCTTAATTAATTTATTTAGAAATATTTATCAATCAATTCATTGGATCTTTTCCATCCATTATTTGATAAGACTTGATATAAATATAATAGTCTTCATAAATATTTTTGTACTTTTAATTTAGTGTTTTTGTGAAAAAAAAACCGAACATAGTACTCACCTTTAAAGAATAGTGAACCCACTAGGAAGGACAAGTTTGGCTAATTTTAGAAATTGTCGGTTAATTTTAGAAAATTTTAACTAAACTATATTACAAAAGTATATTTTTCGACAAACTCAAAAAAAAATTATTAGAAATAAATACTTTCGTTTTCATTGTTAAAGACACAAACATGTCTTTATTACCATACGAAGATAATGACGGACGCATTATTGGTAAATTTACAAATTTTATGAAATTCTGAGCTATTTTGTGGGAGACACGAATTTAGTAAATCTCTATGCCTAACTTGTCTATCATTTCCCCCCTTTTTTGTTAATTTAAGTAACGTACACAAAAAATTATTATATTATTATTATATAATAAAATTGGTTTTATGGTTCACTTTTTTGAAAGTAATTACGATATTATTTTTTGCAGGGTACGGGAATAATATTAGGGATTTCTTTTCTGCACAAAATTCTTTTAGACCGTGCATAAGATGCAGTAATCCATTTAACTTAATATCTGCCCAACCATTTGTAAGATCAAAATTCGAATTAAAAACATGGGGAAGATGTAACACTTAATTTCGTATTTTCAAGGCCGTCTCTCATTTACATATGACCACAAAAATTATGTTTCAATATTTTACATGTCTACTCAATGCGGTGTCAGTGGAACATTCCTAATTTCCATAAAAAAAAGTGGCACACTAAAACATTTTTATTTGTTTACGAAAACCGTCAAACCAGGAAATAAAAGCTTCAACTCAAAGCTTTAAAACTCACAAACATAAAATTGCATAATTTGGAGGCACATGGGACGGACGGATAAAAATCAATTTATTAGACAAACAAAACTGAAAACAGTTATAAACTTTTTTTGACGAATTTAAATGATACGAGATTAACAAATGGTGTTAATAAAATCTATAAAAATTAATTCGAACAAAAATAGAAGAAAGAAATGAAACCAAATGCAAACAAAATAGAGTGAGCCAAAAAAGATTACATACATCCAATACTTGGTAAAGAGAAATGTAATCAAACCAATTTTTATGGAGTAAGTAATAAATAATAACGTTTAAAACATAAGCTTGTGTTTTTATACAAAAATTATTAAAAATTATTAGTATACTCAAAAATCAGTGAATCCAACGTGAAGAAAATTTTGGTTAATTTTAGAAAATTTTAACTAAACTGTATTGCAAACTCAGATGTCACGCCGATTCCACAAAAATAAGTTTTCACTTGTTAAAGAAAATTTCGTAGTCTGAAGGTAAAAATTGGATTAAAAAATTGCTAAAATGTATTTACGAAGTTTATGAAGGGCCCATCATTGGAAAAATTTTAAAAAATCCTGAACAATTTTGCAGGAGACACGAATTTAGTAAATCTTTATGCCTCATTTGTGTAATTTTTTTCCCCGTTTTTAGTTAGTTTATTAACAATTATTAAATCAGGGAAACTTTCTCAAATCTTAATAATTCCATGAACTCAAATATAATTAAATCGGCTTTTTTGACACATAGGGCTCACTTTTTGGAGTGTATAGAATAAGTAAATTCACGTCGAAAAAGTTAACACACTACATGTAAACTACTTGAAATATAATTTAATTATAAATGGGGGTATACCCATCCCCACATATTCTGGTCGTGGTCAAATTCTGATTCGATGTCGGTCCGTCTGTTTGTTGAAATCGCACTAACTTCGGAACGAAAGAAGCTATTGACAAGTACGATGGGCCATATCGGACCCCTTTTAAATTTAGTCCCCATATAAACAGATCCCCAAATTTGGCTCCGAGAGCCTCTTGGAGAAGCAAATTTCAGTCGATGCGGTTGATCTTTCGATCGTGTATACTTGTACTTACTAAAGCAAGTCAGAGTGTTCGTCAACTTTTCTGGTTCATTGTAGATACACGCTAGATTTGCCAGCGTAAACATAAGAGTAAATGTTAGCCATGCCCGATTGTGGAATGCTTAGCTCAAGTCTTGTGGGCTTCAAACACGCAAGTAGACTCACACGGAGGAAGAACTACGTCATGGAAGAGTGCTTTTGAGTTAGTTAAGATCAGCGTGAGTAAGCTGACAACTGATCTTGACTGACATAAGTGTTAAGTAAAAAACGCCGGTAGTTGATTATAGCGACAAGAGCAATGTGTACGCACACCTACTTTCACTTTCATACAAAACTGGTCGACCGATACATATTTAATGCATTACCTCTGTGATGCAATGTTTACCATGTCCATATCATTCATGCAAAAGGTCATGGGTTCATTGATCTTACCATAGAATAGTACATCACTCATTGAGAATGCGCGTTGTTAGAATTCTACCAAAAGTTGTAGATTTTTTGTTTGGTTTGGCTTTTCTTTCTAGAAATAACATTTTGACACAATTTTCTATAGGAATAAAAAAGAAAAAAAGGAAAAGTGAAATATTTGTACAAAATTTATTAGGCAAAGTCGACTATCGAAAACCTTTTTTCGGGAAGTTCGAGTGTAATTTACTTTGGGTTTAGTGAATTACCCGAATTTATTCTGATAATTGGTTGATAGTTTTTCTGCATGTTGAGGATACTGATGAGGAATGTGGTAATTCCGAAACGACAGTCCATCCAACCATCTTTCAATATATATAATAAATTTGACAAATATACTTTTCCTCTGTTGGTTAAGCTACTCTTGTAGTTTTGTCAATGCATGGCTTTAAGCTGAGATCAAAGAAACAACAAAATTTTATTTCTATAGAAATAAAAATTTTTCAACATTTTATTTCTATAGAAAATCTTGTCAAAATTTGGATGTAACTGAGATCAAAGAAACAACAATAACGATTGAAGAGAAGCCAACAATAACAAACAAAACGAATGAAATAAAATTTTGACAAAATTATATATATTCTGGGTCCTGTTGAAATTTTGAGTAGATCTAGCGATTTCCGTCTATTGCAATCACGATAACTTCTGAATGAAACAAGCTATCGACACCGAAAAAAAAAAGAAAACTGTTTTATTGGAAGAATTGGCGCCAAATCATGACCATTTTAACCATACATTAGTTTATTCTTACCATTTTTGGGAATCGTACGAACATTTTCATTTGTATTATCCGAATTTACTCTGATTGGTAATCCATATTGCAGTCTAAAGGACTCTTCCCAAATAAATTTGACAAACATACTCTTTCTCTGTTAGTTAAGCTACTGTTCTAGTTTAGTGAACACATGTACGGACGAAAAAGACTGTTTTCCATATGTTTGGGTGTGAAAATGATATGTTTGGAACTCAAATTTTTAACACAATATTTTTAAGTGCAAGCACATAATGGTCATAAACTACCATAACATGTTTGGGACATATATGTTAATATGTTATAACATATTATGTTTGGGACATAAAATTTTTGTAAATATAATATGTTTAGATGCAAACATATATTCATGTGGAAATAGCGTATAAACATATATGTGTTTAGAAAGAGAGACATAGAGAGTATGATGTAAGTAAAAGAATGGAAGTAACCAATTGGCGCCTTAAAAATATATCCACACAAAGAAAATTTCATTAAATTTTTTTACAACCTGTGTATGCCCTAAGGTGAAACATAATATGTTTGAACAATACAAACAATATTTTGTTTGGACCAATCCTGAAAATATATATGCTTGAAGCAAAACGTGTTTGGGGTATATGTTACAGAAGCGATTTTTTTGATGGTGTAGATTTAAAGCGAGATAGGTTGCTAAAAATGTCTTTACTTTAAAGAAGCCGCATCTTTGGCTCGGTTTCAATACCAAATTCCTTAAGGGAAGGTCAAAATCTTTGGATCCAAGTAAATTTTTTTGGGATTATAAAAATGATGGTCTTCAACTAGTTTTCAATATATATATATATATATATATATATATATATATATATATATATATATATATATATATATATATATATATATATATATATATATATATATATATATATATATATATATATATATATATATATATATATATATATATATATATATATATATATATATATAGGTATATGTATATATATACATATATTTCTGCATAAATAGCTTTGTTAATTTATTGCATAAAGAGAATGAAAATTCGGTAAATAAGATCAATCCCAATTTAAATTATATGTGGCCTATATTTATATTTATATCTAAAAAATGTCATTATTTTAAGGAAGCCGCATCTTTGGCTCGGAATAAATACCAAAATCCTTAAGAGATGGTCAAAATATTTTAATAAACTGTTTTTTTTAGTATACACGCAGAGAAAGAATATAATTACCTCAAACATGTTTCAAGAGCAAACTGTTGTTTTTGGGACATGTAATTTGGCTGCTGATTTTGGCAAGCAACTTTTTTGCGGCAAACATCTTCCATGTTCCCCATGTAAAAATAACATTTTGCTCTTGAAACATGTATGGGCTTAACTTTTTCCTTCTCTGCATGTAGAAACCGCTACACATACATATATGTGTATGCTGATTGTTTTATATTTAAGAAATATGCTGATTGTTTTATATTTAAGATATAATAACTCTAAGATAAATAATTATATAATATATCATGGGGCAACTATAAATACAGTCCAAATGACTACGTTTAAAATGAACACGGTTATATCGATATTATGGTTATATAGGACATCATTATGGGAAACAAAGACATTCCCAAATGCATGTACAAAGTACGATGACCCAATCACCAAATCGAACTAAAAATCAAAACCCTTTTACCATGAAATATGAATAGGAAATTGGATGATGATATTATACATAGGCCATGGGGACTTTAAACATATGATAATTATACGCACCATCTGGTCCATAGGCTGTTACTAAATAGTTACTCGATGGCTCTTCGAATGCGACATGACCACCACCATAGCCGCCGTTACCACCTGGATAAGCATTACCGGTTGGTGGCAGATATTGATGTGTGGCACTGCTATACGATGGTGGTTTCGATGGTGGACCATAACTGGAGTGCCCATTTGGAATCTCGTACGATGTTATACCTGAAAAATAATACAAAGATATGTGAAATTAAAATGTTGTTGAAACATAATCATCGAATTGCAAATTTGTTTTTTTTTTTTTAGATCAATGAAAGTGCATTCCTATTTCAAATACTATCGATGATAGATAAATTACACTATATGACAAAAAATTGTTTAATTCCCCACAAACAAAAAAAAAAAAACGTCGCCAAAAACTTAGTGAAAATGTTATTTTTGGATCCGGAAGTGGTGCAAAATTAGCTCAGAATTGATGAATTTACCATGGGGTTGTCATAGGACAGATGACCACCATTTCAACAGCCTTTGTACTGAATTTGTATCACTGTAATTTGAATTCAGTGTTTTCAATGTGAATTAAAAATTTTGTGATATTTTGCCAAATAAATAATTTGTATAATATTATATGATTTTTTAATACATTCTAACGCTTCACAGTGGTCGATCCCATTGGCAAAAAAAAAAAAAATAATCAAAGTTAGAAGTTTGTCAAAAAGTGTTGCAACACTGCTTCTTATGTAAAAAAGGTTTTAAAATTTATATTTTTGTTTTGTTTTATTCCATCTGTAATCTTTAAGAACGGCTTCAAAAGAGAGAGCACGTAAGCAGTTGAATTTTGCAGTGTTAAAAAGTATAAAATTAAGCGCAATTTAAAATAAATAAAACAAAAGAAGAAGAACTTATATCGAAATTAATATTGAATTAAATGGTGTTGTCTATATTTTAAAATAATAACAATGTGTAAAACTTGTTTTAAATTTGTTGTAAAATTAATATTTTTCAGTCTCATTGTTACGTGTTCGTTTGTTCATATATGTAAATTTTAACTGGAATTTTAATTGTGTTCCCCCCCTGAAGTCTTCAATGAGACTTCAGGGGGGATTCCAAGATTCTAAATTGATAATATCAGCTGCTTTCTTTTGCCCGTCTTTGTGTTATCCCCTCAGACCGAAGCGGTCTTGTTGTTCTTACATCCAAATATGATTTGTTTGTGTGGTGTTTTTTAAGACTAGTTTACACTGATGAGATGTGGCTTTTCTAATGTATTTTGATCTGCTGAATTAGAAAATGGAGGTTAAATATTTTTTTAGATATCCCGTTATTTTTAGTTACTCGAGTTAAAAATGTCCGATTATATCACTGTTCGTACTTGAATGCCAGGTATTGAGATGATGAACAAAAGTGTATAATTGGATCGGTGGATTGAAAATAGGGCGAATTTTCAAAAACATATTGTTTTACAATGACTCTATATATAAAATACCACAAGATTTATAATTGCATGAAAATCGGATAAATAAACTGTTTCTAGAAGCCCTAGGAGTAAAATCGGGAGATCGATCTATATATGGGCTATACCAACACATGGGCTGATTCACCTCATTTCCGTTACACCTATTTGTGATCTCAAAATACTTCTAGATTTCAAATTGTAGGCGGATAGAGAATACGTTTTCTAGAAGCCCAAAAAATAAAATCGGAAGATCGGTCTATATGGGGACTATACCAACACATGGACCGATAGCCATCATCTTCTTCACACCTATTTGTGGTCCTAAAATACCTCTAGATTTCAAGTTTAAGGCAATTCTAGAAACCCAAGAAGTAAAATCGGGATATCTGTCTATATGGGGGCTATATAAATATATGGACCGATAGGCACAATTTTCGGCACTCCTAATTGTGGTCCTAAAATACATCTAGATTTCCAATTTCAGGGAAATCGGATAGAAACTGTGGTTTCTAGAAGCCCAGGAATAAAATCGGGTGATCGGTCTATATGGGGGCTATACCAAAACAAGGACCGATACACACCATTTTCACCACAACTATTTTTGGTCCTACATTTCAATTTTCAGCCAAATCGGATAGAAAGTACAGTTTCTAGTAGCCCAATAAGTAAAATCGGGAGCTCGGTCTATATAGGGGGTTATAATACCAAAACGTCATAAATCAATTCCATTTTATCATTAAATAGTTCTGAGATAATTATAAAGACGTGGCCGAAGTTTCCCGATGATACCTATACTGGAAGTATTTTTGGCCGCTAACTCCATACGCTTGTCTGAAAGGTTCGGCCTTTACTATTTAAAAAAATTAGATTTTTTTCGATAAAATTTAAATAATTTGTACAGCTATATTAATTTTTACTCTGTTCTTCACAAAAAAGTAAAAAGTACTCATTAAAAATATGAATAAAGCAAGTTATAAAAAAATTATTAAAAGAACTTCCTGTGCAGTTAAAATAAAGGACATTTTTGGAAGAGCTTTTAAAGTTGCGCCTTTAGAACAACTTCCAAATTTCTTCGCTGGGTTGTGGTAATCACTTGAAACGTTGGCTATATATTCACGGGATTGTTAATTCTTACACTGAAAGATGAGTTTTCTTTTCCGAGCAACAAAATTTTAGACAAATGAAGTTTTCTTTTAACGCTAAAAAATGTTTCCTTAAAATCAAATAAAACAAGTAGGTAAAGTAGAAAGTCGAGCGAGCCGACTATATCGTTATAAACATAGGCATTTGTGGAGTCTCATTGAAATAGGTTTGGGAGATATTGTGAAAAGATATTTTCACAATAAATTTGAAATTTGAGTAACATTGGTTAATAAATAAAAGTATTATGGCCAAATTTGTGAAAATCGGGCGATATATGGGAGCTATATTTTGCTTGATATTACAAGTGATTGTCTTTGCTAAATTTGAGTAAGATCGGTTAATAAATGACGGCTAATAATCAAAACTAAGGTTATTAGGACCAACATTTTGAAAATCGTGCGATAAATATATATGGGAGCTATAACTAAATCTGAACCAATTTGTACGATATTTTGCAGGTTGATACCACAGAAGGTTACGTTATGCTAAATTTGAGTAAGCATATTACGGACAAATTTTGAAAAATCGGGCGACAAAAATATATAAGAGCTACATATAAATCTGTACCGATTTGTATCATTCTTTCCAGGTATTGTAAGTACGTTGAGTAAGATAGGTTTATAAACAAAGGTTTTATGGCCAAATATGGAAAAATCTGAACCAATTTATTATTCCAAGTAAAATTTTAATTACATCAAAAATATTTCCAAATAAAAATATATGCCATTGAAAATTCTGTTCGGAAGTAATCATTTAGTTTCTATATGCGTAGTATAATCATTAAATTTTTGCTCAAATCCAAAGAAAAACAAGAATAAACAGCCGCAAGTTCGGCCAGGCCGAATCTTATGTACCCTCCACCATGGATTGCGCAGAAACTTCTACGAAAGACTTTCATCCACAAATTTCAACTCACATGGTTGTTAAATATCATATGCTACCACCACGTACCAAATTTCAACCAGATCCGATGAATTTTGCTTCTCCAAAAGGCACCGGAGGTCAAATCTGGAGATCGGTTTATATGGTTTATATTATTATGGACTGACAGGAACCAATTCCTGCATGGTTGTTGGATACCCTATACTAACATCACGTACCAAATTTCAATCGAATGGGAAGAATTTTGCTCTTCTAAGGTGCTCCAGAGGTCAAACCTGGGGATCGGTTTATATGGGGTTATATACAATTATATCGACCAATTTTTGCATGGGTGTTTGAGGCCATATATTAACATCACGTACCAAATTTCAACTGAATCAGATGAATTTTGGTCTTCTAAGAGGCTCCGGAGGTCAAATCTGGTGATCGTTTTATATGCGTGCTATATATAATTACGGACCGATATGAACCAATTTTTGCATGGTTGTTAGAGACCATATATTAACACCATGTACCACATTTCAGCCGAATCGGATGAAATTTGCTTCTCTTAGAGGCTCCGCAAGCCAAATCGGGGGATCGGTTTATATGGGGGCTATATATAATTATGGACCGATGTGAACCAATTTGTGCATGGTTGTTAGAGAAATTTCAACTGAATCAAATGAATTTTGGTCTTCTAAGAGGCTCCGGAGGTCAAATCTGGTGATCGTTTTATATGCGTGCTATATATAATTACGGACCGATATGGACCAATTTTTGCATGGTTGTTAGAGACCATATACTAACACCATGTACCAAATTTCAGCCGAATCGGATGAAATTTGCTTCTCTTAGAGGCTCCGCAAGCCAAATCGGGGGATCGGTTTATATGGGGGCTATATAATTATGGACCGATATGAACCAATTTGTGCATGGTTGTTAGAGACCATATACTAACACCATATACCAAATTTCAGCCGGATCGGATGAAAATTGTTTCTCTTAGAGGCTCTGCAAGCCAAATCGCGGGATCGGTTTATATAGGGGCTATATATAATTATGGACCGATGTGGACCAATTTTTGCATGATTGTTAGAGACCATATACTAACATCATGCACCAAATTTCAGCCGGATCGGATGAAATTTGCTTCTCTTAGAGGCTCCGCAAGCCAAATTGGGGGATCGGTTTATATCGGGGCTATATATAATTATGGACCGATGTGAACCAATTTTTGCATGGTTGTTAGAGACCATATATTAACACCATGTACCAAATTTCAGCCGGATCGGATGAAATTTGCTTCTCTTAGAGGCCTTGCAAGCCAAATTTGGGGGTCCGTTTATATGGGGGCTATACGGAAAAGTGGACCGATATAGCCCATTTGCAATACTATCCGACCTACATCAATAACAACTACTTGTGCCAAGTTTCAAGTCGATAGCTTGTTTCGTTCGGAAGTTAGCGTGATTTCAACAGAGGGACGGACGGACGGACATGCTCAGATCGACTCAGAATTTCACCACGACCCAGAATATATATACATTATGGGGTCTTAGAGCAATATTTCGATGTGTTACAAACGGAATGACAAAGTTAATATACCCCCCATCCTATGGTAGAGGGTATAACGCGTATGAAAATTACAAGAAAATTGCTTCATCTAAATGCAAAACAATTATTAATAAATAATTGATTGATTATCCCTTTTAAAAATTAATTCAGTTTTTCGCAATTAAATTTTTTATTGAACGAATTAAAATATTAATTGAAATTGTCGAAAAAATCAACTAATTTTTTACTCAAGAATATTTTTAATTTATATTTAACTATATTTAACTATCTTTTCCGTGATTGACCATAATAAATATATTGACGATCTTTAGCATATTTGTTTTGTCATCCAAATATATGTGTCATTAGTTGATTTATAAATAATATATGTTTCTATATGCACTGGAAAAAGCATTCCCGGTTTTAAAGATTTTGTCTTTACTCCCAGCTAAAGAGGAGGAGAATTTAAGCAAGTATACTTTTAAGACACATTTCTCATTAAAATTTAAATTTAAATTTTTCGTTTTTTCAGCTTTTTTCTTCAACACCAGGGCTGTGGAGTCGGAGCCGGAGTCGGAGACTTGGAGTCGGAGCCGGAGTCGTAGAAATTTCGCTCGACTCCGACTCCACCGAAACAAACTTTGAAAAACACTTGCTATCATTGTAGCGAAAAAAATATTTCGACAAATTAGATTCCATTAGGGGTTTTAATCGAACAACGAAAAACGAATTAATGGATTTCATGCCATTCAAAGTGTATTTACATGGGGAAATTTCACGGTGATATAAAAAGTAGGTTTTACTAGAATATGGGATGAATTAATCAATAATATTTTCCATTTTTAACATATTAAAATATCGATCCTATATGTACTCTTGATAAAGGTACAATTTGAAGGTAATATAGCAGTACAACCTAACGTTCTAAATTTTTTTGGCAGGCATGTTGAGTTCGAAGATGGGTCATACCGGACAATTTTGTGATATAGCACCTACATCCCATCCCATCCTACAACCCATCTTCCGATTTGTTTTAAGAAGTTTTTCCCAGTCTAAGATTTGTCAGAAATTTTGAATTTAGAGTTATTTGAGATCCATAAATAAATGCGGATATTTCCCGTCGGCCCAGATTTTGTATATGGAGATAATTACTTGAGAAATCTCCATATACACTCGATGTCCTTAGAAGCTGTAATTTTAAATTAAACCTCTGCCAACGTGCCATCTGAGCCGGTCTTTTGGGAGAATGTTTGCTTCATCAAAGCCACTCGAAATTCTTTACATTAAATTAATGGCCTCTATTGTCCATAACTGATAGACCATCGATATATCACCATTTTATTTCTATTGAAACAATATTCGTAACTGTCCAGCGATTTCTGTCATCTGTTTTTATTTTTTATAAAATGCCTATATAGATTAATACCAGGATTTTACTTCTTAAACATCTGGAAGCCTGATTATTTTTTGTTTTTATAAATACATATTCTGGAGATTCTTGTTATCTACAGATATTTTGATGTGGTCTCTATATGGTCTTGTGTCGTATTTTAATTTATTGGCCTGACATTAAAATGTAGAGTTCTTTACATCCCTAAATTGCTGAGATTTGTCGTCGAGTCGTATCAAAATTTAAAATTAGGGTTCTTTAGGACATATAAACACATATGACAAAATAGAATACTTATATCGGTCTATTTTTGGAACACTACACCTTAAAATTACAATTGGAATACTGCTAAAATGAGATTTAGGTACACCACCTGAAGTCGACTCCGGAGTCGGAGTCGAGGCTAACAAGAAATGCTGGAGTCGGAGCCGGAGTCGAGCAAAATTGACTCGACTCCACAGCCCTGTTCAACACAACCTTAATTTCCAAATTCAGACTCGACTTCCAGTAAAATTATGCTGTGTTTCAAGTAAAAAAAGTCCTTAAAATGAAGTGTTGAAAAACATGTCTTATTTTTGAACACTTTTTTGTTTGGAGTCAAGATTCAAAAAGACAATAAACTTAAATACAATTTTAATTAATTTTTCTGAACTGCCCAGCAAAAAAATTTGGAAGTTCTTCTAAAGGCACAACTTTATAAGCACTTCCAAAAATGTCCTTTCAGAGATGTTTTTTATTTTAACTACTTAAGAAATCCTTCTAATTCAATTTTTTATAACTCGCTTTTTTCATACTTTTAAAGGGCAATTTTAAAATTTTTTGTTTCAAATATGTTAAAAACAGGCTAAGGATTAATAAAATGGTATAAACTATTTAAATTTTGTCAAAGAAATTTCTAAATTCATTCTAGAAAAATTGCGAAATTTTGAAAATAGGTCAAGGGTTTCAGACAAGCGTTAGATTGCATTAAAAATCATAAAAAATTATAATAATTAATTATTTGTCAAAATACCACAGCATTTGTTAATTCATATCCAAAACACTGAATTCGGATCACATCTAAAGAAGTGATGCATATTCAGTGCAACGGCAGTTGAAATGGTGGACATCCGTCCTATGACAAGCCCATGTTAAATTCATCGCTTCTGCGCCAATTTTGCACCAATTCCGGATCCAAAAAGAAAATTTTCACTACTTTTTTGGCGACGCTTTGTTTGCTGCGTATTAAAGTCAAGTTGACCAAACAAAAATTCTTTCATGTTATGATACCCATTTTTAAGTCGAGTCACTTAATTATAAGAACAAAAGTTGATGGACTTTTGAACAAGGAAACAAATCTTTACATCAGAGAAATTCGCCTGTTATGCTGAGCAAAATTCGCATTCGTATTTTGAGGACACGAAATATTTGGCCTAATTACAATATATTTTTTCAGTGTAAGAATGTACGTTTTGGAGTCTATTTTCTCTCAAGCATATTATTTTTACATGTTAGCATATAACTTCTTAAGGATAAATAAATTTTGCTTCCATTTAATAATATTTTATTTGAGCTAAAAATTAGTTCTGTGCGTACCAAGAGGTAAGGGAAAAGTATTATTCTATGAACTTAATATAAAAATTTTTAGGATACATTTTTTTCTCAATCACCTCTAGAACTTGTACATAATGCCCAGACGACGTTAATAATAAATGGATATAGCAGAGTACTACCTTCGAGATGAAAAATAATTTTTTCTCAGCTAATTTAACAATGAAATAAATCATGACTATCCTAAATTGGAAATTAATGAAGTAATGTACTAAATTTTTACCACGATACATCAAGATGGGTCCTATTTGCTGTGTAAAGCTATTCGTTCTTCATAAGAGAACAGTGCTTGAGGGAAACGAAATTCACTGAGGCTTTAGAATAAAAATATATTTATTTATGGCAAACATTTTTTTGTGGTACAAAAACTTTTAGCGCTTACTATATCCGCTTTGCAAAGGCATTATTTGTTATTTTGTGTGTATAGTGTAACTTCACTGTGTTTATATTATATATAAACAAGTATATATGGCCGTAAGTTCGGCCAGGCCGAAGCTTATGTACCCTCCACCATGGATTGCCTAGAAACTTTTTCTAAATACTGCCATCCACAATCGAATTACTCCTAACACCGTCTTCTAAATTATAAGCAAGTCCATACGTGGTAGATATTAAATTAAAAAAGACCGGTTGAATACGTATATAATTCAGTTTGACAAAATTTTCTATAGAAATAAAGTTTTGACAAAATTTTCTATAGAAATGAAATTTTAACAAAATTTTCTATAAAAATAAAATTTTTACAAAATTTTCTATAGAAATAAAATTTTGGTAGATTATTTTTGGCTCGAGTGGCAACCATAATTATGAACCGATATGGACCAATTTTTGTGTGATTCGGGATCGGCTATATTAACTATAGACCGATATGGACCAATTTTGGAATGGTTGTTAGCGGCCACATACTAACACCACGTTCCAAATTTGAACCGGATCTGATGAATTTTGCTCCTTCAAGAGGCTCCGGAGCTCAAATCTGGAGAACGTTTTATATGGAGGCTATATATAATTATGGACCGATATGGACCAATTCTGGCACGGTTGTTAGAGACCATATACTAACACCATGTTTGCAAATTTCAACCGGATCGGATGGAATTTGCTTCTCTTAGAGGCTCCGCAAGCCAAATCTGGGGATCGGTTTATATGGTGGCTATATATAATTATGGACCGATGTCGACCAATTTTGCATGGTTTTTAGAGACCATATACTAACACCATGTACCAAATTTCAACCGGATCGGATGAAATATGCTTCTCTTAGAGGCTCTGCTATACGTGGACCGATATGGCAATACCATCCGACCTACATCAATACAACTATTTGTGGCAAGTTTCAAGTCGATAGCTTGTTTCGTTCGGAAGTTAGCGTGATTTCAACAGACGGACGGACATGCTCAGATCGACTCAGAATTTCACCACGACCCAGAATATATATATACTTTATGGGTCTTAGAGCAACATTTCGATGTGTTACAAACGGAATGACAAAGTTAATCTACCCCCCATCCCATGGTGGAGGGTATAAAAATGATAATCTACTGTACGAGTATTAATTAAAATGTAATCAACGTACTAAAATCAATGATCGACCAGCACATTTCAAAAAATTATTTTAAAAAAATGATAAATATCTTTATAATACAGTCCATTCCGAAGGCGCCGTCATGCTGGAGAGTATTGACATTTGTTGCATGGAATTGCAACATTGCATTTATTTGCTCTAATTGTCCACGGTCCAAATAAGGAAATCCTATCGATGAATTGGATATCTTTTGTCTCCTATCTGATATTACAAACTAAACTAAGAAAAAATTCATTCATAAGGAAAAAAAAAGAAAAAACAGTGTAAGAGACCATTATAAAAGGTGTTATTAAACAAACTCTAGTGGCTACAAATGGCTCCATGTAATTACCGATAATTTCCCATAAACTTTACTTAACATTCAGCTAAAGAAAATTATGGAAATCAAAGAAGGAGCAAAAAACCTTTGGCCATTAAACGGAAGAAGCCTATTAACATCGCATTATCTTCGAGTATTTAGGGGAAAATGAATAACTGGCGGATTGGGATTTAAATGGAAATTCATAAAATCAGCTTAATGTGTTTCCCAAATGAATTAATCTATCAAGTATCATTGAACGGTTATGAGAATTATATGTGTTGTCGTATTTTATATTTCACACCGGTTTAAAGCATATAAAATAATATGGGTTATTTAATTTAGCTGAAATTTAAATCCAATTACATTTTTTTACATATATTAAACCTTGTTATTAGGCTGCTTAGGCTACGTTAATAGTCAATTGTCCGACTTTTAAATTCATATCTACACCGAAAAAAAATCCGTAGTTAAACAAATGCGGAATTTAACTTATTATACCCACCACCAAAGAATGGTGACGGGGTATAATAAGTTTTTCATTCCGTTTGTAACACATCGAAATATCGATTTCCGACTATATAAAGTATATATATTCTTGATCAGGGAGAAAGACGATATAACGATGTCCGTCTGTCTGTTGTAATCACGTTACAGTTTTCAATAATGAAGCAATCGTGCTGAACTTTTGCACAAACTCGTTTTTTGTCTGCAGGCAGGTCAAGTTCGAAGATGGGCTATATCGGTTCAGGTTTTGATATAGTCCCCATATAAACCGACCTCCCGATTTGGTGTCTTGGGCTTATAGAAATCGTAGTTTTTATCCAATTTGCCTGAAATTTGAAATCTAGAGGTATTTTATGACCATAAAGAGGTGTGCCAAAAATGGTGAGTATCGGTCCATGTTTTGGTATAGCCCCCTTATAGACCGATCTCCAGATTTTACTTCATGTGCTTATAGAAACCGCAGGTTTTATTCAATTTATCTGAAATTGGAAATCTAGAGGTATTGGAGGACCACAAATACATGTGCCAAAAATTTTGAGTATCGGTCCATATTTTGGTATAGCCCCCATATAGACCGATCTCCCGATTTTACTTCTTGGGCTTATAGAAACCGCAGTTTTTATTCAATTTACCTGAAATTGGAAATCTAGAGGTATTGTAGGACCACAAATACGTGTGCGAAAAATTGTGAGTATCGGTCCATGTTTTGGTATGGTCCCAATATAAAACGACCTTCCGATTTGGGGTCTTGGGCTTATAGAGACCGTAGTTTTTATCCAATTTGTCTGAAATTGGAAATCTAGAGGTATTTTAGGACCATAAAGAGGTGTGCCGAAAATGGTGAGTATTGGTCCATATTTTGGTATAGCCCCCATATAGACCGATTTCTCGATTTTACTTCTTGGGCTTCTAGAATCCGAAGTTTTTATCCTATTTGCCTGAAATTGGAAAACTAGAGGTATTTTCGGGTCATAAGGAGGTGTGCCGAAAACGATGAGTATCGGTCCATATTTTAGTATAGCCCCCATAAGAACGATCTCCCGATTTAACTCCTTGGGTTTCTAGAAACCGTAGTTTTTATCTGATTTGCCTGAAATTGTAAATATTCTGGTATTTTAGGCTCACAAAAACGTGTATCGGATTAAGTTTTTTTCGGTCCATTTGGCAATGCCTCCATATAGACCGACTTCACTTGTTGAGGGTGTAGAAGGCGCACTGATCATGAAAATTGCTTGAAACTCAATGTAAAATTTCCAGATTTTACTTCTACAGATTTAAGATTTCAAATCAAGACGTTATTTTATAATTTTCTGGCACACTTACAAGAGATGTTAATGATTCCTCTAAAACTCAAACAAAAATGGATCTTATAAATCCAGAATCTGATATAGTCCTCATAGGTGAAATCTTTAAATTTATCTTCGGGAAGTGTCCTCAAGTCCTCAAGCCCTCCTGAAATTTCAAAGGAAACTCTAATATTTGGTTCATGGTGGTGGGTATTTAAGATTCGGCCTGACCGAACTTAGTGCTGTATATACTTGTTTTTATTGTAAAAAAATATTTAATGAAATCGCAGCTTAATGAAATCTTATTTTTTTAGGTATGTCTCAAACATTTTATGAACTTAATGGTTAAAATGGTCATGATTTGGCCCCAATTATTTTCTACTTTACTTATATGTAGTTTATTTATTCTTCTATGAGGGGATGTAATTTCGTGAACAGCAGTTCAAAAGTACAACAGGGCATTCAATTTTCCTGATTTTAATAACGGTTTGGGGAAATCTCAAAATGTGGAGTACAAATTAGTTCATTTTTCGCACGAGGTTGTTCATTCTTCTTATATAAGAAATTTATTAAAAAATTGTAAGAATTAAGTTTAAACAAGAATATGTTATACACCCGAAAGTTCAGCCAGGCCGAATCTTATGAACCCTCGACCACGGATTACGAACAAAGTTCTGCCAAAGACTGTCATCCACAATCGAATTATCCAAGCAAGCTGATGGATGGCAAGGTATCTTGAAACTACTTTACATTTTCTTCTAAATTGTAAGTTACTTCATATAAAGGGTGATTTGTTAAGAGCTTGATAACTTTTTTTTTTTTTAAAACGCATAAAATTTGCAAAATCTCATCGGTTCTTTATTTGAAACGTTAGATTGGTCCATGACATTTACTTTTTGAAGATAATTTCATTTAAATGTTGACCGCGGCTGCGTCTTAGGTGGTCCATTCGGAAAGTCCAATTTTGGGCAACTTTTTCGAGCATTTCGGCCGGAATAGCCCGAATTTCTTCGGAAATGTTGTCTTCCAAAGCTGGAATAGTTGCTGGCTTATTTCTGTAGACTTTAGACTTGACGTAGCCCCACAAAAAATAGTCTAAAGGCGTCAAATCGCATGATCTTGGTGGCCAACTTACCGGTCCATTTCTTGAGATGAATTGTTCTCCGAAGTTTTCCCTCAAAATGGCCATAGAATCGCGAGCTGTGTGACATGTAGCGCCATCTTGTTGAAACCACATGTCAACCAAGTTCAGTTCTTCCATTTTTGGCAACAAAAAGTTTGTTAGCATCGAACGATAGCGATCGCCATTCACCGTAACGTTGCGTCCAACAGCATCTTTGAAAAAATACGGTCCAATGATTCCACCAGCGTACAAACCACACCAAACAGTGCATTTTTCGGGATGCATGGGCAGTTCTTGAACGGCTTCTGGTTGCTCTTCACTCCAAATGCGGCAATTTTGCTTATTTACGTAGCCATTCAACCAGAAATGAGCCTCATCGCTGAACAAAATTTGTCGATAAATAAGCGGATTTTCTGCCACTGATTTTGGTAATAAAATTCAATGATTTGCAAGCGTTGCTCGTTAGTAAGTCTATTCATGATGAAATGTCAAAGCATACTGAGCATCTTTCTCTTTGACACCATGTCTGAAATCCCACGTGATCTGTCAAATACTAATGCATGAAAATCCTAACCTCAAAAGAATCACCCTTTATATATTCCATGTTTGATGAAACAAGTATATAAGGCTTTAAGTTCCCAGCAAAAAAGCGTCGCCAAAAAAGTAATGAAAATGTTCTTTTTGGATCCGGAAGTGGTGCAAAATTGACGCAGAAGCGATGAATTTAACATGGGCTTGTCATAGGACGGAAGTCCTCCATTTCAACAACCGTTACACTGAATTTGCATCACTTCTTTAGGTGTGATTCGAATTCAATGTTTTGGATGTAAATTAAAAAAAAATCTGTGATATTTTGTCAAATAAATAATTTTTATAATTTTTTATAAATGGATTCTAACGCTAGTCGGAATCGTTTGACCTCAAATATGTTGAAATTTTTCAGATTGAATTGAACATTTTTTTCGACAAAATTTAAATGATTTGTACCATTTTATGAATTCTTACTCTGTTTTTAACCTATTTGAAACAAAAAAAGTTAAAATTGTCCATTAAACACGCAGAGAAGGAATATGATCACCTCAAACATGTTTCAAGAGCAAAATGTTATTTTTGTATGGTGACCATGTAACATGCTTGTCACTAAAATGTTATTTTCTCGTCAAATATAGCCTGCTTGCCAAAATCAGATACATGATTTCCGAGAAAATAACATGGTTGCGAAAACCATGTTACATGGTCACCACCCAAAAATAACATTTTAATCTTAAAACATGTTTGAGGTGATCATATTCCTTCTCTGGGTGAATGTATGAAAAAAACAAGTTATAAAAAATTTAATTAAAAGAACTTCATGGGTAGTTAAAACAAAGAACATCATTTGGAGTGCATCTTCTGGAAGTGCTTTTAAAGTTGTGCCTTTGGAAGAACTTCCAAATTTTTTTGCTGGGTTTCTTAAGATTCTTCCGAATCTTAAATACCCACCAACGTGAATCAAATTAATAGTTTGCTTTAAAAACTCTTCGTCGCATCGGGTTCCTTGAAAATATTTAGAATTTCAGGGGGTTTGATGACAGCCACTCTCCAAAGCAGATCGGTTGGGATTTATACGAACCAGTTTGTTTGATTTTGATAGGAATCTTAAACTACTCGTCTAAGCGCGCAAGAAAATGCGATGAGAGATCGCCTTTCCAATAATATGAATTTTAAATTCTTTAGATATTTACCCACATTAATCGAATGAATACGACAGCTCTGATAAAAAAGGCGATTTCTAGAAGTAAAATCGGAGGTCCGGCCAATTAGGGGGTTATACCAAAACACAATTTTGGGCATTTCATGTAAAACGGATAAAAAATGTGGTTTCTTAAAGCCCAAGATGTCAAATTGTGAGATCCGTCTATATGGAGGCTATACCAAAACATGGACCGATACATACCATATCCGGCACACTTGGTAATGGACCCATAAACCTTTAGATTTCCAAGTTTAGACAAATTGGATAAAAAATATGGTGTCTAGGAGTCAAATAACTATAATCGGGAGATCGGTCTATACCCAAATAGTGACAGATTCCCACCATCTCCGGCATATCCATTTATTGACCAAAATACCTCCAGGTTTTGAATTTCATGACTCCAAGTGGAGAGTCGGTTTATGTGGGGGCTATATCAAATTCATAGAGATTGAACATCTGCGATGTCAAAAGTCTTTCATGGGTTGTAAAGCAGTGACTCATTTTGTACTTTTGACCAAGAAGAAAATTCTTTCGGTGTGGGAATACCAAGTGCTGCCCCAACGACTCCTATTCAGCAAATGGCTGTGGACAGCGGGTACATCGGATCAAATTAAAAACATCGAATCTGCTGATCTATATAAAAAATATAAAAATGGCGTTTGAGCAATCGTCACTCAAAGGATGAACCAGGTAATGGTAGCAGAGAAAACAAAATTATTCCCATTTTCAAACATACTGGCATCCCAGCAAAAAAAAATTGGAAGTTGTCCCACAAACTTTTCTTTTAAAACCCATCCCAGATCCCCATCGAGTTTTTGAACTTCCGATGCAGTCCTTTTGGACAAGTCCACAAACATTTCTTCTAAAGCGCATTGTGGGATCCCCCAATGATTTTTTTCTACTTCCGATGCAGTCCTTGTGGACCAGTGTTAGAAAGAACGCAATCAGGCTATTTTAAGTGCACATTTTGGACAATTAAATTTTACAAAAAAATAGAAAACTAATGCAAAAATAGAAAATTAATAAAAAAGTAAAATAATAATAATAATAATAATAAAATAAATTTCATCCCCGCTGGTGTTTGAACCTGTGCCGTTTGACTTTTTCGCTTCCATGGAAGTTCGTTTGAGAGGGTTTTGCAAATTACGAGAATTTTTAATTTTTTTGTTGATTTTTAATGGAAAAATACATATTTATACGAAAATATATGCCGAAAATAAAAAATAACAAGTATATACGGCCGTAAGTTCGGCCAGTCCGAAGCTTATGTACCCTCCATCATGGATTGCGTAGAAACTTCTTCTAAACACTACCACCCACAATCGAATTACTTAAGTTGCGGTAACGCTTGCCGATGGCAAGGTATCTTAAAACCTCCTAACACCATCTTCTAAATTGTATGTCCATACGTGGTATATATTAAATCAAAAAAAATCGATCCAATACGTATATAATTCAGTTTGACAAAGTAGACATAAAATTTTGACAAAATTTTCTACAGAAAGAAAATATTAAAAAATTTTCTATGGAAATAAAATTTTCACAAAATTTTCTATAGAAATAAAAATTTTGACAAAATTTTCTATAGAAAGAAAATTTTGACAAAAATTTCTACAGAAATAAAATTTTAACAAAATTTTCTATGGAAATAAACTTTTGACAAAATTTTCTATAGAAATAAAATCTTGGTCGATTATTTTTGGCTCGAGTGGCAACCATGATTATGAACCGAATAAAATTTGAACAAAATTTTCTATAGAAATAAAATTTTGACAAAATTTTCTATAGAAATAAAATTTTGACAATGATGAAAATTTTATTTTGAACCGAATAAAATTTTAACAAAATTTTCTCTAGAAATAAAATTTTGACAACATTTTCTATAGAAATAAAATTTTGGTAGATTATTTTTGGCTCTAGTGGCAACCATGATTATGAACCGATATGGACCAATTTTTGTGTGATTGGACCAATTTTGGTATGGTTGTTAGCGACCATATACTAACACCACGTTCCTACTTTGAACCGGATCGGATGAATTTTGCTCCTCCAAGAGGCTCCGGAGGTCAAATCTGGAGAACGTTTTATATGGGGGCTATATATAATTATGGACCGATATGGACCAATTTTTGCATGGTTGTTAGAGACCATATACCAACATCATGTACCAAATTTCAGCCGGATCGGATGAAATTTTCTTCTCTTTGAGGCTCCGCAAGCCAAATCTGGGGATCGGTTTATATGGGGCTATATATAATTACGGACCGATGGGAACCAATTTTTGCATGGTTGTTAGAGACCATATACCAACACCATATACCAAATTTCAGCCGGATCGGATGAAATGTGCTTCTCTTTTAGGCTCCGCAAGCCAAATCTGGGGATCGGTTTATATGGGGGCTATATATAATTATGGACCGATGTGAACCAATTTTAGCATGGTTGTTAGAGACCATATACCAACACCATATACGAAATTTCAGCCGGATGAAATATGCTTCTTTTAGAGGCTCCACAAGCCAAATCTGAGGGTCCCTTTATATGGGGGCTATACGTAAAAGTGGACCGATATGGCCCATTTTCAATACCATCCGACCTACATCGATAACAACTACTTGTGCCAAGTTTCAAGTCGATAGCTTGTTTCGTTCGGAAGTTAGCGTGATTTCAACAGACGGACGAACGGACGGACGGACGGACGGACGGACGGACATGCTTAGATCGACTCAGAATTTCACCACGACCCAGAATATATATACTTTATGGGGTCTTAGAGCAATATTTCGATGTGTTACAAACGGAATGACAAAGTTAATATACCCCCATCCTATGATGGAGGGTATAAAAACGATGCGTAACATAAAAAATATTTTTTTAGAAAAATATTTTATAAAAAAATTGCCGTTGGTGAGATTTGAACCTGCGTTTCTTATTTTTTCGTTCATACTAATAAAGAACATCTCGAGAAGCAATTTAAATGTTATTCCTTCTTGTCGTATTACGATCATATCACAAACATTTGAATTGACCTGTCGACGCTTTATGTTCAATAGCGTTTGTGGCTGAGTGTGCTAAGTCGTTCTGTTATGGTGACAGCAAAACCACGTTCAACCCCTGGTCGGAGCGAAAAAGTTTTTCAAATTGTAAAAATTAGATAATAGAAAAATAAAATGGAGTACTTCCGTCCTATGACAAGTCCATGTAAAATTTATTGGAGATGATCCAAGTTTGCAATACTTCGGGATCACAGATTGGGGATCCAAACTACTTTTTTGGAAGCTCTTTTTTGCTGGGTTCCGAAAGGCTGATAGATCGGCTCAGATTAACAAAAACACGAATAGACGACTTTTAAGGCGTTTTCGATTCGCAAAAAATATGTTGCATTGGGGTTACACTACTTTTTTCCTCATTGTATTTTCGCCCAAATGATAGTATCATTCCAAAGTTATTGTTAATTCATAATATTGTGAGGGATACGGGATCCAAAATCTATGACAGTGTCCTTCGTATATAGCAATCACTTTCGAGAATGTTGCACCTTTTTCCCCAATCGAAATCGCCATTAGTTGGGAGGGGAATATGCTGTCTTTCTCTTCTCAAAAGCGACGTCAAAAGTCGTTATTACTCCAAATTTCCAAAAAGTTCCAAGGTCTTAAATTCAGAAAGGGACACCTGGACCGGCAGGGCCGAATCATTTTCATAGGTGTCGCGAAGCCCATGAAATCAAATCGGGAGATCGGTCTATATGGGGGGCTATATCAAAACATGAACCGATACCCACCATATTCGCCCCACTTGTTTACGGACCTGAAATACCATTCAAATTCTAATTTCTGGCAAATCGAATAATAAGTGGGGTATCTAGAAACCCAAGAAGTCAAATCGGTCTACATGGGGAAACCTATTTATAGACTTAGAATACCTCTAGATTTTGAATTTCAACCAATTCGTAGATCTTTAGATCTAAGTTGATATTCCCATATAAGATTAGATAAATTTAGATATAATTGTATATAATTCCATACATGACTATATATAACATCCGATCCAACTTTATATAGGGATAGATATAATTATATCAGATCTTATCTCAAGAACTCAAACAAAAATGGTTCTTATAGATCCGGAATCTGACGGGTCCATAGAGACAAATTTAAAATCTAGCTTCGTTACCTTAAACGATGAACCAATATTCTTGAAGGATATGGCTATTGAACCAAAGCCTACGTAATTTCAGCATGATTTTTAATGTAATGATACATTTAAGAAACATTCCTTTATTAATTTTTCAAATTACCTTGATTTATATATGTCCTATATAAAAGTATAAAGAAATCCCAATCAGTAGCACTAAGCATTAAATTTTATAATTATGAAATTCAACAGAAGTCTAGTTGTTTCTCATTTAATTAATTCTACTTTTATTTGATTGAATAGGTTCTTAAGGTTATATACTGAATTTTTAATTTAATTTAACAAGTAACATTCAACATATAATTTTGAAATTCTATTCAAAATAGAACGATGATTGTGATAGCATAATCACAACCACACATACGCATACAACAATTTAAGACCTATTTACGATTTAAGTCTCATAACGAAATTACACCATCGCCCAACCCACATATTTTGCCAATCACAAAGATTGTGGTGGTATTTATTCCTAAAAAGGACTCAACTGCTTGTTCACATTCCTTGTTCCCATTCATTTTGGAGAATGTGCGAGACCCCCCATATTTGCACATGCCATGACCTTTGTATCAAAGAACAAATTCAATTAGGAAACACACATTTCGTAGGAAATCATTTAATCCGTTTCACACTTTGGGGTGAACTCGAATGTGTTGAATGTAATCGTCATTCATTCATCTTTCTGTCCATATGTTGCAAAGGGGCATCAACAAAAGTTGAGTTTGTGTAAAGTAACCTAACTAATATTTATTGTATTAATAAGCACACACAAAAGGTAATTCGTTCTTCACATTTCGTATAGTTTTTCGCTATTAGGATTTTTTTGTTTTTTGCAACAGATCCAGTGGGACATGTAGTTCTTATTGTCATTAACACAAAATTATCGCTATAGCCATCAACGCACAGGCAATGTATTCAGTCATACAGTTCTTTTTAGAGCATATTGTTAGGCACACGTAAGTCGATGTAAAGAAACTTTGTTCACAGAAATCAAACCACTTTCTTACAAACATTTACACAGAAAATATTTTTTGTATGATTCAATCAAGAAATTAGTTTATCCAATTGGGGTTTTAATTGAAATTTCTTCAATCACGAAAATGATAGCATCAATCACAGTTTTAATTGGCCGTAAATATAATACTTGATTAAACAATTAATGATATTTTTTTCCGAAAACCGAATAAAAAATTCAGATTTTGAAACCTATATGCGAAGCCAATAATTATTTTTAAGATGGTGGGAGAGGTGGAGGAGGTAGAGTCTGGGTACATAGATAATCAAAAACATTTTTGTTTCAAAACCCAGTCAATTTCCTTTATATCAAGCACTGTTCTTCAAATGGCTTTCACCTGAAAATATTGATATTTCGCAGCAAACATTTACTATGCTAAATTTATCCTTACGAAGTTTTACAAAAGTTTCGGAATTTATAGCTGAATCAATTGAATGATATCATTTCCTTAAATTGCATTGTTTGTATGAAACAGAGCATCAGACGTTTGTAACTAAAATTGTTTGCCTTCTTTGCACGAAGTTTCTTTAAATACGTGTGCATTAATGGAGGGAAAATGAAACTAGCCAGAAAATTAAAAAAAAAATATACGGCAGTAAGTTCGGCCAGGCCGAATCTTATGTACTCTTCTCCATGGAGTGCGTAGAAACTTCTACTAAAGACTGTCATCCACAATCGAATTACTTGGGTTGCGGTAACACTTGCCGACGGCAAATTCCGATGTTGGATGTGAACCACACCTAAACGCCAATTTTTTCCCAATTTTATTTGACATTTCTCTATTTCAGACTTACTCAATTTGAACCATGGAGAAATACACAATCCAACAACGTGTTAAATGGTTCCAAGAAATGGCAACAGTGGATGATCAATTTTCGAAGCAAATCATCTTCAGTGATGAGGCACATTTTCACCTCAGTGGATTCGTCAATAAACAGAATTGCCGCATTTTGGGCGAATGAGAATCCAAGAGTGATTGTCGAAAAACCAATGCACCCACAAAGAGTGACTGTTTGGTGCGGTTTATGGGCTGGCGGCATCATCGGGCCGTATTTTTTCCAAAACGAGGCCGGTCAGGCAGTTACTGTGAATGGTTTTCGCTATCGTGAGATGATAACGAACTTTTTATGGCCCGAATTGGAAGATATGGATGTGGACGATATGTGGTTTCAGCAGGACGGTGCCACTTGCCACACAGCTAACGAAACAATGGCTGTTTTGCGCAACAAATTCAATGGCCGTGTTATCTCACGTAATGGCGATGTCAATTGGCCGCCAAGATCATGTGATTTGACACCGTTGGACTTTTTTTCTTTGGGGTTATTTGAAAGAAAAGGTGTACGTCGATAAGCCAGCAACAATTCAAGAGCTAAAGGATGAGATAAGTCGGCACATTAACGGCATAGAACCTCCATTATGCCTCAGCGTCATCGAAAATTTGGACCATCGGATGAAGGTGTGCCACCGAGGTCGCGGCGCCCATTTGGCCGATATTTTGTTCCATACATAATTGAGTAATACCAATATATCATAATAAAATAAAATTACAATAATTTCCTAAATAGTTTGTGTTTTATTCAAAATCAACATCGGCCCCTGAAATTTTAACCACCCTTTATCTTAAAACTTCTAAACATCGTCTTCTAAATTGTAAGTTATTCCATTAAATATTAAATACGTATAATAGGACTGTATGGGCTAACTGAGCTAAATTTGGAGAAAATTTTCCATAGATATAAAATTTTGGTAGATTATTTTTGGCGATTTGGACCAATTTTTGTGTAATTGGTCATCAGCTATATATAACTATAGACCGATATGGACCAATTTTTGCATGGCTGTTAGCGGCCCTAACTAGCGCACAGTACCAAATTTATACCGAATCGGATGAATTTTGCTTTTCCAAGAGACTCCGCAAGCCAAATCTGGGGATCGGTTTATATGGGGGCTATACGTAAAAGTGGTCCCATATGGGCCATTTGCAATACCATCCGACCTACATCATAACAACTACTTGTGCCAAGTTTCAAGTCGATAGCTTGTTTCGTTCGGAAGTTAGCGTGATTTCAACAGACGGACATGCTTAGATTGACTCAGAATATATATACTTTATGGGGTCTTAGAGCAATATTTCGACGTGTTACAAACGCAATGACAAAGTTAATATACCCCCATACTATGGTGGAGGGTATAAAAATGAACTAACATAAAGTAAAGAAAAAAATCATTGGCGCCAAATCATGACCATTTTAACCATACTGTAGTTTATTCGAACGAAAAATTTCTTCGAAGTTAGTTCGTATAGAACTTATGTGTACCGTCATTGAACTTTGTACTCACGTTTAGGGACATACTTAAAAAAGGGAAAATTTCATTGGGTTGTGGAAAATAGCTCAAAAAATAATGATATTTAACTACCAACAAATAACTTTTCCAATAAAATTAAGTGAAAATTAGCGTTAATGTAACTGCAGACTTTTTTCGGTGTAGCCTGCATATAAACCGATCGATGATGAAGGGTACATAAGATTCGACTTGGCCGAACTTTTGGACTTAGATACACGCCAAGATGGAATATGATAACCTCAAACATATTTTAAGATCAAAATGTTATTTGTGGATGGGAACATTGTTATCTCAAAAATGTTTTTTTCTCGCCAAACATATACATAGTTGCCGAAATCAGATTCATAACTTCCGAGAAAATAACTAGGTTGCGACAAGCATGTTCCATGTTCTCCGCCCAAAAATAACATGTTGCTCTTGAAACATGTTTGAGTTGATCATATTCCTCCTCTGGGTGTACTTTTTTATAATATATGCCGAAGATATCATATGGTACTATCCATGCGGAAGACAACAATTTATATTTTGTACAATTGTACCAATTGTTTTATCTGATTATACCATCTCAATAGATGTCAAGGGAGACTTATTTATCAGCTGCGGTATTCGTTATAGCCATTCTCTTGTTATGTCCTTTCTTATTAGATGGCCTCCGTATTGGAAGCTGATCTAACATTTCCATAGTTAGTTACAGCCATTGGCTATTGAGAAAGCCGTATTTGGACAAGATTGCGTCGCACAATGTATGGAAAAATATGAAATAAATTACAAAGCAGCAAACTATTGCACCATGGTTGGTACTGATGGTCGTACAGTTGAAGCTCAAAGTGGTAATGCCATTCAGACACACACGAACCACATAGATCTTTGTAATACAGTGGGCTAGAGTGCTACTCCCCTCCAAGTAAATGTTGCCATCGATTGGAAAGTTGTCATTGCAATCATCGAAATCAGCAATGGGCTGCCCGCCACTATTGGACCACAAACATCACCATAAGACAGACAGACTTCAGTCAGTATAGCGATAAATGTGGTTTTGTTTAGGTCAATGTACATCACTAAATAAGTATCTATACCGCAGCAAAACAGAGTTAGAGGATGGATACCCATGCACCCTCCTCCCCCCACCACCCAAACAAAAGCTTAACGCTAGCATGTGCCCCTCCACAAACAATAGTGCGTGCTTGGAACACAATTGAAATCAATGGATGGAAATACCTCAAACCAACCGGAGGAGAAAAATATCTGTGAAATATTTAACAATAACTCCTACGGCAAACGGGTGGCATCTTTTTGGGGATGTTTGCTCATGTATCTTTCCCTCTAAGCTTGACAAATAACTACAACTCAATTTACCATAAAGAAAAACTGCAAACATTTCCGAAAAAATATATTAAAGTGTTTTTCTTCAAAGCTTCTGCTTAAATGGCATAACCAAGATAGATTGAAAAAGCAATGTTGTACAGTGACTTGGAATAGATATCCTTTGGATGCCCTTGATCTTATCCTAATGTTTTTGTTAGATTGGATATTTATCTATAAGCGGGATATGGGTAAAAAACCACTCAAAAAGCGCGGCGAAGTAACAGTGTAAAGATGCATTGTGGAAGATTTTTTTTTTTTTGATTTCGGATGGGTGGAGAATTCATTTTCGGGATGAAAACACGTCCTACACCCAAGGAAACAATTCTTTCCTCCAGAACGAACGAAATTCGTCTTTGTTATAAAGTCTTTCGTCTAAGGGCAAATAAAAAGGAAACTTTGTTTCTCTAAAATTTTGGTCCTCGGAAAAGAAACCTTTTCTTCCAATTTATGGTTGGATACCAGGAAAACTCTGTTGTGCAATGGTCTGCCTTGCATACAAAGGGTCATGGGTTTTGACCAAACATCAAAAAGTTTTTGAGCGGTGGATTATACCTCCGAGTGTTTAAAATCTAAATGGTTTTAACCGCAATGTGGACCGCCGTTCGGACTCGGCTGTGAAAAGGAGATCATGGAGCTAATCGCACAGCACTCAGAGATAAGAGGGAAATTCACCACTGTGGTATCACAATGCACTGAATAGCCTAAGTGAGCCTGATATTTCAGACTGTCACTATAATAAAATATAAACTGATCGCCTCAGAATCACCTCGTTATTTATTACCTGATCTTACTCAAATTTGGCTAGATCTAGTATTATATAGTCCTGACTTTATGTGCAAATTTTCATCGAAATCGGTTCAGATTTAGATATAGTTCCCATATATATGTATCGCCCGATTTTACAAAATTTGGCCATAAAACTCTTATTTATTAACCGATCTTACTCACAGTTGGCTGGATCTAGTATTTTATAGTACTTACTGTATGTGTAAAATGTTATCGAAATCGGTTCAGATATGTTTCGCCCGATTTTGAAAATTTTCTCTCTAATAACCATTTTTTTTGCCTCATTTATTAACCGAATTTACTCAAATTTAGCACAAGCTAATATTTTGTAATATCAACCAAACCTGCAGAATATTATCCAAATTGGTTCAGATTTAGATAAAGCTCCCATATGTATGCATCGCCCGATTTTAACAAATATGGCCATTTAACCCATATTTATAATCTTCTATAGTACTAACTGTATGTGCAAAAAATCATGGAAATCGTTTTACATTTAGATAGGGATCCAGCATATATGTATTACCCGATTTTCAAAAATTAGTCCCTAATAACCTTACTTTTGACTAGTGGTTTCATTTGCACAAGGTAACCTTTTGTGGTATTAATCAAACTTGCAAAATATTATTACTTACTTGTTTTAGATTTTGTTTTGAACGGGGAGCGAGACCACCCACACCCTCAAAAAAAAAAAAACGCTTCTGTAACATATACTCCCAAACATATTTTGCTTCAAGCATATACATTTTTGGGTATTGCCCAAACATTTATATGTTTGATTTCTTCCAATATATAATATGTTTGAAAGCATATTGGTCTAAACAATATAATATGTTTGGTTGGTCTAAGTTCCAAACATTTTGTATTTTTCCATCCAAATTCAATAATGTTGCCTTCCAAAAAACTATATGTTCTTATGTGAACATATAATATGTTTGGAAACATTTTGAACCCAAAAATATTATATGCTTAGAAGAATTTTCTCCCAAAGAAGATTGTGCTCAATTTTTTTTTCTGCCTAATTGTATATTCCCTCACATTTTTCTCACTTCCACGAGTTTTTAGCAACTTTTTCTCTAATACAAACATTTTGGAAGAAATTATTATATTTTATAATTTTTTAATTTTACCTTTTGCCGGACAGGGATTCGAACAGCGGACCACACAGTTTGTAAGCCAGCACACTAACCACTGGCCTACGTAGCTGTTATGGTCATCAAGAGATAACTATCGTTATAAGTTATATTTATATAGCATAGCTTGCGGCGCCCAAGAGCCTATGCAAACATAACATTGTTAAACATACATTTGTTGGCATCGTGGAGCAGTGGTTGGTCGTCCGCCTTGCGTGACAGGGGACCTGGGTTCGATCCCTGCTTCGACCAACACCATTTTTTTTTTTTTTTTTAATATATTTTTTAACATATATTCCAGATACGTTCGGAAAAGGTGTTCAGCATTACATGCTATTATATTAAATTTTTAATGCGAAATTGTAATGTGTGTTTTATAAAAGACTTAAAGTCAGAAAAGAAAAGTGCTTGATATAAACGAATTGGACTGAGTTCAAATCAAATATTATTTGTTTATTGCAACAATAAAAATTGTGTAACAAATAAAGGTTTTTGTATACAAGTTTAAAATTTTCGAAGAAATTCAAAAACTCTTACAAAAGAAGAACGTGAAGTCGAGTATATATAAATATTTTTCCATCGAATCCTAAGGTTAACGATAACCATTCAAAAGCACATTATATTTAAATTCTAAACAGTAATTTTAAAACAGCACATAAATTTATTTTGGTGTGAACAATTGTTTGCTAGCATGTAACACCATTAATTTAGAAATACAAATAAATATGAATTATCACGTTAAAATGGCCATGTTTACCCTTTTACTTTTCTTTAATAATTTCTTTTAAAGAAAATAAACTTATTCAATTGTTGCTTTGGATCTTTCCCCACCATGTTATAATACAATTTACCGGAAAAAGTTGTAATGTTATTCTGGTTTTGCCGTTAAAATGATACCCATTTTTAAGTCAAATCACTTAATTATAAGGACAATGCGACTTCATTGAAGAGTTTATCGACTTTTGGACAAAGAAAAAAACTTTGTATTAGAGAAATGCGTCTTTTATGCTAAGCAAAATTTGCATTCCTATTTTAAAGACATGAAATCTTTGGCCTCACGACAATATTTTTTTCAGTGTAGAAGTTTCCTTTGAAAACTCTTCGTTGTAGCGAATTACTTAATAATATATAGAATTTCGGGGGTTTTGATGACAGATATTCTTCTAAGCAGATATGAAAACTATATCAGATTCTGGATTTATAACAACATTTTTAGTTTGAGTGAGGAATCATAAACATCTCGTGCCACTGTGCAAGAAAATGATGAAATAGCGCCTTGATTTGAAATCTAAAGTCTATAGATTTTTACCCTTATTTTTCAAATTATTACAAGAAGTAAAATCTGGAAATTTTACTTTAAGTTTAAACAATTTTCATAATATCTAAGCCTTCTATACCCTCAAGAACAGAAATCGGTCGGATTTATATAAGCCCAAGCAGATAAATCGGGAGATCAGTCAATATGGGAGCTATACCAAAAACATGCACCAATAGACATCAAATACAGCACACCAAATAGTGGTTTTGAAAAATCCCAAATCGGAGGGCGGGTTTAACAGTAGACACCAAATATAGCACACCAAATAGTGGTTTTAAAAAACCCCAATTCTGAGGGTGGATTTATAAGGGGGGAATATCAAAACATGATACACAATATATTCGGAACACCTATTTATGGCCCTAAAAACCTCTAGCTTTAACAGGCATAAATTATGGCTTCTACAAGCGCAAGAAGTAAAATCGGTGATTGGTCTATATGAGGGCTACACGCAAAAAAATAATTCTTTCCTCCCAAACGAAATTTTAGACAAACAAAGTTCGTTTCTCTATGCTTTTCGCTGTAAGGAAGTGTATTTGGAAGAAAAGTATATACTTTTTTTGATAAACGTTTATTCTTTTCCAGAATGTAAAAACAATCTCATAAAGACTAACTCAAAAACAAAAACATTGTTTTCTTGCTAATTGCATTTTCCCTCATATCTTTCTCACATCCACGAGGTTTTTACTTCTTAACACCTTTTCCTGTAATACCGACAATGTAGAAGAAATTATACGATTTTATAAATTTTTAAAATTTTTTTTACCTTTCGCCTGGACGGAGAATCGAACCGCTGACCATGCACTTTGTAAGCAAACACACTAACCACTGAGCTATGTACCTGTTATGGTCATCAATAGATAAATATCCATATAATTTATATTTATATAGCATAGCTTGCGGCGCCCACGAACCGAATAAACGAAGTTTATTTAACAGAAACAAACGTTTAGTTTGGCACCGTGGAGCAGTGGTTGCTACGTCCGGCTTGCATGCCAAGGGTCGTTGGTTCGACCAAGTTTTTTGTTTTTGTTTTTTACATATATTCCAGATATGTTCGGAAGATTCCGAAAAAATGTTCAATATTACATTGTACTTATTAAATGTTGAACTGTAAAATGTGTCTTATTAACGACCTAAATTCAGAAAAGAACAGTGTTTGATATAAACGAATTGGCCTGTGTTGTTGTTTCAAAAATAACTTTTTTCATTGAAAAAATAAAAATTTTGTATTTTCGAAGCAATTCAAAAAACTCAAACAAAAAAAAAACGTTTTCGGTACACGTTTTCCAAACGTTTTTTTTTTTCTTTGCGTGTATAGGAAACCATAGACCGATGGACCGAAAAACGAATCTGTGCCAAATTTCAGGACGATAGCGCCATTATTGAAAGCTGTAGCGTGATTACAACAGACAGACAGACGGATCTGATTATATAATCATAGATTTTTCCCTGATCAAGAATATATATAACTTATTACAAACTTATTATACCCCCATCACGATTATATGGTGGTGGGTGCAATAAACCACAGCTGAAAGAAAACTGTTGTGTTCGCTCCATCTTCTTCGATAACCTCAGAAAAAGCCGTGATAAATCCCACCAAGAAATTTAAATTCTTATTCACATATATTTTGAAATTAACTTCAAAGCCTTTGGAATATTTTAGAAGGACTGTCTTATTCTTATTTATTCTTTTTTTCTGTGAAGGATATCATTAACTTAGTTAACGCAAAATATTCCTTTAAAATTTACTTCGAAGGGCCGGTTGCGGCTAACTTAATATAACTTAACATGGACACCTCTATGGAGTCTCCTTAAAACTTGTTCACTAACTTTGAATGATTTTCTAACTTTTAGTTATAGCATAGTACACTTTAAGATCCATAGAATAGTTGACACATTTGTTTAGCCCTGAATGCCACTTTGTTCGACAACTTGATTACTAATCGGACATCCAATTATTGTCAATTTACTTGCAATGTCCTCCATTTCACATGGACATGAATCGAAACATTTGCAATCCTAACCATTCATAATTTATGCAAAATTTTATTGACTTACTCTCTGTATGGACAACGGTTGGATGCTTGCCACCTCCTCCACTACTGCTACCACCCGATGAAGCACCAGATAGGGAAGCAAATTTACCAAATAATCCACCACCGCCGCCACCTCCATGGCCGCTGGGTATGGGATGGATCTTAGATGTGGCTGAATTGATAATGTATTTGCCAACATCGGTAACCTTGTCTCCGGATGCAGCCACCAGATTACCACTGGCACTTAGAGCATAACCACTGCCCTTAATCAATTGACCCTTAAGAGCTGTTACACCACCAGTAATTGCCTTAACTGCTTGGAATATGGTATTCAGTACACTTTTTTTCAATGACCAGGGATCGTATTCACCATGGCCACCATATGACTGCAAGAAGAAAAAGAAGAGAAAAAAAAACGAGAAATTAGCATCAACACCCTCTTATGCATAAATTTTCATATGTGGTAATCCATAGGCAAATTGGGAACAAACATACATGATGCGGGTCCCCATGGGGCTTATAGCCATATCCTCCGCTACTGCCACCCGAACTACTGGATGCTATAGACGCTGAAGCTTGACCCAGGCTGGACAATAAACTGGATTTTGCATGAAGGGCATAGTCTATGCCACCCGACCTCTTGTGCAGCTGTGAGTCTTTGGCACTGGCAGCTTCATCAGTATCTATGGCCACATCGTCCAGAGTGGAGGATTTTTCTTCAGGCGCAGGATATGAATGTGTCAGTAACGGCAACGCCAACGTCAGCAGCAGTAGTTGCAGATACTAAAAATGAAGCAAAAAGAAAAAAGATGGCAAATTAAAAAACGAAAAATATGTTCAACTGGTATTTGTATATGTCCAAAGCTTGGTTATGTCATTTAATTGCTGTCAACGCAATGCAACTGTCTATGGAGTGGCGCAGCCCATATCATTTGCCTCAATCACGTAGAGAACATTATGAGCATGGCTCGTTGGAAAGTCATTGGGAAACGCTTTCAAGTGTTATTTTTTCCATTAAATACATACGGTATCCGAGCATTGCGGCTTTTTAAACTGGGATGTGTGCCATATGTTCCAGCTCAGGGAAATTTGTCATGAGACATATTTTTTTTTTTTGTTACTATCAAAAAAGCAATAGCACTTAAGTCGTTATGCGAAAAACAAAACACAGTCTAATGAATCTTATTTAAAGATATGCGCATTGTAAGTCTTGGTATAATTTAATGCTGTTGATGCCATGAAAAAATCAGTCAAACGATTTCAATTTTTCCCAGTAACGGGATCCGAGGATGTTATATTTTCACTCCCACTTGTCCGGGAACTTTTCTACACAATATTTATAGAAAATTCTACTCTCTCTGCTACAAAAACTGATTTATGGTACCATTTCAATGAACTTAGCCTTCATAAACAGTGGGTCAAAATCCAAATATGGACCATTTTGTTCGCCCTCCTTTTGCCATTTTCCCACTAGGGACATTATTCCATCAGTGAAAAACGTTTGTGGTTTCCTGGCGAAAAACTACGACAAGGTTTCTTTTGAAGCCAACTATATTCCATTAATTGAGGTCTACACTGAACGAACCAATGATAGAGCGATGGTGCATCAAAACTTTCCAGCCAAGTTCTGGCCGTTCGTATCGATCTATGGCTCTTGTTTAAATCTCAAAAAAATCTCTACACGCAAAAAAATAATTCTTTCCTCCCAAACGAAATTTTAGACAAACAAAGTTCGTTTCTCATTTGCTTTTCGCTGTAAGGAAGTGTATTTGGAAGAAAAGTATATACTTTTTGTGATAAACGTTTATTCTTTTCCAGGATGTAAAAACAATTTCATAAAGACTAGCTCAAAAAACATTATTTTCTTGCTAATTGCATTGTCCCTCACATCTTTCTCACATCCACGAGGATTTTTAGTTCTTAACACCTTTTCCTGTAATACCAACAATGTAGAAGAAATTATACGATTTTATAAATTTTTTTTACCTTTCGCCTGGACGGAGAATCGAACCGCGGACCATGCACATTGTAAGCCAACACACTAACCACTGAGCTATGTACCTGTTATGGTCATCCATAGATAAATACCCATATAAGTTATATTTATATAGCATAGCTTGCGGCGCCCACGAACCGAATAAACACAGTTTATTTAACAGAAACAAACATTTAGTTTGGCACCGTGGAGCAGTGGTAGCTACGTCCGACTCTCATGCCAAGGGTCGTGGGTTCGATCCCTGCTTCGGCCAAAGTTTTTTTTTTGCTTTTGTTTTTTTTACATATATTCCAGATATATTCGGAAGATTCCGAAAAAATGTTCAACATTACATTGTACTATATTAAATTTTGAACTGTAAAATGTGTGTTATTAAAGACCTAAAGTCAGAAAAGAACAGTGTTTGATATAAACGAAATGGACTGTGTTGTTATTTCAAAAATAACTTTTTTTATTGAAAAAATACAAATTTTGTAACAAACGAATTTTTTTGGTGATAAAAGTTTAAAATTTTCGAAGCAATTCAAAAAACTCTAACAAAAGAAAAACGTTTTCGGTACACGTTTTCCAAACGTTTTTTTCTTTGCGTGTAGATGCCCGCTTTTCATACGCAAGGTCGTGGGTTCGATTCCTGCTTCGACCGAACACCAACGCCGTTCGGACTCGGCTATAAAAAGGAGGTCCCTTGTCATTGAGTTTAACGTGGAATTGGGCAGCACTCAATGATAAGAGAGAACTTCACCAATGGGGTATCACAATGGACTGAATGGTCTAAGTGAGCCTGATACATCGGGCTGCCACCTAACCTAACCTTGTTTAAATCTCACCAGCGGTTTACTGGAAAGTGTAGAATTAATCGTTCGACCGGTCGGGAGAAGTACATCACTCGTCGGCGGGTTCTAATTACTGAATCGACCCGATGGGTCCAACTCATCGGCTAGCGGCTGCACATCAGTATACGTGTTGTTTAGTTCCCCGTTTTGTGTTTTGGAGGAGGTGCATCCTGGTTTGCTTCTAGCCGGGATGGAGGAAAACCTCAAAGAAGAAGCAAACCGAGATGCAACTCCTCCAACAAAACGGCGAACTAAATAACACGTACACTTATGTGGCAGCCGCTGACCGACTAGTCTAAACTCGGTACTGTCCAGTCTGCTGAAACCTGATTCAGCACCGTAGCCAGGGTTGGCCTGTCACAAACTGTGACTTTTGCGACATACATTTGCGACGGTATAATACGTATGTCGCAAAAGTCGTAAACCTACTTTATAAAACCTAATTTTGAATAGAAGAAATCCTGAACATTTTTTAATTTAGTTTGACAGCATTCGCTGTGAGTTTTTGCAGAAATTTATTTATTTATTCATTTATTTAATCAACCAACGCCCTATAGGACAACATGTTGATAGAATTTAGTACAATTCAGGAAAAATTGACTTAAAACTAACTATTAAACCTATACTAGCACACAATCTTTTAATAAAAATTAAGTATTATATACAAAAGATTGGTACATCAAGAAAATCGATTGTCAGTATGATGGTCCTAGACAGATCATTCCATGTCTGAGAAATATAAAAGTAATTTGCGCTTGAATAATGAAGGATTAATTGAAAAATTTTTCAGGTGATGTGGCAGCGAATTCCATAATCTTGCCACTCGCACCGAGTATGACCGTTCAGTACCAAATGGGAGAAATGCTCAAGAAGAACTTGAGTATTTCTACTGGTGGACAAAAAGGTGATAGAATTCACAAGATACAACGGAAGACCATACTTAACAATGCAGAAGAAGAAATATATACACCTAAAACGTAAAAATTTTTCAAACGAACAACCTAAAACTGCGATGAAAAATGTGTAAATTTGTGAAAGTTTTCCCACGGTCAAGCCTATTTTCTTAGGTGGTATCGAAATTCCCGTTGGTGAGTGTGCAAAATACCTTGGGGTTATATTGGACAGGAGACTGAACTTAAAGCTAAGAAAGGTTGAGAAAATCCACGGTACTCTTGCAAAATGCAATAGGGAAAATGTGGGGACTAAAACCGAAAAATGTGGACATTCCTAAGAATTGAAACTTCTTCGCACATACCATCGTCTTGGATATCATCGAATTCGCTGCCTAGCTGACGCAACTAAAGTATTTTGAGTTTGCGACTTTTGTTACTTTTTCTACATTTACGACGCGTATGTGACGTTTACAACTTTGCGACAGTCGCAAACCTAAAAAAGTTTGATACAGACCATCTCTGACCGTAGCTTGCGCCATTGTCATGGATACAATGTGCTACTTAAGGATTGCACAATGAATGGAGGTGGTAGCGTGGCTTTTATATGACTCCGTTCTGTGCTGTATAGACCTATTTCGCTTGTGTCAGAAACTACTGAACCGTACATGGAATGTATAGGTGTAGCTATAAAGTCTGGGACTTTTCTGAAGTCGTTCCAGTTGGCTTTCTTTTGAAAAAAATGCGGCGTTAAGAGGTTATGAAATATGCGGTTCATTCAAGACAGTGACAAATACTCGTATATACACAATATCTATATCTCGCCCTCCAGGTTATAATCCGCATATTGAGTGGCTGTTGCGTGGGCATAACCAATTGGTGCTTCACAAAAAAATATTTCACTAAAATTTTTCCAATTAAAATTTAAATTGCGTTTTTAAAAATATTCAATTAAAAATTTAATTGATTCAACAAATTTTTTAATTGAAACAAAAATCAATCACAAAAATAATAGTATCAATTAATTTTTTAATTGGATCAATTAACTTTTTAATTGACCTTCAATTAATTTTTTAATTGATACTATTTCTGTGATTGGAGACATTTCAATTAAAAATTAATTGAATCAATTAATTTCGTGATTTAATCGGAAAAAAATTTTTTGTGTGTAGGAGACTTTGATACCCATCATAGACGTTGACATTCTTACTTGCGTAATAGCTTGGTAGAGCCGATCGATGACTCCACATTTTTCACGGTGAGGATTTGCAGCAGTTTGCCAGATATTTCCTTAGCGTCACCCGATCTGATAAATGACGCAGCAACCCCTCATTACATTGTGATCAGGTCACCTCCCGACCATTATTCTCACCATTGATCAAACCTTCGATTTCATAATCTCTGAATGTTGGACGTTTATCAACCACAAGAAAGCTAACTGGGACGGCTTCAGAGGATACACCGATCGCCGCTTCAGTGAGATCCCGTACCCCCACCATGTTTATGTTGCCGAGATGGTGCTCAGGGACATCAAGCAGCCGCTCGCTTAATACCCGTTGATCGAATTGTCCAGGTGAGGCCCAACTTCTCAGCAGAAGCGGCGGGACTCGCAACCGACCGTGATGAACGCCGTCGTGCTCCGCATATTGAGTGGCTGTTGTGTGAGCATAACCGTCTGGTGCTATGAGACTTCGATGCCCATTATGGCATTCTCACCAGGGTAATGTCCCATTGTCCAAATTCTCAGCATAAGGGGCTGTACTCGCAGACGAGCGTGATAAACGCCGTCGTGCTAATCCTGCTAACCTTAGAATTAGGAAACTAAATCTAGAGTAAGATAGTCGACGAGTACAAGTTAGAGTTCCCGAAGCAATATAATTTAGACACAGGAAAGTTGTAGTCAACCGTAAAAGTCCTGTCGAATCTCGATACAAAGGACGATGGGTTCTCGGTCACCTTTGGCGACTTGACGGTGCAAGACAACAGCTTTGCATCTCATTACAGCATGTATACATACAGGGCTCAACCAGCGCAAGTCGTGTCATAGGACGGTCCTCGTGGATCTTGATCTATCGAAGTCATTCTACACGTTCAGCCATCAACCAATTGTCATTATCGAGAACTCTGGCGTTGGGTTCTTAATTATCTTTGAAGGTGCCAGTCGTACGCGTTTGCTTCATAATTTTTACTCCTTGTTTGCAGCGGTGGCATTTTTGTAAACATCTCTGAATTTTATTTTTTATGATTAAAGGAAGCTTGAAATGTCACCATATGACATGACACAATCTGATGAGTTGTGCAGAAGGTTGACGATTCCAACAATATCTCTTGAAAAATACCTAACTAGCATTATTTGTTAATCCACAAATTTTAAAAAGAAAATTTTTTGTTCACCTCATCTCAAATTCATTAGTGGCCTAAAAGCGTTTGATATATACCTCTTCTGTTGGTATACCCCAAAATACAGTGACGTTTGTGATTCCTTCAATCAAAGTTTCGTAGGAAGTAGAATTAAATTTAAATTAAATTAATTAAAAGTGTAATTGTTTTATATCGTTCATATCGTTCACTGTATAAAACGTTGTTGCCTACACCCTCAAAAAAAATCGCTTCTCTAACATATGTTCCAAACATATTTTGCAGGAAGCACATATATTATTGGATACCGCCGAAACATTAATATGTTTGTTTTATGTGACCATATTATATGTTTGGAAGCATTTTGAGTCCAAGAATAGTATATACTTGGAAGAATTCCCCAAAGAAGATTATGTTCATTCCCTCACATAATTTTCACTTCCACGAAATTTTTGAGTTCTTCGCATCTTTTTCTGTAATACAAATATGCTGTTTTTTTCAAATGTCTATTCTCTTGGTTCCGAATATCTATTCTCTTTATTCCGAATACTCATTCTACTATTCAAATTAAATAATATTTAGACTTAAGCATACCAAATTTTTGGCCTTATTATAAAACAGTTTTCCGAAACAACATACATTCACAGAAATTGCTCTCATTTCATTCTCTCGCTGTGTTATGTTAATATTTTTTATTCAACCCTCCCGGTTTGCATATCTATTTCTTTCTCTATACTAACTCTCTCTCTGTCGCTCTCTGAATAAAGTATCACAACATATATATGTTTACTCGAAATTTGTAAATTTATATATGTTTACATTCACACATATTATTTTTATGAAACATTCATGCCCCAAACATAATATATTCTAACATATTAACATATGTGTCCCAAACATTTTGTGTTAGTTTAGGAACATTACATGTTTGCACTTAAATATATTGTGTTTAAAAATTGTGCCCGAAACACATTTTGTTTATATCGGAACATATGAAAAACATATTTTTCTAACAGTGTATGGAATTCAATTCAAGTAACTGCCATTAGGTATACGTCTCATTGTGTGTTGCAAGTATCACCTATCTAGACATGCAACCAATCTTTCGAGTACGACTGCAATTAAAATATGACAAGTGTTTCTTTATTTCTTTTAAATCATTTTCATGTTGCTTACACAATTGTAAATTTCCATGAAAATCATTATACACCATCTTTTTTATTGAAATTTTGTTCAGCTATTGACAAATTGTTTTATTTGCTCAACTCATCATTGTTTAATAGTACTTATGTTACCATATATAATCGTTGATCATATAATAATTAACATACAGGAATATTGTAATAAAATAGATATGAATGGATCTAAATTCGGCCTACATCCTGGACGGAGAAAACCTCGCAACTTTGACCAAATTCATGAGAATACGTCCGATTCATGAAAAAAAGTAATGCTTGCTTGCTCCGTGAAACTCAATGCACAAACGGTACACCAGTATTTCCGCTTATTTTGACAAACTTGCTATTCTGTTACTATTCTTATATTTTTGTATGCGAGGGACAAAGTTCAGTCACATAACGGTTGACTGATAAGTCCCCGGTCTAACAAAGAAAAACACATTTTTTTGACAAAATTTGTTTTTATTATTCAACATAGTTCCCTTCAAGAGCGATACAACGATTATAACGATCTTCCAATTTTTTGATATCATTTTGGTAGTAACATACTCCTTCGGTTTTGCCTCAAAATAGGCTTCAGTTTCGGCGATCACCTCTTCGTTGCAGCCAAATTTTTTCCCTGCGAGCATCCTTTTGAGGTTTGAGAACAAGAAAAGTCGCTGGGGCCAGATCTGGAGAATACGGTAGGTGGGGAAGCAATTCGAAGCCCAATTCATGAATTTTTGCCATAGTTCTCAATGAATTGTGGCACGGTGCGTTGTCTTGGTGGAACAACACTTTTTTCTTCTTCATATGGGCCCGTTTTGCCGCGATTTCGACCTTCAAACGCTCCAATAACGCCATATAATAGTCATTGTTGATGGTTTTTCCCTTCTCAAGATAATCGATAAAATTATTCCATGCGCATCCCAAAAAAACAGAGGCCATTACTTTGCCAGCGGACTTTTGAGTCTTTCCATGCTTCGGAGACGGTTCACCGGTCGCTGTCCACTCAGCCGACTGTCGATTGGACTCAGGAGTATAGTGATGGAGCCATGTTTCAACCATTGTCACATATCGACGGAAAAACTCGGGTGTATTACGAGTTAACAGCTGCAAACACCGCTCAGAATCATCAACACGTTGTTGTTTTTGGTCAAATGTGAGCTCGCGCGGCACCCATTTTGCACAGAGCCAACATTGACCAACACGTTCCTTTGATATCTTTAAGGCCTCTGCTATCTCGATCAACTTCATTTTACGGTCATTCAAGATCATTTTGTGGATTATTTTGATGTTTTCGTTGGTAACCACCTCTTTCGGGCGTCCACTGCGTTCACCGTCCTCCGTGCTCATTTCACCACGCTTCAATTTTGCATACCAATCAATTATTGTTGATTTCCCTGGGGCAGAGTCTGGAAACTCATTATCAAGCCAAGGTTTTGCTTCCACCGTATTTTTTCCCTTCAGAAAACAGTATTTTATCAAAACACGAAATTCCTTTTTTCCATTTTTTGTTTCACAGTAATAAAAGTTGCTTCACAAAAACGCTCTATCTCACAAACTAATTGACTTACAGATGTCAAATTTTGACACGAATCATTTGAAGGTTGGTACTATATAAAAATAATATGCATTTAATACGAGCGACGTCATCTATGTGTCAGACCGGGGACTTATCAGCCAACCTGTTAATTCTTTACTACTATCATATATAGTTGACAACATTTTCTTTAAATTAATGAAATTTTAATTAAGGGAATGTTTATAATCTTTGCTTTAAAATTTTTTCATTAAATTTTGGGGCAAAAATATTGGAAATTTGCATCCTTCCGTTAAAGTTGTATGTCTTTGAACTGAGGAAAAGATGTGGGAATCATCTTTCTATAAATATATATAAATAAATAAAAAAGCTTCATATATAGGCAAGTATTTATTTTGAGGATTTTGCATGATTGGTTTGAGTTTTTTATTTTTTTGTTATTATTTCCTTAAAACATCTGTGATCATTTGGATTTTTAAATTGTCATTTGTTTGTACGTGCATAGCTTCATTATTATATCACAAAAAGAGACTGAAAATTCGATATATGATATCTGTCCCGTAATTTTAATTTTATAGATCTTAGATTTAGGGATAGATATGACCTCTAAAAACGTCTTTATTTTAAAGATGCCGGAATCGGATTCAATACCAAAATCCTTACCGGAAGGTCAAAACTATGGGATCCAAGTAAATCTTTTTTAGTGTATTTTTGGAAGCTTTATGCTTTTGTAATCAAGATATAAAAAGTCAAAAATATTAAAGACATTAAATCTGAAGAATTTTTCATAATTATTAAAGCTAAGTTGACCTTAGTCACACGAATGTTATGATACCCATTTTTACCTCGAATCACACAGCTATGGGGAAAAACTACATCATTGCACAGTTCATCGATTTTGGACAAGGAAAAATCTTTACATCAGATAAATGCTTCTTCTATGCTTAGCAAAATTCCAATTCATATTTTAAGCGCCTATTTGGCCTCCCGACAATATTTTTTTCAGTGTAATAAAAATTTCCATTATTATTATTCTACTATTGTCATTTCTAATCGGTAGTATAGGACTCTCATATCCTCATTCAAAGAGGATGGCTATTATCGCTACCCTACTCTAATTGTCGTTATTTATTTCTGCAACACAGCCAAGAGTGATAATTTAATTATGAGGGAATAATGAATGAACAAAATTGTTGTGAAGTTTTCATATGTCTGTGACAGAAGTGGAACATCAATAAATTATTACATAAATCAAATGCTATCAGTATTTGTTGGACAAAAATGATATGATTGTGTTTCTCGGGTTTTGCTTTTTTTTTGTTCATGATAATTATATCATCGGAAATTTCCATCATGGCCATGACATGATGGCAACGCCCATACAAGGGAAAAATTGGGAAATGCTTTTGAGTGTTTTTTTTTTTCATAAATGTTCATATAATTTAAAAGAAAATACTGTAATAATTGAATATGCATAACAATGTATTTTAAAAAATTTTCAGTTTTTTTCTGCAGTTTAACTAACAATCGAATATTAATTCTAATATAGTCAACTACGATAAATATTCAATTAAATGCTTCGATTGAGCCAAACATTTAACGAACCATTAATTTTCCATTTTCTTGTTATTGTTCGTTTTATGAAATCGAATTGCAATGCAATTAGCAATTTGAAAACGATATTTAAATAAAGCAGTAGCAGTAGTTCACGATAAAGTAATTTTCAAAATGATTGACAAATGGGCGGATATTTCAGAGCGGTGATTTGTTGGCACTCATCTTGCAGATGCAGATGTCTGTGATCGTTTCAGTTAAGTCATGCAAATACTTGGAATTTGGAGAACTAGCAAAATTAATGCGAAAAATCTATTTTTATTGTACGACTTACAAATGAATTGTGCTAAAATTTAAACCTTAATATTAATTATTTTATAATGTAGTTGAGAGCGGCCTGGGGGACTAGGTTTTTTAGGCTACCTTAGACTATTCACTCCACAGGTGGTAGGTTAGGTTAGGTATAGTAGCAGCCCAATATTTCAGGCTCACTTAGACTATTCAGTTAATTGTGATACCACAGTGGTGAACTTCTCTCTTATCACTGAGTGCTGCCCGATGTTATGTTAAGCTCATAGACAAGGGACCTCCTTTTTATAGTCGAGTTCGAAACGCATTTCAACAGACGGACGGACATCTCTAGATTCACTCAGAATTCCAGAATGACCTAAAATGTTATACTAGTTTACTTTATGGGGTCTGACACCAGCGTTGCCAATTTAGCTATTTTCCCGATAGATTTGGCTTTTTTTAAGTCGTTTAGCGGGAAAAATGCATTTAGTTTTTTTTGGCTTTTTTCATGACTCTCTTAGGGCGTTTTCGTTTCGCAAAAAATATGTTGCCTTGGTGTTACACTACTTTTTCCCTCATTGTTTTATCGCCCAAATGATAGTGTCATTCCAAAGTAATTATTAATTCATAACATTTTGAGGGATACAGGATCCAAAATCTATGACAGTGTCCTTCATATGTGGCAATCAATTTCGAGAATGTTGCACCTTTTTTCCCAATCGAAATCGCCATTAGCTATGTTTAGCTTTTTTTAATTTCGACATATTTCTATTGAAATGTGGATAAGTCTTTAGATAACCTGTCAGTAAATTTATTTAATATTAGCATTTGACTCGTTTATGGTGTCATTTTTATGTTATTATAATATTCTCAAGTTATTATGTTATTACTAAGTTAAAATAGTGGATGTGAATTGCTTTGTACATTGAAAAGAATAATGTCGTGAAGCCAAAGATTTCATGTCCTTAAAATATGAACGCGAATTTTGTTTATAATAGCATTTGTTCAAAAGTCGACAAAGTCTTTTTGTCAGTGAAGTCGTTTTGTCCTTACAGTTAAGCGATTCAACTTAAAAATGGGTATCTTTATATGAAAGAAAATTATGTTAGGCTAGTTTCAATTCTGAAATAAACTTTAAATTTTTGGAGTTTTTGTATCTTGACCACAAACCAAAAAAGAAGAGGGTTTTCAACACTTTATTTTAAAGACGTATTTTACTTGATAAATAGAATAATTTCTACTTGAAGTCGAGTCTGAATTTGGAAATTTACAGTGTCGTTAGCACGTTTTTAAAGCACTTTGATAGCTCATGAAGAAAAAGTTTAAAAACGAATAAATTCAAATTTGACGCGGAATAAATACCAAAATCATTAGTGTACAAAATCTTTTCAGTGTATGCAAGAGAAAATTAAGGAAATAAAGTTTTGAATGTGGTACTATTTTTTAGCATTTTTTAACTTGCAAGACAGTAAGAATGGGTTTTACTCTCTTGGGTAAAATTAGCAAAAATGTACACGTTCACAAATTTATCATTAATTCAGCGGATTTAATCCAATTAAAACGAAGCATAATGATATTCTCTAATGATATGACTTTGATATTATTGCAGTCTCACAGAAGTAGAATTAAAATGAATACAATTAAATTAATATGCATTTTAAGTAAAATAAAGCTTTTAAGTTTGTTGAATTTCAATGAAAATTGTGACTTTTTATACAAAAAAATTTAACTTTTTTTATAGTTATTTTTTAGCCATTTTTTGGGCAAATCTAACGGTTTGTGGTAAATCAATTCTGGCAACGCTGTCTGACACCATTATTTCGATGCGTTACAATCGGAATGACAAGGATAGTATACCCCCATCCAGAGATGGTCTGTCGTAAACTGTAACGTATTTGACATACATTTACGACGTATATTACTATACGTCAAAAACGTCGTAAACCTCCGTAAAATACTTCGTGTTTGACAATATTGAAATTCCTATAGTATACGTTTTTAGAACCATTTATTTCCTACTTGTATACATTCGGCTTTATTAGTAACATTTGTATTTACGAACGCATTTTCCTTAAAGAAAAGAGTCAGAAAATTCTAATATCGAGAAGGTTCAGTGGTTAAGACTAGAAGTGCCCATATGTAATAGGTACTTTTAGTTAAATGTGGTATCACAATGGACTGAATAGTCTAAGTGAGCCTGAAATTTAATCGGGCTGCCACTTTAACCTAACCTAACCTAATATCGACCGGAGTCGACTATAAACCATGCAATGGAAAACTTTGAGCCAAATTTCATAGGCGTACTATTTACAATTTGATTTCACATAACCATATAAAAATTCTTCCATATGCTATAGAATATAAAAAAATAGTTTGGAATCAAATCTTAGTATGCTGTAAGAATTTGCGACATTTACTACGGTTTTTTACGTTTTATACAAGTACAGCAATCCCTCGATTTACGTCGCCTCAGTTTACGTTGTTTCGATTTACGTCGTTAAATTTTGTGTTCATTTACTTCGTCGATTTTTTTTTTCCAACTTTATCAGAAACTCCTTCCATAAGTGAAATAAGTACCAACGATGATGACATTGAAACATTTATTTCTGAAATTCTTACCGAAAATTCGTCAAATTCTGATTGATATTTCATATATAAGGCAATTACCGAAGTGGCGATGTTTTTTATATGTATACAACGTAAAGGTTTTTCATTTGTTTATGAACTTAATTGTTAAACTCTGATATTTTTGAATAATGAATTGTTATTTTATGTATATAGTATATTTATTTATTTATATTTTATGAATGCAAGACTGAATTACCTTTATTTTTGAAGTTTTTGATTATGTATCCGCTCATATATACATAAGCAATTCGATTTACGTCGTTTCGATTAACGCACTGAAAAAAATATTGTCGTGAGGTCAAAGATTTTTTGCTTAGCATAGAAGACGCATTTCTCTAAAATGAAGTTATTTTCCTTGTCCAAAAGTCGATAAACTTTTCAATGAAGTCATATTCTCCTTATAATTAAGTTATTTGACTTAAAAATGGGTATCTTAACATGAAAGAAAAAATTTATAGGCTAGGGACAACTTGACTTTAATAACTCAGAAAAATTCTTTAAATATAATGAAATTTTCTTTAAATTTGTTGTCTTTTTGCATCTTGACTACAAAGCAAAAAATCGTTCAGATATAGGACATGTTTTTCAAAACTTTATTTTAATGAAGTTTTTTACTTCAAACATAGAATAATTTCTACTGGAAGTCGAGTCCTAATTTTGAAAATAAAGTTTGAAAATAAAGCTGAGAAAGCGAAAAATTAAAATTTGTTTCCTAGAAGCAAGTACACAAAACCTGAATGTAAAAAAGAATTGTGTCTTAAAAGTATCCTTACTTGTATTCTCCGCTTCTTTGGCTCGGAATCAATACCAAATTTGTTAAAGTAAAGGCAAAATCTTTGGAACCGAGTATGCTTTATTTTCAGTGCGGCGTCAAATCCCGGAAGCAATCACGACGTAAATCGAGGGATTACTGTATATAACGTTTACGATGTTTACAACTTTCTGACAAAACCAAAAAACTTGCTAGTCGGACTATCTCTACTCCCATCCTATGATGGAGGGTATAATAATCTCTGGTGCCAAATCATGACCTTATTTAGGGTGCCTTAGTTGATTCTTAACATAGAATTTTTGCCAATCGTACGAAAATTTCCAATAACACAGGTGGTGAACTTCTCTCTTGTCAATGAGTGCTGTCAATTCTAGGTTAAGCTCATTTGCAAGGCACTTCCTTTTTAAAGCCGCATCCGTTTCACATTACGGTGGCTTTGAAACACTCAGAAATGTCACCAGCATTACTGAGAGGGGTGAAAATCCACCACTGAAAAACTATTTGGTGTCCACTCAAAACTTATATTGAACCCATGAACCTTTGTACACAAGGCTGGCATGTTAACCATTGCACCACTGCTTGCGCTGAAAGTATTTGTACAATCATTTTGAGACATGCGTGTAGTAAGAAAATTCGAATTTGCATGACTATATAAAAACTAAAAAAAAAATTAAATTAAAACTTACTGGGTACTTATTTTCATTATCAACAATTTATTCATATTTTACTTTATACAAAATCATTTCCAAACGACAAAGCTTCAAAAACCTCGGATAGGTTATAGTTGCATCATCTGGGACATTCGCACATTCATTCTTATTCACATTTATTATGACATGCGATTATGTCAATTTCTCATTCGTTTCAACCAAAGTGAATGACATCAAATGACTGAATAGGCCAAAGAAAAGAAATGTCCAAAAACAACTGTTTTTCCGTCCAAGACAATGCTAATGATTAACAAATAAGCCAACAAGCGAGCCAGTCAACCATACGGCTTCATCATTAAATCATTTGAGTCATATTTTGTGGTTTTGGAACTCACAATATCTTTTGCTAGCATGCATCATGGCATCTTACGAATATAGTACAACAGAGACAAGTTAATCGTATCGCTTGATAAGTAATGGAAGGTCAAGTAGTCTATGGAACTATGGTTTCGATGGAAGATCCTAACCTACCACAAAATCATGTGGTAACGTGAGAATTACTCTTGGCCCATTAGATTACTTCGTATGGATATGGAATGAAGCCATGAATAGATGTCGTAGGAGTTTACCAAGACCAAGATTACCTCGAACACAGGTGTTGTCTTTACACGATAATTAGCCCTTTGATGGTCTTTGCATGAAGACGTCATCTGTAAACGCCTCCATTACATTTTGTCGAAATCATCAGTGTTCCGGTATATCCATTTGACAGCTTTCTCCTGAGAAGGGTGTGGTTAGGCTTGAGCTTTTGTTTACATCTTTTGTTTATTATTTTTGTCAAATATGGATTTTTTTTGTACACGCATTTTGTCATTATCTTCTCTGTTATGGCTTTTGCATTTAAATATGCAAAAAAGTGGATTTTAATGTAGTTTTCAATTATGTATGTAGTTTGGTTGTATATTTTCTCTTTGTTGGAAGTTAAATTATTGTTATATTTTTTAATGGATTTTATTCATACAAAACTAAAAATGATTGGAGTAATTGATTTTGAAAGATCTCTTTTTGTGTATGAATAGTAACAAAAGTCTACAATTGTCATAGGCTTAAATAATAGCTCAATAATAGTTAAACAGAAAAAAATGTCCGTTGTTAAAGTCATGCTAAAATAAACTAACGTTTATTGCAAAAAAGAAAATATTTTGTTATTGTTCTCAGCAACCTACACTTATATTGTAATTAAATTTCGTTATTTATCTCTGTCGCCATCTTCATCATTTTTTCTACTCTCTCACAATGGACTGAATAGTCTAAGAGAGCATGAAAAAAAATCAGGCTGCCAATTTAACATAACCTTTTAACCTATTCTCGCTCTCTCTAACGTTTCCAAACATATACATGTTTAAACGAAATTTCCAAACATATATATGTTTGCGTCCAGAGATTTTATATTTAAAATGTAAACATAAATATATTATGTTTACATTTTAACATATATGCCTCAAACATATTATATTAGTTTATGAACATTATATGTTTGCACTTAAAAATAATGTGCTAAAAATTTGAATCCCCAATTGCTGATCTGGAAGTATTGTAAACCTGGATCTTCTCCAATGAATTTAATTTGAGCTTGCCATAGGATGAAAGCCTTAGCACACGCAGTCATAAACGCCATTGAACACGAAGCATCGAAACCTCAATTAAAATGTTTGTGATATGATCATAATATGACACCAAGGCATAACACTCTAACTACTTCTCGAGATGCTCTCTATTATTATGAAAAAAAAAAAAACTGAAGAACGCATGTTCAAATTTCACCAGAGGTTATTTTTTATCAAATATTTGTCTAAGAAATTACACTAGTTTACAAAATATTTTTTGTATTCATTGATGAAGTGTGACTTTTTTATGTATTTTCATCTGCTGAATTCGAAAATGAAGGTTAAAATGTGCCACTCGGTCACACAAAAATACATTTTTGTCTGGGTGAGTGGCTCATTATTATTTGATATCGGGTTTATTCACTCAATTGCTTATAACTTTATAATTTTTCGGTCGATTTTTTACTAGTTGGTCTTATTTCTTACGCTAAAGTATCATCTTTATGAACATGAAGTGAAGCCAGATGTTTTTGTTTTTAACGTTTTATACTTTTTCGGCGGCAGAGTCACTGAAAAACACGATTGTTATACCCTAAAACACATAGTGGGTATAATAACTTTGATCTGCTAAAAAATGTGCCTACCAGAAATATTTATTTTAGACCCCATAAAATATATACCGATTGACTCAGAATCACCGCCTGAGTCGATCTAGCCGTTGGTGTCCGTCCGTCTGTCCATGTATTTGTTGTTCGCAGTATTGCGGTCGCAATTACTAACCGATTTTGATGAAATTTGGTGCATTGCGGTTTTATGGCACAAGGCCCGCTTCCTAGGCACCCGGCCCGCTTCGCTGCACCTCCCGAAGCATATTTTCGTTAACCTAGTCAACCATATCCGTCGATGTGAAAACAAATTCGATTTTGAAGTCGGATTGATACGGTTCGAGATTTGAAGTCTGGCACAAAAACTGAAGTACTGATTAGTCTCTCCAAGGTTTCCACACACGTGTCCCGTACATTTAAAAAAAATCAGACTACTTGCTTTTTCGTTTATACACAGAAATTTTATACGGATGTAAAACGGACCAGCTTAACAAACGTCGGGTAGGAGGTGTTCCCTTTCAACCAATTTTTTATTTTTTAACTCTTCTGTATTAAAATCGTTGGACAATCTTCTACATTTCCTGTGAATTTCAAACGTGGGCAAAAGGAACCCCCCCCCCCCCCCTCTTTCGCTCCTCACCGACCAGATATCGTAAATTCATTTCACAAACTATCCAACTTCAGTATTCCCCTTCCCCACGCAGATGTCGAAAAATCATGTACCCTGTATAAATTTAATCATCTTCTCCCAATTTCAAGTAAATCGGAGAAGGTTAGATTTTGCACTATTTTTTGTAATGAAAATCTGTAAACTTTCATTGCATTGCGGTTTTATGGCACAAGGCCCGCTTCCTAGGCACCCGGCCCGCTTCGCTGCACCTCCCGAAGCATATTTTCGTTAACCTAGTCAACCATATCCGTCGATGTGAAAACAAATTCGATTTTGAAGTCGGATTGATACGGTTCGAGATTTGAAGTCTGGCACAAAAACTGAAGTACTGATTAGTCTCTCCAAGGTTTCCACACACGTGTCCCGTACATTTAAAAAAAATCAGACTACTTGCTTTTTCGTTTATACACAGAAATTTTATACGGATGTAAAACGGACCAGCTTAACAAACGTCGGGTAGGAGGTGTTCCCTTTCAACCAATTTTTTATTTTTTAACTCTTCTGTATTAAAATCGTTGGACAATCTTCTACATTTCCTGTGAATTTCAAACGTGGGCAAAAGGAACCCCCCCCCCCTCTTTCGCTCCTCACCGACCAGATATCGTAAATTCATTTCACAAACTATCCAACTTCAGTATTCCCCTTCCCCACGCAGATGTCGAAAAATCATGTACCCTGTATAAATTTAATCATCTTCTCCCAATTTCAAGTAAATCGGAGAAGGTTAGATTTTGCACTATTTTTTGTAATGAAAATCTGTAAACTTTCCTTCGTAGCGTATATTGTGTAGACTTCCCAGAAAATCTCAAGCAAATTATAAGCCCAATTTTTAAACAGCAAGACAAGGGGAGGCCCCTCTTCTCTTCCGAATATCACAAAATCAGATATCTATTATAATAATGTAACCTACTTCACATCCTCTGTAAATTTCAAGTTTAATTGTTTCACGGTATGTACTTGAGGAGAGGTCTCCCTTCAACCTTCCCTGATAATTTCAAGCAAATTGGATAATTTTGTTCCAATTTTCAAAAAGCTATCCCATCCATATATTAACAATTGTTCTCTGTAAATCTTAGGTTAGGTTAGGTTAGGTTATGTGGCAGCCCGATATCAGGCTCACTTAGACTATTCAGTCCATTGTGATACCACAGTGGTGAACTTCTCTCTTATCACTGAGTGCTGCCCTATTCCATGTTAAGCTCAATGACAAGGGACCTCCTTTTTATAGCCGAGTCCGAACGGCGTTCCACATTGCAGTGAAACCACTTAGAGAAGCTTTGAAACCCTCAGAAATGTCACCAGCATTACTGAGGTGGGATAATCCACCGCTGAAAAACTTGTTGGTGTTCGGTCGAAGCAGGAATCGAACCCACGGCCTTGTGTATGCAAGGCGGGCATGCTAACCATTGCACCACGGTGGCTCCTGCTGTTGAAATGGAGGACTTCCGTCCTATGACAAGTCCATGTTAAATTCATCGCTTCGTCAATTTTGCACCACTTTCGGATCCAAAAAGAACATTTTCATTACTTTTTTGGCGACGATTTGTTTGCTGGGAGCCTTATTTATTAAGTGATCTTACTCACATTGGGCACACTAACCTTCAGTGGTATCAACCAAACCCCGAAAATATTTTCCAAATCGGTTCAGATTTAGATATAGCTCCCATATGTCTGTAGCTCACGATTTTCAAAAAGTTGTCTCTAATGAACTTATTTTGACCATTTATTAACCGATTTTAATCAAATCATCGCTCGACTTTTGTGGCCATAATACTCTCATTTATTAAACAATTATACTCAAGTTCAAGATTTTTATGTATTATCCGATCGTATTTAGACTTACATGTAACTCTTACATAATAATAATAATATATAAATCGGACATTTGTAGCTCGAGATAGGATTTGTCCATAAGTGATGTTCAGCAGATGAAAATTCATAAAAAAATGTATTTGATGAGTGAGATACATTTCCGGTGTACATTTTTAGTGTAAAGTAGTGTTATTTTTCTTTATTAAACAATGTTTTTATTTTGTTTTTTTTTTTCGGCACATTTTTTTGTGTAAAGATATTTTTTTTCATTGAAACTCAACAGAAATTTGAAAATTTTCGCTATGTGGAAGTCTCAAAATAAAGAGTACAATTAGTTAAATATTCGCATGAGGTAGTTTATTCTTGCTCTAAAACAGTTTCCTTTTTGGTGCAATTTTGAGATAGTTAACATAAGCATTTGAGAGGTATCGTTGATTTGGGTTAGGGAGCTTTATCCCAATGTAAACAGAAGTGCCCGATATTAAAATCTATACTTGATTTTTTACCTAAATAAAGTAGAAAGTCGGGCGGGTCCGACTATATCATACCCTAAACCAACCCTACTGAATTAGTAAATATAAACATTGCTATAGGTTTGGGAGATAAAACATGTTTATGGGAGTTTTATCACAATGCGAACAGAAATGTCTGATATTAGGAACTATTGTTGATTTTGCACCTACAGACGTAGTATGCCACTTATACGAGTATTGATTCCATTATTAAAACAAGTATATACGGCCGCAAGTTCGGCCAGGCCGAATCTTATGTACCCACCACCATGGATTGCGTAGAAACTTCTACGAAAGACTGTCATCCACAATCGAATTACTTGGGTTGTGGTATCTTAAAACTTCTTATTCCTGCATGGTTGTTGGATACCATATACTAACATCACGTACCAAATTTCAACCGAATGGGAAGAATTTTGCTCTTCCAAGGGGCTCTGGAGGTCAAATCTGGGGACCGGTTTATATGGGGCCTATATATATAATTATGGACCGATATCGCCCAATTTTTGCATGGGAGTTTGAGGCCATATATTAACACCACGTACCAAATTTCAACTGAATCAGATGAATTTTGGTGTTCCAAGAGGTTCCGGAGATCAAATCTGGTGATCGGTTTATATGGGGGCTATATATAATTATGAACCGATGTGGACCAATTTTTGCATGGTTGTTAGAGACCATATACTAACATCACGTACCAAATTTCAGCCGGATCGGATGAAATTTGCTTCTCTTAGAGGCCTCGCAAGCCAAATCGGGGGATCGGCTTATATGGGGGCTATTTATAATTATGGACCGATGTGGACCAATTTTTGCATGGTTGTTAGAGACCATATACTAACATCACGTACCAAATTTCAGCCGGATTGGATGAAATTTGCTTCTCTTAGAGGCCTCGCAAGCCAAATCGGGGGATCGGCTTATATGGGGGCTATATATAATTATGGACCGATGCGGACCAATTTTTGCATGGTTGTTAGAGACCATATACTAACATCACGTACTAAATTTCAGCCGGATCGGATGAAATTTGCTTCTCTTAGAGGCCTCGCAAGCCAAATTGGGGGATCGGTTTATATAGGGGCTATATATAATTATGGACCGATGTGGACCAATTTTTGTATGGTTGTTAGAGACCATATACTAACACCATGTACCGAATTTCAGCCGGATCGGATGAAATTTGCTTCTCTTAGGGGCCTCGCAAGCCAAATCGGGGGATCGGTTTATATGGGGGCTATATATAATTATGGACCGATGTGGACCAATTTTTGCATGGTTGTTAGAGACCATATACTAACACCATATACCAAATTTCAGCCGGATCGGATGAAATTTGCTTCTCTTAGAGGCCTCGCAAGCCAAATTTTGGGGTCCGTTTATAGGGGGGCTATACGTAAAAGTGGACCGATATGGCCCATTTGCAATACCATCCGACCTACATCAATAACAACTACTTGTGCCAAGTTTCAAGTCGATAGCTTGTTTCGTTCGGAAGTTAGCGTGATTTCAACAGACGGACGGACGGACGGACGGACGGACGGACGGACGGACGGACGGACGGACGGACATGCTCAGATCGACTCAGAATTTCACCACGACCCAGAATATATATACTTTATGGGGTCTTAGAGCAATATTTCGATGTGTTACAAACGGAATGACAAAGTTAATATACCCCCCATCCTATGGTGGTGGGTATAAAAAAGAGGAAATCGCTCATTTAGTGTGGGTAATAAATCCAAGTTTGTAAGCTACATGTAAGTCTAAAAACTAGCCGATCGTTTTTAGACTTCCAAATTTGATATTTGAGTAACAAAGGTTAATAAATAAGAGTATTATGGCAAAATTTGAGAAAATCGAGCAATGAACCGATTTGGATGATTTTTTACACATATTGTTAGTGCTAAGTTAAGTTTGAGTAAGATCGGTTGATACATAAGGGTTTTATGGCCAAATTTGGGAAAATCGGGCGATACATATATATGCACACAGAAAAGAAATTGGTTGGAATTCGGTTGTAACTAGGAACATTCTATATTCAGAAATATATATATAAGCTGTTCATATCATATCTATAACAATTTGGTGAGATTTTCAACAGATTTTCTGTTGTGTCACAAGATAAATGGTTGTGACAACCAAATCTACCTCCTTGGAATAATTTTAATTAAAATTGGTTGATACGAACAACCGTAAAAATATTTCTTAACTATCAGTTTGTACACTGAAAAAAATATTGACTTAATGTGGAAGATTATGCAACTTAAATTTTTTGACTCAAAATTTACGCAATGCTAAGGACAAAATTCTTTAAAACAATGACATTTTTATACCCTCCATCATAGGATGGGGGTATATTAACTTTGTCATTCCGTTTGTAACACATCGAAATATTGCTCTAAGACCCCATAAAGTATATATATTCTGGGTCGTGGTGAAATTCTGAGTCGATCTAAGCATGTCCGTCCGTCCGTCCGTCTGTTGAAATCACGATAACTTCCGAACAAAACAAGCTATCAACTTGAAACTTGGCACAAGTAGTTGTTATCGCTGTAGGTCGGATGGTATTGAAAATGGGCCATATCGGTCCACTTTTACGTATAGCCCCCATATAAAGGGACCCTCAGATTTGGCTTGTGGAGTCTCAAACAGAAGCATATTTCATCCGATCCGGCTGAAATTTGGTATATGCTGTTGGTATATGGTCTCTAACAACCATGCAAAAATTGGTCCACATCGGTCCATAATTATATATAGCCCCCATATAAACCGATCCCCAGATTTTGCTTGCCGAGCCTCAAAGAGAAGAAAATTTCATCCGATCCGGCTGAAACTTGGTACATGATGTTGGTATATGGTCTCTAACAACCATGCAAAAATTGGTCCATATCGGTCCTTAATTATATATAGCCCCTATATAAACCGATCCCCAGATTTGGCTTGTGGAGCCTCTAAGAGAAGCAAATTTCATCCGATCCGGCTGAAATTTGGTACATGGTGTTGGTATATGGTCTCTAACAACCGTGCAAAAACTGGTTCACATCGGTCCATAATTATATATAGCCCCCATATAAACCGATCCCCAGATTTTGCTTGCCGAGCCTCAAAGAGAAGAAAATTTCATCCTATCCGGCTGAAATTTGGTACATGATGTTGGTATATGGTCTCTAACAACCGTGCAAAAATTGGTCCACATCGGTCCATAATTATATATAGCGCCCATATAAACCGATCCCCAGATTTGGGTTGCGGAGCCTCAAAGAGAAGCAAATTTCATCCGATCCGCCTGAAATTTGGTACATGATATTGGTATATGGTCTCTACCAACCATGCAAAAATTGGTCCACATCGGTTCATAATTATATATAGCCCCCATATAAACCGATCCCCAGATTTGGCTTGCGAAGTCTCCAAGAGAAGCAAATTTCATCCAATCCGGTTGTAATTTGGAACATGGTGTTAGTATATGATCTTTAACAACCGTGGCAGAATTGGTCCATATCGGTCCATAATTATATATAGCCCCCATATAAAACGTTCTCCAGATTTGACCTCCGGAGCCTCTTGGAGGAGCAAAATTCATCCTATCCGGTTCAAATTAGGAACGTGGTGTTAGTATAGGGTCGCTAACAACCATACCAAATTTGGTCCAATCACACAAAAATTGGTCCATATCGGTTCATAATCATGGTTGCCACTAGAGCCAAAAATAATCTACCAAAATTTTATTTCTATAGAAAATTTTGTTCAAATTTTATTCGGTTCATAATCATGGTTGCCACTCGAGCCAAAAATAATCTACCAAGATTTTATTTCTATTGAAAATTTTGTCAAAAGTTTATTTCTATAGAAAATTTTGTTAAAATTTTATTTCTGTAGAAATTTTTGTCAAAATTTTCTTTCTATAGAAAATTTTGTCAAAATTTTTATTTCTATAGAAAATTTTGTGAAAATTTTATTTCTATAGAAAATTTTTTTCAAAATTTTATTTCTGTAGAAAATTTTGTAAAAATTTTATGTCTACTTTGTCAAACTGAATTATATACGTATTGAATCGATCTTTTTTGATTTAATATATACCACGTATGGACTTACATACAATTTAGAAGATGGTGTTAGGAGGTTTTAAGATACCTTGCCATCGGCAAGCGTTACCGCAACTTAAGTAATTCGATTCTGGATGGCAGTGTTTGGAAGAAGTTTCTACGCAATCCATGATGGAAGGTACATAAGCTTCGGCCTGGCCGAACTTACGGCCGTATATACTTGTTTTTAATTAAAAGAAAGTTTATAATCCTTGCTTCAAAAATTTTTTTCATTAAATTTAGGACACAAATCTTTAAATTTTGCGTCTCTCTGCTGAAGTTGTAGATCTTTGAAGGCAAATTTTCCTTAAAATAAAATAAACATTTTTAATTTAAAGAAATCGTCTTTAACTCAACTGACATATTGAATTTTTAAATTTAAGATAAAAACGCTTCAAATATAGGCTAAGACTTATTTTAAGGATTTGCATCCCTGGTTTAAAGTTTTTTTAGCATTAAGAAAACTGTTTTTACTTTGAAGTACCTGGCATAATTTGGATTGTGAAATTGGAATTTGTTTGTACATAAATACCGTTATTAATATATCGCAAAAAGAAAACAAAAACAAAAAAAATGAATGAGATCTGTATCCAATTTTAATTTCATTGATCCTACATTTAAAGTCAGGAAGGCCCGTAAAAAATGTCTTTATTTTAAAGAAGCGGCATCTTTGGCTCGGAATCAATACCAAAGTCCTTAAGGGAAGGTCCAAATCTTTGGATCCAAGTAAACTTTTTTTTGAGTGTAGCCTCCATTTTCATATAGTAGTTACAGCCGAATGATATTTCAAATATATTTTAAATGTCATTTGATGAAATGAAAATGAAAATTGAAGAAGAAAAATATAGATACATATGTATTTAATACAGAAATTTTAAATCGAAAAATGCGGCAACTTTTTGGAAACTTCACCACTGAGCATCATCCCACAAATTCTTTTCTTTCAAGTATTTGTATTGCGAAAAGTACGTAAATAAAAGGGATTTTTATATAAAGAACATGTTTGGACGTACTTTAAAAATAATGACTTAGGAAGGACTGGGATGCTTTATATTTTACACCAATTATAATATTATCAACCTTTCTACAGCAGATCCTTGTATTTTAAATCTATGACGGGTGTTATGTGAGCTTCGGCAGGCCAAATTCATCCCCGTTGTTTGTTTGTTATTTATTTCATTAAAAAATTATATATATGTATATATTTTTTTTGTAAAGTTCAAAAGAAAATTGTATCAACAATACATCTCTTCCGCTTTTGTCATTTTGAATCATAGTGATTAAGTTAAATTCAATGGATGAATATCATGGTATCAGTTTTGTTTTTTGTTCAAATTCAATTTGCCATTGCAACATATTTGCCCGCATTTTATTACAAAAATATTTAAATGTTGTGGTTAGACATCATCGATGACATTCAATGGAAATAAAATTTTTTATTTGCACACAACATTACTTTTTTGTGTGAGGGTATTTCAGCATTTTTTCGATTTGCATATATTTCTTTTTGTCAATGGGAGGGGAATTGGTTCGATTGACCGCTTGGTTTAACATGACATGGCTATGCTAATGGTTGGATAAATGTGAAAGAGGGAGTGAGAGAGGGATGGAGGGTGAGCAGTCTATCAGCTGAGCTTGAATGGTATTGTTAATATTACATAATTTCTAAGCCACTCACGTATTTGCTTAAAATATCCCCCTCAACATAAAATCCAACCAAACTGAAATTCGTAGTCTCTTCTGATCTCACTTACTCATACTCTCTTTTTCTCACTCTCAGTGCGTGTGTATTGTAGTAGCAAGAAAGCAATGGTCAAGAGTATGGAAGAAAGACACTAAGCCAATTTCAAACCCAATCTTTACATGATGGAAATGGTGCATGAAAAATGAGTGGTTTTTTGGTTGATTTGAAAAGATGAAATGTTGTAATGAAGCTCTGGCTTCCTCTTAGCCATAAAAGAGAAGTGAAGAATGCAGAAAAATAATAATAATGCACTTGAACTTGTTTTTTGCCATGGTGAAAAAAAAAACAAATAAATTGGCTACTAGAGTTAATTTGGGAAGTTGTAATAACTGATTTCAATTTTCACTTGACTGAATAAGACTACCACAGTGGCCATCACTTTTGTTTTTTAATTTATATTGATTTTCGTTTATTTTTCTTATTACTTGTCACTCGATTTTGGCCATTGCCATTTAGTTTATTCCAGTGTTTGGTTGTTTTTTATGTCATTTTCGTTTTTAAGTTTAAATAAAAAAATATCCACATTGCAACATGGTACGCACAATGTCTTAACCAATATAGTCGAACAAAGTGTTTACCTAAGCCATGATCATGATCATCGTCACACTTTCACTCTTTTCTTGGCCAATAATTGGTAAAATAAATAATCAAATACACTGGTGATTTTTTTATCCCTCTAAGATATTGGCTAAAACATCACATTTGAGACGCTAATGCTATGAGTTATTTCTTATTTTGACATAGGTCTCTGTCTTATGAGTGTCCCGGGTTTAAACTCAATTACCTACCTTCATTGTGTGATGTGTTTCTTTGGATTGCAAATAGCTAAAGTTCAATGAATTTTTGTATATTCGTTTAATTCACTTTTATATTTATTTTTTATTTCCGTTTCCGTTCCGATATTGTTTTTGCCGAGACTAAGCGCGTTTACTAAGACGTCCGTTATGTTTGGCTTTATCGTCAAGACTTTTTTATGTTAGACCCAAAACCGGCATTGGCTGGCGCTGGTATTACTCCAATATGTTACGATGTTTCACCTTCTCTCTGTTTGTTCATTCACTTTCTGTTAACCTATCTCAAGCTTTTTTCGAGTGGGACTCACAAAGTCGTATGCCTCTTCTGTTTTTTATTTCGAATTTCTTTTCACTTTCTTTACAACACTCTTACGATCCAAGTCTTGTCTTTATACTCAAACCGCGTTTTGAGTTTGTTTTTTTTTTTTTTTGTTTTGTGTTGGAGTTTTTATTGATTTTTGTTGTTATTCACAATTGATTTAAATCCACCACTATTGTGTGTGTGTGCGGTTATGAGCATGCGCAAAGTTATCGTTAAAGACCGTTACTACTCGTCTTGTGTCTGAAAATCATTTGAAAGATTTTCCTCCAAATCAGCGTCTTTTAAAGAAAATCTTTTTAACAAATGTTTGAAAAAAAATTGCGCCCCTCACACACACATGCATAAAATATGTCTACTGTGGCACGCGTTTAAATTATTATGTGGCGCATGCGCAGGGTCGTCAAAGTAGTCTTTTGGGGAATGTTAGATATATGGGGCCTTTATATGAAGATTAAAACGATATTATGTTCACAGACAAAAATATTGTTGTGAGGTCAAAAATTTCATGTCCTTCAAATACGAATGCGAAATTTTGTTTGGCATAGAAGACGAATTTCTCTGACATAAGGTCCATTCGGAATTTAGAGATATAAGTTGTCATTGACACCTCTACAAAGCACTTTGATAACACATGAAGATTGGAGCTCAAAAATCGAATAAATTAAAAATGAATTACTAGAATCAAGTACGCAAAACTCAAATTTTAAAGAAAATTTTGTCTTAAATCTATCCCAATTCCAATACTCCGCTTCCGTGGCTCGGAATAAGTACCAAAATTATTAGTGTAAAGACAAAGTCATTGGAACCAGGTATGCCTTTGTCAGTGTATTGATGGGGAAATTCTAAGACAATACAACTATGACCATCTGTCTGGCTGTCTGTTTGTTGTAATCACGTTAAAGTATTTAATAATGAAGCTATCTGAAATTTAGCAGAAACTCGTTTTTTCTGCAGGCAGGTCAAGTTAGACGATTGGCTATATCGACCCATGTTTTTGATATAAACCCCTATCGATCAACCGATTTGACCTCTTAAGAATACACAGTCTTACACATGTTTACATATCCCTGATTTTTTGCCTTTTAAAAACACATGTTTCTTGTTGTTAGTTATAAACAATAACAAAAAATCTTCTTCAAAATTAACAATTACTGTGTTTTTTTATACCCTCCACCAAAGGATGGGGGTATATTAACTTTGCCATTCCGTTTGTAACACATCGAAATATTGCTCTAAGACCCCATAAAGTGCATATATTCTGGGTCGTGGTGAAATTCTGAGTCGATCTGAGCATGTCCGTCCGTCCGTCCGTCCGTCTGTTGAAATCACGCTAACTTCCGAACGAAACAAGCTATCGACTTGAAACTTGGCACAAGCAGTTGTTATTGATGTAGGTCGGATGGTATTGTAAATGGGCCATATCGGTCCACTTTTACGTATAGCCCCCATATAAACGGACCCCCCAAATTTGGCTTGCAGACCCTCTAAGAGAAGCAAATTTGGTACATGGTGTTTGTATATGGTCTCAGGCTGAAATTTGGTAAATGGTGTTAGTATATGGTATTTAACAACTATGCAAAAGTTGGTCCACATCGGTCCATAATTATATATAGCCCCCATATAAACCGATCCCCAGATTTGGCTTGCGGAGCCTCTAAGAGAAGAAAATTTCATCCGATCCTGCTGAAATTTGGTACATGTTGTTAGTATATGGTCTCTAACATCTATGCAAAAATTGGTCCACATCGGTCAATAATTATATATAGGCCCCATATAAACCGATCCCCAGATTTGACCTCCGGAGCCTCTTGGAAGACCAAAATTCATCTGATTCAGTTGAAATGTTGTACGTGGTATTAATATATGGCCTCAAACACCCATGCAAAAATTGGTCGAAATCGGTCCATAATTATATATAGCCCCATATAAACCCATCCCTAGATTTGACCTCCGGAGCCCCTTGGAAGAGCAAAATTCATCCGATTTGGTTGAAATTTGTTACGTGATGTTAGTATATGGTATCCAACAATCATGCAGGAATTGGTTCATATCAGTCCATAATTATATATAGCCACAATATAAACCCATCCCCAAATTTGACCTCCGGTGGATAAGTAAAGTTCATCCGATCCGATTGAAATTTAGTACGTGGTGTTAGTATATAGTCTCTAATAACCATGCAGGTATTGGTCCATATCAGTCCATAATTATATATAGCCACCATATAAACCGGTCCCGAGATTTAGTTTTGGAGCCTCTTGGAGGAGCAAATGTCATCCGAGTCAGTTGAAATTTGGTACATTGTGCTGGTATATGGCCGTTAACAACCATGCCTAACTAGGTCCATATCGGTCCATAGTTATATGTATATAGCCCTCAGATAAATCGATCCCCAATCACACAAAAATTGGTCCATATTAAGTTCATAATTGTAGCCCCTATATAAGCGACACCCCATATTTCAATTCTGGCTCTCCACGTACCGGGCAAAAGTACATATCGATTCGTAATTATTTGTAAACTTACCTATACATAACGTTTTTGTCTAATATATGTTATACCACGTATGGACTAAATCACAATTTAGAAAACGATGTTAAGAAGTGTTAAAATACCTTGCCATTGGTAAGTATTACCACAAGAACCATGCCAAAAGTGGTTCTGTCAGTCCATAATCATATGGACTAACTCACAATTTAGAAAACGATGTTAAGATGTTTTTAGATACCACAACCCAAGTAATTCGATTGTGGATGACAGTCTTTCGCAGAAGTTTCTACGCAATCCATGGTGGAGGGTACATAAGATTCGGCCTGGCCGAACTTATGGCCGTATATACATGTTTTTAATTAATTTACTAAAAATAAATACTAAATACATCAAAAAATACAAATTCTTTAACCTTATGTAAACTTGTGTAAGACTGTGTATATACGTTTTCATCCGATATTCATGAAATTGGAAATCCAGAAGAATTTTAGATTTATAAAAAGCTGTGCTAAATTTGGTATATATCGACCCATGTTTTGATATCGATCTCCAGAATTGACTTCCTGAGGGCATGGAAGCCGCAATTTTCATCTGATTTGGTTGGAATTTTAAATCTGTACCAAATTTGGTATATATCAGTCTATATTTTTACATAGCCTCCTTATAGACCCATCTCCCGATTTGAATTCTTGAGGGCATTGAAATGTCTTCTCTTCGGAAAAAAATCAAATTTCGTAACTGACCACTTTCGTGCAAGCAAAGCAAGTTCTTGGCTAACTTTTTCAGTCAATCTTTTTTGTGCATAGGTGAGCTCTTGCACTTGTTAGAACTTTAGTGGCTTTAGTCCAATCTCATTTTTCAGTTGCAACCAAAAACGAGCCCGTTTTCTACCACTGCGGCGAAGATTTCGATCAAATCTGTGCTTCATTTTTCGTATAATTTCTTGTGTTTTCCGTTTTTGTTGTTGCACGCGATGCAAGAAGGTAGATCGGAAGATCAATATATATGGGGGCTATATCAAAACATGGACCGATATATTACCAAATTAGAATATCTTTTTATGGAACTGAAATGGTCATTTCTGGAAAATCGAATAAAAGTATCAGCGTGACATGTCCAGCATATGTCAAATGGGGGATTGGATTATTTGATTGCTATATCGAAAGATGGTCCAATATATCCCATTGTCGAACTTGACCTCCCAGCAAGGAGTGGGATGGTGCAACAATTTCTGCTCGATAGATTTATTATTGAAGGCTGTATCGTGATTACAACAGTCATATAAAAAGACGGACATCGTTAGGTTGCCGTAGATTTTCACCATGCCCCAGAAAATATGTACTTTATATAGCAGGAAATCGATATTTCCACTCAAAAATGTGAACCCTCTATTTCAATAAAGCTAATTTAACTTTATTTTAGTTCATACAATATTATGTTTGGAGAAAGTTTCCTTCACTCTAATATTTTTTGCACACGTTAGTCTTACTTCTCACAACATTTTTCATTATTTCTTTGAATTTGTAAATTTTACTACAAATGCGCTCATCTTGAACTTCGTATGGCACTACACCCAAAGAAAAAATACTTTCCTTCCGAACGAAATTTTAGACAAACGGAATTTTCCTTTCCTATAAATTATTTTTTTTAGGGCAACTAAACTCGAATTTATGACAAGTGATTCATAGATTGTCTCTAAACTCTAAAATAGAGATTTTTTAGCGTCAAACGAAAACTTTGCTTGTCTGAAATTTCGTTCCTAAGAAAAGAAAACTCTTCTTTCAGTGTAAAGACATTCTTGCAATTTTAAAGTGCAGTTTTCCTTCAAACTACAAAATTTACGTTAACAAGTGAAAAAATTAATAATGTCTAAAAAAATTTTCTTGAATTTGTCGAAAGATATGTGATATCGACGTGACGTCAGTGTTTGTAATACCCCTACGGGAATTGGTGCAAATTGCCACTGGCGGACCTATCACAGAACTGGTACCGGTGCTCCAGTTAGTAGCAATTTTTAAATAGTCGTAATTTATTGATTTCCGTACTCGCTTGATATTAAAATCTTATTGGATCTACACATTTAGTGAAATAAAATTATCAATGTAACCTATTGTGCGACATATTTCAAAAGTTTTTTATTTCGGATGCGATTCGGCTGTCCAAAATGAAACAGATTTCTAAGTGTTTGTCCGGGATTGGTTCCTGAGGACCTGTCTATGGAATGCTCCTGCTAAATTGTCCCAGGACGTGTCCTTTGGAATGAGTCCAAGACGTGTCCAAAAGTGGAAATTTACCCCGTCAATGACAAACCCATCTTAAAGTGACTGGTCCCTTCCATACGTTTTGACCAGAACTGGGACTAGTCCATACACACCAGGTCCTGTACCTATCTTGTGGTTCATCCATCTCCCGTAGGGACTTTTTAGTTAACATTTTCTAAAAATAATCAAAATTTTCTAAAATTAACCAAAATTTTCTTTCTGGTTGGTTCACTGTTTTGTCAGTTTGTGTTATAAACGCAAAATGTCAAACTTTTTATATCCCCGTCACCTATGGTGCTGGGTATTTATTTGAACAAATATCCACTTAATATCAAATCGGCTAACTCAGAATACAAAATGTATTAGACCAAATAAAATAGCCAAAAAAAGATCTCAGAATACCAATAGCAAATATAATGACCTATCCCTGAGAATAAACTATCTTTAATGATATGCTTATAAAATTTTTAGTCAGGTAAAACAACGTCATGTCAGAGAAATATAATAAATATCCTTTTGAAAATTTTAATAGATTTTTTTATGTGGGCCCCAACCTTCGATGCGTCCAACCGTAGATGGTTCAGTTCAACACTGCACTAGATTGAGCCACCATCCATTAAATGGTGATCTTTGTGACTTCTTTTGAATTGTTTTTGTCGTTACTATTACTGATTGCTGTTAAAAACCAACAACCTTTTCTCTGTATGCTCTTAATAGTAATATTTTTGTTTTGTTTCTGTTTATTTTATTACATTTTTTATGAACATTTAAACTCTATACAAAAATGTTCCAAAAGAAAAATTTGTTCAAAATTAGAGATTTCGGGGAGAAAAAAAATCAAACTTATGTGATTGTTTTCATAGTAGTTATGTTTTGTCTACAGCTCAAATTGCAAATGTATGTGGCCGCCTTTGCGAACTAACCTAAGGCCAGTGCAATATTCGATTCCGGATCATATTATTCGATTCCAGATCATGATATTAGAGGAGTTCTAGAAGACGATGATACTCGGAGATTCTATAACTATACGTGAACGAACATTAGTTATATAGGGTTTGAATATTTTTGACCGTGTGTGGAATTGAGCAATTTGCATAGAACATGACATTTTGAGCTCGAAATTATTGCAATATTTATTCAAATTTGAAAAAACACCGAACAATTTAATTTTTTATTTTGCCTTCAGGCAGTTCGATAATGGGCATGTGCACCGAAAAAAAAGTGAACTGTTTTATAGGAAGAATGAACTACCACGCACGAAAATTGAACTAAATTTTACTCCACATTTTGAGATTTCCACAAAGCGTTGTTAATGCCCTGTTGTACTTTTTAATTGCAATTCACGAAATTACATCATCTCATAGAAGAAAAAATTAACTAAAAGTAAAGAAGAATATCATTGGCGCCAACTCATGACCATTTTAACCAGACAATAGCCGATGCCCAATTTGAATAAAACACAAACTATTTAGGAAATTATTGTAATTTTATTTTATTATGATATATTGGTATTACTCAATTATGTATGGAACAAAATATCGGCCAAATGGGCGCCGCGACCTCGGTGGCACACCTTCATCCGATGGTCCAAATTTTCGATGACGCTAAGGCATAATGGAGGTTCTATGCCGTTAATGTACCGAATTATCTCATCCTTTAGCTCTTGAATTGTTGCTGGCTTATCGACGTACACCTTTTCTTTCAAATAACCCCAAAGAAAAAAGTCCAACGGTGTCAAATCACATGATCATGGCGGCCAATTGACATCGCCATTACGTGAGATAACACGGCCATTGAATTTGTTGCGCAAAACAGCCATTGTTTCGTTAGCTGTGTGGCAAGTGGCACCGTCCTGCCTCATCACTGAAGTTGATTTTCTTCGAAAATTGATCATCCACTGTTGCCATTTCTTGGAACTATTCTGCCTATTTACGACGTTTGCAATGGTCAAGAGGCTTTAGTTCTTGAGCCAATTGCACCTTGTAAGCGTGTAAATGCAAGTCTTTATGCATAATGTTCATCAACGAAGAGCGTGAGAGGTGCAATTGTTGGGCACGACGAAGAGTTGAGGTGGACGGCTCTTCAGCCACACTATCGCGAACAGCAGCATTATTTTCTACAGTACGAGCTGTACGAGCATACACTGGTGTTCTCGCATCTTCTACAGACCCGGTTTGCTCGAATTTTTCCACGATTTTTGCGATTGTACGCACATTCGGACGATCAAATTGACCAAAAAATCACGAAGTGCACGATATTCATTTTGATTTGAACGCCCATTTTCATAGTAGGTCTGGATAACTTTAACAAGTTGTTGGATTGTGTATCTCCCCATGGTTCAAATTGAATAAGTCTGAAATAAAGAAATGTCAAATAAAATTCGGAAAAAACTTGGCATTTAGTTCATTGTTACTATTTTTGGGAATAGTACGAAAATTTTCATTTGTTTTAGTTCATATTGAACTTATGTGTACGGTCATTAAACTTTATACTCACGTTTAGTTCACAAAATTTTTGAGACATACTTAAAAAAAGTAAGATTTCATTAAGCTGTGGAAAATTTCGATAAAAATAATAAAATGTAACTAAAGGGTGATTCTTTTGAGGTTAGGATTTTCATGCATTAGTATTTGACAGATCACGTGGGATTTCAGACATGGTGTCAAAGAGAAAGATGCTCAGTATGCTTTGACATTTCATCATGAATAGACTTACGATCTGCCACAACGTCGAATTTTCAGTGAATGGGCCCTAGAAAAGTTGGCAGAAAATCCGCTTTTTTATCGACAAATTTTGTTCAGCGATGAGGCTCATTTCTGGTTGAATGGCTACGTAAATAAGCAAAATTGCCGCATTTGGAGTGAAGAGCAACCAGAAGCCGTTCAAGAACTGCCCATGCATCCCGAAAAATGCACTGTTTGGTGTGGTTTGTACGCTGGTGGAATCATTGGATCGTATTTTTTCAAAGATGCTGTTGGACGCAACGTTACGGTGAATGGCGATCGCTATCGTTCGATGCTAACAAACTTTTTGTTGCCAAAAATGGAAGAACTGAACTTGGTTGACATGTGGTTTAAACAAGATGGCGCTACATGCCACACAGCTCGCGATTCTATGGCCATTTTGAGGGAAAACTTCGGAGAACAATTCATCTCAAGAAATGGACCGGTAAGTTGGCCACCAAGATCATGCGATTTGACGCCTTTAGACTATTTTTTGTGGGGCTACGTCAAGTCTAAAGTCTACAGAAATAAGCCAGCAACTATTCCAGCTTTGGAAGACAACATTTCCGAAGAAATTCGGGCTATTCCGGCCGAAATGCTCGAAAAAGTTGCCCAAAATTGGACTTTCCGAATGGACCACCTAAGACGCAGCCGCGGTCAACATTTAAATGAAATTATCTTCAAAAAGTAAATGTCATGGACCAATCTAACGTTTCAAATAAAGAACCGATGAGATTTTGCAAATTTTATGCGTTTTTTTAAAAAAAAAAGTTATCAAGCTCTTAACAAATCACCCTTTACAAGCAAATAATTTTTTTCCAATAAAAATAAGTTAAATTTAGCGTTATTTTATCTACGGAAATTTTTTTCTGTGTGGTCCTCTTTTGATTTAGCTCCAACATTGCTAAAACCTAAAATTTGATACAACCATGTCCGTCTATCTGTCTTAAGTAATGGCACTATCGTCCTCAAATTTCACACAAATTCGTTCTTTGTTTTGCAGGCAGGTCAAGTTCGAAGACGAGCTTTATCTGTCCAGGTATTTATATAGCCCCCATATAAACCGACCCCGCGATTTGACTGCTTAAGCTTCTAAAACCGTAGTTATTTTGCCTGGAATTGGAAATTATATGTATTTCCAGACAAATAGGTGTGCCGAATCCCAGCAAAAAAATGAAGTTTTGCTAAACACACAACTTTAACAGCACTTCCAAAAAAAGCCTCCCAAAGATGTTTTTTAATTTAACTACACAGGAAGCTCTTTTAATTAAGTTTTTTTATAACTTAAAACTTTTATACCTGAATTCGGATCACACCATACCAAGCCCATGTTAAATTTATCGCTTTTGCTCCAAGTTTGCACCACTTCGGCATTCAAAATGAACATTTTCACTATTTTTGGGCGATGTTTTCTTGCTGGGATATAATGGGTATGACACAATGTTTTGGTATATTGACTTCTTGTGCTTCTAGAATGCGTTTTATATAAAATTGACAATCTAGGTCTACAAAACCTGTATCGAATTTAGTTTTTATCATTTGGTACTGATTTCACTTCTTGAGGCGATAAAAGGCGCACTGGTCATCCAAATTTCCCGAAACTAAATGTAAAATGTTCAGATTTTATTTGTTGTACTCATTAACTCAGAATTTAGATTTCAAACCAAGGCGTTATTTAATAATTTTCTTGTTATGTCGTATAAGCGACATAACAGGTTGGCTGATAAGTCCCCGGTCTAACAAAGAAAAACACATTTTATTGTCAAAATTAGTTTTTATTATTCAACATAGTTCTCTTCAAGAGCGATACAACGATTATAACGACCTTCCACTTTTTTGATACCATTTTGGTAGTACTCCTTCGGTTTTGCCTCAAAATAGGCCTCAGTTTCGGCGATCACCTCTTCATTGCAGCCAAATTTTTTCCCTGCGAGCATCCTTTTGATGTCTGAGAACAAGAAAAAGTCGCTGGCGCCAGATCTGGAGAATACGGTGGGTGGGGAAGTAATTCGAAGTCCAATTCATGAATTTTTGCCATCGTTCTGAATGACTTGTGGCACGGTGCGTTGTCTTGGTGGAAAAACACGTTTTTCTTCTTCATATGGGGCCGTTTTGCCACGATTTCGACCTTCAAATGCTCCAATAACGCCATATAATAGTCACTGTTGATGGTTTTTCCCTTCTCAAGATAATCGATCAAAATTATTCCATGCGCATCCCAAAAAACAGAGGCCATTACTTTGCCAGCGGACTTTTGAGTCTTTCCACGCTTCGGAGACGGTTCACCGGTCGCTGTCCACTCAGCCGACTGTCGTTTGGACTCAGTAGTGTAGTGATGGAGCCATGTTTCATCCATTGTCACATATCGACGGAAAAACTCGGGTATATTACGAGTTAACAGCTGCAAACACCACTCAGAATCATCAACACGTTGTTGTTTTTGGTCAAATGTGAGCTCGCGCGGCACCCACAGAGTTTCCGCATATCCAAATATTGATGAATGATATGACCAACACGTTCCTTTGATATCTTTAAGGTCTCTGCTATCTCGATCAACTTAATTCTACGGTCATTCAAAATCATTTTGACGATTTTTTGATGTTTTCGTCGGTAACCACCTCTTTCGGGCGTCCACTGCGTTCACCGTCCTCCGTGCTCATTCCACCACGCTTGAATTTTGCATACCAATCAATTATTGTTGATTTCCCTGGGGCAGAGTCCGGAAACTCATTATCAAGTGAAGTTTTTGCTTCCACCGTAGTTTTTCCCTTCCGAAAACTGTATTTTATCAAAACACGAAATTCCTTTTTTCAATTTTTTTAACAATAACAAAAGTTGCTTCACAAAAGACGCTCTATCTCACAAACTAATTGACTTACAGACGCCAAATTTTAACACGAATCATTTGAAGGTTGGTACTATATAAAAATAATATGCATTTAATACTAGCGACGCCATCTATGTGTCAGACCGGGGACTTATCTGCCAACCTGTTTTGAAAAATTCTTCTAAAACTAAAAAAATGGTTCTTATAAATCCTGTATTCGACGTCGCCTCGACATGTAGAAACTTTAAATTTATCTAGGTGAAGAGTGTCTAAAAATCCATATGAAATTCTATATATTTTAAAGTAATCCCTTACTCGACGTAGCTATAAGATGAAACTGTTATATTTGATTCATGTTGGTAGGTACTTCGACTTGCGGAAATTGGATCTAAGCAATGCAGTGAAAATTTAAAAACAGCAAAAAACTCAATTCTTCAATGCCATCCCTAACTCAGACGCAATTTCCTTGAATGCTACACTATGCGGGTTGAGATGGCAGAGGGTTTTAAAATTTTTGGTTAAGATATTAGGTATATGTTTATGCTATAGTGTGTCTCTTTTTTTTCCATGTAAAGACGTCCACAAGTGTTGTAATATAAACATATAAACATGTATAGTTCATTAAATTTTTCAAGTGGATATGAGTCCAAAAACTACTTTAGATCCTCCCATTTGGTGCATTCATTCGTTTAATGCAATATACACCCATGACGGTGTTGTTTTGTTAAGTGTTATTATTTTTTTTTCTGCAAATTTGTCAAAAATATATAGAAAATTTATTATTAATATATGTATGTTTAAGGCAGTTCAAATATGTACATCTTTTTAGTTTTCTTTGTCCGATGATGCATTATCATGGATTTGCCAGATAAAAACAAAACAAAAGACTTAAGACACAAACATGAGTTGTATTTTTCCACCATGCGCTCTCATTGCCGTTCGCATGCAAAACCGCATCAATAAGGAATGCCATTCGAATATGTGATTGCATCACTTCGCCAAAAGAAACTAGGTGTTCATGAGGATTGCGAATAACAAGTTTTCGACGAAAATTTTCAGTGAACAGAAGTAGCCAGGACTAATTTCATATTACGCTCCACAATGAACGATGAATGCATTTGATTTGATTAATGTCGATAAAGAGCATGTTGTTGTTATTGTTGATTTCTGTTATGTCACACTAAAGAGGAAATTAGTGGAAAAAATTTCTTATGAAGCAAATACAAGTCCACAAGTTCATTGGTGACAGGAAGAGAGTTTTCCGTTGGAAACCTTGGCATTTTTTTTAGAGAGGGGAATAGTACTTTATTGAATAATTTTGTGAAATTATAAACTATGCTTTCAATTTGCTTTCAATTTTATCCATTAAAACAAAACAAAAATTTTCCCTCCCTGTGCCTCTATACTATAACTCGCTCTAATAATCAAGTTTCTAATCTGTTACGTAGTAGTTCTGCAAGAGATTGTCTTGACAGTCCACTGCAACAGACGATTTTCTCACTATCCAATATTTCGCGATTGCGAAAGTCTATTTCTTTTAAGCACACAGTAAACTAGTCACACCACAAATTGTTTTTAATAAATATGAGTTTTCCTTTAACATATGTTGAAATCAGCAAAATGTAGTCTTTTTCGTTAAAAATATCATTCGTGTTTCTTTAGCATTGCAAATGAGTGTGGATGTTTATGGATTTTTGATTACTTCTGGATTGAAGGAGCCTATGAACAAAAAGTTAAAGTTATTGAAACTGCCCTAATTTTATATTTCATACAAAAAAAAAAAAACACACACACACACACAACAGCGAACTCTCCAGTGCACTAAAGCAAATTTAATTTTATTTTAGTTCATGAAAATTGTTATGTTTTATTAAAAACTTGTGTACGTTAGTTAAATTAACTAAAACAGCAGCAAAAAGTTATACACCCCAAGAAAAATTACTTTCCCCACACTGAAAAAAAGCATGCCCGGTTCCAAAGATTTTGTCTTTACTTTAAAAAATTTGGTATTGATTCCGAGCCAAAGAAGCGGAGAATACAAGTAAGGATACTTTTAAGACACAATTCTCTTTTAAATTTGGGTTTTGTGTACTTGCTTCTAGGAAGCAAATTTTAATTTTTCGCTTTAAAAACGAGTTACCGACTACTTTATTTTCCAAATTAATACTCGACTTCCAGTAGAAATTATGCTGTGTTTCAAGTAAAAACGTCTTTAAAATAAAGTGTTGAAAAACATGTCCTATATTTGAACGATTTTTTGCTTTGTAGTCAAGATGCAAAAAGACAACAAATTTAAAGACAATTTCATTAAATTTAAAGATTTTTTCTAAATTATTAAAGTCAAGTTGACCTTAGCCCTAACATTTTTTCTTTCATGTTATGATACCCATTTTTAAGTGAAATCACTTAATTATAAGGATAATACGACTTCATTGAAAAGTTTATCGACTTTTGGACAAGAAAAAAAAACTTTATATTAGAGAAATTCGTCTTCTATGCTAAGCAAAATTTCCATTCGTATTTTAAAGACACGAAATCTTTGATCTCACGACAATATTTTTTTCAGTGCAAGAACGAAATTTTAGACAAACGAAATTCACCCTTGTTATAAATATAAAGCATTTTATAACAAATTTTATTCATGACAAATGTTGCAACGGTTGTCTCTAATCTTCTTCATTTCCTTTTAACGAAACTATTTTTGCATCAAAAGAAAACTCCGGCTGCAGGAAGCACATATATTATTGGATACTGCCGAAACATTAATATGTTTGTTTTATGTGAACATATTATATGTTTGGCAGCATTTTGAGCCAAAAATATTATACGCTTGGAAGAATTTCACATAATTTTCACTTCCACGAAATTTTTTAGTTCTTGGCACCTTTTTCTGTAATACAAATAATGTTGAAAAAATTATTCAATTATCTAATTTTTTTAAATGTTACCTTTCGCCTGGACGGAAAATCGAACCGAGGACCATACAGTTTGTAAGCCAACACACTATCCACTGGGCTACGTAGCTGTTATGATCATCTGTAGACAATTATCGTTATATTTATATAGCATAGTCTGCGGCGCCCACGAGCCGATGCAAAGAAAACATTATTTAACAGAAACATACATTTATTTACCACGTAGAGCAATGGTTAGCATATCCGCCTTGCATTCAAAGGGTCCTGGGTTCAATCCCTGCTCCGAACACCAATTTTTTTTTAATTTACACATAATGAATACTATATTAAATTTTTATAATGAAACTTCGAAATGCGGGTTATTAAAGATTTACAGTCAGAAACAGTGCTTGATATGAACGAAATGGACTGAATTTTTGATAAAATATTATTTTTTATTGCAAAAATAACAAATTTGTAACAAAAAACAGTGTTTCGTATAAAAGTTTGCAATGATGGAAGGAATTGAAAAACTTTAACAATAGAAGAATATAGAGTCGCGTATAAACCTACATAAATAATTTTATAATATACACATACATTTATTTAGGCATGAACAGTTTTTTTCTAGCATTTAACATCATTTTAAATGCATTTAAAACTTATAGTGTTTTGTACTTAATTTCATTTTTACCTTTAAGGTCGATATTAAGTTGGCATTATCGTTCTGTTTTGAGTTTTACTTTTCTTTAATAATTCATTTTAAAGAAAATAAAATTTTTCAATTGTTTTAGCTGCAAAACTCGAACTTAATGCCCGGTTTTATATTTGAAGGTGTCCGTCAATTACTCCTGGACTACTTATTAATAACTAAAGGATCTAAACTTTGTTTTCATACATTTTACTGTTTAATTTTACTGTCCCAACTCTAAAATGAGTATAGAGCCCTTTCGTTATTTTTATGAAGATCCCTTTGTAATTTTGGTATATTTTCCACCGTTTTTTTTTTTAATTTCCTTTGTCTGAATATATGGACTTACTCCTCGTACGTTCCGATTTCTTTTAACGAACCAAGAAAAAAATTGTGCCCATAATGCCTAAATGATAGACAAAACACATGTCCACACATACATAAAATGCTGCTCTCAAGGCGAAAACACATGCTGTTTTTTTTTTCAAATGTCTATTCTCTTGGTTCCGAATGTCTATTCTCTTTACTCCGAATACTCATTCTAATATTCAAATCAAATAATTCATTCTAATATTCAAATTATCATAAAACAGTTTTCCGAAACAACATACAAGCGGTTTCACAGAAATTGCTCTCTTTTGATTATCTCGCCACGTTATGTTGATATCTTTCGTCAAACCTCCGGGTTTCCATCTCTGTCAGGGCTGCCAATAAAATTTCAAGAAAAATCGTCACTTTTTTCCGAAGAAATCGTCATAATCGTCATTTCTATTTTGAAAATCGTCAAAAAATCTCTAATGTAAATAATTTTAAAACAAACTAATTTTTTGCTTAAAAACAAAAGTATATTAAGAACAGAACATTATCATTTCATCAACAAAAGCATAATGAATTCAGTTTTGCATAAACAAAAAAAAATTATGATTAGATTTAAGTTTTTATTAAAAAAAATATCTTTAATATTCACTTATGTAATCGGGCAATGATTTTCAAAATTTGATCATAAAAATCTTATTGATTTGACAAATTTTCCATAGAAATAAAATTTTGACAACATTTTCTATAGAAATAAAATTTTGAAAAAATTTTCTATAGAAATAAAATTTTGACAAAATTTTCTATAGAAATAATATTTTAACAAAATTTTCTATAGAAATAATATTTTAACACAATTTTCCATATAAAACATTTCTTTGGAATAAAACAACATTTTTTATATACTAACCACAAAAATTTGATCAACAACTTCAAAATATTATTTTTTTAATTAGGCAGATTTTTGATAAAATTTTCTTAAAATGAGTTATACTCTCCTTTGCTGGCTCTAAACATGTAAACGAACTGTTTTTATTGAAAATTTTCGAACGGAGCTAATATCGTCATTTTTGGGGCAAAAATCGGAAAATCGGCATTTGCTATTTTTGGAGTCAAAAATCATCAAAATGCCGATAAATCGGCAAAATTGGCAGCCCTGATCTCTGTTTCTTTCTCTACTCTCTCTCTCTCTCTGTCGCTCTCTGAATAAAATATCACAACATATCTATGTTTACTCGAAATTTATAAATTTATATATTCACACATATTATTTTTATGAAACATTCTTGTCCTAAACATAATATATTCTAACATATTAACATATGTGTCCCAAACATTTAGTGTTAGTTTAGGAACATTGCATGTTTGCATTTACATATTTTGTGTTTAAAAATTGTGCCCGAAACACATTTTGTTTATATCGGAACATATGAAAAACATATTTTTCTAACAGTCTAAAAGGGATGAATTTATTATGGGCGTATTTGCCATATGGCTCAGTTTTGGAATTTTGAACACCAATATTTTCTTCAAACTACAAATTTTTCTTTCCCTTTCAATGAGAAAAATTTAATAAATCTAAATTTTTTTTTTTAATTTGTCGAAAAGAATTTATTTTTCTGATAGCGGTTATAAAACATTTAAGTTAAACAATTGTTTGTGCTCTGACAATAATAAAGTGAAAATCGACAAAATTAATTGAAAGTGATATTATAACCAGAGTTGACCGAGTAGCATTATTTTGGTTTTCTAATGTCAAAAAACTTAGATTTGATTTCAAATATTTTTATACCCACCACCTTAGATTGGCGATGGGAATATAATAAATTTGTCATTCGAAATATCGAATTCCGATGAAATATCGATTTTTCGATATATAGGGTATATATATTCTTGACCGGGGAGAAATTCAGCGACCTCAAATTACATGAATTTGCTATAAATTTCCAATCAACACTAAAAAAGTTTAATTTTGTTCCCCTATGTAATTAAGTTATATTAGTTAGCTCTGTTCGCGTACCCGATAAATTTTCATAATTATCACAAATTGTTACTTGTTTGTTCGTTTACTCCAAAAAGTCGGAAAAAAAATTTGAGAATTATAGAAGTTTTTTCCAGTAAAATCTTCAAAGAGCACTCAATTATCAGCTGTTTTTAGTTATAAACAAATCCCAGCAAAAAAAAAGCGTCGCCAAAAAAGTAAAGAGAATGTTCTTTTTGGATCCGGAAGTGGTGCAAAATTGACGCAGAAGCGAGGAATTTAACATGGGCTCCATTTCAACAGCCGTTGAACTGAATTTGCATCACTTCTTTAGGTGTGATCCCAATTCAATGTTTTCGATGTAAATTAAAAAATTCTGTGATATTTTGTCAAATAAATATTTTTTATAATGTTTTATAATTTTTAATGGATTCTATCGCTTGTCGAAAACGTTTGATCTCAAATATTTACAAAAACCAAATTTTTTTCAGATTGGATTTACCATTTTTTTCGACAAAATTTAAATGATTTGTATCATATTATGAATTCATACTCTGTTTTTAACTTATTTGAAACAAACAAAAGTTAAAATTACCCATTAAAAGTATGAAAAAACCAAGTTATAAAAATTGAATTAAAAGAACTTCCTGGGTAGTTAAAATAAATAACATCATTTAAAGTTGTGCCTTTGGAAGAACTTCCAAATTATTTTGCTGGGATCATATGTGCAATGTCAATTAGAAACCAGCAAAAAACATTGCTGGTTTCTCGTAGTTCCACAAATATTTCTTTTTAAGGGCATTCTGGTATAACAGGTTGGCTGATAAGTCCCCGGTCTAACAAAGAAAAAACATTTTTTTGTCAAAATTCGTTTTTATTATTCAACATAGTTCCCTCCAAGGGCGATACAACGATTATAACGACCTTCCAATTTTTTGATACCATTTTGGTAGTACTCCTTCGGTTTTGCCTCAAAATAGGACTCAGTTTCGGCGATCACCTCTTCATTGCAGCCAAATTTTTTTCCTGCGAGCATCCTTTTGAGGTCTGAGAACAAGAAAAAGTCGCTGGAGCCAGATCTGGAGAATACGGTGGGTGGCGAAGCAATTCGAAGCCCAATTCATGGATTTTTGCCATCGTTCTCAATGACTTGTGGCACGGTGCGTTGTCTTGGTATAACAACACTTTTTTCTTCTTCATATGGGCCCGTTTTGCCGCTATTTCGACCTTCAAACGCTCCAATAACGCCATATAATAGTCACTGTTGACGGTTTTTCCCTTCTCAAGATAATCGATAAAAATTATTCCATGCGCAAAACAGAGGCCATTACTTTGCCAGCGGACTTTTGAGTCTTTCCACGCTTCAGAGACGGTTCACCGGTCGCTGTCCACTCAGCCGACTGTCGATTGGACTCAGGAGTGTAGTGATGGAGCTATATTTCATCCATTGTCACATATCGACGGAAAAACTCGGGTGTATTACGAGTTAACAGCTGCACGGATGAAAAAGACTGTTTTTCATATGTTTGGCTATAAACATTATATGTTTGGAACACAAATTTTTAAACACAATATTTTTGAGTGCAAGCATATAATGTTCATAAACTAGCATAACATGTTTGGGACATATATGTTAATATGTTAGAACATATTATGTTTGGGACATAAAATGTTTGTAAATATAATATGCTTTGATGCAAACATATATTAATTTAGAAATAGCCTATAAACATATATGTGTTTAGTAGCTTGGAGCGCTATTTAACAGGGAGCGATATTGAATTAAGTTGGTGGTTGTTGCTTGTTATTACAAAATTAACATTTTATTTTTCCTTGGGCAATTGATCAGCTACTTCTTTGATCCTTACAAACTGTGTGGTCCGCTGTTCGAATCCCCGTCCGGTAAAAGATAAAATTAAAATAAAAAAATCATAAAATTGAATAATTTCTTCTACAATGTTTGTATTACAGAAAAAGGTGCTAAGAACTAAAAAATCTCGTGGAAGTGAGAAAGATGTGGGGGAATATACAATTAGGCAGAAACAAAATTTTGAGCATTCAGGTCGAAAACCTATGTTGTTAGCACCTATATTACCTGTTTATTTTCATAATTCATTATGATTGTAAATATATAAATAAATAAATAAATAAAATTTTGAGCACAATATTGTTTGGGAGAATTTTTTTTAAGCATATAATATTTTTGGGTGCAAAATGCTTCCAAACATATTATATGTTCACATAATAACATATTGCTTTTTGGAAGACAACATTATTGAATTTGGATGCAAAAATACAAAATGTTTGGAACTTAGACTACCCAAACATATATTGTTTAGACCAATATGCTTTCAAACATATTCTATATTGGTAGAGATCAAACATATAAATGTTTGGGCAATACCCAAAAATGTATATGCTTGAAGCAATATATGTTTGGGAGTATATGTTACAGAAGCGATTTTTTGTGAGGGTGTGCAAACACCGCTCAGAATCATCAACACGTTGTTGTTTTTGGTCAAATGTGAGCTCGCGCCGCACCCATTTTGCACAGAGCTTCCGCATATCCAAATATTGATGAATGATATGACCAACACGTTCCTTTGATATCTTTAAGGCCTCTGCTATCTCGATCAACTTCATTTTACGGTCATTCAAAATCATTTTGTGGATTTTTTGATGTTTTCGTCGGTGACCACTTCTTTCGGGCGTCCACTGCGTTCACCGTTCTCCCTGCTCCTTTCACCACGCTTGAATTTTGCATACCAATCAATTATTGTTGATTTCCCTGAGGCAGAGTCCGGAAACTCATTATCAAGCCAAGTTTTTGCTTCCACCGTATTTTGTCCCTTCAGAAAACAGTATTTTATCAATACACGAAATTCCTTTTTTTTCATTTTTTTTTTACAATAACAAAAGTTGCTTCAAAAAGGACGCTCTATCTTACAAACTAATTCACTTACAGACGTTAAATTTTGACACGTATCATTTGAAGGTTGGTACTATAAATAAAAATAATATGCATTTAATACTAGCGACGCCATCTATGTGTCAGACCGGGGACTTATCAGCCAACCTGTTACTCCATCAAATGTTTTCCACTTCCGATTAAGTTATTTGTGTTTAATTTTTTTGTTTTTCATTCAAATGAACTTCTAAGGCACAACTTCCAAAGCAAAGAATCCGAAAATGAAGTACTTCCGTCATTGTAGATAATCCAAAATTGAACTACTCACAAGTTGGGGATTCAAACTACTTTTTTGAAAGCTCTTTTTTGCTGGATTAGTCATAGTCGGTTCAAGTTTAGATATAGCTCCCATATTAGTCTTTCGATCGATCTTGATTCATATAACCACATGATGCCAAACCTATATTGGTGAGATCTAGCCCACATTTTTGTAAAATGGTAAAAGTAGCAAAAAATTTAAAAATGAAATATATTATACATGAATTATAGCTAAATCTCATAAAAATGGAGTTAGCTTTAAAAATTTCCCAAATTTTGGTCTACAAGGTGGTTAAGGGTATAATATAGTTGACGCCGCCCAACTTTAGACTTTCCTTACATGTTTCGTAACGAACCCGGGAACTTATTTGCAATCAAATGAAGATCTGTAAATACCGAAAGTCTTTGTAGGGCATTGATAGTAAGTAATTATCTTAATTGCCACTGTTACTAACATGACTCTAAATTTAATTATTTACATCAGTCAGTCACTGAATTGACAATGCCTATGTGTATATACAACGTGGCCAATGTGGATTCTTAAATGACTACTATAGAAACCATCTTTCCAATACATAGCATTAAATTAATGTTTTTCAGGGGCTAGTAGTTTAGCCAAGGTGCATTTTATTACCTTCAATAAAAGCTACAAAATACCCTCACACCGAATATTTCTTTAATTACCCAAAATTATTATATAATATCTTAGGAATGAATTTTTCGCAAACAACCACAGCAGTTTCTAACAGTGGGGACAAATTCATTAAATGTCCAAAATTTAATCTACACGTATATTTATGTGAATAAATGAGTAATAAAATATGTCATCGAAATGGAATGGAACCCCTGAAAAAATGCCATTAAATTTAAATTTGGAATTTAGTTTTATTTGTTAGTTTGCACTTTGTTGTCTGGCACTATTCATTCAGCGAGTAATAGCTCAGCCCATGAAAAATGGTGTGTGCCTATTTTGTAAGCCCATAGAAACATGGGCTTCATTTGTTGCCCTCTTGACATAGTGATAATGAACTTTCTTTGTTGAGGTCAAGTTCCAAATGCAAGTGTGTGTTGTGTTTTCCTCGAAATGACACCAATAAGATTGAAGATCACTTCAATTACCTGAAACATTTGGTTTCTGTAATGATGGGCCAGCAACGTAATCAGCCTGATAGTTCACAGGGTTAAGCGATATAAAATGTACTGAAAATGGGCTTTTGGTTTTAAACAAATAAATAATGGAATTACACATTCTTAGGTTGTTTGAGTAATTTATTATGGATCATGTAGGGAGACAGAATCGAAAATCGACTTTTTATCGACATCTTTCAATTCGAATGATCGACTGTTTGAAAATCGAATCAAATCAAAAGTCAATTATACTTATGATAGTCTTTCGACTATCTATATTCGACTTTGGATTGAAATGGGAATCTTTTGCAAATATTTCCATGGTTAATCTTAGCAATTATTAACCGATTTTGATGAAATTTGGTACAGGGAGTTTTTTGGGCACAAGGACGAACGACATTGAATTTGGAAGAAATCGGATGAAATTTAGATATAGCTCCAATATATATGTATCGCCAGATTTGAACAAACGGAGTTACTTTGCGCTTTTTTACAAACGGTCACAAAATTTGGCAAAAAGTTATCTTTTTCATCTCCATTTAAATCTGCAAAATTTCATCAAAATCGGTTCAGATTTAGATATAGCTCTCATATATATGTATCGCCCGATTTTCCAAATTTGGTCACAAAACCCTTATTTATTAACCGATCTTAATCAGTGTTGGCTAAATGTAATCTCCTATAGCACTAACTATATGTGCAAAAAATCATCTCAATCGGTTCAGATTTAGCTATAGCTCCCATATATATGTACCGCCCGATTTTTCAAAATTTGGCCATAAAACCCTTATTTATCAACCGATCTTACTCAAAATTGGCTAAAAGTAATCTTCTATAGCACTAACTGTATGTACAAAATTTCATCGAAATCGGTTCAGATGTAGTATAGCTCCCATATATGTATCGCCCAATTTTGAAAATTTTGGTAATTAAGGACTTTATGTTTGACCATAGAGGCCTCATGTCTTAGCTGATCTTACTCAAATTTTGCACAAGGTAACCTTGTGTTGTATTAATCAAACCCGCAAAATATTATGCAAATTGGTTCAGATTTAATATAGCTTCCATATATATGCATAGCTCGATTTTCCCAAATTTGGCCATAATACTCTTATTTATTAAACAATGTTACTCAAATTTCAAATTTTGATGTACTAGCCGATCGTATTTATACTTACTTGTAGCTCTTACATAAGAATATTGCTCGATTTTTACAAATTTGGATTTATTACCCACACTAATTGAACGATTTTCTCTTTTTTATAATGGGCTCAATATTAGTGGCATACTAACATAACTCTGTAGGTGCAATATCAACTACAGCCAGTGTTGCTAGAAGTAGGGGAAATTCCCTATATGTAGGTTTTTTTATATATTGAGCGTCTTGTAGGGACGTAGGGCCACAATGTAGGGACATTTTCACTCAACATAATTTGTAATATGAACTATAGTCAGATTGAGACAAAGCACCCATAAACATGTACCCCTTAATTTTCTTAAATATGCAACTGCGGTTTATCTCCCAGACCTATATTAATGTTACCTCACAAATGTTTATGATTACTAATTACAAAGGGTCGTGGGTTCAATCCCTGCTCCGACCGAACACTTTTTTTTTTTAATTTACACATTTATATTTATACTGTATTAAATTTTTATAATGAAACTTCGAAATGTGGGTTATTAAAGATTTATAGTCAGTAACAGTGCTTGATATAAACGAAATTGAATGATTTTTGTATAAAATATTATTTTTTTATTGCAAAAATAACAATTTTGTAACAAAAACTGGTACAAAACTTTAAAATTTGGAAGGAATTCAAAAACTCTAACAAAAGAAGAATGTGGAGTCGAGTATAAACATACATAAATAATTTTATAATATAAACATAAATTTATTTAGGCGTGAACAGTTGTTTACTAGCATTTAACACCATCGCTCTAAAATGCCTTTTATTTTTCTTTAATAATTCATTTTAAAGAAAATAAACTTTTTAAATTGTTTTAGCTGCAAAACTCGAACTTAATGCCCGCTTTTATATTTGAAGGTGTCCGTCAACTACTCGTGGACTACTTATTAATAAAGAGGAACTAAACTTTGTTTTTACACATTTTACTGTGTAATTTTTCACTATTTTCTCCTTATTTCATTTTACTGTACCAACTCTAAAAAGAGTATAGTTATTTTTATGAAGACCCCTGATTTCTTTTAACGAACCAAGAAAAAAATTGTGCCCATACGCCAAAATGATAAACAAAACACATGTCCACACATACATAAAATGCTGCTCTCAAGGCGAAAACATATGCTGTTTTTTTCAAATGTCTATTCTCTTGGTTCCGAATGTCTATTCTCTTTATTCAAATTAAATAATATTTAGACTTAAGCATATCAAATTTTTGGCCTTATCATAAAACAGTTTTCCGAAACAACATACCAGCGGTTTCACAGAAATTGTTCTCTTTTCATTCTTTCGCTGTGTTATGTTGATATCACAACATATCACAACATATGTATATTTAGTCGAAATTTGTAAATTTATATATGTTTGCATTCACACATATGATTTTTATGAAACATTCATGCCCCAAACATAATATATTCTAACATATTAACATAGATGTCCCAAACATTTACTGTTAGTTTAGGAACATTATATGTTTGCACTTAAATATATTGTGTTTTAAAATTGTGCCCGAAACACATTTTGTTTATATCGGAACATATGAAAAACATATTTTTCTAACAGTGTATGCACTTATATGACCACAGAGGCCACAGTTTTACTTCGACTTATGTGAAATTTTGCACAGAAAGTAGAATTAACATTCGATTGAAATCGGTTCAGATTTAGATATAGCTCCCATATATGGATTTCGCCCGATTTACATTTATATAGCCCAAGAGGCCAAAAGTTTACTCTGAGTTACGTGATATTTTGCACAGGGATATTTCGACGTGTTCCAAACAGAATGACAAATTTAGTATACCTCCATCCTATGATGGTGGGTATACAAATACTTAATCCATTCTGTCAACTCGATAACTATATCGTATTTTCACATTTTTCACACCATGTTGTATCAACTTACATGTAGGATAGTTTCTATATTACGTAAAGTTTTCCTTAGACGTTGCTTTCAATTTGAATTACCAGGCCACAACATACATATGCCAATTTCCACACCTATTGCCTGCTAAACATTTGAAAAGCTATTGGTGGCAAACAATCCAGCAAAAAATTCACAAACTCATAAACTTTGCTCTTAATTGAAATTAAAAAAATGAAAATTCATTATTAAAGTGAATGACACATTTTGTGTTTGATTTCCCGATTTTGTACAATCAAAGTTCAGCGCAAGGAGCCATTAAAGAGTACGTAGTGTTGCTGTGATTGTGGTATAGGAAGTGATGTTGAGATTATTGCTATTTCCCATAGCGACATAAGTTTGACCGAATGCTCTTCATTGAATATGAGATGCTATGTGTTAGATGATATGAAAATACAAAAAAAACAAGTATATACGGCCGCAAGTTCGGCCAGGCCGAATCTTATGTACCCACCACCATGGATTGCGTAGAAACTTCTACGAAAGACTGTCATCCACAATCGAATTACTTGGGTTGTGGTATCTTAAAACTTCTTATTCCTGCATGGTTGTTGGATACCATATACTAACATCACGTACCAAATTTCAACCGAATGGGAAGAATTTTGCTCTTCCAAGGGGCTCTGGAGGTCAAATCTGGGGACCGGTTTATATGGGGCCTATATATATAATTATGGACCGATATCGCCCAATTTTTGCATGGGAGTTTGAGGCCATATATTAACACCACGTACCAAATTTCAACTGAATCAGATGAATTTTGGTGTTCCAAGAGGTTCCGGAGATCAAATCTGGTGATCGGTTTATATGGGGGCTATATATAATTATGAACCGATGTGGACCAATTTTTGCATGGTTGTTAGAGACCATATACTAACATCACGTACCAAATTTCAGCCGGATCGGATGAAATTTGCTTCTCTTAGAGGCCTCGCAAGCCAAATCGGGGGATCGGCTTATATGGGGGCTATTTATAATTATGGACCGATGTGGACCAATTTTTGCATGGTTGTTAGAGACCATATACTAACATCACGTACCAAATTTCAGCCGGATTGGATGAAATTTGCTTCTCTTAGAGGCCTCGCAAGCCAAATCGGGGGATCGGCTTATATGGGGGCTATATATAATTATGGACCGATGTGGACCAATTTTTGCATGGTTGTTAGAGACCATATACTAACATCACGTACTAAATTTCAGCCGGATCGGATGAAATTTGCTTCTCTTAGAGGCCTCGCAAGCCAAATTGGGGGATCGGTTTATATAGGGGCTATATATAATTATGGACCGATGTGGACCAATTTTTGTATGGTTGTTAGAGACCATATACTAACACCATGTACCGAATTTCAGCCGGATCGGATGAAATTTGCTTCTCTTAGGGGCCTCGCAAGCCAAATCGGGGGATCGGTTTATATGGGGGCTATATATAATTATGGACCGATGTGGACCAATTTTTGCATGGTTGTTAGAGACCATATACTAACACCATATACCAAATTTCAGCCGGATCGGATGAAATTTGCTTCTCTTAGAGGCCTCGCAAGCCAAATTTTGGGGTCCGTTTATAGGGGGGCTATACGTAAAAGTGGACCGATATGGCCCATTTGCAATACCATCCGACCTACATCAATAACAACTACTTGTGCCAAGTTTCAAGTCGATAGCTTGTTTCGTTCGGAAGTTAGCGTGATTTCAACAGACGGACGGACGGACGGACGGACGGACGGACGGACGGACGGACGGACGGACGGACGGACGGACGGACATGCTCAGATCGACTCAGAATTTCACCACGACCCAGAATATATATACTTTATGGGGTCTTAGAGCAATATTTCGATGTGTTACAAACGGAATGACAAAGTTAATATACCCCCCATCCTATGGTGGTGGGTATAAAAAAACAACAGCAACAATGATATGAAAATATAATAATGGGAAACAAGTATATACGGCTGAAAGCCAGGCCGAATCTAAACCACCCTCCATATAGGTTTGCCAGATGATGGTTGCGAAATCCGGGACTTTGCCCCGTTGATTCTGGAAGAAGTAAATAAAAAAATGTATAAAATTTTATTTATTAAGTAAACTAATAACATATTTTTTATAATCTAAATGTCATACACATAATCTAAATATTGGGAGCCACCGTGGTGCAATGGTTAGCATGCCCGCCTTGCATACACAATGTCGTGGGTTCGATTCCTGCTTCGACCGAACACCAAAAAAAGTTTTTCAGCGGTGGATTATCCCACCTCAGTAATGCTGGTGACATTTCTGAGGGTTTCAAAGCTTCTCTAAGTGGTTTCACTGCAATGTGGAACGCCGTTCGGACTCGGCTATAAAAAGGAGGTCCCTTGTCATTGAGCTTAACATGGAATCGGGCAGCACTCAGTGATAAGAGAGAAGTTTACCAATGTGGTATCACACGATGTATCAGGCTCACTTAGACTGAATAGTCTAAGTGAGCCTGATACATCGGGCTGCCACCTAACCTAACCTATCATACACTTGCAATATAAAATATAAATTTATTTCGGTCTAATTCATTTTTGCCACATGTACTTACTACTATTCTTTACTGAACTGACTAGTTGAGTTCCTTCGCCTATTTTTAAAAATGACTCGAATTGTTGGGATTTGGGAATTTCGCCACGTCCTGCAATGTCGGACGTGGCGAACTACAAAATAGGAAACACTACAAAATAGGAAAACATTGAAATATATGCGTTGAATAATTGATATTCCTGGATTTTTGGCAAGAATCTAGGCGAATCCCGGCCATATGGCAAGTCTACCTCCACCACACGAAAACCCCTCTTTCGTCTTATAGTTAAATAAATACTTGCAAACCACTGCACTATGGGCGGAAATTGAAAATTTGCGGCATTTTTTCCAATCAATCTAGTGTCTCCAAACATGGTATATCGATATTTCTTATCAAAAACAAATGTTACCAACAAAAAGGGAGTAAATTCCCCTTATTCCAGATGCGTTACTATAGAGGGGTCAGAATTAATATCCCACACTGAAAAAATATTTACGTGATATTAAATTTTAGGATGCGAAATTTACAAAATATTAAGGACAAATTCCTTTAAAATAATGAAATTTTAATTAAAACAAGTAAGGAAAGTCTAAACTCGGGCGGGGCCGACTATATTATACCCTGCACCACTTTGTAGATCTAAATTTTCGATACCATATCACGTCCGTCAAATGTGTTGGGGGGCTATATATAAAGGTTTGTCCCAAATACATACATTTAAATATCACTCGATCTGGACAGAATTTGATAGACTTCTACAAAATCTATAGACTCAAAATTCAAGTCGGCACAATGTTATTAACAAATATGGGAAACGTTTAAATCTGAAGCAATTTTAAGGAAACTTCGCAAAAGTTTATTTATTATTTATCGCTCGATATATATGTATTAGAAGTTTAGGAAAATTAGAATCATTTTTACAACTTTTCGACTAAGATGTTGGTATTTTGACCATTTTTGTCGAAATCAGAAAAAGATATATATGGGAGCTATATCTAAATCTGGACCGATTTCAACCAAATTTGGCACGCATAGCTCCAATGCTAATTCTACTCCCTGTGCAAAATTTCAATTAAATCGGAGTAAAAGATTGGCCACTGTGGTCATATGAGTGAAAATCGGGCGAACGATATATATGGGAGCTATATCTAAATTTGAACCGATTTCAACCAAATTTGGCACGCATAGCCACAATGATAATTCTACTCCCTGTGCAAATTTTTAACTAAATCGGAGCAAAAAATTGGCCTCTGTGGTGAGTGTAAATCGGGCGAAAGCTATATATGGGAGCTATATCTAAATCTGAACCGATTTCAAATAAATTTGGCACGCATAGCTACAATGCTAATTATACTCCCTGTGCAAAATTTCAATTAGATCGGAGTAAATGATTGGCCACTGTGGTCATATGAGTGTAAATCAGGCGAACGATATATATGGGAGCTATATCTAAATCTGAATTTTCTTCCAAAATCAATAGGGTTCTATTCTGAGCCAAAACACATACTTGTGCCAAATTTGAAGTCGATTGGACTAAAACTGCGACCAAGACTTTGATTACAAAAATGTGTTCACGGACAGACGGACATGGCTATATCGACTCAGGAGCTCACCCTGAGCATTTTTGCCAAAGACACCATGTGTCTATCTCGTCTCCTTCTGGGTGTTACAAACATATGCACTAACTTATAATACCCTGTTCCACAATGTGGCGCAGGGTATAACAACGATTATAATTTTTGCTTCAAACACAAATTTTGTAAATTTGCGTCCCTCCGTTATAGTCGCATGTCTTTGAATTAAGGCTAATTTTCCTAAAAGTAAAGAAACACATTTTTGATTTAAAGAAATTTTCCTTAAATTAACTGAAATATTGAAAATAAAAACGCTTCAAATATAGGCTAAGACTTATATTGAGAATTTAGCGTCTTTGGTTTAAAGTCTTTTTGGAGTAAAGAAAACATTTTTTACTTTGAAGTATCTGTTATAATTTGGATTTTTAAACTGTCATTTGTATGAACGCGAGTACCTCTATTAATAAACCGCGAAAAGAGAATGAAAATTTGATGACGCATCTTTGGCTCGGAATCAATACCAAAATCCTTAAGGGAAGGTCAAAATCTTTTGATCCAAGTAAACCTTTTTTTTGGGTGCACTTGGAATATCACAGAATGTAATCATATTTTAACTTATGCTTGCCTATTTTTTTTTTTTCTTATTAAGAAAGTGTCATATCCCCGGAACTTGATGTAAATAGTAGAAATTTTATTAAATTAATATTAAAAACATATTAAACATCAAAATCACTTTCTTCGGTATCTAATTTTGTCCATCTGTGCTTGTTGTTCGCAATATTCCGGTCGCAATTAGTAACCGATTTGGATGAAATTTGGTTCAACGTGTTTTCTTGGTAAAAGGACGAACGCGGTTGAATTTGGAAAAAATCGGATCAAATTTGGAAAAAATCGAAATTGTCGTGCATCACGAACAATTTCGTGGCTCACGTGTGAGTCATGAGACACACTGATGGCAATGGCGTGAGTGTGCATGGTCGTGATTGGCAAATCATAAATCGTGCGTGAGCGGGAGTCACGAAAATAATTTCTTCGTGAGTGTGCGTGAGTAACGAATTTCGAAAAAATACGCTTACGAAAAAATCAGGCTCACGGACATAAAACGCTTACCAGATGAATCCATTTACAATTTTAGTGACACCTGGGATGTTAAGAGTTTAATAGCGCTCTCGATTTTATCATGCTCATATTTTCAAACACGTCCCTAAGGCAAATTAGTTATAAAATTATTCGTGAGTCACGATATTTTTTGCGAGTCACGGTATGTTTCGTGAGTCACAACATTTCGTGCGTGAGTACACATTTTCTTTTCGTTAGTCTACGTGAGCGTGAGTCCTACCTAACAATCTATTCAACCGTCGAACGGAACGGACGTGTTTTTTTAATAGCGCATAAACTCATCGTAATAGGTACCTACTAAGAATTTCAAGTGTGGTGGGATATTAAGCCACCATGCAGCGAAATTCAAAGTCATCCACTGGGTTGCTAACTTCTGGGCCCAGTGGACGGGTATCGACTGGAGTTATAAATTTGGGCAATGACCAAGAGTTAGGCCCAATTAGCCGACCTGTAGACGGGTCGACAGGTGGCGACACTCTGACAAGTCGAACTTTTTCTAAGGTAACGATATCAAAAGGAGGTAATCCCTCACGAAAGAGATTCTAGGAACGCAGAAATGCTTTGTTTATCCTAAAGAAGTTAGGATCAGTCGACCCAAGCACGCTGTCGGCTAAACAAAGCGATTCCTTAAAATGGGCTCAAGGAATTCTTGGGAAATTGAGAATGCTCTGCCTGTCGTCTACTCACAGGTGCTGGAAAAGATTCCCGGCCCAGATCCTCGACACCAAGAGGCTGGTTGGTATCAAGGACGATTTAAGCTAGTCGCATTTGAAGACCAGAGGTCTATAGAATGTTTTAAAGCTGCTCTGATACTAATTGGTGAAGTTTGGGAAGGAGCTGCTCTAGAGTTAGTCGAGAAGAAAGACATACCGGCAAGACCTAGAGCACATGCGTGGATACCTGCAAACCCTTCTGACCCTGAATCTATTTTAAATAGGCTGAAACGATGCAATCCAGATCTTCCAACTAAGTTTGGATGAAGTGGATGGACCAAGACATTTCGTGCGTGAGTTTAAATTTTCTTTTCGTGAGTCTACGCGAGCCTGACTCCTACCAAACAATATCGTGCGTGAGTAAGATTTTTCCGTAGTGAGTGTGCGCGAGTAAAATATTACTCACGTGCACACCTCTACCCCATACATATGTATCGTCCCATTTCGACAAATGTGAACATATTGCCCTGATTTACTACCCGATTTTCTTCAAATTTAACACAAAGTAATTTTTTATAGTTCTCTTAAAGTGTGCAAAATGTCATCAAATTCGATTTAGATTTAGATATAGCTCCAATATATATGTATCGACCGATATTACCAAATTTGACTATAAAGCCCTTATTTATTAAACGATCGTACTCAAATTTGGCAAGATGTAATCTTCTATAGTACTATCTGTACCTGCTCAAAATCATCGAAATCGGTTCAGATTTAGATATAACTCCCATATATATATGTATCGCTTAATTTTCCCAATTTTGGCCATAGGATCCTTATTTTGGTTCTCTTTTGGCTTTCCCAATTCTTTTTAATACAATTTTTGCGTTTTAAGTAATTTGCTTAACTCTTCGTCGGTTTTATGTAGTATTTTACATTTCCAGAAAATAACGATAGAATTTGTATTTTGTTTGCTTTTCAGTCAAAATGAGAAAAATTCGCTATTTTGATCATCACTATTTCTAGAAAAATTAAATTTATTTTAGAATGGGCAAGTGTGGACAGACAAAATTTACAACACGTAAAAGTATACGTGTTTACGAAAACTAACGAATTAAGGTTTTCGTTAACAAACGATAACAACTCTAGATATATTCCTCGCAAATTTACGTATGTACTAAAATTTTCACAAATAAACAGCACTGCTGAAACCTCAAATACAAGTTCAAACACAAACAATATTTTTAAAGTGTTTACAACATTTTAAACTACTTATATCTCCTCTTAGAATCCACATTTAAAACTTTTCTTTATACCCTTTTATTGCGAAAACATTAAACACGAACTCTTTCAAATTTGTGGTATCATAGATTACACGCAAATTGCATAAATTTTGATAAACATTGATAGCATTTTGCTCATGAACAGGGTTACCAAGTTTTACATTTACTTTCGATTTGTACTTTCCAAGATATTGTAAAGTAATTTCAATTGGAACATCTACTAATTTTTCACTTTGAAAATTTGCCTTTTTGCCGCTGTTTTCCGATTTCCGCCCATAGTGCACTGTGCACATTTAAAGCGAAGTCTTTTTACATTCTATTATGCAATATGTTGCATGGCAACATCTGCTGAACTTAAACTTCATAGAAGGATTTAAAAAGAAAAAAACATCAGATGGACGGACATACTTTCAACCGGACCAAACAATAATCTTTGGAAAATTTTTGAAAGTTTAACTGATTACCGCTAAACAAGCTTTTGGGCATAAATTGACCAACATGCAACCATCAAATTCGTTACATTTGCCTGAATGCCACTGCCAATATTTTTGCTAAAAACAACAGCTCCTAGTTTCAGCGAACTAGAGGTTGGCCAAATTGCAAGATACCCCCTGCCACAAATAAAATATTGGCTTTCATACCACATTGCCACTAATTAAAATATGCAACTTAGACTCACCCTCGCACGCCATATTGCCCCCAGCCTTGGTAGCGATTCAAATTATTGAAATCTCGAACAGACTTCATTTCTTTCCTCTTAAGACAGGCGTCTACCAGGCGCCTGAAGATCTTGTAACGGAAACCTCTTGACTTGTTCCTCTCGGAGCATATTGGCGGTCGGTCATAGTTATGTCGCCCCAAAATCGGAAGCAAATAATAAATTCGGTTTTGTTTTGTGTTTTTTTGTCGGAAGTCTTTTTGGCCCCAGCAACCAGTTTATGACATTGCCATCGAATGGAAGCCTCGTAACCGTGGGTTGTTGGAGGTTTTTTGGTACAACTCTTTCGAGCGCCACTTCAAACGCAATAACAAGGAAACACTTTTGCCGTTCCAGATGTGTGTATTTATGTCTGTAGTCCCATTCAAAAGTTGTGTTAATTTTATTTTTCATTCAAAATCCTGCAAACGAAAAGAAAATATTATGTCACAGTGCAATTGGAGTTTAATCCATAACGCCTGACTTAAATACATAGAGGGGCAGAGGAACGGAGAGGATTTCCCATAGACATTAGATGCAAAGGAAACAATTCCAGCAATGGTTACCTAATTGCTTAGAGACCACCAAAATACCACAAATGGCTGAGTGACTTATATGGAGTTTTAGGCTTGTGGCTATTTTGCGTTTTTTTTTTTTTGCTTTTTGGGAAAGGCTATTTTTGGCTAGATAACTAAGATTTCTATGAACAAATTTTTATTGCAATAAAATGTTTAGCCTAGTCATCGCTTATTGTGGTATGTTCCTTTGATGTGTGAGTATATTTTGGATAATTGTGGATTGCATTATAATATTTCCCATATGTGGACAATTTAATTGGTGCTAACACCCTCTCTAATACACATCACTTTACTCGAAAACTCCCTATTAATATTTACTAGCCCCAATTTATTATTATTCACAACATTCAAAATTAATTATGGACAGTGTTATTATCTACCCCCAGAAAAAGACAACGACATTTTTTATAGCCGATTTACCTTCATTTTAGTTTGTAAACACCCTGCTTTTACAAACGATACCACCTGAAGGCCCCCTATAAAATTATTTACTATTTATCTCTTTCTTGTACTAAATGACATTGATAGTATCGCACTTGGCGCAACATTTTTTAGTTGTACAGTTGAATTCTTATTCACGGTCAGAGAGTATAGAGCGAGCTTAGAGTATTGAATAAACGAGTCCTAACCTTAAAATTTGAGTCTTACTTTATTTTGAAAAGGGAACAATTTATTGCATATTTTCTACAAGTTCTTGAGAATCATTTGATTTTAGTTCAATTTTGCCAAATGTGAGAAAATTTTTCTTATTTCAATTATTTTTTGCTTACATTAAGGACGTGAACTAAAAATGGGGAAAACCAAGTATATACGCCATTAAGTTCGGGCCGGCCGAATCTGAAATACCCACCACCATGAATCAAATAGAATAGAATTTCATATGATTTTAAATCTAAATTCTATAGATGTTTATTCCCATTACTCGAATGAGCACGAGGATTAAACTCGGAAAATGTTTACTTCTAGTTTCGTGCAATTTCGATGACTTCTATCCCCTCAAGAAGTTCACATGAAGAGACCGGTCTACATTAGGATTATATAGATTTAAAAATTCATGACGATCGGATAAAAATTGTGGAGTCTAGAGGTCCAAGAATTCAAAAAGGGGGAGATGTGTCTATACACAGAAAAAAATATTTACGTGATATTAAAGATTACGCAACCTCAATTTGAGGATGCGAAATTTACAAAATATTAATAACAAATTTCTTTAAAATAATGAAATTTTAATTAAAATAAAGTTTATGATCTTTGCTTTAAAAATTTTTTTCATTACATTTAAGACATACATTTTGTAAATTTGCGTCCCTCCGTTAAAGTCACATGTCTTTGAACTAAGGCTAATTTCCCTTAAAGTAAAGAAACACATTTTAGATTTTAAGAAATTGTCCTTAAATTAAGGAAATATTGAAACTTTAGATTTAAGATAAAAACGCTTCAAATATAGGCTAAGATTTATTTTGAGGATTTAGCGTGTATGGTTTAAAGATTTTTTTGAAATTAAGAAAACATTGTTTACTTTGAATTATCCGTTATAATTTGGATTTTTAAACTGGAGCAAAGAGAATGAAAAATGAGATCTGTATCCTAATTTCAATTTTATTGGTCCTAGATTTAAAGCCAGATAGGTCGCTAAAAAATTTCTTTATTTTAAAGAAGCCGCATCTTTGGCTCGGAATCAATATCAAAATTCTTAAGGGAAGGTTAAAATCTTTGGATCTAAGTAAACTTTTTTTTTTGAGTGTATGACTCACACTAAAATATAGACAGTGGTCGGCCTATATGGGGTCTATGTAAAAACTTGATCAGATACTCACCACGCTTCTTTCTGAACCTAAAGAATTTCTAGATTTCCAATTTAAAGCAAATCGCATGAATATAAGTGCTCAAGATCCCAAATCGGGGGATTCGTTTATAGGGGGTCTATATCAAAGCCTAGACCGGTATGGGGACTATACAAAAACGTGGACCGATACACATTACATTCGACACAACTCTTTTGACCTAAAATACCTTTACATTTCGAATTTCAGCCTAATCGGATAAAAATTGGGGTGTCTATACGCTCACTAAGTCAAATAAGGAGATCGGTTTAATATATCGCTAAAATATCGGTTTAATATATCGCGCCATTATTGAAGGCTGTAGCGTGATTACAACAGATAAGCAGACGAACATGTTTATATCGTCTTACAATTTCTCCCTGATCAAGGATATATATATATACTTTATATAGTCGGAAATCGATATTTCGATGTGTTGCATATGGAATGGCAAACCTATTATACCCCCATCACCATTCTATGGTGGTTGGTATAAAAATAGAAAATAGTTCATATTTTCCTAAAATGGGTGAAGTTTACGTAATTTGGATTCAAATAAGTACATTTTTCAAATAAGTAAATTTTTCATAAATTTTATCTGTTTTTAACAGAGCCCAAAAAGCATTTTAACAATTTTTGATTTAAATTTTCTTCCAAAATATGAAATTTTATTAAAGGACAGAAAAAAATTATTATTATTAATATTATTTTTAATAAAGTTTCTTTAATTTGACAAAAATTATTAATTTTTTTGTATCATGTTGAAATTACTAAAATATTTTATTTTTCAAACATAAACATGGTTCACTTTTTTCTGGGTGTATAAATAAAATCTGAATAATATTTATTTATTTACTTGGATCACAATGGACTAAATAGTCTAAGTGAGCCTGACAATAAACCGGACTGCCACTTTAACCTTGTATGTTCAGAATAAGCTCTGAAACGGCTGAACCGGTTTACTTCAAATTTTCAGAGAACGTAGAAGGTTATCATGTTGTGAAAATAGGTTACCTAATTTTTTTGTTTTTAATTTGCCCGACTTTTTGAAAATTTCACCAAATTTCTCCGATTTCCTTAAAATTTTCAGGCTAGGTAAGGGGTGGCGTCTAGGCAAAGATCCGATACTAAATTTTTCGATATTTAGTCAGGGAGGGGACTTCCCCTTTGTCCAACTGTTTTATTAAGTACAGTGAAAAAACTAAACATTTCCAACTCAATTTATAATTACTTAAGTTAATATAGGGTACAATAATTTTTTAAAATTTGGTCGGAGTGGCAACCTCCCCTGTGCTCGATTTTTTCCTAAAGTACATATAGTAAACAAATTAAACTTCACCAATTTACTTGAAATTTACAGACGACGAGAAAGGAAGCTATGAAATTAAAACGGAGTACCTACTTTTGTGATTATTTGGACGGGGTGGGAGACCTCCCCCTTCCCTTCATTTGGAAAATAGGGCTTATGTTCTCTAGTTTGCTTCAAATGTTCAGGGAAGTTTGGGGGTGGCGTGTACACAAAGATCCGCTACTTCAGTACTCGATATTTGGTCCCTTCCCGATATTTTTGCCAGCAAATAGCACTTCCATAAATGTAAAAGCACTTCCATAAATGTCCTCCCAAAGAAGTTCTTTATTTTAGCTGCACAGTCAATTTTTTTTATAACTCGCTTTTTTCATATTTTTAACGGAAAATTTTACATTTTTTGTTTCAAATAGGTTAAAAATAGATTAAGCATTCATAAAATGGTAAAACTTATTTAAATTTTATTTAAAAAATTGCAAGTTCTGTTTGCGTGAACGTACACTCAAAAAAAGTTTACTTAGATCCAAAGATTTTGACCTTCCTTTAAGGATTTTGGTATTGATTCCGAGCCAAAGATGCGGCTTCTTTAAAATAAAGACATTTTTTAGGGACCTCCCTGGCTTTAAATCTAGATTCGATAAAATTAAAATTGGATACAGATCTCATTTATCGAATTTTTATTCTCTGTTTGCGATATATTAATAAAGGTATTCATGTACAAACAAATTCCAGTTTCAAAATCCAAATTATGCCAAGTACTTCAAAGTAAAAACTGTTTTCTTAATGCTAAAAAAAAACTTTAAACCAAAGATGCAAATCCTTAAAATAAGTCTTAGCCTACATTTGAAGCATTTTTATCTTAAATTTAAATATTCAATATGTCAGTTGAGTTAAAGACGATTTCTTTAAATTAAAAATGTTTTCCTTTATTTTAAGGAATATTTGCCTTACTTCAAAGATCTACAACTTTCACAGAGGGACGCAAAATTTCAAGATTTGGGTCCTAAATTTAATGAAAAAATTTTTGAAGCAAGGATTATAAACTTTCTTTTAATTAAATTTAATTAAAATTTTAAGTTGCATAATCCTCAATATTAGGTCAATATTTTTTTCAGTGTACATCAGTATTTCGTAAATATGCTTGAGAGAGAAAGAGTTCCTCCAACACGTCACACGCTAGACTCACAATAAAAATGTTCATTTTTACTAAGAGAATTCTTTGGGTGTAGTTTCCACAAAAAATATGCGTTTGACCAAAAACACTAGTATTTAGATAAAGGTACTTACACAGTCTTACACAAGTTTACATACGGTTTAAGAAATTGTATTTTCTTTAATTATTAAAATATAATAAAATATGCATATATATGCCTTAGATTTTGTAAATTAATTTGAAAAACAAAGTATTTGTCCATTATCAAGAAGATGTTTTTAGTCTGGATTATAAACAACAACAAGAAACATGTTTAGTTATAAGGTAAAAACCTCAAGGGTATGTAAACTTATGTGAGACTGTGTACCTGCGGGAAAAATAAAATATAATGCACCAAAAATGTTGCTAATGTAATCAATTCGACTCGCGGTACCGATACCATGGTTTATTTGCGGGTAAATCGACCATGTACTTACAAAGTTTCTTAATAATAAAAATAAATGACATTTTATTGTTTCTATTTTTATACCCTCCACCATAGGATGGGGGTATATTAACTTTGTCATTCCGTTTGTAACACATCGAAATATTGCTCTAAGACCCCATAAAGTATATATATTCTGGGTCGTGGTGAAATTCTGAGTCGATCTAAGCATGTCCGTCCGTCCGTCCGTCTGTCCGTCTGTCCGTCCGTCCGTCTGTCCGGCTGTCCGTCCGTCTGTGGAAATCACGCTAGCTTCCGAACGAAACAAGCTATCGGCTTGAAACTTGGCACAAGTAGTTGTTATTGATGTAGGTCGGATGGTATTGAAAATGGGCCATATCGGACCACGTTTACGTATAGCCCCCATATAAACCGATCCCCAAATTTGGCTTGGGGAGCCTCCCGGAGCAGCAAAATTAATCCGATCCGGTTGAAATTTGGTACGTGGTCTAAGTATACGGTCTCTAACAACCATGCAAAAATTGGTCCATATCGGTCCATAATTATATATAGCCCCCATATAAACCGATCCCCAGATTTGACCTCCGGAGCCTCTTGAAGGGGCAAAATTCATCCGATCCGATTGAAATTTGGTACCTGATGTTAGTATACGGCCTCTAACAACAATGCAAAAATTGGTCCATATCGGTCCATAATTATATATAGCTCCCATATAAACCGATCCCCAGATTTGACCACCGGAGCCTCTTGGAGGAGCAAAATTCATCCGATCCGGTTGAAATTTAGTACGTGGTCTTAGTATACGGTTTTTAACAACCATGCAAAAATTGGTCCATATCGGTCCATAATTATATATAGCCCCCATATAAACCGATCCCCAGATTTGACCTCCGGAGCCTCTTGGAGGGGCAAAATTCATCCGATCCGGTTGAAATTTGGTACCTGATGTTAGTTTACGGCCTCTACTAGCCATGCAAAAATTGGTCCATATCGGTCCATAATTATATATAGCCCCCATATAAACCGATCCCCAGATTTGACCTCCGGAGCCTCTTGGAAGAGCAAAATTAAACCGATCCAGTTGAAATTTGGTACATGGTGTTAGTATATGGTCTCTAACAACCATGCAAAAATTGGTCCATATCGGTCCATAATTATATATAGTTCCCATATAAACCGTCCCCAGATTTGACGTCCGGAACCTCTTGGAGGAGCAAAAGTCATCCGATACGGTTGAAATTTGGTACATTTTGTCAATATATGGCCTCTAACAGCCATGTAAAAATTGGTCCATATCGGTCTTTAGTTATATATATCCGATGACTTATTACACAAAAATTGGTCCATATCGCCAAAAATAATCTACCAAAACTTTATTTCCATAGAAAATTTTGTCAAATTTTATTACTGTAGAAAGTTTTGTCAAAATTTCATATCTATAGAAAGTTTTGTCAAAAGTTTATTTCTATACAAATGTTTGTCAAAATTTTATTTACATAGAAAATTTTGTCAAAATTTTATTTCTATAGAAAATTTTGTAATCTACCAAAACTTTATTTCCATAGAAAATTTTGTCAAATTTTATTACTATAGAAAGTTTTGTTAAAATTTCATTTCTATAGAAAGTTTTGTCAAAAGTTTATTCTATAAAAATGTTTGTCAAAATTTTATTTCTATAGCAAATTTTGTAAAAAATTTATTTCTGTAGAAAATTTTGTCAACATTTTATTTCTATACTAAGTTTTGTCAAAATTTCTTTTCTATACAAAATTTTGTCAACATTCTATAGAAATTTTTGTCAAAATTGTATTGCTATAGAAAATTTTGTCAACATTTTACTTCCATAGAAAATTTTGTCAACATTTTATTTCTATAGAAAATTTTGTCAAGTTTTTATTTCTATAGAAAATTTTGTCAAGGTTTCATTTCTATAGAAAATTTTGTTAAAATTTTATTTCTATAGAAAATTTTGTCAAACTAGATTATATTTAATCGGTCTTTTTTTGTTTAATATATACCCCGTATGGGCTAACTTACAATTTAGATGACAGTGTTAAAAAGTTTTACGATACCTTGCCATCGGCAAGTGTTATCGCAACCCAAGTAATTCGATTGTGGATGACAGCCTTTAGTAGAAGTTCCTACGCAATCCATGGTGGAGGGTACATAAGATTCGGCCTGGCCGAACTTACGGCCGTATATACTTGTTTATTTTTCGTTACGTAGCAACGTCATAAATAGTTTTATCAGGCAATTACACATTATACTTAAATCAATAACATTTACACTTGGTCCAATTGAACATAGTAATTGATGTGTTGTGAATTCAATTACAAGGGAATTTTGATATTTTTGCCAGTTTTTAATTAAACCAATTATTTTCATATTTGACTTAATAAAAATCGTATTTGATATAATTTTTTCAGTCAATTATGCCAATAATTGCTTCAGTTTTTTCTGTGTTAGAAGCACTTCCAAAAATGTCCTCCCAAAGATGTTCTCTATATTAACTACAGAGCAAGTTCTTTTAATTATTTTTTTATACCCTCCATCATAGGATGGGGGTATATTAACTTTGTCATTCCGTTTGTAACACATCGAAATATTGCTCTAAGACCCCATAAAGTATATATATTCTGGGTCGTGGTGAAATTCTGAGTCGATCTAAGCATGTCCGTCCGTCCGTCCGTCCGTCCGTCCGTCCGTCCGTCCGTCTGTTGAAATCACGCTAACTTCCGAACGAAACAAGCTATCGACTTGAAACTTGGCACAAGTAGTTGTTATCGATGTAGGTCGGATGGTATTGAAAATGGGCCATATCGGTCCACTTTTACGTATAGCCCCCATATAAAGGGACCCTCAGATTTGGCTTGTGGAGCCTCTAACAGAAGCATATTTCATCCGATCCGGCTGAAATTTTGTACATGGTGTTGGTATATAGTCTCTAACAACCATGCAAAAATTGGTCCACATCGGTCCATAATTATATATAGCCCCCATATAAACCGATCCCCAGATTTGGCTTGCGGAGCCTAAAAGAGAAGCAAATTTCATCCGATCTGGCTGAAATTTGGTACATGGTGTTGGTATATGGTCTCTAACAACCATGCAAAAATTAGTCCACATCGGTCCATAATTATATATAGCCCCCATATAAACCGATCCCCAGATTTGGCTTGCGGAGCCTAAAAGAGAAGCAAATTTCATCCGATCTGGCTGAAATTTGGTACATGGTGTTGGTATATGGTCTCTAATGACCATGCAAAAATTGTTCCACATCGGTCCATAATTATATATAGCCCCCATATAAACCAATCCCCAGATTTGGCTTGCGGAGCCTAAAAGAGAAGCAAATTTCATCCGATCCGGCTGAAATTTGGTACATGGTGTTGGTATATGGTCTCTAACAACCATGCAAAAATTGGTCCACATCGGTGCATAATTATATATAGCCCCCATATAAACCGATCCCCAGATTTGGCTTGCGGAGCCTCAAAGAGAAGAAAATTTCATCCGATCCGGCTGACATTTGTACATGATGTTGGTATATGGTCTCTAACAACCATGCAAAAATTGGTCCATATCGGTCTTTAATTATATATAGCCCCCATATAAACCGATCCCCAGATTTGGCTTGCGGAGCCTAAAAGAGAAGCAAATTTCATCCGATCTGGCTGAAATTTGGTACATGGTGTTGGTATATGGTCTCTAATGACCATGCAAAAATTGGTCCACATCGGTCCATAATTATATATAGCCCCCATATAAACCGATCCCCAGATTTGGCTTGCGGAGCCTAAAAGAGAAGCATATTTCATCCGATCCGGCTGAAATTTTGTACATGGTGTTGGTATATAGTCTCTAACAACCATGCAAAAATTGGTCCACATCGGTGCATAATTATATATAGCCCCCATATAAACCGATCCCCAGATTTGGCTTGCGGAGCCTCAAAGAGAAGAAAATTTCATCCGATCCGGCTGACATTTGTACATGATGTTGGTATATGGTCTCTAACAACCATGCAAAAATTGGTCCATATCGGTCTTTAATTATATATAGCCCCCATATAAACCGATCCCCAGATTTGGCTTGCGGAGCCTAAAAGAGAAGCAAATTTCATCCGATGTGGCTGAAATTTGGTACATGGTGTTGGTATATGGTCTCTAATGACCATGCAAAAATTGTTCCACATCGGTCCATAATTATATATAGCCCCCATATAAACCAATCCCCAGATTTGGCTTGCGGAGCCTAAAAGAGAAGCAAATTTCATCCGATCCGGCTGAAATTTGGTACATGGTGTTGGTATATGGTCTCTAACAACCATGCAAAAATTGGTCCACATCGGTGCATAATTATATATAGCCCCCATATAAACCGATCCCCAGATTTGGCTTGCGGAGCCTCAAAGAGAAGAAAATTTCATCCGATCCGGCTGACATTTGGTACATGATGTTGGTATATGGTCTCTAACAACCATGCAAAAATTGGTCCATATCGGTCCTTAATTATATATAGCCCCCATATAAACCGATCCCCAGATTTGGCTTGTGGAGCCTAAAAGAGAAGCAAATTTCATCCAAGCCGGTTGTAATTTGGAACATAGTGTTAGTATATGATCTTTAACAACCGTGCCAGAATTGGTCCATATCGGTCCATAATTATATATAGCCCCCATATTAAACGTTCTCCAGATTTGACGTCCGGAGCCTCTTGGAGGAGCAAAATTCATCCAATCCAGTTCAAATTAGGAACTTGGTGTTAGTATATGGTCGCTAACAACCATACCAAAATTGGTCCAATAACACAAAAATTGGTCCATATCGGTTCATAATCATGGTTGCCACTAGAGCCAAAAATAATCTACCAAAATTTTATTTCTATAGAAAATTTTGTCAAAATGTTATTTCTATAGAAAATTTTGTCAAAATTTTATTTCTAGAGAAAATTTTGTTAAAATTTTATTCGGTTCATAATAAAATTTTCATCATTTTCAAAATTTTTTTTTCTATAGAAAATGTTGTCAAAATTTTATTTCTGTACAAAATTTTGTTCAAATTTTATTCGGTTCATAATCATGGTTGCCACTCGAGCCACAAATAATCTACCAAGATTTTATTTCTATAGAAAATTTTGTCAAAAGTTTATTTCTATAGAAAATTTTGTTAAAATTTTATTTCTGTAGAAATTTTTGTCAACATTTTCTTTCTATAGAATTTTTTGTCGAAATTTTTATTTCTATAGAAAATTTTGTGAAAATTTTATTTTTTATAGAAAATTTTGTTAAAATTTTATTTCTGTAGAAATTTTTGTCAAAATTTTATGTCTACTTTGTCAAACTGAATTATATACGTATTGGATCGATCTTTTTTGATTTAATATATACCTCGTATGGACTTACATACAATTTAGAAGATGGTGTTAGGAGGTTTTAAGATACCTTGCCATCGGCAAGCGTTACCGCAACTTAAATAATTCGATTCTGGATGGCAGTGTTTAGAAGAAGTTTCTACGCAATCCATGATGGAGGGTACATAAGCTTCGGCCTGGCCGAACTTACGGCCGTATATACTTGTTTATAACTCGCTTCTTTCATATTTGTAATGGGTAATTTTTTTGCTTCAACTAGATTAAAAATAGAGTAAAAATTAATAAAATGGTACAAACTTTTTAAGTTTTATAAAAAAAATGCTGAATCCATTCTAGAAAATTGCGAATTTTTAAATATAATTGATTATTATTATTGATTTGTCAAAATATCACAAAATTTTTTAATTCACATCCAAAACACTGAATTCGGATCATATCTTAAGATGTGATACAAATTCTGTGCAACGGTTGTTGAAATGGTGGACATACGTCCTATGACAACTCAGCAAAAAAAAAAGAGAATCCAAAAAAGTAGTTTGGATCTCCAATCTGTGATACGGAATAGTGCAAACTTGGATCATATCCAATGAATTTTACATGGGCTTGTCATAGGATGGAAGTACTCCATTTTTGAATTATTTGCATTGCTTTAGAAGTTGTGCCTGCCTGCCAGAACGCCTAGCATACTCAGCCACAAACACCATTGAACATGGTGCATCAAAACGTCTATTCAAATGTTTGTGACATGAACCATGGCATGACATTCTAAGTACTTCCTGAGATGATCTTTATTATTATGGTTCAAATCTCATAAGCGGCATTTTTTTTTATTAAATATTTTGCAAAAAGAATATTTTTTATGTTATACATCGTTTTTTTTTTGTCTTTTTTTTCGGCATATATTTTTGTATAAATATATTTTTTCAATTAAAAATCAATAAAAACAAGTATATACGGCCGCAAGTTCGGCCAGGCCGAATCTTATGTACCCACCACCATGGATTGCGTAGAAACTTCTACGAAAGACTGTCATCCACAATCGAATTACTTGGGTTGTGGTATCTTAAAACTTCTTATTCCTGCATGGTTGTTGGATACCATATACTAACATCACGTACCAAATTTCAACCGAATGGGAAGAATTTTGCTCTTCCAAGGGGCTCTGGAGGTCAAATCTGGGGACCGGTTTATATGGGGCCTATATATATAATTATGGACCGATATCGCCCAATTTTTGCATGGGAGTTTGAGGCCATATATTAACACCACGTACCAAATTTCAACTGAATCAGATGAATTTTGGTGTTCCAAGAGGTTCCGGAGATCAAATCTGGTGATCGGTTTATATGGGGGCTATATATAATTATGAACCGATGTGGACCAATTTTTGCATGGTTGTTAGAGACCATATACTAACATCACGTACCAAATTTCAGCCGGATCGGATGAAATTTGCTTCTCTTAGAGGCCTCGCAAGCCAAATCGGGGGATCGGCTTATATGGGGGCTATTTATAATTATGGACCGATGTGGACCAATTTTTGCATGGTTGTTAGAGACCATATACTAACATCACGTACCAAATTTCAGCCGGATTGGATGAAATTTGCTTCTCTTAGAGGCCTCGCAAGCCAAATCGGGGGATCGGCTTATATGGGGGCTATATATAATTATGGACCGATGCGGACCAATTTTTGCATGGTTGTTAGAGACCATATACTAACATCACGTACTAAATTTCAGCCGGATCGGATGAAATTTGCTTCTCTTAGAGGCCTCGCAAGCCAAATTGGGGGATCGGTTTATATAGGGGCTATATATAATTATGGACCGATGTGGACCAATTTTTGTATGGTTGTTAGAGACCATATACTAACACCATGTACCGAATTTCAGCCGGATCGGATGAAATTTGCTTCTCTTAGGGGCCTCGCAAGCCAAATCGGGGGATCGGTTTATATGGGGGCTATATATAATTATGGACCGATGTGGACCAATTTTTGCATGGTTGTTAGAGACCATATACTAACACCATATACCAAATTTCAGCCGGATCGGATGAAATTTGCTTCTCTTAGAGGCCTCGCAAGCCAAATTTTGGGGTCCGTTTATAGGGGGGCTATACGTAAAAGTGGACCGATATGGCCCATTTGCAATACCATCCGACCTACATCAATAACAACTACTTGTGCCAAGTTTCAAGTCGATAGCTTGTTTCGTTCGGAAGTTAGCGTGATTTCAACAGACGGACGGACGGACGGACGGACGGACGGACGGACGGACGGACGGACGGACGGACGGACATGCTCAGATCGACTCAGAATTTCACCACGACCCAGAATATATATACTTTATGGGGTCTTAGAGCAATATTTCGATGTGTTACAAACGGAATGACAAAGTTAATATACCCCCCATCCTATGGTGGTGGGTATAAAAAGGAAAATAAAATGAAAACTTCTCAAAAGAACTTCCATGAAAGTGAAAAAGTCAAACGGCACAGGTTCAAATCCCAGCGGGTATGAATTTTTTATTTGTTTTTTATTTTTTTCTTTTTTATTTATTTTCTATCATTTATTGCGAATTTTAATTGTCCAAAATTTAAATTGTCACATAAAACGGCCTTATTCCGTACTTTCTAAGACTTGTCCAAAGGGACTTCATCGGAAATAGAAACAAATCGATAGGTGATCCCGGCATGTTAAAGCGCATGCCGGGATCACCTAAATGTTTGTGGACTTGTCCAAAAGGATTGCACTGGAAGTGGAAAAAAATTGATGAGGGATTCCGCGATGCGCTTTAAAAGAAATATTTGTGGAACAACTTCGAATTTGTTAGCTGGGAAGTCCATGTTAAATTCATTGCTTCTGTGTCAATTTTGCACCACTTCCGGATCCAAAAACGAACATTTTTGGCGACGATTTTTTTGGAATATATTTTAACTTAATGTAAAGAATATAGAAACAAATTTTATATTTCATACATTTTTATACCTCCATTATTCGGAAATAATTACTTTCATACTATTCACTGGTTCATTAAATTTTGAATCAAATCTAAAGAAAAATGCAATTATAATTATAATTAGAAAAAGAACAAGTATAAACTCATGTAAAAATAATTATAAGTAAATAAAGCATAACACAATAAATAATTGATTGCTTCAAATAAAAAATTTATTGCGTTTTTCGACCAAATCAATTGAAATTGCCGAATAAATCAATTATTTTGTTCTTTTTTCAATCAAATATGTTTTTTTATTTCTATTTAATTCTGTCCAAACAAAAAATCATTTTTCCCAGCCGAAACTGCTCGATGAGAGGAGAAAGGTAATTTCTGCATTTTCGCCAAATTCGATTTCGGGTTTTCGCCAAATTCGATTTTGATGACTTTTTGCTCTTAACACGACCAACAAAACTGCTGAATATATTAGGTCGGAAAAATTTAATCTTTATGCTCAAAAGCCCAAAAATATCAAAAAATGACTAAAACTCCAAAACAACTACCAAACAATCAATAGAAGAAATGTGGCCTATAAACAACAACAAATTGTAAAAATGTTTGTCAAGAAGTTGTGGATCTTCATGAAGGATCAAATTTCTTCCAGTCTTGTTGAACTTGGTCTTCTAATTAACATACCATGCGGAAATTAGTTCATATCATTTCATAATTATAGACACTTCTAAATAAACCGATCAAAAATGAAAGTGGCTTCTTTAGGCATTTAATCTTGCTTTTTTATTTAACAAGACTCTGTTGGACTATGTTTCAATTTAATAGACAATTTTTAGAACGCTTGAGATACCTTGACATCGGTGAATGTTACCACAACCCAAGTAATTCGATTGAGAGTGACAGGTTTGTTGGAACTTTGTGCGCAATCTACACCCAGAGAAGGAATATGATCACCTCAAACATGTTTTAAGAGCAAAATGTTATTTTTGGGTGGTGACCATGTAACATGGTTTTTGCAACCATGTTATTTTCTCGGAAATCATGTATCTGATTTCGGCAATCAGGTTATATTTGACGAGAAAATAACATTTTAGTGACAAACATGTTACATGGTTACCGTACAAAAATAACATTTTGCTCTTGAAACATGTTTGAGGTGATCATGTTCCTTCTCTGCGTGTATGATAGAGGGTTTTACCTACTTGTTTAAATTGTACCTTTTGAACGGACGGAAAATCGAACTACGTATCATGCGTATTGCAAGCAAACACAATATCATATGCCATGTAGCTCCTATACACTGAAAAAGAATACACGGTTCCAAAGATTTTGGTGTTACTCTTGCAATCAATACCAAGATTCCGAGCCTAAGAAGTGGAGAATTGAATTAGTTAAAACTTTAAGGAACAATTCTCTTTTAAATTTAAGTTAAGTACTTGGTTCATTATTTATTCGTTTTTCCGCCTTCCTTCTTCATGTGATATCAGAGTCCTTTAAAAGTATGTTAACGACATCTACACGCAGAGAAGAAACATGATTGTCACAATCATATTCGAAGAGAAAAATAATATAATAGGAGCTATTTTTCCGGCGACCATGTACCATTTTCATCTGCAACCATGTTGGCTCAGTGAACATGGTTCAAAGAAAAATAAAATTGTCCTCATCTAAAATGTTATTATATTGATAAAAAGAATTTTGTTTGAATCAAAAGACAATGGTCATCAAATGTACCAACGCAGACATCATACGAGTATAACTGCAAATAAAAATAAATTGTACCATATAGCAAAATGCAGAACAAAAACCAGGTAATTTTTATACCCTCCACCATAGGATGGGGGTATATTAACTTTGTCATTCCGTTTGTAACACATCGAAATATTGCTCTAAGACCCCATAAAGTATATATATTCTGGGTCGTGGTGAAATTCTGAGTCGATCTGAGCATGTCCGTCCGTCCGTCCGTCCGTCCGTCTGTTGAAATCACGCTAACTTCCGAACGAAACAAGCTATCGACTTGAAACTTGGCACAAGTAGTTGTTATTGATGTAGGTCGGATGGTATTGTAAATGGGCCATATCGGTCCACTTTTACGTATAGCCCCCATATAAACGGACCCCCAAATTTGGCTTGCGGAGCCTCTAAGAGAACCAAATTTCATCCGATTCGGCTGAAATTTGGTACATGGTGTTAGTATACGGTCTCTAACAAACATGCAAAAATTAGTCCACATCGGCCCCCATATATACCGATCCCCCGATTTGGCTTGCGGCGCCTCTAAGAGAAGCAAATTTCATCCGATCCGGCACCAAATGGTACATGGTGTTGGTATATGTTCTCTAACAACCATGCTAAAATTGGTCCATATCGGTCCATAATTATATATAGCCCCCATATAAGCCGATCCCCAGATTTGTCCTTCGGAGCCTCTTGGAGGAGCAAAATTCATCCGATCCGATTGAAATTTGGAACGTGGTGTTAGTATAAGGCCGCTAATAACCATGCCAAAATTGGTCCATATCGGTCTATAGTTATATATAGCCGATCCCCAATCACACAAAAATTGGTCCATTGGTTGCCACTCGAGCCAAAAATAATCTACCAAAATTTTATTTTTATAGAAAACATTGTCAAAATGTTATTTCTATAGAAAATTTTGTCAAAATTTTATTTCTATAGAAAATTTTTTTAAAATTTTATTTCTATAGAAAATTTTGTCAAATTTTATTTCTATGGAAATTTTGTCAAAATTTTATTTCTATAGAAAATTTTGTCAAAATTGTATTTCTATAGAAAATCTTTCCCAAAATTTACTATAGCAAATGTCAAAATTGTATTTTGTAAAAATTTTATTCCTATAGAAACTTTAAACTTAATTATATACGTATTTAATCGGCCTTTTTTAGTTTAATATATACCATGTATGGACTATGTGGTATATACTACGGTGTTAGGAAGTTTTAAGATACCTTGCCATCGGCAAGTGTTACCGCAACCCAAGTAATTCGATTGTGGATGACAGTCTTCAGTAGAAGTTTCTACGCAATCCATGGTGGAGGGTACATAAGCTTCGGCCTGGCCGAACTTACGGCCGTATATACTTGTTTTTAATTACACTTTCCTTTTTTGTGTTCACATAAAACCTGAATAAATAAATTAACACAAAACATAGTAATTCCATATTCTCCGTCCATTCTAAGAAACAATCAACACACGACTGACGCTCAAAATGAAAATCGTGTGTACCTGCTCAATGTTTTTATAAAAATCTTTTCGCTGCAAAAAAAAAATTAAAAAAATAAATGGTCACGAAAACAATGTACATGGTCTTTATGGCCATGTAATGGTTCTAGACATGTCTATATGTAACCTATAAAAATAATTTTTTCTCTACAAAAAAGTCAAAAAATTGAATGATCAGGTACATGATTTTCCGACCATGTAATGGCCTCAAATTCTATCATTTAAATAATAGAAAATGTTTGCGGCATCTGAGAACCATTTAAATGCTTATTGCCAACATATATTTTTTTCCGCTCGAAAATTATTTTTACAAAGACAAAATACATACATGGTTTTCGATTTCGACAATTACACAGCATTAAATGGATGTGGCAACCATGTCCAAACATGTTTTTTCTGTGCGTGTACAATTTCCAACTTCGTACTCAAATACAAGTATAAATTATAAAATATTTAAAATAAAGTGGTGAAAATATCTTCAATGTTTACACTCTTTTCTCCTTTGTAGACAAGATGCAAAAAGTTAGCAATTTTATTGACGATTCCATTAATTTTGAAGAATTTTTCAGAATTATTAAAGCCAAGTTTTCTTTCATTTTAGGTAGAATCGCTTAACTATAAAGATAAAACGACTTCATTGAAGGTTAATAGACTTTTGGAAAAGGAGAAAACTTTATATAAACTTTATGTAAATTCTATACTAAGCGAAATACGGATTCCTATTTTATGGACATGAAATCTTTGGCCTCACGACAATATTTTTTTCAGTGTACTCATTAACACACAAATATCGCTATTATCACACAAATAATGCAAGTCAAAAGTCAAATCTATTTATAGAACAATGTGTAACGCACACATGAGCTCAAAACTTCGTTTAACAAAAAAAGTCTGACGCTCCCTTTCTTGTTTTTAAATTTGGTTGCTAAAACCAAAAATGTTGGAATTAACATACAATTTTGGAACCTTTTTAGAGTTATTCGAGTTGACTACCTTTAGCATTAATGTCGGTCTTCAAACAGACGACAACGGCAGCACACGCTTCAAGAATGTGGCTCTACGATAATTTACCCCATTCGGCGTAGTGCCGTTATTCACCTTATATGATAGAAGGCTCTAACGTTAGTCCCTGGTGGTTTTCCAGCCAAATATAAAGCAATCACACTATCACACGTAAAGTCAATGACGAATAACTTAATTTTTGAATGAAATAGATCAAAATGTTTTTCTAAGCTTGTAAACAATAAAGTGAACTGTCACTGGAATAAATCTGTCAACTGTCAGATGAACGGCTTAGAAATGAGAGCAACCTTAAATGATTGCAATACATGCCAGCCACACGGAATACTCCTATATATCAGATAGTATTACATACCATCATAAACTTTGACTTATCACCGAAGAAGAACATAGAGATTTTCGAATGCGCATCACTAGGATACATGCATTTTGAAAATAAAAAGACCGAAAAAAAAACAAAACAATAAAACCAGTAGAGATTTTATTTAATTATTTCATATTTTTATTGCTATTTACATGAAGAGATGGGAATATTTCGATCTATCTTAAAATTATGATTGATTTATATCGTAACTTTGGGTTAACCTATTTTCTAAGCAAATTAGGAATTACATTTCTGGAACTTAATAATAATTGGAATTTTAGTTTAATTTTATGGCGTAAGAGATATATCTTCTATAAAATATTTGGCTGGAATATATGCAAATATCTTCTTCAAATGTCCACTCACAATAGATTCGATAGCTCCTGCGATAGATGGACGTAGAATTTCAAAATATTCTCTCCAGTTTTCGTTCAATGCTGCATTCGCAGCCTCTTCCAAGACCATTTGATCACTATTGGGATTATCCAAATTCAGATGGAATCCACCAACGTCTTTGATTTCAACACGCAATTTCTCCACATCGGCAAAAATAATACCATTTTCTTCTCGTAGCTTGTATTTCAGGGAGGATTCAGTTACAAGGTTTTCTGTTAGTAAATAAAATACAAAACAAAAAAAATATTTATTGGCAACATTTTTATTTATAAAAAAAATGTCATGTTTTAAGTGGTATCAAAGTAGACTATCTTCTATCCAGTGTCTATGGTATCGATAAAACAAAATCTTATTTAATCAGAATTTTATTTCTATAGGAAATTTTCGAAAAATGTTGTGGAAATTTTATTACTATAGCACATTTTGTTAAAATCTTCCTATCCAATAAGTTCGAATAAATATTCTAATAATTTCTAGTTTAAAATTTTATTTCTATAAACAATTTTGTCAAAATTTTATTTCTATAGAAAATGTTGTCAAAAATTTTATTTTATAGAAAATTTTATTTCTATTGATAATTTTATCAAAATTTTATTTTTATAGAAAATTTTGTCAAAATTATATTTATTTATTATACTTAAAAAAAATGTTTTTCGGATTTATTATTTATGTATTTATAATTTTTATTTATTTTTTTATTTATTTATATGTCCGTGTTGACCTTTCCGGCAGCTCAAACAGTCTAAGTCCTCTTCAGGGCACGTTGGCCAAGAAGATGAAGCCGATATATTTTCGTCTGTGGATTGGGGACTGAGTCTAATCGAATATGTCTGTCGGCGTCGGTCAAAACGTTGCGAGATTGATCGAAAAATTTTGTGGAAATTTTATTACTATAGCACATTTTGTTAAAATCTTCCTGTCCAATAAGCTCGAATATAATAATTTCTACACCCTCAAAAAAAATCTCTTCTGTAACATATACTCCCAAACATATTTTGCTTCAAGCATATAAATTTTTGGGTATTGCCCTAACATTTATATGTTTGATTTCTTCCAATATATAATATGTTTGAAAGCATATTGGTCTAAACAATATAATATGTTTGGGTAGTCTAAGTCTCAAACATTTTGTATTTTTCCATCCAAATTCAATAATGTTGTCTTCCAAAAAACTATATGTTATTATGTGAACATATAATATGTTCGGAGGCATTTTGGACCCAAAAATATTATATGCTGAGAAGAATTTTCTCCCAAAGAATATTGTGCTCAAAATTTTTTTCTGCCTAATTGTATATTGCCTCACATTTTTTTCACTTCCATGAGTTTTTTTAGTTCTTAGCACCTTTTTCTGTAATACAAACATTGTAGAAGAAATTATTAAATTTTATAATTTTTTTTCAATTTTACCTTTTGCCGGACGGGGATTCGAACAGCGGACCACACAGTTTGTAAGCCAGCACACTAACCACTGGGCTACGTAGCTGTTATGGTCATCAAGAGATAATTATCGTTATAAATTATATTTATATAGCATAGCTTGCGGCGCCCACGAGCCGATGCAAACATAACATTGTTTAACAACATAACATTGTTAAACATACATTTGTTGGCAGCGTGGAGCAGTGGTTGGTCGTCCGCCTTGCGTGACAGGGGTCCTGGGTTCGATCCCTGCTTCGACCAACACCATTTTTTTGTTTAAATATATTTTTTAACATATATTCCAGATTCGTTCGGAAGTTCCCGAAAAGGTGTTCAGCATTACATACTATTATATTAAATTTTTACTACGAAATTGTAAAGTGTGTTTTATAAAAGACTTAAAGTCAGAAAAGAAAAATGCTTGACATAAACGAAATGGACTGAGTTCAAATCAAATATTATTTTTTTATTGCAAATATAAAAATTGTGTAACAAATAAAGGTTTTTGTATACAAGTTTAAAATTTCCGAAGAAATTCAAAAACTCTTACAAAAGAAGATCGTGAATTCGAGTATATAAAAATATTTTTCCATCGAATCCTAAGGTTAACGACAACCATTATATTTAAATTCTAAACAGTAATTTTACAACAGCACATAAATTTTTTTTTTGTGTGAACAATTGTTTGCTAGCATGTAACACCATTAATTTAGAAATACAAATAAATAGGAATTTTTATTAACGAATAATTTTGTACTTAATTTAATTCTTAAGGCCGGTATAAATTGGTATTATCGCGTTAAAATGGCCATGTTTACCCCTTTACTTTTCTTTAATAATTTCTTTTAAAGAAAATAAACTTCTTCAATTGTTGCTTTGGACCTTTCCCCACCATGTTATTTTTACTGGAAAAAGTTGTAATGTTATTCTGGTTTTGCCGCTAAAATTATTTCTCATTTTCAACTCGAACACAATGCCCGCTTTTATTTTCGAAAAAATCCGTCAACTCCTCTTGGACTACTCATTAATAAAGAGGAACTAAACTTTGTTTTTATAGATCTTACTGTTTAATTTTTCACTGTTTCGCCCTGTTTTCATTTTACTTTCACAACTCTAAAAAGAGTGCACTGAAAAAATATTGTCGTGAGGACAAAGAGTTCATGTCCTTAAAATAAGAATACAACTTTTGCTTAGCTTAGAAGACGCATTTCTCTAATATAAAGTTTTTTTCCATGTTCAAAGGTCGATACTTTCAATGAAGTCGTGTTGTCGTTATAAATAAGTGATTTGACTTAAAAATGGGTATCATAACATTAAAGAACAAATTTTTGGACTAAGGTCAACTTGACTTTAATAATTCAGAAAATTTCTTTAAAATTAATGAAACTGTCTTTAAATTTGTTGCATTTTTGCATTTTGACTACAAGGAAAAAATCTTTAAAAAATAGGATATGTTTTTCAATACTTTATTTTAAAGACATTTTTTACTTGAAACATATCATAATTTCTACTGGAAGTCTTGTTTTTAATGGACATTTTATAGCATTTGAAAAAAAGCTGAAAAAGCGAAAAATTTAAATGTGCTTCGTAGAGTCAAGTACCCAAAACCCCATTTAAAAGAGAATTGTCTTTTAAAAGCATCCTTACTTGTATTATCCGCTTCTTTGGTTCGGAATCAATACCAAAATTGTTAAAGTGGAGACACAATCTTTGGAACCGGACATGCTTTTTGTTCAGTGTATAGTGCCCTTTCGTTAGTTTTTATGAAGATCCCTTTAATTACATTTGTTTGAATATTTCGACTTACTCGTCCTACGTTCCGATTTGTTTTGACGAAACAAAAAAATTGTGCCCGTAATGCGAAAATGCTAAACAAAACTCATGTTCTTTTTTATACCCTCCACCATAGGATGGGGGTATATTACCTTTGTCATTCCGTTTGTAACACATCGAAATATTGCTCTAAGACCCCATAAAGTATATATATTCTGGGTCGTGGTGAAATTCTGAGTCGATCTGAGCATGTCCGTCCGTCCGTCTGTTGAAATCACGCTAACTTCTGAACCAAACAAGCTATCGAATTGAAATTGGCAAGTAGTTGTTATTGATGTAGGTCGGATGGTGTTGAAAATGGGCCATATCGGTCCACTTTTACGTATAGCCCCCCATATAAACGGACCCCCAAATTTGGCTTGCGATTGCTCTAAGAGAAGCAAATTTCATCCGATCCGGCTGAAATTTGGTACATGGTGTAAGTATACGGTCTCTAACAACCATGCAAAAATTGGTCCATATCGGTCCACTTTTACGTATAGCCCCCATATAAACGGGCCCCAAATTTGGCTTGCGATTGCTCTAAAAGAAGCAAATTTCATCCGATCAGGCTGAAATTTGGTACATGGTGTCAGTATATGGTCTCTAACAACCATGCAAAAATTGGTCCATATCGGTCCACTTTTACGTATAGCCCCCATATAAACGGACCCCTAAATTTCGCTTGCGATTGCTCTAAGAGAAGCAAATTTCATCCTATCCGGCTGAAATTTGGTACATGGTGTTAGTATATGGTCTCTAACAACCATGCAAAAATTGGTCAGTCCACTTTTACGTATAGCCCCCATATAAACGGACCCCCAAATTTGGCTTGCGATTGCTCTAAGAGAAGCAAATTTCATCCTATCCGGCTGAAATTTGGTACATGGTGTTAAAGGGTGATACGGTCAAAATTTGGTCAATATAAACTTGACGTATTTCTTTCAATTTTGCATTTAAAAAACCTGAACACCCCTCATTTTGAAGGTGTGTGTGTAGAATGTTGCTCCTATTTTGATTTTGGAATTCACTCTTCAGTTGTCAAAATGCCGTCCAAGCAAGAAGAGCAGCGTATCAAAATTGGATAGAGGTGTCCGTATAGAATCAATCGAACATCTACATCAGTTTTTTCTTTAAAATTACAGTTTTTCTAACTTATCTACTACTTAAGTCATTCCAAATTTATTTCATAACAATACTCGAAATTGTAACGATCACAATAATGTATCATATTATAACAAATATTATGCGTTGCTTGTCTCTTACCAACGATGGTGAACAATAATGAATATCGTTCCAACGACGAACTATATACCATGGTTCGAATACTTGCCAAACAAAAATCTGGATTGTCTGTTGTACATATTAATGCCCAAAGCCTCAATAACAAAATGGACGAATTTCGAGAAATTTTCCAGACGTCAAATATAGACATAATATGCGTATCCGAGACATGGTTTCATACAAACATTTCAGATGACATTTATGAACTGCAAGGATATAAATTATTTCGGGCAGATATAGAAACCAATGCAGGCGGAGTATGCATGTATTTGCGAAATGGAATGAAATGCAACTTTAAACTTAAATCAGATAGCACTAGTGCTACTGAATTTTTATTTTTGGAAGTTTTTTCTGCAAATGGTGACAAAACTCTTATTGGTACTGTTTATAGGCCAAATCGCAATATTTCAACATCAAATATTCTGGATACCCTTGAACTGTTAACGGTATACTATAATGATGTCATAATATGTGGTGACTTCAACTGCAATCTCCTCGTAGATAAGAGGTTATCTGCATCTATGAATACCTTTGGTTTATATCCAATTAATACGACAACGCCAACACATTATACGCATACTGGAAACACATTAATTGATGCTATTTTTGTTAACTGCATTAATAAAATTCTTCTCTACGACCAACTGTCTGCACCAACATTTTTTAAACATGATCTGCTATTTGTGATTTACGACGCTAAATATAGCCAAAAATCTTTTGAATATCAGATGAGGGACTATGGTAAAATTAATTACAGCCTGTTGAATATAATGATTAATAACATTGTTTGGGATACTATTTACTATTTTGATGATGTGGAGAACCAAATAAATTTTATGCAACATAATGTATCAGATCTTTTCAACGCAACTGTCCCTCTAAAAAACAAAAAATTTAGACCAAAACAACAGCCATGGTTCAGTCAAGAGATTAAAGAACTAATTAATAAAAGAGATTCAACATACAAAAGGTGGAAACGTTATAAAACAACCTCGCTTCATGAAGAATTCAAAAATTTACGACGTGAAGTCAATGGAAAAATCAAAGTAGCTAAAACAGCGTTCTATAGACAGAAATTTAGCATGGCAGTTGACAGTGGATCAAAGTGGAAAACAATACGTGATATTGGCATTGGAAGGAAACACTCAGCGCCAGCTGATATCGACGTTGAAAATTTAAATGAAATATTTGCGCGTCAGTCATCCTCGACTAACTTTAATAATCCTTCATACTCAATTCTTCCATCGAGTTGTGGTTCTTCTAATACTCAATTTAGCTTCAATTGTGTCGACCAATGTGAAGTTCTGAAATGCTTTCTTTCTATAAAGTCAAACGCTGAAGGGACGGATGAACTTAGCCCAAAATTTATAAAATTATTGCTTCCAAAGTGTCTACCTTATTTTACATTCATTTTTAACACCATTCTTACGAAGTCTGTTTTTCCAACGTCCTGGAAATTCACCAAAATCATACCATTACCCAAGCCTAAATCCGAGGAATTTCGGCCTATAGCAATACTACCATTTCTCTCGAAAGTTTTGGAACGTGTTATGTACAATCAAATGAGTATATTCATAAATTCACACAATCTTCTAACTGACAGACAATCAGGATTTAGACCACAAAGAAGCTGTATTACTGTGCTCACGGATGTGATTGAATATCTGAGATCTAAAATGGATGACAACAATGTATCTGTACTTATATTGCTTGATCATAGTAAGGCGTTTGATACTGTGAATCATGGTATTCTAACACGTAAATTGAAACATTTGTTTTACTTTTCTGATTCAGCTTGTAGACTTATTTCATCGTACCTTACTGGTAGAACCCAGTCTGTATATCACTGCAATGTAAAGTCTAGTGCTCTAAATACTAATAGAGGCGTACCTCAAGGCTCGGTGCTTGGACCGTTGCTTTTTTGCATATACGTGAATGATTTGCCTTCTGTCTTACAATATTGCAAAATTCATCTTTATGCTGACGATGTACAAGTCTATGCTAGTACATCTGTGAATAAATTACCAGAGTGCATTGAGAAAATCAATACGGAATTAGAGAAAATAAACAATTGGGCATTGAATAATGATCTAATGATCAATCCAACAAAATCCAAATGCTTGTTTATCTACAAGAGAAATATCAATATTAGCACACATTACGAAATATGTATTCATAACGAGCTGATAGATATTGTGCAACCTGCAGTAAATCTTGGTGTTACATTTAATGAGCGTCTAACGTGGACTAATCACATTCAAAGCAATATTGCGAAAACATACGGAATGTTGAGAAACTTGTGGACCGTGCAATCCTCAACACCATATCATATACGGATGCTCTTGGCTAAAACTTATCTTGTTCCTGTTCTTCTGTATGGAGTTGAAATATTTGGAAACTGTAGCAGCGCTGACAAGAAAAAGCTAAATGTTGCTTACAACAGCATAGCAAGATATGTATTCAATAAAACTCGCTACGATCGGATATCATCTTTTGCCTACCAAATATACAATATGAGTTTCGACAGCCTCGTACATTTCAAATGCCTTGTATTTCTTCAAAGAATTATTTATTCCGGTGAACCTACCTATCTCTATGAAAGACTAAAATTTACTCAATCAAATCGTGGAAAGAAGATCATTCAACTGCGTTACAAGTATGTCATTTCGGAGTATCAATTCCTAGTCAGTACAATTCGTCTTTGGAACAATATTCCAATCAATATACAGTTAATGAGCAACGCATTCGAATTCAAGAAAACACTTCAATCTTATTTTATAAATCAAATTTAACTTTTTTTTTTCTATTGCAACTATTTATTATATTTTCGTTCAATCAAAAAATGTTTAAAAAAAAACCTTCACAAATTATTTAGTTTTTATTGTAATCTTTTTTTTGCTGCAATGATATAATATTCAATTACTAACCTAGTACTGTAATTTATAAGATTAAACATCTTGTTGTGCTAGGAAGCCTAAATAAATAAATAAAATAAATAAATTTTGCTCGCGATCGTGAAAATCCGATCTACTCGCACGCAAAGCTGGCAAAATCGCTAAAAGTTGCCAAATCAACCGTTACAAATGTAATTAAAGTGTTTGGGGAACGTTTGTCGACAGCCAGGAAGTCTGGATCGGGGAGAAATCGAAAACCGGAAGCCGCTGAGACGACAAAGTTAGTTGCCGGTAGTTTCAAGCGAAACCCTAACCTCTCTCTCCGAGATGCCGCAAATAAGCTGGGTGTATCGTCTACAACCGTGCATCGAGCCAAAAAACGAGCCGGACTATCGACTTACAAGAAGGTAGTGACTCCAAATCGCGATGATAAACAAAATACGACGGCCAAAGCGCGATCCCGGAGGCTGTACACGACGATGCTGACGAAGTTTGACTGCGTGGTAATGGACGACGAAACCTACGTCAAAACTGACTATAAGCAGCTTCCGGGACAGGAGTTTTATACGGCAAAAGGAAGGGGAAAGGTAGCAGATATTTTCAAGCACATAAAACTGTCAAAGTTCGCAAAGAAATATCTGGTTTGGCAAGCCATCTGTACCTGTGGCTTGAAAAGCAGCATTTTCATAGCTTCCGAGACTGTCAACCAAGAAATTTACGTGAAAGAGTGTTTGAATAAACGTCTGCAGCCTTTCCTGAAGAAACACGGTTGTTACGTACTGTTTTGGCCGGATTTGGCATCTTGCCATTACGGTAAAAAGGCCATGGATTGGTACGCCGCCAACAACGTGCAGGTGGTTCCCAAGGACAAGAAACCTCCCAGCACGCCAGAGCTCCGCCCAATTGAGAAATACTGGGCTATTGTCAAGCGGAACTTAAAGAAGACCAAAAAAACTGCTAAGGACGAGCAGCAGTTCAAGGCAAACTGGCTTTCTGCGGCGAAGAAGGTGGACAAGGTGGCTGTACAAAATCTGATGGCAGGTGTCAAGCGTGAAGCCCCGCAATTCGGATTTGGAAAAGCGAAAGCCTAACTGAATATTTTTCCTGAATTGTATACTAATTGAACTTGAAAAAGAAATTTAATTTGATTTTTTAAATAAACGATTTCACCGATTTACACGCGTTTTCCCTTCATCAAATTTTGACCGTATCACCCTTTAGTATATTGTCTCTAACAACCATGCAAAAATTGGTCCATATCAGTCCACTTTTACGTATAGCCCCCATATAAACGGACCCCCAAATTTGGCTTGCGATTGCTCTAAGAGAAGCAAATTTCATCCTATCCGGCTGAAATTTAGTACATGGTGTTAGTATATGGTCTCTAACAACCGTGCAAAAATTGGTCCACATCGGTCCATAATTATATATAGCCCCCATATAAACGGACCCCCAAATTTGGCTTGCGATTGCTCTAAGAGAAGCAAATTCCATCCGATCTGGCTGAAATTTAGTACATGGTTTTAGTATATGGTCTCGAATAACCATGCAAAAATTGGTCCATATCGGTCCACTTTTACGTATAGCCCCCATATAAACGGACCCCCAAATTTGGCTTGCGATTGCTCTAAGAGAAGCAAATTTCATCCGATACTGCTGAAATTTGGTACATGGTATTAGTATATGGTCTCTAACAACCATGCAAAAATTGGTCCATATCGGTCCATAATTATATATAGCCCCATATAAACCGATCCCCAGATTTGAACTCCGGAGCCTCTTAGAGGAGCAAAATTCATCCGATCCGGTTGAAATTTGGTACGTGGTGTTAGTATATGGTCTCTAACAACCATGCAAAAATTGGTCCATATCGGTCTATAGTTATATATAGCCGATCCCCAATCACACAAAAATTGGTCCATATCGGTTCATAATCATGCTTGTCACTCGAGCAAAAATAATCTAGCAAAATTTTATTTCTATAGAAAATTTTGGCAAAATTTTATTTCTGTAGAAAATGTTGTCAAAATTTTAATTCTATAGAGAATGTTGTCAAAATGTTAAATCTTTTGAAAATTTTGTAAAAATTTTATTTCTATAGAATATTTTGTAAAAATGTTATTTCTATAGAAAATTTTGTCCAAATTTTACTTCTATAGAAAATGTTGTCAAAATTTTATTTTGTCAAAATTTTATTTCTATAGAAAATTTTGTCAAACTTAATTATATACTATTTAATCGGCCATTTTAAGTTTAATATATACCACGTATGGACTACGTGGTATATATTACGGTATTAGGAAGTTTTAAGATACCTTGTTATCGGCAAAAGTTACCGCAACCCAATAATTCGATTGTGGATGACAGTCTTCAGTAGAAGTTTCTGCGCAATCCATGGTGGAGGGTACATAAGCTTCGGCCTGGCCGAACTTACGGCCGTATATACTTGTTTCAAATATATTTTATCTTGGTTCCGAATGAATTTTCTCTCCGAATACTCATTTTAATATTTTACTTAAGCATATACAATTTTTGGCGAAGTCTTATATCACAACATATATATTTTTACTCATAATATGTAAATTTATACTTGTTTATATTCACACGTAGTATTTATCCTATATTTAATGAAATTTTCTTTGTGTATATATATTTGTAATGCGCCAATTGGTTACTTTCATTATTTTACTTCCAGCCTACACTTTGTCTCTCTTTGTAAATACATATATGTTTATAGGCTATTTCTAAATTAATATATGTTTGAATCCAAGCATATTATATTTACAAACATTTTATGTCCCAAACATAATATGTTCTAACATATTAACATATATGTCCCAAACATATTATGCTAGTTTATGAACATTATATGTTTGCACTCAAAAATATTGTGTTTAAAAATTTGAGTTCCAAACATATAATGTTTATACCCAAACATATGAAAAACAGTCTTTTTCTTAGTAGTGTAGTTTAAAATGTTATTTCTATATAAAATTTTGTCAAAATTTTATTTCTATAAACAATTTTGTCAAAATTTTATTTTTATAAATTTTATTTTTATCAAAATTTTATTTCTATAAACAATTTTGTCAAAATTTTATTTTTATAAACAATTTTGTCAAAAATTTTATTTTTACCGAAAATTTTGTCAAAAATTTTATTTTTACCGAAAATTTCGTCAAAAATTTTATTTTGTAGAAAATTTTGTCAAGATTTTATTTCTATAAACAATTTTGTCAAAATTTTATTTCGATAGAAAATTTTATTTCTATAGATAATTTTATTTCTATATATAATTTTATCAAAATTTTATTTTTATAGAAAATTTTGTCAAAATTATATTTATTTATTATACTTATATAAAAATGTTTCTCAGATTTATAATTTATTTATTTATATGTCCTTGTTGACCTTTCCGGCAGCTCAAACAGTCTAAGTCCTCTTCAGGGCACGTTGGCCAAGAAGATGAAGCCGATATGTTTTCATCTGTGGATTGGGGACCGAGTCGAATCACATATGTCTGTCGGCGTCGGTCAAAACGTTGCGAGATTGATCGTACAATTTTACATTTTATTTATATTTGTTGTATATGATATTTGCTAGATTTTTAAAGAATCATTGTATTAAATTAGTTTGGTGAAAGATTCAATTTTTCTAATCTGGAGATCAGTCTATATGGGGGCTATATCAAAACATGGACCGATATACATATACAAGAAAAAAGGCTTACCGTTGCTACAACTAACTACATTTGACGTTACATTACATTAGTAGATTTTTTAAACTAAGTTTGCAAAGATTTCCAAGATTACTAGCGGAGGAGACAGTACATTGTTTTCATACGCAAAATGGGATTTTTTATGCAACCAACTAGATTTCAATTTAGATTTTAAACAGAGGAAGGCAGATCCACCAGTTTTACATACATTTTTGTTCGAATCTACAGTTGCTTTGGAGTTTGAGAACTTAGTTTTACAATCGACGAAATTAGATAATTATTGAAAAGCTTCGACCACATTCGGCTATACAAATATTAACAAAGTTGCATTAAATACAGATCTCTTTTAATTTCTGAATTCGATCACATTTAAGATTTTATCAGCCAATCCGACACACAAGAAATATTTGTTTATTCAATTTTGCTAACCATTGTTATTTATCATTTGTAATTGGAATTTATATCTAATAAATCATACATACATGCAAAGGAAAAACCAAATTGGCAACGCAGTTATTGGAAAAAATGGCAATGCATATATAGGCATTTCAAATGCGTGAATAAAAACATCTATTGTTAAATTTAAATATATAACTATTAAATTAGGGTTTATTTACAAAAACGTGTATTCTTCTACTCAATTGTATTCTTCTGTGATGCCTCTTATTCGCATTGCCACATTTTGGACAATCTGGAGTTGCCACACATAAATGATAATTATTTTCATCCTAATAGTAGGCACTATAAACAAACAAATAAGAAGCTTTTTACCACACACAATAAATGTTGACCATACTGGAATAGGAATTCCATACATGGATTCGGAAATAAAGTTTCGAATGTCCATTGTCGATGGATTCGGAAATAAAGTTTCGAATATCCATTGATACAAAAATACCACTCCAACATGCTATTTATCTACATATTTCGACCATATTGACCAATAATATGACATTGCCATAAAGAAGCTATAGTTTTTGATAACAGATCATAAACAGTATATGCATACACGGAAAAAAATATTATTGTTTCATATTTAACGAAGTCATTTATTGCTTATTTAGACCATTTAATTGTCGTCGAAATAAGCTATTTTGCAGAGACCGTAAATAACAATTATCCGGATTTTTTTTCTTTTTGTGTAAGCCACCTGTAGTTCGATACGTAACGTTGTCACACCCACAAACTTATCTATATTAACATTATCTTCTAGTTTAATTTTCTTTATGAATTAAATTCAAAGAGAGAAATCTCATTGAATTGAAGCTAAAGATTATAAAACTTGTCCCAAAATTTTCTTTTTATTATAACGTGTTCTAGCCCATAAATTTAAATGGTAATACGTACGAATTTCCGTTGATTTTTTCGCATAAACACATATCTACATGGTTGCAATTAAGCGAGATTTTAGTACTAAAACCACAGAGAGAGAGAAAGATCAAAGACATTGTGTTGAAATACTGTCCGAAAACCAGCTAATATTTTCCGATTGAAAATCTACTGAAATCTAAGTGGATTTCACTTCCCTTTCGGAGGATTTCGTGCCCAGAGTGAACTTAAAATGTATTTCATTACATTAGATTCTATTCTACGAGTACTTACCGACATCAACTAGAGCCCTGCCACTTCCAATCAATGGCAATGCCAAAATTCTTCCATTTATATTATATTCAGCTTTCACATGGACTTTTGGTATTTGTGATTGTAGTTTCACGACATATTTAGGTGCATTTAGACTGTAAAGAATTTAGAATGCAACATTTGAATTAATCAAATTAAACTTCACTTACCTTATATCATTTAGAATGGTCTTACTTAGGCCCCGCAACTCCAAGTTGGTCATAATCAGTTTTACAGATACTGGACTATTGCCATCATCAGCGATAACAATACGTTTAACATGGAGAGGATCAACTGAACCGAGGGAGGGCAAACCAGGAATACCTATCAATAAATAAATCATAAAATATGTTAGTAAATATATGTCTTAAAAAGGTTTAAAAAGAACGGTTTCCGATGTTAAATTTTGCAGCATTAGATTTCAGATTTGTAAAAAATATTTTGTTTAATCCGTGTGTAACACATGAAAATATTGGTCTCAGACTCCATAAAGCATATATATCCTAGGTCGTGGTGAAAGGAAAGGAAATTCTAGTAAGATGAAAATTATGTCCATTTCTAGAAGAGAAAACAAGTAAGGAAAGTCTAAAGTCGGGCGGGGCCGACTATATTATACTACCATCTCAAATTCATCAAATTTATTGGTTTACGTTACCATATCCATGTATTGAAATCTGAACCGATTTGGACAAAAGTTTTACTCTCTTACAAATTCTCTACAATTAAAATTTAAATCGGCTAACGCTCTGGGACGAAAAACTACACTCAGAGAAGGAATATGATCACCTCAAACATGTTTTAAGAGCAAAATGTTATTTTTGCAAAATGTTATGCTTGCACTTAAAAGTATTGCGTTAAATATTTTAGTTCGAAACATATAATTTGTACACCCAAACATATGAAAAACAGTCTTTTTCGTCCGTGCATACGTGATATATATTAGAAAAAACAAGTATATACCTGGCCGTAAGTTCGGCCAGGCCGAATCTTATGTACCCTCCACCATGGATTGCGTAGAAAGTTCTACTAAAGACTGCCATCCACAATCGAATTACAGTGCAGTCGCGGTAACGTGAACACCGCATAACGGATTTGACACCCAAATTTGTCTTGCGAAGCCTCTTAGAGAAGCAAATCTCATACAATCCCGTTTAAATTTTATCGTGGTGTTAACATTTGGTCTTTAATAACCATGTACAAATTGGTCCATATCGCTCCAAAATTACCTATAGTCCCCATATAAACCGATCCCCAGATTTGACCTCCGGAGCCTCTTGGTGGAGCAAAGTTTATCAGCTTCGGTTAAAATTGGTACATTGTGTTTGTATATGGCGCTAACAAACATGCCAAACTTGGCCCATATCGATCTATAGTTATATATAGCCCTCAGATAGGCCGATCCCCAATCACACAAAAATTGGTCCATATCGGTTCTTAATTGTATATAGCCCCCATATAAAGCGATCCCCATATTTCAATTGTGGCCTCTAATTACCGCTCAAAAGTTCATATCGGTTCGTAATTATTTGTAGACTTCCCTATATATACACGGATGAAAAAGACTGTTTTTCATATGTTTGGCTATAAACATTATATGTTTGGAACACAAATTTTTAAACACAATATTTTTGAGTGCAAGCATATAATGTTCATAAACTAGCATAACATGTTTGGGACATATATGTTAATATGTTAGAACATATTATGTTTGGGACATAAAATGTTTTTAAATATAATATGCTTGGATGCAAACACATATTAATTTAGAAATAGCCTATAAACATATATGTGTTTAGTAGCTTGGAGCGCTATTTAACAGGGAGCGATATTGAATTAAGTTGGTGGTTGTTGCTTGTTATTACAAAATTAACATTTTATTTTTCCTTGGGCAATTGATCAGCTACTTCTTTGATCCTTACAAACTGCGTGGTCCGCTGTTCGAGTCCCCGTCCGGCAAAAGGTGAAATTAAAATAAAAAAATCATACAATTGAATAATTTCTTCTACAATGTTTGTATTACAGAAAAAGGTGCTAAGAACTAAAAAATCTCGTGGAAGTGAGAAAGATGTGGGGGAATATACAATTGGGCAGAAACAAAATTTTGAGCATTAAGGTCGAAAACCTATGTTGTTAGCTCCTATATTACCTGTTTATTTTCATAATTCATTATGATTGTAAATATATAAATAAATAAATAAAATTTTGAGCACAATATTGTTTGGGAGAATTTTTTTTTAAGCATATAATATTTTTGGGTGCAAAATGCTTCCAAACATATTATATGTTCACATAATGACATATTGTTTTTTGGAAGGCAACATTATTGAATTTGGATGCAAAAATACAAAATGTTTGGAACTTAGACTACCCAAACATATATTGTTTAGACCTATATGCTTTCAAACATATTATATATTGGAAGAGATCAAACATATAAATGTGTGGGCAATACCCAAAAATGTATATGCTTGAAGCAAAATATGTTTGGGAGTATATGTTACAGAAGCGATTTTTTGTGAGCGTGTACCTTTTTATACCCTCCACCATAGGATGGGTGTAAATTAACTTTGTCATTCCGTTTGCAACACATCGAAATATTGGTCTAAGACCCCATAAAGTAAATATATTCTGGGTCGTGGTGAAATTCTGAGTCGATCTAGCGATGTCCGTCCCTCCTCCCGTCTGTCCGTCCGTCTGTGGAAATCACGCTAACTTCCGAACGAAACATGGTATCGACGTGAAACTTGGCACAAGTACACCCTCAAAAAAAAATTGCTTCTCTAACATATGCTTTCCTATTCAACCGTCGAACGGAACGGACGTGTTTTTTCAATAGCGGATAAACTCATAGTAATAGGTACCTACTACGAATTTCAAGTGTGGTGGGATATTAAGCCACCATGCAGCGAAATTCCAAGTCATCCACTGGGTTGCTAACTTCAGGGCCCAGTGGACGGGTATCGACTGGAGTTATAAATCTGGGCAATGACCAAGAGTTAGGCCCAATTAGTCGACCTGTAGACGGGTCGACAGGTGGCGACACACTGACAAGTCGAACTTTTTCTAAGGTAACGACATCAAAAGGAGGTAATCCCTCACGAAAGAGATTCAAGGAACGCAGAAATGCTTTGTTTATCCTAAAGAAGTTAGGATCAGTCGACCCAAGCACGTTGTCGGCTAAACAAAGCGATTCCTTAAAATGGGCTCAAGGAATTCTTGAGACTGGAAAAAGGGAACGATCGCCGGATGAGCTGCCATCCTCCAAAAGGGATCAAAGATCGTTTGCCTCAGTTGCTAAAGATAGCCTTGTGATGGCTATCATTAATAAAGGAGCATTGGACGGTATGGTTCCAAAGCAAAAATGGGGGGAAATTGAGAATGCTCTATCTGTCGTCTACTCACAGGTACTGGAAAAGTTTCCCGGCCCAGATCCTCGACACCAAGAGGCTGGTTGGTATCAAGGACGATTTAAGCTAGTCGCATTTGAGGACCAGAGGTCTATAGAATGTTTTAAAGCTGCTCTGATACTAATTGGTGAAGTTTGGGAAGGAGCTGCTCTAGAGTTAGTCGAGAAGAAAGACATACCGGCTAGACCTAGAGCACATGCCTGGATACCTGCAAACCCTTCTGACCCTGAATCTATTTTAAATAGACTGAAACGATGCAATCCAGATCTTCCAACAGCTGATTGGAAGGTTGGCCGTTTGGATGAAGTGGATGGACCAAGACGGCATGCAGTGTTTATATTGAACACTCAGTCTTTGCCACATCTGGCAAAGTCCCAGGGCCGTGTATGTTATGGCTTTCATTATATCCAAATGAAGGTGTATAAAAACGATCAGCTAAAGGATTCAGAAATGGACAAGCCTCTGTCTGAATCAGAAGTAAGCGGATCCTCTTGCGAAGTCGAGGGAGATACCAAAGTTGAAGACATGGATAGATACCGTATGCGTGAGGAGGCTTCTATTGCCTCAGAACTCACCAAAGTCGAACCTATGGTTATTGCGAGAGTCACCGATATCTCTGAAGAGGACATTCTTGATGACTCGATCGAAGCGGCTGATGTGACGGTTGTTGAAAATCTCGATGGTCCTACGGATCCTCCAGATAAATCTTCATCATTGTAAGGCTGCATGTGCTGCCTTAAAAGTTCTCCTGATGAAAGGGGACATAGATATAGTTCTTATTCAAGAACCATATGTTTACAAAAACAAAATATGTGAATTAAGTACTCCGGGGTTCAAACTATTGCAGTATACTGGTAATGATGTAAATCGAGCCTGTATAATTGCTAAAAACGAGCTCAATTTGTTTCTGCTTCCCTCAATGTGCAATACAGACACTGTCGTTGCAAGTTTAGAAATAGCCAAATGCAAATATTGGGTATCTTCGGTCTACATGGGACATGACAGGGAGATGCCTCCATATGCCGTTAAGACCTTAGTGGAGGAGTCACTGAAAACAAAGGCGAAACTCATTATGGGATGCGATGCGAATGCACATCATAGTATATGGGGAAGTAGTGATACTAATGCAAGGGGAGAGTCGCTAATAGAGTTTATTTTGCGTACTAATCTGGTAGTTTGCAACAAGGGAGATGTCCCAACCTTTGTCACTAAAAACAGGCAAGAGGTTTTGGACATCACCTTGGCCTCGCAAGAACTAAATGAAATGATATCTGAGTGGCAGGTTTTAAGTGAACACAGCTTCTCAGATCATCGCTACATCAGTTTCAAATTTGATGTTCATATCACCAAGATCATATTTCCGCCAAATGTTAGGAAAGCTGACTGGAATAGGTATAGGGAATCGTTCAATATGATGATACCGGAAATAACAGAGACAAATATGAGAAATGTGCAAGATATCGAACACGCAGTGGAGCGGATTACTAAGGCCTTCAACATCTCACTGAAAGCTGCATGCCCTAGAGGAAAGCCAAGGGGGAAACATCGACCACCATGGTGGTCTACGGAATTAAGTAATATGAGGAAATCCTGCAGGAAGCTCTTTAACAAGGCAAAGTCCACCAGAGCCCCTGAGGACTGGGACGCTTACAAGAAGAATCTGAGAGGATACAAGCGAGAACTGAGAAAGGCTCAGCATAACTCTTGGAATGCTTACTGCAGCAGTATTGAGAATACGTCCGAGGCTTCCAGACTACGGAAGGTTCTAGCATCCACCAACTCCGCTCCAGGTTTCATTAAAACATCGGAGGGCAATTGGACAACGTCCAGTAAGGAGACGCTGGAGGTACTATTGGACACACATTTTCCTGGAAATCAGACGGTTGAACCATGTACTGGCGGTGCCACAGTTGCTCAGCGGTCGTTTCCTGTCGAGGAAATTGTATCGGAAACTAGAATAAGATGGGCGCTAAATAGCTTTGGACCATTCAAATCCCCTGGACCTGATGGAATTACTCCGGCGGAGTTACAAGCTGTAACTGACAAAATTATCCCCTGGTTGTCGGTGATATATAAAGGATGTATCAACTTATCATATATCCCAGGAAAGTGGAGGGAAACAAAAGTCGTTTTCATACCTAAAGCGGGAAAAGCCTCTCACTCGAGGGCGAAGGATTTCCGACCAATCAGCTTATCCTCATTCCTACTTAAGACTCTGGAGAGGATGATAGATATTTATCTTAGAACTAGCATCGATTCAAGTTTGTTCTCGAAACGACAGCATGCATACTCGAAGGGCAGGTCTACTGAGACCGCACTACATGAACTAGTCAGCTTTATTGAAAGCTCACTATCTGTCAAAGAATACACAATCGTGGCGTTTCTAGACATCGAAGGGGCGTTCAATAATGTCCATCCGAGCTCGATATTAAATGGACTGACAACTCTGAATGTTGATCCATGTATACTCAGGCTGTTAGACGAACTGCTAATGAAGAGACGTATTTCAGCCACACTAGGACAAGCAAACATACAAAGGTATGTGAACAGAGGCACTCCCCAAGGAGGAGTCCTATCACCTCTTCTTTGGAATGTTGCTATAAATAGCCTTCTGGTTACTCTAGAAAAAGAAAGGATAAAAGTGGTGGCATACGCAGATGATGTGGCTCTGGCAGTCAGGGGAAAATTCCCATCCACAATCAGAGATATTATTCAGAGGGCCCTCCGGATGACTGAGAAATGGGCGAAAGACAATGGTCTTGGGGTAAATCCTGCAAAGACAGAATTAGTCATGTACTGCAACGATCGCAAAACTCCCACGGTTAGGCCTATTTCCTTAGGGGGTATTGAAATTCCCTTTGGTGAATGTGCAAAATACCTTGGCGTTATTTTGGACAGGAAGCTGAACTTTAAGCTTAATATTGAAGAAAGGGCGAGAAAGGCAACTGTAGCTTTGTACTCGTGCAAAAAGGCAATAGGAAAAAAGTGGGGACTGAAACCAAAAATTGTGCATTGGCTATACACGGCAGTGGTTAGACCTATAATGCTATATGGTGTTGTAGTCTGGTGGCCGGCACTTCAGAAACCGACTTGTTTAGATAAAGTTCAGCGTATGGCGTGTTTGTGTATTTCAGGCGCATTCAGCAAGACAGGAACAAATTCCCTTAATGTCGTGCTGCATCTATTGCCTTTAGACATTTTGGCCAAACAGTCAGCTGCAACAACGGCTGTGCGGTTGCGCGAACTATCGCTGTGGTCGGAAAAAGGTTACGGTCACAGTTCTGTCCTCAAAACAATGCCAGATGTGCCTAACGTAGTGGATTACACTTTGGCGAGTCCACTTTTCGACAAAAAGTTTGAGACTCTAATCCCCAACAGTGAGGCGTGGTGCACACAGACCCCGGGGAATAAAGAATATATAGATTTCTACACTGATGGCTCCAAATTGGATGGACAAGTGGGGTTCGGAGTATATTCTAATGATCTGGAACTTCGAATAGCGAAAAGATTACCTAATCACTGTAGTGTTTTTCAGGCTGAAATATTAGCAATAAGAGAGGTGGCGAATTGGCTGAGAAGTAATGTTCCAAAAAATGTGGGCATTAATATATACTCAGACAGTCAACCTGCAATAAAATCCTTGGACTCTGTGTTCCTCAACTCGAAAACGGCCATCGACTGCCGCAAATCTCTCAATGAGATGGCTGAGCAGTACAATATTCACCTAATATGGGTGCCTGGCCATAGGAACATACCGGGGAACTGCGAAGCGGATGAGTTGGCAAGGCTAGGGACTACCTTACATATTCCAGGGGAACTAGAATTTGTTGGTATGCCCCTAGCTACCTGCAAGCTCATGCTGCGTGAGAAGGCTGTTATGATGGCAAATGTTCGATGGGAGAATTGCAAGGGTTGTAACGACACCAAGCAAATATGGCCCCATTTCAACTTAAACCGCACACTAGATATGCTAATGTTCTCGAGACGTCAGATATCACTCCTGATATCTGCTATAACGGGTCGCTGCCTGATAGGCGATTTTGCAAAAACTATTGGCGCGAAGTATAATGACTATTGTATGAGCTGTCATGATGCGGAGGAAAAAGAATCAATTAAACACCTCTTGTGTGAGTGTCCTGCATTTTGTGTAAAGCGCAAGCAACTTTTAGGAGCATATAGCTTCAGATTACTGGCGGATCTGGAAAACGTTAACTTAAGCAGTCTGCTACTGTTTTTGGAACAATCTGGTTGGTTCAACAAAGAAAAATAATCAAGAAGGTTCAGCGGTTAAAACTAGAAGTGCCCATATGTAATAGGTACTTTTAGTTAATGTGGTATCACAATGGACTGAATAGTCTAAGTGAGCCTGAATCTTAATCGGGCTGCCACTTTAACCTAACCTAACCTAACCTAACATATGTTCCAAACATATTTTGCAGGAAGCACATATATTATTGGATATTGCCGAATCATTATTATGTTTGTTTTATGTGAACATATTATATGTTTGGAAGCATTATGAACCCAAAAATATTATATGCTTGAAAGAATTTTCTCCCCAAGAAGATTGTGCTCATTCCCTCACATAATTTTCACTTTCACGAAATTTTTAGTTCTTGGGACCTTTTTCTGTAATACAAATAATGTTGAAGAAATTATTCAATTTTATAATTTTTTTAACTTTTACCTTCGCCTGGACGGAGAATCGAACCGGGAATCATGCAATTTGTAAACCAACACACTACCACTGGGCTACGTAGCTGTTATAGTCACCAATAGAAAATTATCGTTATAAGTTACATTTATATAGCATAGTTTGCAGCGCCCACGAGCCTATGCAAACATAACATTATTTAACAGAAACATACATTTGTTGGCCACGTGGAGCAGTGGTTAGCATACGTTCCGATTTCTTTTAACGAACCAAGAAAAAAATTGTGCCCCTAATGCCAAAATGATAAACAAATTACATGTCCACACATACATAAAATGCTGCTCTCAAGGCGAAAACACATGCTGTTTTTTATACCCACCACCATAGAATGGTGACGGGGGTATAATAAGTTTGTCATTCCGTTTGTAACGCATCGAAATATCGATTTCCGACTATATAAAGTGTATATATTCTTGATCAGGGAGAAATTCTAAGACGATATAACGATGTCCGTCTGTCCGTCTGTCTGTCTGTCTGTCTGTCTGTCTGTCTGTCTGTCTGTTGTAATCACGCTACAGACTTCAATAATGAAGCAATCGTGCTGAAATTTTGCACAAGCTCGTCTTTTGTCTGCAGGCAGGTCAAGTTCGAAGATGGGCTATATCGGTCCAGGTTTTGATATAGTCCCCATATAAACCGACCTCCCGATTTGGGGTCTTGGGCTTATAGAAGTCGTAGTTTTTATCCAATTTGCCTGAAATTTGAAATCTGGAGGTATTTTATGCCCATAAAGAGATGTGCCAAAAATGGTGAGTATCGGTCCACGTTTTGGTATAGGCCCCATATAGACCGATCTCCCGATTTTACTTCTTGGGCTTATAGAAACCGCAGTTTTTATTCAATTTACCTGAAATTTGAAATCTAGAGGTATTGTAGGACCACAAATACGTGTGCCAAAAATTGTGAGTATCGGTCCATATTTTGGTATAGCCCCCATATAGACCGATCTCCCGATTTTACTTCTTGGGCTTATAGAAAACGCAGTTTTTATTCAATTTACCTGAAATTGGAAATCTAGAGGTATTGTAGGACCACAAATACGTGTGCCAAAAATTGTGAGTATCGGTCCATATTTTGGTATAGCCCCCATATAGACCGATCTCCCGATTTTACTTCTTGGGCTTATAGAAAACGCAGTTTTTATTCAATTTACCTGAAATTGGAAATCTAGAGGTATTGTAGGACCACAAATACGTGTGCCAAAAATTGTGAGTATCGGTCCATATTTTGGTATAGCCCCCATATAGACCGATCTCCCGATTTTACTTCTTGGGTTTATAGAAACCGCAGTTTTTATTCAATTTATCTGAAATTGGAAATCTAGAAGTATTGTAGGACCACAAATATGTGTGCCAAAAATTGTGAGTATCGGTCCGTATTTTGGTATAGCCCCCATATAGACCGATCTCCCGATTTTACTTCTTGGGCTTATAGAAACCGCAGTTTTTATTCAATTTACCTGAAATTTGAAATCTAGAGGTATTGTAGGACCACAAATACGTGTGCCAAAAATTGTGAGTATCGGTCCATATTTTGGGAGAGCCCCCATATAGACCGATCTCCCGATTTGGGGTCTTGGGCTTATAGAAACCGTATTTTTTATCCAATTTGTCTGAAATTGGAAATCTAGAGGTATTTTAGGACCATAAAGAGATGTGCCGCAAATGGTGAGTATCGATCCATATTTTGGTATAGCCCCCATATAGACCGATTTCCCAATTTTACTTCTTGGGCTTCTAGAATCCGAAGTTTTTATCCTTTTTGCCTGAAATTGGAAATCTAGACGTATTTTCGGGTCACAAAGAGGTGTGCCAAAAATGGTGAGTATCGGTCCATATTTTAGTATAGCCCCCATAAGAACGATCTCCCGATTTAACTCCTTGGGTTTCTAGAAACCGTAGTTTTGATCTGATATGCCTGAAATTGTAAATATTCTGGTATTTTAGGCTCACAAAAACGTGTATCGGATTAAGTTTTTATCGGTCCATTTGGTAATGCCTCCATATAGACCGACTTCACTTCTTGAGGGTGTAGAAGGCGCACTGATCATGAAAATTGTTTGAAACTCAATGTAAAATTTCCAGATTTTACTTCTACAGATTTAAGATTTCAAATCAAGACGTTATTTTATAATTTTCTTGCACACTTACAAGAGATGTTAATGATTCCTCTAAACCTCAAACAAAAATGGTTCTTATAAATCCAGAATCTGATATAGTCCTCATAGGTGAAATCTTTAAATTTATCTTCGGGTTGTGTCCTCAAGTCCTCAAGCCCTCCTGAAATTTCAAAGGAAACCCTAATATTTGGTTCATGGTGGTGGGTATTTAAGATTCGGCCCGGCCGAACTTACTGCTGTATATACTTGTTTTTTTTTCAAATGTCTATTCTCTTGGTTCCGAATGTCTATTCTGTTTACTATAAATACTCATCCTAATATTCAAATTAAATAATATTTAGACTTAAGCATATCAAATTTTTGGCCTTATCATAAAACAGTTTTCCGAAACAACATGCAAGCGGTTTCACAGAAATTGCTCTCTTTTCATTCTCTCGCTGTGTTATGTTGATATCTTTCGTCAACCCTCCCGGTTTCCATCTCTATTTCTTTCTCTATACTCTCTCTCTCTCTCTCTGTCGCTCTCTGAATAAAATATCACAACATATATATGTTTACTCGAAATTTGTAAATTTATATATGTTTACATTCACACATATTATTTTTATAAAACATTCATGCCCCAAACATAATATATTCGAACATATTAACATATGTGTCCCAAACATTTAGTGTTAGTTTAGGACCATTACATGTTTGCACTTAAATATATTGTGTTTAAAAATTGTGCCCGAAACACATTTTGTTTATATCGGAACATATGAAACACATATTTTTCTAACAGTGTAGTTGTTATTGACGTAGGTATTACACGGATGAAAAAGACTGTTTTTCATATGTTTGGCTATAAACATTATATGTTTGGAACACACATTTTTAAACACAATATTTGTGAGTGCAAGCATATAATGTTCATAAACTAGCATAACATGTTTGGGACATATATGTTAATATGTTAGAACATATTATGTTTGGGACATAAAATGTTTTTAAATATAATATGCTTGGATGCAAACATATATTAATTTAGAAATAGCCTATAAACATATATGTGTTTAGTAGCTTGGAGCGCTATTTAACAGGGAGCGATATTGAATTAAGTTGGTGGTTGTTGCTTGTTATTACAAAATTAACATTTTATTTTTCCTTGGGCAATTGATCAGCTACTTCTTTGATCCTTACAAACTGTGTGGTCCGCTGTTCGAATCCCCGTCCGGCAAAAGGTAAAATTAAAATAAAAAAAATCATACAATTGAATAATTTCTTCTACAATGTTTGTATTACAGAAAAAGGTGCTAAGAACTAAAAAATCTCGTGGAAGTGAGAAAGATGTTGGGGAATATACAATTGGGCAGAAACAAAATTTTGAGCATTCAGGTCGAAAACCTATGTTGTTAGCACCTATATTACCTGTTTATTTTCATAATTCATTATGATTGTAAATATATAAATAAATAAGTAAAATTTTGAGCACAATATTGTTTGGGAGAATTTTTTTTAAGCATATAATGGGTGCAAAATGCTTCCAAACATATTATATGTTCACATAATAACATATTGTTTTTTGGAAGACAACATTATTGAATTTGGATGCAAAAATACAAAATGTTTGGAACTTAGACTACCCAACCATATATTGTTTAGACCAATATGCTTTCAAACATATTATATATTGGAAGAGATCAAACATATAAATGTTTGGGCAATACCCAAAAATGTATATGCTTGAAGCAAAATATGTTTGGGAGTATATGTTACAGAAGCGATTTTTTGTGAGCGTGTACAAATGGTCCATATCGGACCACTTTTACGTATAGCCCCCATATAAACGGACCCACTGATTTGGCTTGCGGAGCCCCTTAGAGAAACAAATTTCATCCGATCTCGTTGAAATTTGGTACGTGGTGTTAGTATATGTCTCTAACATTCACGCTAAAATTGGTCCATATGGGTCCATAATTATATATAGCCCCCATATAAACCGATCCCCAAATTTTGCGTGCGGATCCTCTTGGAGGAGCAAATTTCATCCGATCCGGTTGAAATTTGGTAGGTGGTGTTAGTATACCGTCTCTTACATTCACGTTAACCTAACCTAACCTATATATAGCCCCCTTATAAACAGTTCTCCAGATTTGACCTCCGAAGCCTCTTGGAGGAACAAATTTCATCTGATCCGGTTGAAATTTGGTACGTGGTGTTTGTATACCGTCTCTTACATTCATGTTAACCTCACCTAACCTATATATAGCCCCCATATAAACCGATCTCCAGATTTGACCTCCGAAGCCTCTTGGAGGAACGAATTTCATCTGATCCGGTTGATATTTGGTACGTGGTGTTTATATATGCCCTCTAATATACATGCTAAAGTTGGTCCAAATCGGTCCATGTTTATATTTATTCCCCATATAAATGGATCCCTAGATTTGACATCCGGAGCCTCTTGGAGGGGCAAATTTCATCCGATCAGGTTAAAATTTGATACGTGGTGTAAGTATATGGTCTCAAACAACCATGCAAAAATTGCTTTATATCGGTCCATAATTATATATAGCCTCCATATAAACTGATCCACAGATTTTGCTTGCGGAGCCTCTTGGAGGAGCAAATTTCATCCGATCCGGTTGAAATTGGTATGTGGTATTTATATATGGCATCTAACACCCATGCAAAAATTGGTCCAAATCGGTCCACAATTATATGTAGCCCCCATATAATCGGATCCACAGATTTTGCTTGCGGAGCCTTTTATAGAGCCAAATTTGTTTCACATCGATCCAATCACACAAAAATTTGTCCATATCTATTCATAATTGTATATGACCCCACATATTTCACTTCTGGCTCTCCAATTATCACGCAACAGTTCATATCGGTTCGTAATTATTTATAGACTCCCCTATACATACCGATCAATAACTGAATCGTATAAGTATTTAATCGGTCTTCTTTTTGTCTAATATATACCCCGTATGGACTAACTTACAATTTAGAAGACGATGTTAAGACGTTTTAAGATACCTTGCCATCGGTTAGTATTAACACAACCCAAGTACAGTGTACTCGCAGTAACGTCAACTAATTAAAACCAAGAGAGTTCACGTTAGCGAACTTCAGCGAATTTGAGAACAAACTTTATGGGGTCGTAGAGCAATATTTCGATGTGTTACAAACCACCCATCTTATGGTGGAGGGTACAATTACAAACAAATACTTGTTTGCGATAAAAATAAGTTAATTTGTTTAGCGTTAGATTAACTACGATCTTTTTTATGTGGTTTCACTTTTCTTTAGAGTGCGGACATAAATTTCATGAATTTAATTTTCACTTTATAATTTTAATTGTTCACTGATACTCTATATTACAAAAATCACGTCAATTTATATTTACCATCTTTCCATTCAGTAAAGATATTTTGGAAATTTTTAAAGAAGCACTGCTTAAAATTGGCATCCGATTGTTTGCAAACCTGCAAAACATCAGCTGTAATACATTAACACAACGCAAAATTATTATTATTTTTTGTTTCATTAAAATTAACACTATTTTATCACATACGTCTTTCTGTAAGATAATTTGCACAACTAGCGAATGATATAATCGATATAATAATTATATTTATAATTAGAAATAAATTAATTTCATTTTTCTTAGGAATTTGCATTTTCATATTCTTGCGATTTTAATTTCGTTTTTCTAAGTTGTGTTTTTTTGGACGTTCGATCTTAACTTCTCGACCTCTTTAACTATAACTGTTAGTTATCCTAACTCAGCATAGCAATTAATAAAGATTTTATAGGCAAGACTATTTCCGCGAGACTTAGAATGCAATTAAAAAGAACACATATGATCTCTCGAAACTAGTTCGACCTGATTTACGGTATCTTCTATGGTGTTGATAAGCAGGGTTCATGCATTTAGTTAAAAAAAATGGCAAACCCTGCAGCAAGTGACGATTGATTTGCCTTTTTAGATTCGCCAATACCTATGGTTTAAAGAAATAAAACAAAACGTAATACCAGTTTCAGTATTAATTAAAGCGTTTATTTAGTTTCGAATTTTAATAAGCTCTGGCGAATATTTACATTCGATATTTGATTTTGAATTTGTGAATAGAGAAATTGTGCGTAACGGAAAAAAAGAATACATAGTTTAGAGGTCATCGATGATCGTGTGCGTACATGAATTTGAGATAAAAATTTATCAAAATTTAACAACAGTGGAACTGGCAGGTTCCATATAAGAATGCTTGTACGGACAATGCAGAATATGGTAAACTGAAAAACAGGGAATGGAAACAACTTGAGGGGACCACCATGGAAATGGAGTTAAACAATAGAAGAACTTGGAGAATGAAATGGATCACCCTTAAACATGTTTCAAGAGCATAATGTTATGTTTGGATAGGGATCATGTAACATGTTTGTTGCAACCAGGGCTGTGGAGACGGAGCCGGAGTCGGAGTCTGAAGATTTTGCTGGAGTCGGAGCCGGAGTCGTAGAAATTTTGCTCGACTCCGACTCTGGCTAAACAAAATTTGAAAAATTTCTATATTTGTAACTAAAGAAATTGGATAGATTAGGGTTTTTAATCGAACAACGAAAAACGAAGTGCTGAATTTCAGGCTAATCAAAGTGTATTTATATGGATGAAATTTCACGGTGATATAAAAAGTAGGTTTTACTAGAATGTGAACTGAATTGATCAATTGCATTGTTCATTTTTAACATATTAAAATATCGATTTTTGGCCCTATATGTACTCTTGATAAAGATGCAATTTTAAGGCAATACAGCAGTAGAACCTAACGTTCTGAATTTTTGTCGAGTTCGAAGATGGGTCATAACGTACAATTTTGTAATATAGTACCTACATACTCGTATAAACCCATCTTCCGATTTGTTTTAAGAAATTTTTCCTACACGCAAAAAAATAATTCTTTCCTCCCAAACGAAATTTTAGACAAACAAAGTTCGTTTCTAATTTGCTTTTCGCTGTAAGGAAGTTTATTTGGAAGAAAAATATATACTGTTTGTGATAAACGTTTATTCTTTTCCAGGATGTAAAAACAATTTCATAAAGACTAACTCAAAAAAACAATCTTTTCTGGCTAATTGCATTTTCCTTCACATCTTTCTCACTTCCACGAGGTTTTTAGTTCTTAGCACCTTTTCTGTAATACAAACGATGTAGAAGAAATTATACGATTTAATAAATTTTTAAAATTTTACCTTTCGCCTGGACGGAGAATCGAACCGCGGACCAAGCAATTTGTAAGCCAGCACACTATCCACTGAGCTACGTAGCTGTTATTGTCATCATATAAGTTATATTAATATAGCATAGTTTGCGGCGCCCACGAGCCGATTAAACAAACTTTATTTAACAGAAACAAACATTTAGTTGGGCACCGTGGATCAGTGGTTGCTACGTCCGCCTTGCATGCCAAGGGTCGTGGGTTCGAGCCCTGCTTCGACCGAACTCCAAAAAGTTTGTTTTTTTGTTTTTTTGTTTTTTTTTTACATATATTCCAGATACGTTCGACACATTCCGAAAATATGTTCAACATTACATACTACTATATTAAATTTTTACTATGAACTGCAAAATATGTCTTATTAAAGACTTAAAGTCAGAAAAGGACAGTGCTTGATATTAACGAAATGGACTGTGTTGTTGGTTCAAAAATAATTTTTTCTATTGAAAAAATAAAAATTTTTTAAAAAACGAATTTTTTTGGTGATAAAAGTTTAAAATTTTCGAAGTAATTCAAAAAACTCTAACAAAAGAAAAACGTTTTCCAAACGTTTTTTTTTTCTTTGCGTGTAGTCTAAAATTTTCATTTGTCAGAAATTTTGAATTTTGAGAATTTTGAGATCCATTAATAAATACGGAAATTTCCCGTCGATATAATTACTAGGAAATATCGATGTTTCACCATTTTACTTCTATAGACACAATATTCGTAACTGTTCAGCTATTCCTGTCACCTGTTGTATGGTAGTGGTTATTTAAAATTCCGCCCGTCCTTATTATGACAGTTTATGTTTGTTTAAATTTTTTATCATCTAAACTTTCTATCTGATTAGACCGACATTTTGATTTCTGTGTATTTTTATTTTTTTTTTTATATTTATTTTTTATAAAATGCCTATATAGATTAATACCAGGATTTTACTTCTTACACTTCTGGAAGCCTAATATTTTTTTTTTTAATTTTTTGTTTTTATAAATCCATATTCTAAAGATTGTTGTTATCCATATTTTGATGTGGTCTGTATATAGTATGTGTGGTACTTTTAATTTATTGGCCTGACATTAAAGTATAGAGTTCTTTACATCCCTAAATACTGAGATTCGTCGTCGAGTCGTATCAAAATTTAAAATTAGAGTTCTTTTGGACATATAAACACATATGGCAAAATAGAATACTTAACATATATCGGTATATTTTTGGAATACTACACCTTAAAATTACAATTGGAATACGGTTAAAATGACATTTAAATACACCACCCGGAGTCGGAGCCGAGGCTAATAAGAAATGCTGGAGTCGGAGCCGGAGTCGAGCAAAATTGACTCGACACCACAGCCCTGGTTCCAACCACATTATTATCTCGGAAATTATGTATCTGATTTCAGCAAGTATGTTAATACTGGAGAGAAAAACATATTTTTCCGACAAACATATTCAATATGGAACGTCCCCAAAAATAACATAATGCTCTCGAAACTTCACACAAAACAAGTGAACTATTCTATGGGAAAAATGTGAACTATTTTATTTATACGTGCTAAAGCTGAACTAAATTGTATTGCATGAGATTTCCACAATGCGTTGATAAAATAGTGAGCATTTACAGATCATATACGAAATGAACTAAAAGTGAAAAAAAAATCATTGGCTCCACATCATTACCATATTAAACTCGCTGTAGTTAATTCTTAAAATTTTTGAGTAGGAATGGAAAATCTTATTTTGCTATCATTGAACTTATATGTACCGCCATTGGGCTGGGGGAAAATTTCGTAATTTAATTTTAAAAATTAACTAAAACAAAATTACACTGGAAAAAATATTGGCCTAATGGTACAAATTATGCAACCTAAATTTTAGGACACGCAATTTACAAAATTTTTTAATATAAAGAAAAAAATAAAATTAGATCAAATTCTTTAAAATACAGAAATTTTAATTAACCCATTAACGCCCAAAATGAAACTGCCGGACAAAAACTGATTTTTTAGATTTTTATGAATTGAGTAATTCAGTAATAAAAATATTTAAATAAAACAAGTAAGGAAAGTCTAAAGTCGAGCGTGGCCGACTATATTATACCCTGCACCACTATGTAGACCAAAAATTTGTGTTACCATTTCAAATCCTTCAAATTTGTTGGGAGTTATTATGAAGGCTTTTATTAGAAATATTTATATAATTTATGTATATACAATATGGAGACAATTTTTTGTACTTCTACACTGTTAGACAAAAATGTTTTTCATATGTTCCGATATAACCAAAATGTGTTTCGGGCACAATTTTTAAACACAATATATTTAAGTGCAAACATGTAATGTTCCTAAACTAACACTAAATGTTTGGGACACATATGTTAATATGTTAGAATATATTATGTTTGAGGCATGAATGTTTCGTAAAAATAATATGTGTGAATGTAAACATATATAAATTTACAAATTTCGAGTAAACATATATATGTTTTTATATATTATTCAGAGAGCGACAGAGAGAGAGAGTATAGAGAAAGAAATAGAGATGGAAATCGGGAGGGTTGACGAAAGATATCAACATAACACAGCGAGAGAATCAAAAGAGAGCAATTTCTGTGCAACTGCTTGTATGTTGTTTCGGAAAACTGTTTTATAATAAGGCCAAAAATTTGATATGCTTAAGTCTAAATATTATTTAATTTGAATACTCATGTAAAGAGAATAGACATTCGGAAGCAGGCATTAAGTTCGAGTTTTGCTGCTAAAACAATCGAAAAAGTTTATTTTCTTGAAAATGAATTATTAATGAAAAGTAAAAGGCAAAACATTTCATTTTAGAACGATAATGCCAACTTAATACCGCCCTTAAGGGCAAAAATGAAATTAAGTACAAAAAACGATAAGTTTTAAATGCATTTCAAATGGTGTTAAATGCTAGTAAAAAGCTGTTCACGCCTAACTAAATTTATGTGTATATTATAAAATTATTTATGAATGTTTATACTCGATTCCACGTTCTTCTTTTGTTAGAGTTTTTAAATTCCTTCCAAAATTTCAAGCTTTTATACCAAAAACAGTTTTTGTTACAAAATTGTTATTTTTGCAATAAAAAAATAATATTTTATCCAAAAGCTCAGTCCATTTCGTTTATATCAAGCACTGTTCTTTTCTGACTGTAAATCTTTAATAACACACATTTCGAAGTTTCATTGTAAAAATTTAATTTAATAATATAAAAATATAAATACAAAAATTAAAAAAATTGGTGTTCGATCGGAGTAGGGATTGCACCCAGGACCCTTTGCATGCAAGGCGGACATGCTAACCACTGCTCCACGTGGCCAACAAATATATGTTTCTGTTGAATAATGTTTTGTTTGCATCGGCTCGTGGGCGCTGCAAACTATGCTAATAAATGTAACTTATAACGATAATTGTCTATTGGTAACTATAACAGCTACGTAGCCCAGTGGTAGTGTGTTGGCTTATAAATTGCATGGTTCCCGGTTCGATTCTCAGTCCAGGCCAAAGGTAAAATTTAAAAAAATTATAAAATTATAAATTAAAAATTGAATAATTTCTTCAACATTATTTGTATTACAGAAAAAGGTGCCAAGAACTAAAAAATTTCGTGGAAGTGAAAATTATGTGAGGGAATGAGCACAATCTTCTTTGTATATTCTTCCAAGCATATAATATTTTTGGGCTCAAAATGCTTCCAAACATATAATATGTTCACATAAAACAAACATATTAATGTTTCGGCAGTATCCAATAATATATGTGCTTCCTGCAAAATATGTTTGGAACATATGTTAGAGAAGCGATTTTTTCTGAGGGTGTATAAAATCTGTAGAATTAAAATTTCAATTGGCTAACACCTTGGGATGAAACACAATGTTAGTTACAAAATATGGGAAATATAAAGCTAGAGCAATTTTAATGCAATTGTACGAAATAATATTTACGATTTATCGAGCGACAAATACGTATTCGAGATAAAGGAAAATTTAAGTAATATTTAAAATTTTTGCTACAGTGGCGCTTTTACAAGGATATTGGTTAAATCTCGGCATTGTATGTGGTCAATTGTGGGTTGTGATATATTATCATATTAGATCAAAAAGAATATTAAATATATAAGCAAATCAGGGTAGAATTTGGCTTTAGAGGGCATATAAGTGCAAATCGGACCAAAGGTATATATGGCAGCTATATCTAAATCTGAACCGATTTCAACCAAATTTGGCACAGTTGACCATATTATAAAACGTACACTTTGTAAAAATTTTGAATCAAATCAGTGCAAAATTCTGGTTTTTGAAGCCATATAAGTGCAAATCGGACGAAAGATATATATGGGAGCTAGATCTAAATCTGAACCGATTTTAATACATATATATCTCTCGATATATATGTAGTAGAAGTCTAGGAAAATTAGAGTAATTTTTCAACTTTTCGACTAAGCAGTGGCGATTTTACAAGGAAAATGTTGGTATTTTGACCATTTTTGTCGAAATCAGAAAAACATATATATGGGAGCTATATCTAAATCTGAACCGATTTCAATCAAATTTGGCACGAATAGCTACAATGCTAATTCTACTCGCTGTGCAAAATTTCAACTAAATCGGAGTTAAAAATTGGCCTCTGTGGTCATATGAGTGTAAATCGGGCGAAAGCTATATATGGGAGATATATCTAAATCTGAACCGATTTCATCCAAATTTGGCACGCATAGCTACAATGCTAATTCTACTCGCTGTGCAAAATTTCAACTAAATCGGAGCAAAAACTTGGCCTCTGTGGTCAAATGAGTGTACATCGGGCGAAAGCTATATATGGGAGCTATATCTAAATCTGAACCGATTTCAATAAAATTTGGCGCACTTGACTACACTACTAATTGTACTCCTAGTGCAAAATTTCAACCAAACTGGGGTAAAACTCTGGCTTCTGGGACCGTCTTAGTCCATATCGGGCGAAAGATATATATGGGAGCTATATCTAAATCTGAACCGATTTGGATAATATTTTGCAAGTTTTTCGAGACTCATAAAATATTTGGATGTACGGAATTTGAAGAAGATTGGTTGATAAACACGCCAATTATAACCAGATCGGGGATAAATATATATGACAGCTATATCTAAATCTGAACCGATTTTTTCCAAAATCAATAGCGATCGTCTTTGTTCCCCAAAACGACCCTGTGCCAAATTTGAGGACGATCGGACTTAAACTGCGACCTGTACTTTGCGCACAAAAATACATGAACAGACAGACAGACGGACGGACAGACAGACAGACAGACGGACATTGCTAAATCGACTCAGAATTTAATTCTAAGACGATCGGTATACTAAACGATGGGTCTCAGACTTTTCCTTCTTGGCGTTACATACAAATGCACAAACTTATTATACCCTGTACCACAGTAATGGTGCACTGTTAGAAAAATATGTTTTTCATATGCTCCGATATAAACAAAATGTGTTTCGGGCACGATTTTAAACCACAATATATTTAAGTGCGAACATGTAATGTTCCTAAACTAACACTAAATGTTTGGGACATCTATGTTAATATGTTAGAATATATTATGTTTGGGGCATGAATGTTTCATAAAAATCATATGTGTGAATACAAACATATATAAATTTACAAATTTCGACTAAACATACATATGTTGTGATATTTTATTCAAAGCGACAGAGAGAGTATAGAGAGAAATAGAGATGGAAACCGGGAGAGTTGACGAAAGATATCAATATAACACAGCAAAAGAGTCAAAAGAGAACAATTTCTGTGAAACCGCTTGTATGTTGTTTCGGAAAACTGTTTTATGATAAGGCCAAAAAGTTGATATGTTTAAGTCTAAATATCATTTAATTTGAATAAAGAGAATATACATTCTGAACCAAGAGAATAGACATTTGAAAAACAAACAGCTTATGTTTTCGCCTTGAGAGCAGCATTTTATGTATGTGTGGACATGTGTTTTGTTTATCATTTTGGCATTATGGGCACAAATTTTTTCTTGCTTCGTTAAAAGAAATCAGGGGTCTTCATAAAAATAACGAAAGGGCACTATACTCTTTTTAGAGTTGGGACAGTAAAATGAAATAAGGAGGAAATGGTGAAAAATTACACAGTAAAATGTAAAAAAACAAACTTTAGTTCCTCTTTATTAAAAAGTAGTCCACGAGGAGTTGACGGACACCATCAAATATAAAAGCGGGCATTAAGTTCGAGTTTTACAGCTAAAACAATTTAAAAAGTTTTTTTCTTCAAAATGAATTATTAAAGAAAAATAAAAGGAATTTTAGAGCGATGGTGTTAAATGCTAGTAAAAAACTGTTCACTCCTAAATAAATTTATGTTTATATTATAAAATTATGTATGTATGTTTATACTCGACTCCACGTTCTTCTTTTGTTAGTTTTTGAATTGCTTCCAAATTTTAAAGTTTTGTACAAAAACAGTTTTTTATTACAAGATTGTTATTTTTGCAATAAAAAATAATATTTTATCCAAAAATCAGTCAATTTCGTTTATATCAAGCACTGTTACTGACTATAAATCTTTAATAACACACATTTCGAAGTTTCATTTAAAAAAAAATTAATATAGTATATATAAATGTGTAAATTAAAAAAAAAAAAAACAAAAAAAATGTTCGGTCGGAGCGGGGATTGAACCCACGACCCTTTGCATGCAAGGCAGACATGCTAACCACTGCTCCACGTGGCAAACAAATGTATGTTTCTGTTAAATAATGTTATGTTTGCATGGGCTCGTGGGCGCTGCAAACTATGCTATATAAATGTAACTTAAAACGATAATTATCTACTGGTGACTATAACAGCTACGTAGCCCAGTGGATAGTGTGTTGGCTTACAAACTGTATGGTCCTCGGTTCGATTCTCCGTGCAGGCGAAAGGTAAAATTTAAAAAATTTATAAAAGTGAATAATTTCTTCAACATTATTTGTATTACAGAGAAAGGTTCCAATAACTAAAAAATTTCGTGGAAGTGAAAATTACGAGTATGTTAGGAAATGAGCACAATCGTGTTTGGGAAAAATTCTTCCAAGCATATAATATTTTTGGCTCAAAATGCTTCCAAACATATAATATGTTCACATAAAACAAACATATTAATGTTTCGGCAGTATGCAATAATATATGTGCTTCCTGCAAAATATGTTTGGAACATATGTTAAAGAAGTGATTTTTTTTGAGGGTGTGAAGGGTATAAAAAGTCATCATAAAATCTTCACCGAATTGTTGTAGAAATTACATTGTTTTTATGAAAACGGTGTTCAATTTCATATTTTCTGTTTTTAGCTGAAAAACACTGTCATCAATTCAATGAAGAAACTTACATAAATTTTTGGTCATAAGTTTGATGAAAATTTTTCATTAATTCGTTTTGTTTGTTATTGTTGGCTTCTCTTCAATCGTTATTGTTGTTTTTTTTTTATCTCAGCTTAAAGCCATGCATTGACTAAACTACAAGTGTAGCTTAACCAACAGAGGAAAAGTATGCTTGTCAAATTTATTTGGGCAAAGCCCTATAGACTGCAAGATGGTTGGATGTACAGCTGTCTCGGAATTACCACATTCCTCATCAGCATCCTCTACTTGCAGCAAAACTATCAACCAATTATCAGAATAAATTCGGGTAATTCACTCAACCCAACGTGAACTACACTTGAACCTCCCGAAAAAGGGTTTGATAGTCGGCTACTGCCTAAACAAATTTGCCAGCATATCTCTTTTCCTTTGCCAAACTCAAATCATCGATTTGTATGTATTTGGCTGGGTTTGTTTTTGAGCGTGCTTCCTCTATCTTCATTCGTTTTGTTTGTTATTGTTGGCTTCTCTTCAATCGTTATTGTTGTTTGTTTTTTTTTTTATCTCAGCTTAAAGCCATGCATTGACTAAACTACAAGTGTAGCTTAACCAACAGAGGAAAAGTATGCTTGTCAAATTTATTTGGGCAAAGCCCTATAGACTGCAAGATGGTTGGATGTACAGCTGTCTCGGAATTACAACATTCCTCACCAGCATCCTCTACTTGCAGCAAAACTATCAACCAATTATCAGAATAAATTCGGGTAATTCACTCAACCCAACGTGAACTACACTTGAACCTCCCGAAAAATGAAATCAGTAATCAAATTGAAGAACATTTTCATTATCTGTTTTTAATTTTTGTTTGAAAAACTCTAACAACAACACTATTTCACATATTTTAATTATTATAAACTTTTTGAAGTGATGATTTAATTAACATTTGAAAAATTGGAAAAAACTACAAAAATCTTCAAATGATATATACTTGGTGCGCCGTAGTTTTTTTGTGTTCTTATTGTTAAAACACACACACAAGCAATGCCTTTGAGAAATTCCGTTATGTCTGCTGCGCGTAAAATTTGTGAAAGAATCAAAAAAAAATCATTTGTGAAGTGACTTTTATTGGGATCGCACGATGATAAAATTGATTTTAATACTTTTATCAATTGGAGATATTTTAAGTGTTTAGTAATATAGAAAAATATTTGTGGCGTTTATATATTTTCCAAAATAGTGATACATTGAGGTGTACGATATGTAATGACCTACTAATTCCATGTGAGCTTAACGATTTGGAAAAAATATAGTAAACAAGAAGAATATACCACAAGAGGTAAGCATCGAGAGGCATTTTGAAGAGACTTCTAATCCTGGAAAATTAAGGGAAGTATCCGTAATAGAAAAGCTTTTCCGAATGAGAAACTGAATTCCTATTCGACCGACAGAATTGGGAAGCTATATGTTAAATACAACAATATGAAACGGAATCAAATTTACCAAAAATATAGAAGATTGTGCAAGGGACCTAATTCTGCGGTAATATCGATAAGATATTTGAAAATCACTATTTTAATTTATACATAAGTAATAAATTTAAATAAAATAAATAAATACGATAACGTGCACCAAGAACAATTTTTGGAAATGTCGCAGTCATGCGAATTACTGAATATATCAAATATTTGAGGTATACGATAACCATAATGATATATTTAAGACTTGGCCACAGTATGAAGAATATAGTTTAATATTTTTGTTATTTCGTTTAGATTAACATGGACTTCGGAGTACTGCATAAATACTACACAGTAATATTCGAATGGGAAGCCAAATTGATTTAGTATATTGACATAATTTAAGTGAGAACTATATTAAAGATGCTGACATTAGATAGGTTTGCGATAAACTTAAGGTGTGAAACGCAGGTTAGTTCCGAAAAAAATGTACTTAGTACAATTATGCATATCATTAAAAAAATAAAATTTAAATCTACCTTTATAGCCTCAAACATGTCTTTATTTATTATGCGTTTGACTTTATGTATACACGGCTACTTATATCAACACCAAAATACGTTCGAAAAGATATAGATGGAAAATACGTATGGAGAAGAGACTCCCAAGAATCGTCAAGACTTCCAAGAACTACTACTGACTTATGTTCCAATAAGGCTAATAAAAAGATATCTCATTTATAAGTATATTTATATTATATTTAAACACTGGAAACGCCTTACGTACGTATACTTTTTCCATTCACTATTTTAAGCTAATATTGAAATATATGAAATGTATTATAAAATAATATTTCCTAAGTGCCTTAAAATATTTGTAATTATATTGGATATTGTAAAATTTAGAACCGCATTTCTAAAGGCGGAAACCAAAGTTCAGTTCGATGTTAGATATTCATTGGTTAAATGTAAAATATACAATAGTTTGATGCAATTTAGTAGTTGAAGCAATGTAATTTTAATGAATAAATTACGTACTTTTGATTAGTACCTTTCATTGGAATGATGCAGAATATTCATTATATGGAGACTACGGACATCAAATTGAATATCTTTTTTCATCGAAAGGAAGAAAAAAAAATACATCAATTAAATGACACTTTTTTATCAAGATGATGAAGTTATTAAATTAAATTGATGAATATATTTGATGAAAAATTGATGTAAAATTCTTCATTACGATGATGAAACGCATTGTAAGCTGAAAATCGAAGAAACATTTAATCAAATTGATACTCAAGATCATCATATTGATGAAGTTTTTCCCTTCAGTGTGGATAAGATGCAGTATAAAGGTGCCATACATTTATTTACAATTACAAAAACAAGTATATACGGCCGTAAGTTCGGCCAGGCCGAAGCTTATGTACCCTCCATCATGGATTGCGTAGAAACTTCTTCTAAACACTGACATCCAGAATCGAATTACTTAAGTTGCGGTAACGCTTGCCGATGGCAAGGTATCTTAAAACCTCCTAACACCATCTTCTAAATTGTATGTAAGTCCATACATGGTATATATTAAATCAAAAAAGATCGATCCAATAATAATTCCAATCCAATAATAATTCAGTTTGACAAAGTAGACATAAAATTTTGACAAAATTTTCTACAGAAATAAAATTTTAACAAAATTTTCTATACAAATAAAATTTTCTATACAAATAAAAATTTTGACAAAATTTTCTATAGAAATAAACTTTTGACAAAATTTTCTATAGAAATAATATCTTGGTAGATTATTTTTGGCTCGAGTGGCAACCATGATTATGAACCGAATAAAATTTGAACAAAATTTTCTATAGAAATAAAATTTTGACAAAATTTTTTATAGAAATAAAATTTTGACAATGATGAAAATTTTATTATGAAGCGAATAAAATTTTAACAAAATTTTCTCTAGAAATAAAATTTTGACAAAATTTTCTATAGAAATAAAATTTTGGTAGATTATTTCTGGCTCTAGTGGCAACCATGATTATGAACCGATATGGACCAATTTTTGTGTGATTGGACCAATTTTGGTATAGTTGTTAGCGACCATGCCTAATTTGAACCGGATCGGATGAATTTTGCTCCTCCAAGAGACTCCGGAGGTCAACTCTGGAGAATGTTTTATATGGGGGCTATATATAATTATGGACCGATATGGACCAATTCTGGCACGGTTGTTAAAGATCATATCCTAACACCATGTTCCAAATTACAACCGGATTGGATGAAATTTGCTTCTCTTGGAGACTTCGCAAGCCAAATCTGGGGATCGGTTTATATGGGGGCTATATATAATTATGAACCGATGTGGATCAATTTTTGCATGGTTGTTAGAGACTATATACCAATATCATGTAACAAATTTTAGGCGGATCGGATGAAATTTGCTTCTCTTTGAGGCTCCGCAACCCAAATCTGGGGATCGGTTTATATGGGCGCTATATATAATTATGGGCCGATGTGGACCAATTTTTGCACGGTTGTTAGAGACCATATACCAATACGATGTACCAAATTTCAGTCGGATCGGATCCAATTTGCTTCTCTTTGAGGCTTCGCAAGCCAAATCTGAAGATCGGTTTATATGGGGTCTATATATAATTATGGACCGATGTGGACCAATATTTGCATGGTTGTTAGAGACCATATACCAACATCATGTACCAAATTTCAGCCGGATCGGATGAAATTTGCTTTTCTTTTAGGCTCCGCAAGCCAAATTTGGGGATCGGTTTATATAGGGGCTATATATAATTATGGACCGATATGGACCAATTTTTGCATGGTTGTTAGAGACCATATACGAACACCACGTACCAAATTTCAGCCGGATCGGATGAAATATGCTTCTGTTAGAGGCTCCACAAGCCAAATCTGAGGGTCCCTTTATATGGGGGCTATACGTAAAAGTGGACCGATATGGCCCATTTGCAATACCATCCGACCTACATCGATAACAACTACTTGCGCCAAGTTTCAAGTCGATAGCTTATTTCATTCGGAAGTTAGCGTGATTTCAACAGACGGACGGACGGACATGCTTAGATCGACTCCGAATTTCACCACGACCCAGAATATATATACTTTATGGGGTCTTAGAGCAATATTTCGATGTGTTACAAACGGAATGACAAAGTTAATATACCCCCATCCTATGATGGAGGGTATAATAACGGGTAGATCATAGTTGTTTGATTTTAAACAGGTGCCTCATATGGTGAGGACATCTGTTTGTTATACCCTGCGCCACACTGTGAAACAGTGTTTGCAACACCCAGAAGGAGACGAGATAGACACATGGTGTCTTTGGCAAATATGCTCAGGGTGGGCTCCTGAGTCGATATAGCCATGTCCGTCTATCCGTGAACACATTTTTGTAATCAAAGTCTAGGTCGCAGTTTTAGTCCAATCGACTTCAAATTTGGCACAAGTATGTGTTTTGGCTCAGAATAGAACCCTATTGATTTTGGAAGAAATCGGTTCAGATTTAGATATAGCTCCCATATATATATTTCGCCCGATATGGACTTATATGGCCCAGAAGCCAGAGTTTTACCCCAATGTGCTTAAAATTTTGCACAAGAAGAACAATTAGTACTATAGTCAAGTGTGCCAAATTTTATTGAAATCGGTTCAGATTTAGATATAGCTCCCATATATATCTTTCGCTCGATATGGACTAATACGGTCCCAGAAGCCAGAGTTTTACACCAATTTGGTTGAAATGTTGCACTAGGAGTACAATTAGGAGTGTCGTCAAGTGTGCCAAATTTTATTGAAATCGGTTCAGATTTAGATATAGCTCCCATATATATCGTTCGCCCGATTTACACTCATATGACCACAGTGGCCAATCTTTTACTCCGATTTAATTGAAATTTTGCACAGGGAGTAGAATTAGCATTGTAGCATATGAGTGCCAAGTTTGGTTGAAATCGGTTCAGATTTAGATATAGCTCCCATATATATGTTTTCTGATTTCAACAAAAATGGTCAAAATACCAACATTTTCCTTCTAAAATCGCCACTGCTTAGTCGAAAAGTTGTAAACATGACTCTAATTTTCCTAAACTTCTAATACATATATATCGAGCGATAAATCATAAATAAACTTTTGCGAAGTTTCCGTAAAATTGCTTCAGATTTAAATGTCTCCCATATTTGTTTACTAACATTGTGTTCCACCCTAGTGCATTAGCCGACTTATAGATTTTGTAGAAGTCTATCAAATTCTGTCCATATCGAGTGATATTTAAATATGTATGTATTTGGGACAAACCTTTATATATAGCCCCCAACACATTTGACGGATGTGATATGGTATCGAAAATTTAGATCTACAAAGTGGTGCAGGGTTTAATATAGTCGGCCCCGCCCGACTTTAGACTTTCCTTACTTGTTTTCATTACATTTAGGACATGGATCTGTGAAATTTGCACTCCTCCCATAAGTGTTTGAAGAAAGGCAATATTTCCTTAAAGTAAAGAAAATAACATTTTGTCCTTGAAACATTTTTCCTTCTCTATATCCATACGGACGTTTTTCTCTCTCTCTCTCTATCTCAAACTAATGGATATATGGAGCTCAATTCCCGTAGATTTGGGGAAAACCCTAATCCACTTAATACCAGAGAGCATTCAGGCTGTAAAAAACACTAAAGGCTGCCATACAAAATATTAAAAAATGTTAATATTTAGTATTTAAACCAATAATTTGTATTTATTTTCACGTTTTTTTTTGGCTAAGCGAAATTAACTTTTTTGGTTTTTGTTCCCTATTTCCCTAAAAAGAAATACATCTGAATTAATCTTATTCTTATTTCGCAGCTCGGACCTTAAACTTTAATTTAAGGCATAATACGTATATATTTACTTCATATTTTTCATATCGTGTCAAAATGTATTTCAAATTGATTGGTTCACAACGTTTTTTTTTTGCTGACTGTGCAGTAATTCATTAATTTATATACAGTGAGAGTTTGTTGCGGCCAATAATTTCAGGTATGATAGAATCTGCTCCGCCCGAATTTCTACCTTACTCACTAGTTTGATATATGTTAAGTTTGTCATTCCGTTTGTAACACGTCGAAATATCAATGTCCGACTATATAAAGTATATATATTCTTGATCAGGGAGAAATACTAAGGCGATATAACGATGTCCGTCTGTCTGTTGTAATCACGCTACAGCCTTCAATAATAAAGCTATCTTGTTTAATTTTACACAATCTCGTTTTTTTTGTCTCCAAGCAGTTCGAAGATGGGCTATATCGGTATAGCCCTCATATAAACTGACCCCCGATTTGGGGTCTTGGGCTTCTAGAGACGGTATTTTCTATCCAATTTACCTGAAATTGGAAATCTAAAGGTATTTTAGGACCATAAATAAGTGTGCAGAAAATGGTGACTATCGGTCCATGTTTTGGTATAGCCCCCATATAGACCGATCTTCCAATTTTATTTCTTGGGCTTCTAGAAACCGTATTTTCAATCCGATTATCCTGAAATTTTAAATCTATAGTTATTTTAGGACCACAAATATGTGTGTTGAAAATGAGCTGTATCGGTCCATGATTTGCTATAGCCCCCATATAGCCCGATCTCCTGATTTTACTTTTTGAGCTTCTTCAATTTGCTTATTCAATTTGCTTGAAATTTGAAATCTAGAGATTTTTGAGGACCATAAATAGGTGTATATTTTTGGCATATAGACTGATTTCCTGATTTAACTCCTTGGGCTTATATGAACCGTAGTTTTTATCCGATTTGCCTGAAATTGTAACGAATTTAGTTTTTAACGCTCTATTTGGTATGGCCTCCATATAGACCGATAGAAGGCGCACTGATCATTAAAGTTGCTCGAAACTAAGAGTAAAATTTCCAAATCTATAGATTTTACATTTCAAATAAATAACCGCTATATACTCGTATTATGAAGTAACACGCTATGACGAAGAGTTTTCAAAGGTAACTGGTATATTTGATTCATGGTGGTGGGTATTTAAGATTCGGCCTGGCCGAACTTACTGCTGTGTATACTGTTCTGAATATATTTTAATAAATTTAACATTCTGCTATAAATTTTGTTTTTGGTTGGCAACACTGAACATAATCCCTCATCAGAAAAGTGGTAGCAATAAACAATAGGCAAAAGTTCAAGTTGCAAAAGAGTAAAGATTTATTGAAGGCGCTTCTTATACTACACTGAAAAAAAAGCATGCCCGGTTCCAAAGATTTTGTCTTTACTTTAACAATTTTAGTATCGATTCCGAGCCAAAGAAGCGGAGAATACAAGTAAGCATACTTTTAAGACACAATTCTCTTTTAAATTTGGGTTTTGTGTACTTGCTTCTAGGAAGCAAATTTTAATTTTTCGTTTTTTCAGCTTTTTTTCTTCATATGCCATGAAAGTCCTTTAAAAACGGGTTAAAGACAACTTTATTTTCCAAATTCAGACTCGACTTCCGGTAGAATTTATGCTATGTTTCAAGTAAAAAACGTCTTTAAAATAAAGTGTTAAAAACATGTCTTATTTTTTAACGATTTTTTGCTTTGTAGTCAAGATGCAAAAAGACAACAAATTTAAAGACAATTTCATTAATTTTAAAGAATTTTTCTGAATTATTAAAATCAAGTTGACCTTACAACAAAAACCCATTTTTAAGTCAAATCACTTACTCATAAGGACAATACGACTTTATTGAAAAGTTTATCGACTCTTGGACAAGCATTCGTATTTTAAAGACAGGAACTCTTTGACATCACGACAATATTTTTTCAGTGTACGTTCGCACTAGACACGAAATCCTCGTAAAGGAGGAGGAGATTTCGTGTCTGGTGGGAACGTAGTATTACCTGACGATGTGCAAGTGATTTTAGATTTACCTAACCAATATGATTTAATACATTGAGTTCGTTCGTGAAAACGATAATTATTTTAATTCATTTGACCAAAAGCTTATGTTGTGGAATGTAGAAAGATTTAGAGATGAGGCTTTGGCAACATTTATAGTTAATTTATAATTCATTCTAAGTAATTAAATGATTAATTTCTAAACAGGAGAGTTCAGTAAATAAATGAAATTTAAATATTTCAAAGATTTAACCGTTGCTGAAGTTGTTAAACTCGTTTCATCAATTCCCATATACTCATTAGCGTAGCTAGACAATTTTCCTATAGGGGGGGGGGGGGCTATAGCTCCCTCGCTATAAATTTATAGATTGAACTTATATTATATATATTAATATTTTATTTCATAAAAATTAATAAAAAATAGACTTGAAAATAACTCGACAATTAATTTATAATAAAACAACTAAAAGTAGTTCTACACTTTTCTCAGCAAGAAAATTGGGAGTTGTTCTAAAGGCGCAACTTTAAAAGCACTTCCAAAAATGTCAAAGAAGTTAATTATTTTAACTATACAGGATGTTTTTTTACTTCATTTTTCATATTTTAATGTGTAAATATTTTTTTTTCAAATAGTTTAAAAAAGAGTAAGAATAAATAAAATGATACGCATTATTCAAATTTTGCCACAAAAATGATAAATCCATTATAGAAAAATCAAGAATTTTTGAAAATATTGGTGGGAAAACGTTTCAAACAAGCGTTAGGATGTATTAAAAAATCATACAAAGAATATAAAAATCAAAATTTTTTAATTCACATCGAAAACACTGAATTCGGATCATACCTTAGAAGGTGATGCAAATTCATTGCAACGGCTGTTGAAACGGTAGACATTCGTCCTATGGCAAGTTCATATTACATTCATCGTTTCTCCGCCAATTTTGCACCACTTCTGGACCCAAAAAGAACATTTTCACTTCTTTTTTGACGATGCTTTTTTGCAGCATTATTAAGATATTAATTTATGAAAGAATAGTTTTAATATCAATTACTATTTTTTTATACCCACCACCATAGAATGGTGAAGAGGCACAATATGTTTATATTCTTGATCAGGGAGAAATTCTAAGACTATATAACGATGTCCGTCTGTCGGTCTGGATGTCTGTTGTAATCACGCTACAGCCTTCAATAAAAAAACTATCTTCCTTAATTTTTGCACAAACGCGTTTTTTGTCTCCAAGCAGGCCTAGTTCGAAGATGGGCTATATCGGTCCATGTTTTCGTATAGCCCCCCCCCATATAAACCGCCCCCATTTCCTGAAATTGGAAATCTAGAGGTATTTTAGGACCGTAAATAAGTGTGCCGAAAATGAGGTGTATCGATCCATGTTTTGGTATAGCCCCCATATAAACCGATCTGAAGATATGGGGTCTTGGGCTTCTAGAAACCTTATTTTCTATTCGATTTACTTGAAATTCGAAATCTAAAGGTGTGTTAGGACCACAAACAGGTGTGCCGAATATGGTGTGTATTGATCTATGGTTTTCTGTAGCCCCCATATAGCCCGATCTCCCGATTTTACTTCTTGAGATTTTTCTCGGGGGGGGGGGGGGGGGGGGTCCAAGCCCCCTCCCCAGAGGTCTTCCTACGCTTATGCATATACTCGATTCTCTGCTTCGTCATTTCCTAGCTATACCTAACAACATATTATTTATTACGATTTTTTTAATTTATGCCATTGTTAAGCTGACGAAATCTTATGGAATCGTATGGTATACTACAGCTTCAAAAAAACTCGCATTACTCGTACATATGTCCCTATATACATATTTTTGCAGGAAGCACATATATTTTTGCATACTGCCGAAACATTATGAATTTTATATGTGAATATATAAAATGTTTGTGTTTTGCAACGTATTCTCCGAAATAGGGATGTCATTCCGGATATGCCGAAATCAGAGGCATTTTCGGAACGAAATTAATCCTGAGTCACAGAATGTTTTATTTTAAATCCCGGCATTTTTGGAATCGCAAAAATAATCCCAAGCACAATTCAATGTTAAAAAGGAAAATAAATAATTACATCAAAATTTCAAAATAAAGGATCAGGACCGCTTTTGAATAATGAGTTCGTGTGAAATGGAATTCGTGCCATATAAAAAATGCAACGATGAATGTTCTATATGGTATTACTTCTGGCTGGAAGGGCTCAAGAGGGGCTCAGACAAAGTGCACGATATGTAAATAAATGTAGAAAATCAGAACCACCTGAGTCGATCTATCTCTTGGGGTTTGTCCGTCTGTCCCTGCACTGAAAAAAAAACATGCCCGGTTCCAAAGATTTTGTCTTTACTTTAACAATTTTAGTATTGATTCCGAGCCAAAGAAGTGGAGAATACAAGTAAGGTTACTTTTAAGACACAATTCTCTTTTAAATTTGGGTTTTGTGTACTTGCTTCTAGGAAGCAAATTTTAATTTTCCGTTTTTTCAGTTTTTTTTTCACATGCCATCAAAGTCCATTAAAACGGGTTAACGACAATTTATTTTCCAAATTCAAACTCGACTTCCGTTAGAATTTATGCTATGTAAGTAAAAAACATCTTTAAAATAAAGTGTTAAAAACATGTCCTACTTTTAGTCAAGATGTAACTCTCACATAAATATATTTCCCGATTTTCACAAATTTTGATTTATTGATTTATCATTACAAATTTGATTTATTATTATTTTTTGGTGCTGTAGATTGTAATTACTCAAAATATTTAAAAAGCTCCAGAAAATCCTTTGGGATCCCCAAAAAATCCTGGGGTGCAATGCTTCGAATTCGAATGACATATATACTCCCAAACAAGATTGTTCATACTAGAATTACAAATTGTTTGGTGCAGGTGGAATATAAACGATACTAAAAAATATTTTTTTTTTCCTGGAGGTGCAAATTTGAAACGTGGTGCTAGTTCATGGTCTCTAACAACCATGCCAAAATTGGTCCATATCGATCCATAATTATATATAGCCCGCATATAAACTGATACGCAAATTTGGCTAGCGGAGCCTCTTGGAGGAGGAAATTTCATATGATCCGGTTGAAATTTGGTATGTGCACAGGAAACAATATCACCAAAATATTTCCAATTAAAAAGTTGATTGAAGTAGAAATTTTTTTCAATTAATAAATTAATTGATACAAGTAACTTGTTAATCCACAAGGAAAAATTAAGTTAGTCAATGATTGAAAGTTTTAAATAAAAAATTAATTGATATAATTAACTTTTTTATCAAACTAAGTCAATTAAAAAAGTGATGGAAAATTTTTTAATATTTAACTAAAAATTTACTTCAAACAATAAATTGTTTAATCAAACTAGAAATACTAAGTCAGTAAAGAAAGTAATTAAAAATAGTTACTTTTTTAATGAAAAAAGTTATTGAGTTTTGCAATCAAAATCAATGAAATTTTTAATTGAACTAATTAAAATATTAATCGAAATTTGCAAATGAAATCAATTAATTTTTTAATCAAGTATTTTTTTAATGTCCAATTAAAACTGTGATTGATACTATCATTTTCGTGATTGAAGACATTTCAATTAAAAAACAAGTATATACGGCCGTAAGTTCGGCCAGGCCGAAGCATATGTACCCTCCATCATGGATTACGTAGAAATTTCTTCTAAACACTGCCATCCACAATCGAATTACTTAAGTTGCGGTAACGCTTGCCGATGGCAAGGTATCTTAAAACCTCCTAACACCATCTTCTAAGTTGTATGTAAGTCCATACGTGGTATATATTAAATCAAAAAAGATCGATCCAATACGTATATAATTCAGTTTGACAAAGTAGACATAAATTTCGACAAAATTTTCTACAGAAATAAAATTTTAACAAAATTTTCTATAGAAATAAAATTTTCACAAAATTTTCTATAGAAATAAAAATTTTGACAAAATTTTCTATAGAAAGAAAATTTTGACAAAAATTTCTACAGAAATAAAATTTTAACAAAATTTTCTATAGAAATAAACTTTTGACAAAATTTTCTATAGAAATAAAATCTTGGTAGATTATTTTTGGCTCGAGTGGCAACCATGATTATGAACCGAATAAAATTTGAACCAAATTTTCTATAGAAATAAAATTTTGACAAAATTTTCTATAGAAATAAAATTTTGGTAGATTATTTTTGGCTCTAGTGGCAACCATGATTATGAACCGATATGGACCAATTTTTGTGTGATTGGACCAATTTTGGTATGGTTCTTAGCGACCATATACTAACGCCACCTTCCTAATTTGTACCGGATCGGATGAATTTTGCTCCTCCAAGAGGCTCCGGAGGTCAAATCTGGAGAACGTTTTATATGGGGGCTATATATAATTATGGACCGATATGGACCAATTCTGGCACGGTTGTTATAGATAATATACTAACACCATGTTCCAAATTACAACCGGATTGGATGAAATTTGCTTCTCTTGGAGACTTCGCAAGCCAAATCTGGGGATCGGTTTATATGGGGGCTATATATAATTATGAACCGATGTGGACCAATTTTTCCATGGTTGTTAGAGACCATATACCAATATCATGTACCAAATTCTTCTCTTTGAGGCTCCGCAACCCAAATCTGGGGATCGGTTTATATGGGCGCTATATATAATTATGGACCGATGTGGTCCAATTTTTGCACGGTTGTTAGAGACCATATACCAATACCATGTACCAAATTTCAGCCGGATCGGATGCAATTTACTTCTCTTTGAGGCTCCGCAAGCCAAATCTGGGGATCGGTTTATATGGGGGGCTATATATAATTATGGACCGATGAGGACCTATTTTTGCATGATTGTTAGAGACCATATATGAAAATCATGTACCAAATTTCAGCCGGATCGGATGAAATTTTCTTCCCTTTGAGGCTCCGCAAGCCAAATCTGGGGATCGGTTTATATGGGGGCTATATATAATTAAGGACCGATATGGACCAATTTTTGCATGGTTGTTAGAGACCATATACGAACATCATGTACCAAATTTCAGCCGGATCGGATGAAATTTTCTTCCCTTTGAGGCTCCGCAAGCCAAATCTGGGGATCGGTTTATATGGGGGCTATATAAAGGGTGATTCTTTTGAGGTTAGGATTTTCATGCATTAGTATTTGACAGATCACGTGGGATTTCAGACATGGTGTCAAAGAGAAAGATGCTCAGTATGCTTTGACATTTCATCATGAATAGACTTACTAACGAGCAACGCTTGCAAATCATTGAATTTTATTACCAAAATCAGTGGCAGAAAATCCGCTTTTTTATCGACAAATTTTGTTCAGCGATGAGGCTCATTTCTGGTTGAATGGCTACGTAAATAAGCAAAATTGCCGCATTTGGAGTGAAGAGCAACCAGAAGCCGTTCAAGAACTGCCCATGCATCCCGAAAAATGCACTGTTTGGTGTGGTTTGTACGCTGGTGGAATCATTGGACCGTATTTTTTCAAAGATGCTGTTGGACGCAACGTTACGGTGAATGGCGATCGCTATCGTTCGATGCTAACAAACTTTTTGTTGCCAAAAATGGAAGAACTGAACTTGGTTGACATGTGGTTTCAACAAGATGGCGCTACATGCCACACAGCTCGCGATTCTATGGCCATTTTGAGGGAAAACTTCGGAGAACAATTCATCTCAAGAAATGGACCGGTAAGTTGGCCACCAAGATCATGCGATTTGACGCCTTTAGACTATTTTTTGTGGGGCTACGTCAAGTCTAAAGTCTACAGAAATAAGCCAGCAACTACTCCAGCTTTGGAAGACAACATTTCCGAAGAAATTCGGGCTATTCCGGCCGAAATGCTCGAAAAAGTTGCCCAAAATTGGACTTTCCGAATGGACCACCTAAGACGCAGCCGCGGTCAACATTTAAATGAAATTATCTTCAAAAAGTAAATGTCATGGACCAATCTAACGTTTCAAGTAAAGAACCGATGAGATTTTGCAAATTTTATGCGTTTTTTTTTAAAAAAAAGTTATCAAGCTCTTAACAAATCACCCTTTATAATTATGGACCGATGTGGACCAATTTTTGAATGGTCGTTAGAGACTACATACCAACACCATGTACCACATTTCAGCCGGATCGGATGAAATTTGCTTCTCTTTTAGGCTCCGCAAGCCAAATCTGGGGATCGGTTTATATGGGGGCTATATATAATTATGGACCGATGTGGACCAATTTTTGCATGGTTGTTAGAGACCATATACCAACACCATGTACCAAATTTCAGCCGGATCGGATGAAATATGCTTCTGTTAGAGGCTCCACAAGCCAAATCTGATGGTCCCTTTATATGGGGGCTTTACGTAAAAGTGGACCGATATGGCCCATTTTCAATACCGTCTGACCAACATCGATAGCAACTACTTGTGCCAAGTTTCAAGTCGATAGCTTGTTTCGTTCGGAAGTTAGCGTGATTTCAACAGACGGACGGACGGACGGACGGACGGACGGACATGCTTCGATCGACTCAGAATTTCACCACGACCCAGAATATATATACTATATGGGGTCTTAGAGCAATATTTCGATGTGTTACAAACGGAATGACAAAGTTAATATACCCCCATCCTATGATGGATGGTAAAGGGTGATTTGTTAAGAGCTTGATAACTTTTTAAAAAAAAAAAACGCATAAAATTTGCAAAATCTCATCGGTTCTTTATTTGAAACGTTAGATTGGTCCATGACATTTACTTTTTGAAGATAATTTCATTTAAATGTTGACCGCGGCTGCGTCTTAGGTGGTCCATTCGGAAAGTCCAATTTTGGGCAACTTTTTCGAGCATTTCGGCCGGAATAGCCCGAATTTCTTCGGAAATGTTGTCTTCCAAAGCTGGAATAGTTGCTGGCTTATTTCTGTAGACTTTAGACTTGACGTAGCCCCACAAAAAATAGTCTAAAGGCGTCAAATCGCATGATCTTGGTGGCCAACTTACCGGTCCATTTCTTGAGATGAATTGTTCTCCGAAGTTTTCCCTCAAAATGGCCATAGAATCGCGAGCTGTGTGGCATGTAGCGCCATCTTGTTGAAACCACATGTCAACCAAGTTCAGTTCTTCCATTTTTGGCAACAAAAAGTTTGTTAGCATCGAACGATAGCGATCGCCATTCACCGTAACGTTGCGTCCAACAGCATCTTTGAAAAAATACGGTCCAATGATTCCACCAGCGTACAAACCACACCAAACAGTGCATTTTTCGGGATGCATGGGCAGTTCTTGAACGGCTTCTGGTTGCTCTTCACTCCAAATGCGGCAATTTTGCTTATTTACGTAGCCATTCAACCAGAAATGAGCCTCATCGCTGAACAAAATTTGTCGATAAAAAAGCGGATTTTCTGCCAACTTTTCTAGGGCCCATTCACTGAAAATTCGACGTTGTGGCTCGTTAGTAAGTCTATTCATGATGAAATGTCAAAGCATACTGAGCATCTTTCTCTTTGACACCATGTCTGAAATCCCACGTGATCTGTCAAATACTAATGCATGAAAATCCTAACCTCAAAAGAATCACCCTTTATAACAAGTGAGTAAAGTAGAAAGTGGGCGGGGGGAAGATTACATTTAGCCAACTTTGAGTACGATCGGTTGATAAATAAGGGATTTACGGCCAAATTTGACCAAATCGGGCGATACATATATATGGGAGCTATATCTAAATCTGATCCGATTTCGATGAAATTGCACACATACAGTTAGAGATATAGAATATTATATTTAGCCAACTTTGAGTACTATCGGTTGGTAAATAAGGGTTTTAGGGCCAAATTTGCAAAATCGGGCGATACATATATATAGGAGCTATATCTAAATCTGAACCGATTTCGATTATTTTTGGCACATATTGTCAGTACCATAAATGATTAGAGTAGGCCAAGTTTGAGTAAGATTGCTTAATAAATAAGGTTTTTATGGCCAAATTTGGGAAAATCGGACGATACATATCTATGGGAGCTATATCTAAATATGAACCGATTTCGATGAAATTTTGCAGACTTAAGGGGTGATGAAAAAGTTTACTATGTGCAAAATTTGATGACGATCGGTTCGAAAAAAAGCGCAACGTGACTCCATTTGTCGAAATCGGGCGATACATACATATGTGAGCTATATCTAAATTTGATCCGACACCAAGCGCTAGATCGACTCAGGAGGTGATTCTGAGTCGATCGGTATATATTTTATGGGGTCTAAAATCTATATTTCTGGTAGGCACATTTTTTGGCTGATCAAACTTATTATAGCCTGACAACTATGTGGTTTAGGGTATAATTAATTGGATCAGTTAATTTCGTGATTGAATCAGAAAAAAAAATTTTGTGTGTGATGTTTGTCTATGTTCTATAATAACTAAGTAAAAATTAGTCCATATCGGTCCATAATTATATATAGCCCCCATATGAACCGATTACCAGATTTGATTTCCGGAGCTTCCAGCATGTAGATGGCAAAAATTTGTAAGATACCTTGCCAATCGATTCTGGATGTATGTCTTTAGTAGAAGTTTGTATGCAATCCATGGCGATGGGTACATAAGATTCGGCAGTATATACGAATTTTTTAAACGTACCGATCTGCCCACCAATAATACCCACCTTGTTTGATTTAGAGAGCAAAAAGAAAAACATATTGACAACACTGTATTGAGCAAAGCTTGTATATAAAGCTTGACTTGACAAAAGCCCACAGCGAAGAGAAATGGCAAGTGAGTGAAAATACGGAGAATAAACTTTGAAATTGCAGCAAGAAAAACTTGAACTGAAATGAGAAATATCAAAATAAACAAACTCTCACTAATACACTCAAATAAATTGATGAAAGACTAACGTAAAGAAAGCAAAAATCATTTTAAATAAAATCAAGAGTGTTTCATTCGGCACGAGTAGCTCACGGGTCAACAAGGGCTTTTTGTTGTTCGAACTGTCAGTTGCGCTATGAGTAACGGGCTATAGTGGTCAATTATAGTGATAAAAGAAACAAAAAAGAAAAATATATCAACGATATTGGTAGTTAAAATTGAATTGAAAAACAATTATTTAAAAATTGAAATGAAACAAAAATTAATGTGTTTTCTTCTTGCGTACAAGAAAAACAACGCCAGTGTTATTTTATTATCGCATAATATTTTTGTTTGTTTTTAATTTGATTTTTTTTTTCGATTGCGTTTGGCTTAAATCGCGGTTAACTGGCTCCACATAAAATGCAAACCTGATTATTGGTTGTTATTGTTGTTGCTGCCCCGGTATATTGATTATTTTTTTTGTATAGTCGGTCACTCAACGGCGGCATTTGCAGCAATTTAATGTCTCTGTTGTAATCGTTGATTAGTGATGTTGTTTTTGTTGTTATAATCCAACATTATAGTTGTTGTTATTGGTGCTTGTCATTGCAGCGGTGTTTTCGTCGATTTGTTGTTTTATTTTTATTGTTATTTTTGGCAGTTTACAGATGGAACGACGATTAACAAAAAGAAGAAGAATACGTAGAAACATCCATGGCTAAATAAACAACAAAACGTCATTATAGCGTAATTGTCAAACTGGAAAGCGGGTTTTCTGTCCCATCGACCACTGACAACAAAAGCCAGCTGCTGTGGCTGCACAAATCGAACGAGAGGGAAATTTTTTAAAAAGAAAAATTATTACAAAATTTGTTTGTTAACCTCATTAAAGTGTATGTACGTGCTAGTGTGTGTGTTTGAGCGAGTCTGTCTACCAAGACCAAAAGTGAAGAGCTTGTTTTGTTTTTTGGGTGAACGCAATAGTAACGGTAAAATTAAAATGTGATTTAAAAATAACAAAATAAACGAATTCAACTAGAATTACCCAAGGAATTCCGACAAGAGAAACGCATAATTCAGCATTTAACGACCTTGCATTTGCAAACACTCCAGACACCTCTGCCCATATATTAGGCCAGAGATCGAACATAATTTGCATAATTGCCAATACAAACATTGGGATTATAGTTGATAACGCCATAGTCTTCCGCCCCACCTGCATCATAAAGAGCTAATTCGGTATCAAAATATTACCGACTCGTAATTACAACATTTGAGAAAAAAAACAAACAAACAAAAAGCACGCCTTTTTGCTCTCCACCGTGTTCACCACTGAGACGTCTGTTTCGACCATGGCGCAAATTTCTACAGATATACCAGTTCTTCTTCTCTTGGTGGCTTTCTTCAATCCGGTAAGTATTCAGAAAATCAAATAATCAAGTTAGCGTTGTATGTCAGAGTTGTTGGGCTTAACTCTCGAAATTCGAAAAGTTTATGTACCCACTCTAAGACTCCTGTACTTATACTCTCAAACTGTGTTTTTTAAGCCAGAAGCCACACGGACGAAAAATACTGGTTTTCATATTTTTGGGTTTAAACATTGTATGTTTGGAACTCAAATTTTTTAACATAATATTTTTAAATGCAAACATATATTGCTCATTAACTAGCATAACATGTTAGGGACATATATGTTACTATGTTAGAACATATAATGTTTGGGACATAAAATTGTTGTAAATATAATATTTTTGGATGCAAACATATATTAATTCAGAAATAGCCTATAAACATATATGTGTTTAGAAAGAAAGACCTAGAGAGTATGCTGCAAGTAAAATAATGGAAGTTATGTTACCAATAGGCGCCTTAAAAATATATATACACACAAAAACTTTCATACATTTTTTTTCTACCAGTATATGCCTATGGTGAAACATAATATGTTTGAACAATACAAACAATATTTTGTTTGGACCAATCCTGAAAATATATATGCTTGAATCAGAATGTGTTTGGGGTATATGTTACAGAACCGATTTTTTTGAGGGTGCAGAGGGAGTTATATACAATTCGTGGCGTAAATTCTCATCTTATTTGGAGATAATTTTATCTATGATCTTTGGGGACATGAACCTTCTAAGATATATTTGTACACATTATATACCCATTGCCCGGAACCACGTCCTGGGTCGATACAGCCTTCTTGGTTATAACAAGAGGCTGCAATTCTTATCATATATTCATGACATTTGATACGAAACAAAAGTTATTCAATTTGAATAACAGCAGCAAATTTGAATTTATCTCCATCCATGCAAATATTATTTATTAACTTGAAAGCAAAAAATTACGTAAAATTTCCACGGTTTTTTGTTATTTCAAAATTAAAAATTTTTGACCTGTCTCATCTGTAATATCTTCACTAATATATTTTCTAATACACCTTTCATTTGTGATTTTTTAGGAAAAAATTTTAAACATTTTCTGGTTCTGAAGAATATCCAAATTTCTTACATATTCACGGACGAAATCGACGGTTTTTCATATGTTTGGGTGTAAAAATTATATGTTTGGAACTCAAATTTTTTAACATAATATGTTGGGGACATATATGTTAATATGTTAGAACATATTATGTTTGGGATATAAAATGTTTGTAAATATAATATGCTTAGATGAAAACATATATTAATTTGGAAATAGCCTATAAACATTATGTCTTTAGAAAGAGAGACCTAGAGAGTACGCTGCAAGTAAAATAATGGAAGTAACCAATTGGCGCCTTAAAAATATATCCACACAAAGAAAATTTCATTAAAATTTTTTACTACCAGTATATGCCCTAAGGTGAAACATAATATGTTTGAACAATACAAACAATATTTTGTTTGGACCAATCCTGAAAATATATATGCTTGAAGCAAAATGTGTTAGGGGTATATGTTACGGAAGCGATTTTTTTGAGGGTGTATATATGTGATTGATTATAGTTTACACTGAAAATGTACATTTGATGAGAGGTGGCTTTTCTTATGTATTTTGATCTGCTGAATTCAAAAAAAAATTAAAAAAAATTATTTATGGGACAGTTTTTGAGATATCCCGTTATTTTTAGTTTTTTCGCTCTTTTTTACTAAACAAATTATATCTCGAGTTAGAAATATCCACGGGAGCCATCGTGGTGCAATGGTTAGCATGCCCGCCTTGCATACACAAGGTCGTGGGTTCGATTCCTGCTTCGACCGAACACCAAAAAGTTTTTCTGCGGTGGATTATCCCACCTCAGTAATACTGGTGACATTTCTGAGGGTTTCAAAGCTTCTCTAAGTGGTTTCACTGCAATGTGGAACGCCGTTCGGACTCGGCTATAAAAAGGAGGTCCCTTGTCATTGATCTTAACATGGAATCGGGCAGCACTCAGTGATAAGAGAGAAGTTCACCAATGTGGTATCACAAAGGACTGAATAGTCTAAGCGAGTGAAAGGTATTGAGATGAATAGGACGAATAATCTTGTATAATTGGATCTGTGATAGGTTAAGTGATTAACAAAATATCGATGCAAAAAGCAAATTTTCAAAAAAATCATGTTTTACGGGTACCCTTTTCCGCCGGAAAAGTACAAACCATTGATATGTCCGCTTTCTCTTCATATATATATGATACTCTAACGTAAGTATTAAAACCAACTAGAAGAAAAATGAACGAAAAGTGACATAGTTATAAGCAATTTAGTGAACAAATCCGATGTCAAACCATGCAAATATGAGCAACTCAAAATGTATTTTTGTGTGGCCGAGTGGCATTTTTGGTAGGTGAGTGGCTCATATTTGTATGATTTGACATCGGATTTCTTCACTCAATTGCTTATAACTTTGTCATTTTTCAATCGATTTTCTTGTTCTTGTTGGTCTTATTACTTACGTATCATCTATACGACCATGAAGAGAAAAAAAAATTATTGTTTTGTACTTTTCCGGCGGAAAAGGGCCACAGTAAACATGCTTTTTTTTTAATTTGCCCTTTTTACATTCATATATTTTGAACCACTTAACTTATCACAGATCCAATTATACACGATTATTCGTCATCTCAATGCCTTTCAATTTTTAACTCGGACATTTTTAACTAGGGATATAATTTGTTTAGTGAAAAAAGATCGAAAAACCTAAAAATAACGGGATATCTCAAAAACTGTTCCATAAAATTTTTTAAAAAAAATCCAATTCAGCATATCAAAATACATAAGAAAAGTTACATCTCATCAAATGTATGTTACATGAAAAAAATGTATTTTGTAAACTAGTGTTATTTATCTTGCTGATGCTCAATTATTAAAGTTTTATTCAAAGTATGTTGTTTGTAGTTCTTTTCTCAGTGTAGGCCATTTCCGAATTTTCCCCAAATTTAGTCCTAAAAACTCAATAACAAAATTTTGAGTCGCTTTTGAAACTAATTGTAAAATTTTCAATTTTGAAAATGCAACTAGGTTGTATTGAAACTGCGGTTTTCGGTTTATCCTAAAAAAGCGGGTTGCGACAATACCTAACCTAAAATCCGAGTTCGATTTATTGTTATTCCCCCAAAACATCTCCTATTTTTGAACGCATTTTTGCAAAACGAAAACAAATTTGATTACAATTACATTAATTTTGCAGAATTTTTCAGAATTATTATAGCCAATTGACTTAATTATAAGGACAAACCGACTTCAATGAAAAGTTTATCGACTTCGAACAAGGAAAAATGTATATCAAAGTATGCGTCGTCTGTGCTAAGTAAACAAACGCATTCGTATTTTCTGGTCAAGAAATTTTAGGCTTTAAGACAATATTTTTTCAGTGCATGTGTGAGACCCCATTGAGAAACTTTAAAATATGCACCAGCATTACATTGTTTTTCTTAAATGTTCTTAATATCGGGCGTTGTCAGTAGTTTCCTGGCTAAAAAATTCCCAATTTAAATTAAAATTACCCACAAAAATCCCCCAATAAATTTTTTTTACAAGTTTTTTTGGAAAAAAGTAAAGGAATAGGCTCTCCTGTAGAAAATCCGTAATTATTTAAAAATTGAAAACAAATGTGAAATTTTTGTTTACGAGTTACATCAAGAAGCATATTTCAAACACAGAAAACAAAGAGATGGGTGTTCAAATATCATGGGTATGGAGAGTCATCGAATATTTATTTTATACATAGCTCTAAACCTTATTTTACATACAGAAGGGAGCCACCGTGGTGCAATGGTTAGCATGCCCGCCTTGCATACACAAGGTCGTGGGTTCGATTCCTGCTACGACCGAACACCAAAAAGTTTTTCAGCGGTGGATTATCCCTCCTCAGTAATGCTGGTGACATTTCTGAGGGTTTCAAAGCTTCTCTAAGTGGTTTCACCACAATGTGGAACGCCGTTCGGACTCGGCTATAAAAAGGAGGTCCCTTGTCATTGAGCTTAACATGGAATCGGGCAGCTCTCAGTGATAAGAGAGAAGTTCACCACTGTGGTATCACAATGGACTGAATAGTCTAAGTGAGCCTGATACATCGGGCTGCCACATAACCTAACCTAACCTACATACAGAACCTATTTCGAAAATTCCCCACCAAACCCCAAACTCATAAATGTCGTCCCCAACTAATGGAAAACATCCCCGGTTTGGGGAAAAAAATCCCCAATACTAGCAATACTGCTAATACTACTTATTCAATTCCGGTTTTAGACAGGAGTACACCCTCAAAAAAATCGCTTCTGTAACATATGCCACAAACACATTTTGCTTCAAGCATATATATTTTCAGGATTGGTCTAAACAAAATATTGTTTGTATTATTCAAACATATTATGTTTCAACTTAGGCATACGCTGGTAGAAAAAAATTTTAATGCAATTTTTTTTGTGTATAGGTATATATTTTTAAGGCGCCAATTGGTTACTTTCATTATTTTACTTGAAGCATACTCTGAAAGGCTCTCTCTCTAAACACATATATGTTTATAGGCTATTTCTAAATTAATATATGTTTGCATCCAAGCATGTTATAGCATAAAATTATGGACATTATATGCTTGCACTCAAAAATATTGTGTTAAACAATTTGAGTTCCAAACATATAATTTTTAGACCCAAACATATGAAAAACAGTATGTTTCGTCCGTGATCAATGAAAAGTACATAATTTCCAAATCAAAATTTTTTCTATTCACCCCAATTCTTCGATGACATCCCTAAAACCTCCGGCAAACATTGCTCACAGTAGTTTAGTTGCTACGCATTTTCATTGCTTACGATTACACAAATCAATTAACATATCAACATTTTGGGCAATGTTGTTTTTGGCCATTAGCCGATTTTGTGACTCCGCATGGATGAAAGTGGTTTGATATGGTAGTCACCAAAGCTTTAATATTTATAAGCCCAATACCCTATACGTCATTATGACCATTGGCCACCCAGTTCTTTAACCTTGTAGATTATTTTCCATTTGCGGAATTGCAAATAAACCACATCGCTTAGTATTTTTATTTGTATGTCATAAAAATACACAATCGATTCTGTTGTGAGAAGCATAGAGTTTTGCAATTTTACTGGGTGCTGTGTTCGGTTATCGTGCCGAAATGCAGCTCTTTTCCACGGTTTCTTTTTTGAATCAATTAATTTTAAGAGAAGCAATTGTACGCAATCAATGCTTTAAAATGCTTTAAATCGAAGGTTTGAAAATATTGGATAAAAATGTAATCGTTGTCATATATATTTTGGTAAAAACGCCGAACATAGTGCCCATCTTAAAGGTGGAATTATATATCGTGGGTTAATCCTTCCGTTGATTGGATTTTTCTCTTTGAAAGCAACAGTTCGGTTAGAGTACCTCAATACCAAAAAAATCAACCCTTCCATCAACACACGGGTTAACGTATGGAACATAATTCCATCTTAGTTAGTTGTTGTATTTTTGTTTTCTTAATGTGACAACTTTGGTCTAATATTTTGTAGTTAGATTTTGTTTTTATTCTTTCCCGCACGTTCATTATGCATATGCGCCAAGAATAAATTATTTCATTCATTTGTTTGTTTAATGAATGATGGAAATCAACTGACGGATAGACGGACGGATGACAGACAAACACTTATTATTATGCTCGTGAAAGGTGTTTATGAATGGACGGCCCATTATGCTAATTGGGATTTGTAGTGTGAACTATGGTGGTATGTGAAATGGAATGGTGTCGATTGCAAAACCTGATCTAAGTATTTTCAAAGAAACTTAATAAATTCGAAATTTGCATATTGATTTATGCACTCGTGCGACGTAATTGCATAGTACACAACATGTTCTTATATTATTCACGCAATATTTCTGTAGTTGTTATAAATTTCCATTTGATCGATTTCCGAACTTATAAATTATATATTCTTGATTGTGGTCAAGTTCTGAGTCGAAAATCAATCACGCTAACTTCCGAACAAAACAAGCTATCGGTTTGACATTTGGAGCAAATAGTAATTGTTGATTAAGTCGTATGGTTTTGCAAATGAACGAATGGGTATAGTCCCCATAAACACAGATTTCCATATTTGACTTCTTATGCCTCCTAAAGCCGCAATTTTCATCAGATTTTGTTCAAAGAATTGTATATAGCCCCCGTTCAAACTGATTCCCAGTTCTAATTTGTTGATCCTCATGGGAGAGCAATTTTATCCGATCAACTTGGTGGTGTCAATATATACTCTACTACCCAGCAAAAAAATTTAGAAGTTGCTCCAAAGGCACAACTTTAAAAGTATTTATTTTAACTACACGTTAAGTTCTTTTAATTCAATTTTTTAATAACTCGCTTTTTTAATGAGTAATTTTAACTTTTTTTGTCTCAAATAGGTTTAAAACAGATTACGAATTAATAAAATGGTACAAATTGCACAAGTTTACACTGAAAATGTACACTTGGTGAGAGTCGACTTTTCTTATGTATTTTGATCTGCTGAATTCAAAAAAAAAAAAATGTTTAATTTATGGAGCAATGTTTAATTTATGGACATTACTAACTCGAGATATAATTTGTTTAATGAAAAAAACAGCGAAAAACTAAAAATAACGGGATACCTCATACATTTTTTTTTAATTTTTTCGAATTCAGCAGATCAAAATAAATATGAAAAGTTGCCTCTCATCAAGTGTACATGAAAACATTTTTTTTGTAAACTAGTGTTATTAAAATTTTGTCCAAAAAAATGATAAATCCAGTCTCGAAAATTTGCGAATTTTTGAAAAAAATTGAGGTCAAACGTTTCAGATAAGCATTGGAAAGCATTAAAAATCATAAAAATTACAAAAAATTGTTGTTGGGCAAAATATTACAAAATTTTTTAATTCACATCTAAAACACTTAATTCGAATCACACCTTAAGAAGTGATGAAAATTCTGTGCAAGGGCTATTGAAATGGTGGACATCCGTCCTATGACAAACCCATGTTAAATTCATTGCTTCTGCGCCAATTTTGCATCACTTCCAGATCGAAAAAGAATATTTTCACTACTTTTTTGGCGATGCTTTGTTTGCTGGGTATTTAACTAGGTCCCCTCCAACTGACCTAAACATAAACAGTACTTTTTCATTTAACAGAAGTTCTATACATATCTCATATCTTAATGGACTAGAATTGTAAGTGAATTCATATATCCTTATCTATTCTAAGAGGCTCTGAAAGTCAAATATGGGTAACGGTTTATATGGGGGCTATACATAATTGTAAACCGATATGGGCCAATTTGTTCACGTTTGCTAGAGGTCATATAATGACATCACGTATCAAATTTTAACCGGATCGTATGAAATTTTCTTCTTAAAAATGAGCCGGGGTCAAATCTTGGGATCGTTTTATCGGACTGGTGTATACCAAATATTGGATTTCTCATTAAGGGCTTAAAATGTCCCTAGCTTTTCAATTTCAAGCCAATCGGATAAAAATTACGGATTCCATGACCTCAATAAGTAAAATCGGGAGTTCGGTCTATATGGGGGCTATGTCAAACACTTTTTGATTTCCAATTTAAAGCAAATCGAGAAGGTGTTTTATTTGGATGCTATATCGGAACATGGAACGATATAGCCCATATTCGAAGACAGACAGGAGACCAGTTTGTTCAAAATTCCAGGCGATAGCTTTACTAAAGTGATCCCAACAGACAGACCGGCGGACATCGTTAGAACGTCTTAGGGTTTCACACTGATTCAGTGTTGCCAACATTGGGAATTTTTGGGGGGAATTTTGGGATTCAGTATAGTATACCAGGTATGCATGAAATTCTTATGATTTCTGTATTTAAAACAAACAAGTATATACAGCAGTAAGTTCGGCCAGGCCAAATTTTAAATACCCACCACCATGAATCAAATATAATAGTTTACTTTGAAAACTCTTCGTCGTAGCGGGCTAGTTGATAATATATAGAATTTCAAGGGGCTTGATGACAAATATTCTCCCAAGCAAAACAGTTCAACCAGTACGCTTCCCGCAGAAAAAATTTAAAGATTCTACCTATGAAGACCAGACCAAACCAATTTTGTTGAAGTTTTAGAGAAATCATAAACATATCGTGTATATGATGAAATAACGCCTTGATTTGAAATCTTAAATCTGTAATTTTTTTCCTCCATTATTTAAATGACAAGCAAAGTTTTCTTTTGACATAAATTTTAGAGACAATCGTTAAATCGCTTATCAAAAATTCGGATTAGTTTGCTCTAAACGATAATACTTTATACGAAAGGGGAATTTCGTTTGTCTTAAATTTCATTCCGGAGGAAAATATTTTTTCTTTGGGTGTATCCTCATGAAGTTAAATCGGTCTATATCGATGCCTTGCCAAATGGACCGGTAAAAATAAATGCGATACAGATTTTTGAAGGTCTACAATTCCAGTATATTTACATTTTCAAGCAAATCGGATAAAAACTAAGGTTTCTAGAAGCCCAAGGAGTTAAATCTGGAGATCGGTCTTTGTGTAGGCTATACTAAAACATGGGTTGACACACACCATATTCGGCTGACCTATTTCCTCAAATACCTATAGAATTCCACTTTCAGACGAATTGGGTGAAAACTACGAATTCCACAAGCCCAAGAAGTAAAATCGGGAGATCAGTCTATATAGGAGCTATACCAACACATGCACCGATACGGACCATTTTCGACATCTTTATGGTCCTAAGATACGTCTACATTTCTAATTTCCGGCAAATTGGACAAAACCTACGGATTCTAGAAGCCCATGAAATAAAGTCGGGAGATCGGTCTATATGGGGGCTATACCAAACTATGAACCAATAGGCACCATTTGCGACACACCTATTTGTGATCTTAAAATACCTCTAGATCGGCTAGAAAATATAGTCTCTAGACGCTCAAGAAGTAAAATCGAGAGGTAGGTCTATATTGGGGTTATACCAAAAAATGGACCGATACACCTTAATTTCGGCACACATATTTAGGGTCCAATTCCAATTTCAGGCAAATCGGGTAATAAATACAATGTATAGAAGTCCAAGAATAAAAATCGGGAGATGGGTCTATATGGACCATTTTCGACACACCTCTTTATGGCATAGCAAATACAGTTTCTAGACGCCCAAGAAGCAAAATCGGGAGATCGGTCTATATGGGGGCTATACCAAAACATTGACCGATGGGCACCACATTCGGCACACCTTTTTATGGTCCTCAAGTACCTTTAGATTTTCAATTTCAGGCAAATTGGATAAAAACTACGGTTTTTATAAGCCCAAGACCCCAAATCGGGAAATCGGTTTATATGGGAACTATATCAAAACTTGGACCGATATAGCCCGTCTTCGAAATTGACCTGCCTGCAAACAAAAGACGAATCTGTGCCAAATTTCAAGATGATAGCGCCATTATTGAAGGCTGTAGCGTGATTACAACAGACAGACAGACGGACATGCTTATATCGTCTTAAAATTTCTCCCTGATCAAGAATATATATAGTCGGAAATCAATATTTCGATGTGTCACACACGGAATGACAAACTTATTATATCCCCATCACCATTCTATGGTGGTGGGTATAAAAAGTGCAACGAATCGTCCAAATTTAAAAACGAAAACTTTATTACACGGCATAGGGTGCAAATGGAGCATTTATAGACTATACACGCGTTTGACCCAATCGCTAATTAACTTGGCAAATTTATCGTTTTACAATTGTGAAATGATTTCGTGAGACCTACATGTTGTCACCCCATCAATGTTCATCACTGATTTGGACAATATATCCTATAAATATGGAAATGATGAAGATGAATCACCTTAATATTGATCTACGACCAGCGATACCGCTGTGCCACTTTTGGCTGTTGCCACTTTTGTGTCACTAATTGTGATACTTTTTACGATTTTGTGCCACTTTTCCAATAACTTGTGCCACGTTTCAATACTTAAATTTTATGGGAAAATATACATAAGCCACAAAGTCAAATCTACAAATCAGAAAGCATATCTGAAACAGATATTATTACAGTTGAAATGTATATTCTAAAATTTATCGTGAATTGACATAAATGAAAAAAATTAATATACAAAAAAAAAATAATAATACAAAATTCTTAGATCCGCATTAATACAAAATTCTTAGACCCGCATTAATACAAAATTCTTAGACCCGCATTAATAAAAAATTCTTAGATCCGCATTACATACACTCTTAGAAAAATATGTTTTTCATATGTTCCGATATAAACAAAATGTGTTTCGAGCACAATTTTAAAACACAATATATTTAAGTGCAAGCATGTAATGTTCCTAAACTAACACTAAATGTTTGGGACATCTATGTTAATATGTTAGAACATATTATGTTTGGGGGATGAATGTTTCATAAAAATCATATGTGTGAATGCAAACATATATAAATTTACAAATTTCGACTAAACATACATATGTTGTGATATTTTATTCAAAGCGACAGAGAGAGTATAGAGAAAAACCAGTAAGGAAAGTCTAAAGTCGGGCGGGGCCGACTATATTATACCCTGCACCACTTTGTAGATCTAAATGTTCGATACCATATCACATCCGTCAAATGTGTTGGGGGGCTATATATAAAGGTTTGTCCCAAATACATACATTTAAATATCACTCGATCTGGAAGAATTTGATAGACTTCTACAAAATCTATAGACTCAAAATTTAAGCCGGCTAATGCACTAGGGTGGAATACAATGTTAGTAAAAAATATGGGAAACATTTAAATCTGAAGCAATTTTAAGAAACTTCGCAAAAGCTTATTTATGATTTATCGCTCGATATATATGTATTAAAAGTTTAGGAAAATTAGAGTCATTTTGACAACTTTTCGACTAAGCAGTGGCGATTCTACAAGGAAAATGTTGGTATTTTGACCATTTTTGTCGAAATCAGAAAAACATATATATGGGAGCTATATCTAAATCTGAACCGATTTCAACCAAATTTGACACGCATAGCTACAATGCTAATTCTACTCCCTGTGCAAAATTTCAACCAAATCGGAGCAAAAAATTGGCCTCTGTGGTCATTTGAGTGTAAATCGGGCGAAAGCTATATATGGGAGCTATATCTAAATCTGAACCGATTTGGCTGATATTTAGCAAGTTTTTCGAGACTCATAGAATATTTGGATGTACGGAATTTGAGGAAGATCGGTTGATATACACGCCAATTATGACCAGATCGGTGAAAAATATATATGGCAGCTATATCTAAATCTGAACCGATTTTTTCCAAAATCAATAGGGATCGTCTTTGAGCCGAAACAGGACCCTATGCCAAATTTTAGGACAATCGGACTAAAACTGCGAGCTGTACTTTGCACACAAAAATACATCAACAGACAGACAGACAGACGGACGGACAGACAGACGGACATCGCTAAATCGACTCAGAATTTAATTCTAAGACGATCGGTATACTAAACGATGGGTCTCAGACTTTTCCTTCTTGGCGTTACATACAAATGCACAAACTTATTATACACCCAGAAAAAAGTGCCTTCGAAACTAAAGGAAAAAAATTTCATCAATATAGTTTATCCATTTTATTTCCATTAAGGTAAATTTTTGTGAAAAATAATAAAATTTACTCGTTTCAGTAGAAAAATCCTAAACTGTAAGCAGTTAGGAATAGTTCATTAACTAGAATAAGGCATGGAATTTTACTCATACTATTTTCTTCGCTGGGTATAAGAATTTACTACTGAAAAAGAAAATTTTATTCACCTATAACAAAGCATTCGTAAAAATAAACAAAAACCGAACTAAAACCAAGTTTCCTCAAAATTAGTAAAATTTCTTATAAAATGATAATTGCGACTTCCTTTATAATAGAAACTTTTTCATATATACGAACAACACTTGGCTTATAAAAATATTTTAGTTCATTCGTACTAAGAAGTATGCAATCCTTTCAAAACTTAAGGAAACACACTTGTTAGAATATAGGACATTTTCCTAAATTTATATTGTCTACCTGTAATCGATACCTGTCATCGTAATCGATGTGTTTGCGCGTGGGTGTAATCGATATATTTGCGCGTCGGTTGTTTTTTTAGTTGGAATCGCGTTGTTTTGGTATACGGAGAGATTGTTAAAAAATAATATGGTAAAATAATATAATAAATAACAAATAAAATATATAAAATATTTGTTATTTTAAATTAGTGAGAAAAAATTTTCGTTTTTTTAAATAAATCTATCAATGTTCGTGATAGTGTATAAAGAAAGAAAACACCAGCAGAATAACAACCCTTTCATTTGTCTTCATTTTGGAATCTTCAATTATCAGGTAATATTCAGTGACGCTAACGTTTTGCAACAAAAATGTTTTATGATTTTTTATATTTGTAGGTATTGAAATTGTAAAAGGAGGACAAAATCGTTAGGCAGCAACTTATTATAAGTGAAAAGTACAAGAAGAAGAAAAAGTGCGTTTTACAGTTGATAATATCACACGGAAATTGGAAATAGTGGAATAATAAACTAATATTTCAAAGAGATTCGATGCTGTTGATTCTTAATAAACATATTCAATATATTAATAAAACATGTTTTTTATTGAAGATAAAATTGCTTATAGAAATAAATAAAATTGTATTTAAAAACGAAGGTAAGCAGTTCTAATTATGAAGTAAAAGTTTTACCACAAATGTGTAAGATTTGTCGAAATGAATGAAAAAATTTCAATAAAATCATTCCATATATGAATTCAAATTAGTTAAATTTTTTCATTCTGTAGTATAGTGGTATATAAATATAGGAAAATGTTAACTAATATATGGAATGCATTATTCCTAATTTCTACGAAAATCACATCGTTCAAACAAATAAAAATGTCTTTGGCGCTATACGAAGTTCAACTTTCTTCACAATGAGTTCATTTTAACTTAAAGAAGGGGTCACTTTTTTCTGGGTGTACCCTGTACCACAGTAGTGGTGAAGGGTATAAATAGAGATGGAAACCGGGAGAGTTGACCAAAGATATCAACATAACACAGCGAAAGAATCAAAAGAGAACAATTTCTGTGAAACCGCTTGTATGTTGATTCGGATAAGGCCAAAAATTTGATATGATGAACTCTTCACCAGTTGGCTAGGAGTTCATTAAATATTGGGGTTGAAAGACGGCTCCGACAAAATAATAACCAAAGAATTCGAGTTTAATTCAAAGGTGGATTGAACCGACTTTATTGAGCTGTTAAAAGCAACTAACTTAAAGTAGAGAAAATGACAGATGACAATTGATCTTACGGCGAATTCAACATAAAGAAAGATCAATATACGTTTAAATGAAAATTAAAGTCGGCTTAACACTACGAAAAATAGGTAAATGTGAAATTCAAAAATATTGACAAATTCAAATTAATTAATATGAAAAATTGATATAAAAATGATATGAAATTAAATGAAATATAAAAAAATATAAGAAATTAAATTAAATGAAATATAAAAAAATTTAAAAATTTGAAAAAATCAAACCACTGTTGAATGTGAATTCAACAGATATGCTTAAGTCTAAATATTATTTAATTTGAATAAAGAGAATGGACATTCGGAACCAAGAGAATAGACATTTGAAAAACAAACAGCATATTTTTTCGCCTTGAGAGGAGCATTTTATGTATGTGTGGACATGTGTTTTGTTTATCATTTTGGCATTATGGGCACAATTTTTTTTTTTTTTTGGTTCGTTAAAATAAATCAGGGGTCTTCATAAAAATAACGAAAGGGCACTATACTCTTTTTAGAGTTGGGACAGTAAAATGAAATAAGGAGGAAATAGTGAAAAATTACACAGTAAAATGTATAAAACAAAGTTTAGTTCCTCTTTATTTATAAGTAGTTCACGAGGAGTTGACGGACACCTTCAAATATAAAAGCGGGCATTAAGTTCGAGTTTTGCAGCTAAAACAATTTAAAAAGTTTATTTTCTTTAAAATGAATTATTAAAGAAAAATAAAAGGCATTTTAAAGCGAAGGTATTACATGCTAGTAAAAAACTGTTCACGCCTAAATAAATTTATGTTTATATTATAAAATTATTTATGTATGTTTATACTCAACTCCACGTTCTTCTTTTGGTAGAGTTTTTGAATTCCTTCCAAATTTTAAAGTTTTGTACCAAAAACAGTTTGTTGTTACAAAATTGTTATTTTTGCAATAAAAAAATAATATTTTATCCAAAAATCAGTCAATTTCGTTTATATTAAGCACTGTTACTGACTATAAATCTTTAATAACCCACATTTCGAAGTTTCATTATAAAATTTTAATATAGTATAAATATAAATGTGTAAATTAAAAAAAAAGTGTTCGGTCGGAGCAGGGATTGAACCCACGACCCTTTGCTTGTAAGGCAGACATGCTAACCACTGCTCCACGTGGCAAACAAATATATGTTTCTGTTAAATAATGTTATGTTTGCACGGGCTCGTGGGCGCTGCAAACTATGCTATATAAATGTAACTTATAACGATAATTATCTGCTGGTGACCATAACAGCTACGTAGCCTAGTGGATAGTGTGTTGGCTTACAAACTGTATGGTCCTCGGTTCGATTCTCCGTGCAGGCGAAAGGTAAAATTTAAAAAAATTATAAAAGTGAATAATTTCTTCAACATTATTTGTATTACAGAAAAAAGTGCCAAGAACAAATATATTTCGTGGACGTGAAAATTATGAGTATGTTAGGGAATGAGCACAATCGTCTTTGGGAAAAATTCTTCCAAGCATATAATATTTTTGGGCTCAAAATGCTTCCAAACATATAATATGTTCACATAAAACAAACATATTAATGTTTCGGCAGTATCCAATAATATATGTGCTTCCTGCAAAATATGTTTGGAACATATGTTAAAGAAGCGATTTTTTTTGAGGGTGTAAAAAGCAATGATGATATAAATTATTTTGATATCGTAAACTATTTTAAAGACATAAATAAAGGGCCAGATGATTGTATAATCGCTTAAAAATTTTAAAGAACATTTTATTCCAATTTGTATGAATTCGCAAAATATATTTTAACTTTACCTCATAGCAATATTTATTTTTTAACTTTTTCTTTGCATAAGTTAATAAAAAGAATATTCCACTTGTTGTGCCACTTTTCAAAAATAATTGTGCCACTGTTTTTGCCACTTTTTGAAAATTTTCAACGGTAACGCTGTTTACCACCCAATTTTATACTTGGGTAATGACCGAGTTCCTATTTTAATTTAATTGGAAGACGATCACCGTACACCTGGTTTTGTGTTTCGAAATATTGATCTTTTTGCAGCCCGCAATTTGGTAAAATATTGTATATATATTTTTTAAGTTTTTAAATTATTACGGGGTTTCTACTATTGAATATTAACTTTGTCATTCCGTTTGTAACACATCGAAATTTTGGTCTCAGACCTCATTAGATATATATGTATATTCGGGGTCGTGGTGAAATTCTGAGTCGATCTAGCGATGCCCGTCTCCAACAACCGTGCAAATATTGCTCCAAGTCGCTTTATAATTATATATAGCCTTCATATAAGCCGACCACCAAATTTGACTCCTGGGGCCTCGTGGAAGAACAAATTACAATGCGAAAATTGATTGTGGATGAATGTCTTTAGTATAAATTTGTGAGGAAGTGTAAAATAAATTTGACAGGGGTTTTTGGGGACAAAAGCTTCCTCATTTGAGAACAAAACAAAAAATACTGGCAACACAGCGCTGATCAAGAATATATATAATTTACATAATTGAAAATCGATATTGCGATGTGTACCAACGAAATGAAAAACTTATTATATCCCAATCAGCCCTATATGTTGGAGTATAAGAATAATGAACAGTAGTGGTGGAAATGGTTCAATTTGGAAAGAATGTAATTTTCATAAGAAGTTAGCATGTAAGATCCCCTTGCGGGATCTATATTAAACGATATGGAAATTCGCTTTAGCCAGTCATTAAAACGTATAGCTAGGTTTGTGTAGATTAGTATCAGGGATTTTGGTTTCAATAAATTCCCTATCATCTTTAATTCCCTTCATCTTCTTTTCAGCTCGTCTAAATTGTATCAATATAAAGAAACATATAATTATGCCCAATAAAATTTCATGAATTAGTCGTATAATAATTTTTAATTTTTGTCATATTGGTGTTCGTACATCTTAGTTAAAAATTCCTAAATTAACCTACATTTTCTTCCTGGCGAGTTCACTTTCTTTTTTGAGTGTAGTATTAATTTTTCTGATTAATGGACGTATCGGAAATCGTATGTATTAATTGATGTTAAAAGCAAATTTATTAATTAAATGTTGTTGCCCAAGGTATGGAAATATTTATTTTTGTTGATATTGATGATATACGCAACTCGATCGCCTAAATACAATTGACACCTGTCATGTATATATTAAAAGAACTATTAAATAAATAACTTAGAGCACCAAATATGACAATAGAGCATCATAATGTGTGAACACAGCTGGTATCATTTCCTTCCCCCCAAAACAATGAGTTTGGTATGTTATAGCACCATTAGCAATAATAAATATTAAAAATAACATTTCTTAGTAATGACAGTCACATATTAAAGAAAACCAAAAACAAAAACATGTATAAATAATAGGCAACCGGCTTCTCGTAAATACAATTTTTATGAATAGTATTTTATTTTTAGATGTGTTTATTATAGCGTAAATAAAAAGGTAATGAAACATGTAATTAATTTAGTAATTATCCGTCAAGAACATATGCATATATACGTAAGTTAAAATGTCTTAAATTAGCTGGAGCAGCCAAAGTCATATTAGTTGGATCACAAATTCTCACTTAATTTTAATCCGAATATCGGTCTATCTGAAGCTATAACAAGGTATTGATCTTCTTAAATGAGACCAAACAAATGGGTCACTAAAGCCAATTTAACTTTATATTAGTTCAAGCAAATTATTATCTATGATGAGAATTGGAAACTGATGGTGTACGAAGTACATTTAACGTACCCTAATACATCTAATGAACCACATCCTCATCAGTGCCCTTTATTGAACGATCTACTTATTTCATTTATATTAGAATGTATTGGTAAAAAGTTATTTTCATTGCTGAGAACCAGTGATGCCAATTTAGATATTTTATAGCTAGAACTAGCTATTTTTCATGTTGAAGTATTAGAAAGTTTGTAAAATTGCTATTAGGTAGAAATTTAGTTATTTTTAATTTAAATTCTGCTATAAAATATATTTATACTTTTTGGGTCAAAGTAAGTTTCCGAATTGATCTAGCCAGAAGGAAAAGAGATATCGCCTTGAAACATTGCACAAGTAAAGGTTATTGATATTACCGACCGCGACCATATAAACCGATCCCCATTTCAAAGACGATCGCATTATTTATCCGCTAGGTTTAATGTTTGGCATGTTGTGTCTGTACCCTTCCTCTAACAACCTACCAATAATTGGACGGTATCGGTCCACACGTATATATGTCCCGATATAAATTGACTCCTTGATCTAACTGGGGCCCCATATTTTATCTGATCTAATTGATAAAGGACAAAGTGTCCTTCACTTTGCAAAAATTAAATACGAAAATAAAGCCAAATATTGCATCTCAGTTTTATTTTGTTTTCATAGATATGACCTCCGTAGTTATAAAAATGTCACACTGTATTTGTAAACAGATCCAAAAGTTAACTTGACTTGACGTTTTTAACTTTTGGAAATATCAGGTTTATAAAAGTTAAATTTTCGACGTTAGGTATATTCTTTTTGTGATAAACGTTTATTTTTTTCCAGGGTGTAAGAACAATTTCATAAAGACAAATTAAAAAAAAAAAAACAATTTTTTTGGCTAATGGTATTTTCCCTCACATCTTTCTCACTTCCACGAGGTTTTTTTAGCACCTTTTTTGTAATTTTTTATTTTTTGTAATCGCAATTTTTTAGAATGGATTTAGCATTTTTTTCGACAAAATTTAAATAATTTGTACGATTTTACTCATCCTTAATCCTATTATATTTTTTAAAGTGCTTTCAAAGTTGTGCCTTTAGAAGTACTTAAAATTTTTTTTGCTGGGTAGCTATACCTAGCCTACTTCTCTGCCCCTTATTAATTATTTTATTTAATTATTATTTTTGGTGCTATATAAGTCAGTCATTTTTTCGCAGAGTACAAGTCTTTCCAAAAAGTTCAATTGGTCTGTAACTGTGTCCAAAATAAAAATAAAGAGCGATATAATGTATTAAAAGAATTCATCATAGCGCATATTTTCATGATGCTTCAAATTTGGCGAACACATACATCCCGTGCTAATATTAAATCTGTGGAATTGACAAAATCCCATAACAGCGAAAATATACCTTTAAGGGGTCACAACAACTTCTGTAGAAAATATCTGAAAAATTTTTAATATTTCTGTGATAGACCTTTTCAATAACTTATTTGTCTATTTTACCAAATCCACCTAGCACCCCCCGATCCAGAAAAAATAGAAATTACTGACTTATGTAGTTTTTTCATATGATGTTTTATATTAAAAAATAACATATCTCTACACTCAGAAAAAGTATACTTGGATTCAAAGATTTTGGCCTTCCCTTAAGGATTATGGTATTGATTCCGAGCCGAAGATGCGGCTACTTTAAAATAAAGATATTTTTTTAGCGACGTATCTGGCTTTAAATCTAGGACCAATAAAACTAAAATTGGGATACAGATCTTACTTATCAAATTTTTATTCTCTTTTCGAGGTTTATTAGTAAAGGTACTCATGTACAAACAAATGCCAGTTTAAAAATCCAAATTATAACTGATACTTCAAAGTAAAAAATGTTTTCTTAATATCAAAAACAACTTTAAACCAAAGACACAAAATCCTCAAAATAAATCTTAGCCTACATTTGAAGCGTTTTTATCTTAACCCTCTAATGCCCCAATTTTTTTGCCAGCTTATTAAATTTTCAATGTTAACGACACAAAAGCAAGAGAACTAAGCAAGAGAAATGTATACCGTAAAATTCAGCATATGCTGCAAAGCCTTTTGAGTAGTTTCAAATAAGTTTTCTTTTTATTGTGCCCATTTTTGTTGAGGTGTGTTTTACTAAAAGCTTTCTTATTAAGTAAAGCCCGCCTAAAGGCGGGCCTGGGCATTAGAGGGTTAATTTTAAAGTTTCAATATTTCAGTTAATTTAAGGACAATTTCTTTAAATCAAAAATGTGTTTCTTTACTTTAAGGAAAATTAGCCTTAGTTTAAAGACATGCGACTTTAACTAAGGGACGCGAATTTACAAAATTTGTGTCCTAAATTTAATGAAAAGACTTTTTGAAGCAAAGATTATAAACTTTATTTTAATTAAAATTTCATTATTTTGTAAATGTCGCATCCTAAAATTTAGGTTGCGTAATCTTTAATATCACGTAAATATTTTTTTCATCATACTTATAGTGTTTTGTCGCATTGAATCCTGATCACATACTGGCTAAAAAAACAATACAACTGAAGTTAAATATGCATTTATTTTGATCTGTTTCCTATCGCAGCCTTCCTTACAACGTTCAAGAAATTCGGAAAACGTTCATGAGAAGTATTGTTTTTTCATTGTGTATTATAAAAAAGAAAATAAGGAAGGGACAGACCAATTATCGAAAAAATATAGTAGCGGATTTTGTTTAGAGTCAACCTCAACCATGAATATATTAAGACAATCGGATAACTGTTCTCCAATTTCCGCGTAAATATAACGAAATAATTTCATAACCTCCCACATAACCTCTGTAGGTTTCAAGTAAATCGAATAAATTTAGTTTTCGCTTTACTACGAAAAAAGTCGGGTAAAGAGGATGTCCCTCTCCTCGACCGAATATCGGAAAAAGTAGCGAAATGTGTCTAGCTTTTTATGAACCTAAAATTTCTCTTGGGTTTTTATATTTCTAGCAAATAATATTAAAATTGCGGCTTCCATGCCCTCAAGAAGTCAAATCGGGAGATTGCTCTTTATGGGGGCTATATCAAAACATGGACCCATATATAGGAAAATTTGCGCTCTTGTGAACCCAAAATACCTCTAAATTTCCATTTTCAAGCAAACAATTACAGTTTCCATGTCCGCAGGAAGTGAAATCGGAAGATAGATGTATATGAGAGCTATATCAATATTTCCAATTTAATGAAAATTGGATAAAAGTATCGGTGTCTATATCGGAGTCAAATAGGTGGATCCGTTTATATTGGTACTATATCGAACTGTGGACGGATATATACCAAATTTTGCGCAACTGTTTGTAAACCTAATTTTCCTCTGGATTGGAACCAAGGTATTGTTTTTGTTCTTACATCGGAAAATTGCTATTTATAATTTTCAAAGTATATTTCACATCAAATGTGTGACTTTGCACTTTAACGGTGTATTTTTTCCTATAAGTCAAATGTTACATGACTCTGTCAATTCACTTGCATCTATTATCTGTAAGAAAGATCTAAATGCAAATATAATTATATGCTTAATTGAAATTTTAATATGAATGTCTCCAGAGGGGGATTTACACAAATAGTTGCTTTCTTGAGGAGCACTGTGGGAAGAAGAATCGTGATGTGAAATAATAGAAATAAATAGCATGACATCAATGCCTTCTATTGTACATATGAATTAGAAGACATTTTCTTTTATCATTGATTTTTCTATATTTGGAGCCCAGTAGAGAAAATTGGAGATTATTTTCAAATATAGATTTTTCAATTTCCCATTGCAAACAAAACCTTATCGACAGATCTGAAAAGTTTTTCTTTTCTTTAAAAGTTTTGGTTTTGATTCCGCCAAAACAAAAACAAAACAAAAAAAAAAACAAGTAAAGGGTGATTTGTTAAGAGCTTGATAACTTAAAAAAAAAAAAAAAACGCATAAAATTTGCAAAATCTCATCGGTTCTTTATTTGAAACGTTAGATTGGTCCATGACATTTACTTTTTGAAGATAATTTCATTTAAATGTTGACCGCGGCTGCGTCTTAGGTGGTCCATTCGGAAAGTCCAATTTTGGGCAACTTTTTCGAGCATTTCGGCCGGAATAGCCCGAATTTCTTCGGAAATGTTGTCTTCCAAAGCTGGAATAGTTGCTGGCTTATTTCTGTAGACTTTAGACTTGACGTAGCCCCACAAAAAATAGTCTAAAGGCGTCAAATCGCATGATCTTGGTGGCCAACTTACCGGTCCATTTCTTGAGATGAATTGTTCTCCGAAGTTTTCCCTCAAAATGACCATAAAATCGCGAGCTGTGTGGCATGTAGCGCCATCTTGTTGAAACCACATGTCAACCAAGTTCAGTTCTTCCATTTTTGGCAACAAAAAGTTTGTTAGCATCGAACGATAGCGATCGCCATTCACCGTAACGTTGCGTCCAACAGCATCTTTGCAAAAATACGGTCCAATGATTCCACCAGCGTACAAACCACACCAAACAGTGCATTTTTCGGGATGCATGGGCAGTTCTTGAACGGCTTCTGGTTGCTCTTCACTCCAAATGCGGCAATTTTGCTTATTTACGTAGCCATTCAACCAGAAATGAGCCTCATCGCTGAACAAAATTTGTCGATAAAAAAGCGGATTTTCTGCCAACTTTTCTAGGGCCCATTCACTGAAAATTCGACGTTGTGGCAGATCGTAAGTCTATTCATGATGAAATGTCAAAGCATACTGAGCATCTTTCTCTTTGACACCATGTCTGAAATCCCACGTGATCTGTCAAATACTAATGCATGAAAATCCTAACCTCAAAAGAATCACCCTTTATATACGGCCGTAAGTTCGGCCAGGCCGAAGCTTATGTACCCTCCACCATGGATTGCGTAGAAACTTCTACTGAAGACTGTCATCCACAATCGAATTACTGGGGTTGCGGTAACACTTGCCGATGGCAAGGTATCTTAAAACATCCTAATACCGTAATATATACCACGTAGTCCATACGTGGTATGTAACATATTAAACTTAAAATGGCCGATACGTATATAATTAAGTTTGACTAAATTTTCTATAGGAATAAAATTTTGACAAAATTTTCTATAGAAATAAAATTTTGACAACATTTTCTATAGAAATAAAGATTTGCTAGATTATTTTTGGCTCGAGTGGCAACCATGATTTTGAACCGATATGGACCAATTTTTGTGTGATTTGGTATCAGGTATATGTAACTATAGGCCGATATGGACCAATTTTGGCATGGTTATTAGCATATACTAACACCACGTTGCAAATTTCAACCGGATCGGATGAATTTTGCTCGTCCAAGAGGCTCCGGAGTTCAAATCTGGGTATCGGTTTATATGGGGGCTACATATAATTATGGACCGATGTGGACCAATTTTTGCAAGTTTGTTATGGACCATATACCAACACCACGTGCCAAATTTCAGCCGGATCGTATGAAATTTGCTTCTCTTTGAGGCGCCGCAAACTAAATCGGGGGATCGGTTTATATGGGAGCTATATATAATTATTGACCGATATGGGTCAATTTTTGCATGGGTATTAGAGACCATATACCAACACTATGTACCAAATTTTAGCCAGGTCGGATTAACTATGCTTCTCTTATAGGCTCTGCAAGGCAAATTTGGGGGTCCGTTTATATGGGGTCTATACGTAAAAGTGGACCGATATGACCCATTTTCAATAGCATCCGACCTACATCAATAATAACTACTTGTGCCAAGTTTCAAGTCGATAGCTTGTTTCGTTCGGAAGTTAGCGTGATTTCAACAGACGGACGGACATGCTCAGATTCTACGGCAATAAAATTTTGATAGTTTATTTTTGGCTCTTAGAGGCTCCCCAAGCCAAATCTGGGGATCGGTTTATATGGGGGCTTATGTAATTATGAACCGATGTGGACTAATTTCTGCATGGTTGTTAAAGACTATATACCAACACCATGTACCAAATTTCAGCCGGATCGGATGAAATATGCTTCTCGTAGAGGCTACGCAAGCCAAATCTGGGGATCCGTTTGTATGGGGGCCATAAGCGTAGGAAGGCCTCTGGGGAGGGGGCTTAGACCCCCAAGAAAAATTTTAGCCCCCCCCAGAATTTGAAAACCTATTTACGATTTTCCATTTTTTTTTTAAATAAACAAGCCCTGCCAAAAAATCGTCGCCAAAAAAGTAATGAAAATGATCTTTTTGGATCCGGAAGTGGTGCAAAATTGGCGAAGAAGCGATGAATTTAACATGGGCTTGTCATAGGACGGAAGTCCTCCATTTCAACAGCCGTTGCACTGAATTTGCATCACTTCTTTAGGTGTGATCCGAATTCAATTTTTTGAATGTAAATTAAAAAATTCTGTTATATTTTGTCAAATAAATAATTTTTATAATTTTTTTTGGATTCTAATGCTTGTCTGAAACGTTTGACCTCAAATATTTTCAAAAATTCACAAGTTTTTCAGATTGGATTTAGAATTTTTTTCGACAAAATTCAATTTGTACCATTTTATGAATTCTTACTTCGTTTTTAAGGTATTTGAAACAAAAAAGTTAAAATTTCCCATTAAAAGTATGAAAAAACCAAGTTATAAAAATTGAATTTAAAGAACTTCCTGAGTAGTTAAAATAAAGAACATCATTGGGAGTACATCTTCTGGAAGTGCTTTTAAAGTTGTGTCTTTGGAAGAACTTCCAAATTTTTTTGCTGGGAAATGTGTGGAACTACTTTTACTTGCTTTATTATAAATTAATTTTCGAGTTATTTTGATGTCTATTTTTTTATTCATTTTTATGAAATAAAACATTAATTGAAATATAAATAAATGAAATATAAATTTTTAGCTAGGGGGGCTATAGCCCCCCCTAGGAAAATTGTCTAGCTACGCTAATGATGGGGGCTATACGTAAAAGTGATCCGATATGGCCCATTTGCAATACCATCCGACCTACATCAATAACAACTACTTGTGTCAAGTTTCAAGTCGATAGCTTTTTTCGTTCGGTAGTGAGCGTGGTTTCAACACACGGACGGACGGACATGCTTAGATCGACCACGACCCAGAATATATATGAGAGCAATATTTCGATGTGTTACAAACGGAATGACAAAGTTAATATACCCCCCATCCTATGGTGGAGGTTATAAAAAATTATTTCAAACAATAATCTTTTAATGTTACTAAAAAATCGAAGCCATTTAAGAAAGTAATTAAAAATACTTACGTTTTTAATTAAAAAATTATTAAGGTTTGCAATAAAAATTAATTAAAATTTTAATTGAATCAATTAAAAAATTCACTTAAATTTGCCTATGAAATCATTTATCAAATCAATCAATCAATCAATCAATCAAAAAACAATTATTTTTTATGCCCAATTAAAACTGCGATTGATTTTTGTGATTGAAGACATTTCAATTAAAAAATTAATTGGATCAATTAATTTCGTGATTGGATTAGAAAAATAATATTTTTGTGTAGTTTCCATTTATTTTCCGATGATATTTTAAAATAGATACTGCAATCTAAATAGGCTATATATACTTACCGTATTGGTGGGCACTAAAATGTATTTTTATAAACTTTATATATTTACTATGAACTCATGGTTGTAATTATTCTCTGTATTTTCATATTCAATTGAGGCTTTGAATGGCTTCCGAGCTTTTACCATTAAAAAATACCCACTGAGTGTCATCCCCAGATTTGGTAACTGATTTAATGATGATTTATAATAATCTATCCGCTTCAATTCAAAAAAACTAGTGGTAACTTAATCGATTATCAAGCAAGTGTTTGTTCTATGAAATCACATCAACTCAAAATAGCCCCCAAACAAAATTTATATTTAATTACAATTTTTTGTATATGGGGAAACTAAAATGGCATAGATATATGAAAATAAGTTTTAATTGACTGTTGCAATACTAAGTTCGAATTCATCATAATAAATAAATTGTTGACATGTTATCGATGTGCTTTATCATATTAATACATAAGTATGCATGTGTAAATAATATTTTCTGTTTTTGTTTTGGTTTCTTTCACGGAAAAGTGAAAAATGGCAACCGGTAAAACTTGATTCGCATAACTGCTTGTAATATTATTTGTGACAAAGAAACGTGTTTTAGACATCTGTAATTATATTCAAAATTAACTTAAAAGATATTCTGTACAATGAAACCTACAATCAATTCTGGTAATGTTTTCTATTGCAAATAATAATAACCAAGTAAGTATATGACTGTAAATTTCCCACAATTCCTCTTCACGCACGAAAAGCTTTGCGAAACTCATGCTCACGAGTGGAAAATTTTTTATTCATGCACGTTCTCGATCAGAAGATCCAAAAATTAAAATATCTTAACAAAAATTGTAACACATGCTCGTGTACTGAGAAAAAAGCTTACACGGTTCCAAAGATTTCGTCTTCATACTACTATTGGTTATGAGCCAAAGAAGCAGAGAATTGAAGTTAGGATATCTTTATATTTGAATTTTGCGTACATATTTGAGTTTATTCGTTTCACTGTTTTCTATATGTGATATTAAAGTCCTTTATAAACCTATTAACGACATAAACTAAACTCAATTTCAAGTAGAAATTATTTCATTAATTTTGAAGACTTCTTCAGCATTATTTAAGCCATGTCTACCTAAGTCAAATAAAATTTTCTTGAGTGAAAAGCTACTCAATTTTAATTATAAGGATAAAACGACTTCATTGATGTAATATAAATTGTGGAACACACATAGACATATTAAAAACATTTTTTTTAAATAAAAAAACATGTACAGTGGCGTGCAGAAATGAGTACATACTTATTTTTTTTTCAATTCTAAACGTATAAAAAAGCAGCAATAAACAAAATCAAAATAATTTATATTTTTATTCCTTCTTCAATTCTAAATAAAACAACAAAAAACTCAAAACAAAAAGTAAAGAATTCAGAGAGATAAATAAACATAACTAAAAACAAGTAAGGAAAGTGTAAAGTCGGGCGGGGCCGACTATATTATACCCTGCACCACTTTGTAGATCTAAATTTTCGATACCATATCACATCCGTCAAATGTGTTGGGGGCTATATATAAAGGTTTGTCCCAAATACATACATTTAAATATCACTCGATCCGGACAGAATTTGATAGACTTCTACAAATCTATAAACTCAAAATTTAAGTCGGCTAATGCACTAGGGTGGAACACAATGTTAGTATAAAAATATGGGAAACATTTAAATCTGAAGCAAATTTAAGGAAACTTCTCAAAGTTTATTTATGATTTATCGCTCGATATATATGTATTAGAAGTTTAGGAAAATTAGAGTAATTTTTACAACTTTTCGACTAAGCAGTGGCGATTTTACAAGGAAAATTTTGGTATTTTGACCATTTTTGTCGAAATCAGAAAAACATATATATGGGAGATATATATAAATCTGAACCGATTTCAACCAAATTTGGCACGCATAGCTACACTGCTAATTCTACTCTCTGTGCAAAATGTCAACTAAATCGTAGTTAAAAAATGGCCTCTGTGGTCATATGAGTGTAAATCGGGCAAAAGCTATATATGTGAGATATATCTAAATCTGAACCGATTTCAATAAAATTTGGCACACTTGACTACACTACTAATTGTACTCCTAGTGCAAAATTTCAAACAAATTGGGGTAAAACACTGGCTTCTGGGACCGTATTAGTCCATATCGGGCGAAAGATATATATGGGAGCTATATCTAAATCTGAACCGATTTCAGTAAAATTTGGCACACTTGACTATAGTACTAACTATTTTTCTTGTACAACATTTTAAGCAAATTAGGGTAAAACTCTGGCTTCTGGGGCCATATACGTCCATATCGGGCGAAATATATATATATATATATATATATATATATATATATATATATATATATATATATATATATATATATATATATATATATATATATATATATATATATATATATATATATATATATATATATATATATATATATATATATATATATATATATATATATATATATATATATATATATATATATATATATATATATATATATATATATATATATATATATATATATATATATATATATATATATATATATATATATATATATATATATATATATATATATATATATATATATATATATATATATATATATATATATATATATATATGTATATATATATTATATATATATATATATATATATATATATATATATATATATATATATATATATATATATATATATAATATATATATATATATATATATATATATATATATATATATATATATATATATATATATATATATATATATATATATGGAGCTATATCTAAATCTGAACTGAATTGTTCTTCTTGTGTACAATTTTAAGCAAATTAAGGTAAAACTCTGGCTTTTGGGCCATTTAAGTCCATATCGGGCGAAATATATATGGGAGCTATATCTATATCTGAACCGATTTCTTCCAAAATCAATGGAATTCTATTCTGAGCCAAAACACATACTTGTGCCAAATCCATTGGAATAAAACTGCGACCTAGACTTTGATTACAAAAATGTGTTCACGGACAGACGGACTCAGGAGCCCACCCTGAGCATTTTTGCCAAAGACACCATGTGTCTATCTCGTCTCCTTCTGGGTGTTGCAAACATATGCACTAACTTCCCAGCAAAAAAAAAATTGGAAGTTGTTCCACAAACATTTCTTTTAAAAGCCCATCCCAGAATCCCCCATCGAGTTTTTTCAACTTCGAATGCAGTCCTTTTAGACAAAGTTCACAAACATTTCTTCTAAAGCGTATCGTGGGATCCCCTAATGATTTTTTTCCCACTTCCGATGCAGTCCTTTTGGACAAGTATTAGAACAAACGCAATCAGGCCATTTTAAGTGCAAATGTAGGACGATTAAACTTTACAAAAAATAGAAAACTAATAAAAAAGTAAAAAAATAGAAAATTTATAAAAAAGTAAAATAATAATAATAATAATAATAATAATAATAAAAAAATAAATTTCATCGCCGCTGCGATTTGAACCTGTGCCGTTTGACTTTTTCGCTGCCATGGAAGTTCTTTTGAGAAGGTTTTGCAAATTACGAGAATTTTTAATTTTTTTGTTGATTTTTAATGGAAAAAAATATATTTATACGAAAATAACATATATACCGAAAATAAAAACGATGCATAACATAAAAAAATAATTTTTTAGAAAAATCTTTGATAAAAAAATTTCCGCTGGTGAGATTTGAACCTGCGTTTCTTATTTTTTCGTTCATACTAATAAAGAACATCTCGAGAAGCAACTAAAATGTTATTCCTTGGAGTCATATTACGATCATATCACAAACATTTGAATTGACCTGTCGACGCTTCATGTTCAATGGCGTTTGTGGCTGAGTGTGCTAAGGCGTTATGTTATTGTGCCAGCAAACCCAGGCTCAACCCATGGTCGGAGCGAAAAACTTTTTCAAATTGTAAAAATTAGATAATAGGAAAATAATTGTGTAATAAAAAATCTGGTTGAAAAAAAATTAAATTGGTTGAAATTTTTTTTTTCGCTTTTTAAATTTCTTCATTCAAATTAACTTCCAGAGAATAACTTCTACAGCAAAGCAAAGGATCCAAAAAGGGAGTACTTCGTTCCTATGACAAGTCCATGTAAAATTCATTGGAGATGATCCAAGTTTGCACTACTTCCGGATCACAGATTGGGGATCCAAATTACATTTTTGGATGCTCTTTTTTTGCTGGGTTATAATACCCTGTTCCACAGTGTGGCGCAGGGTATAAAAAATATCAAAATAATATAAGGTGAAATTATAATGAAAATAATTTCATTACAATATTGAACTTCACAAAACCCATTATTAGTTAGGGAAACTATATTGTCCTCCACATCGTGCAATAACTTTTCCATTTTAATTTTTACTTGATATTGTTGCAGTACATTTTGAATAAAACTTTAACTCTTACTAGCAAAAACGTCTAAACACAAAGTTGTATTACTGATATAAAGAAAGACAATAAATAAATAAAAACTAACGGTATATTTTGCTTTTATGCTGAGTACACCAAAAAGTGCAAAATTGAGTACATGCGAGGTTTTTTTTGTTATGTTTATTTATCTCTTTGAATTCTTGACTTTTTATTTCAAGTTTTTTTGTTGTTTTATTTAGAATTGAAGAAGGAATAAAGGAAAACTAAAATTATGTTGAGTTTCTTTATTGCTTCTTTTTTATAGAATTGAAAAAATTAATTATGTTCTCATTTCTGCACGCCACTGTATATATACTTAAAAAAATATTGACCTAATATGAAAGATTATACAACCCAAATTTTAGGACAACCAATTTACACAGTATAAAGGACATATTTCCTTAAAATAAAGAAATTTGAAATTTGCGTCTCTCCGGTAATGACGTATGTCTTTAAAGTAAACCGAATTTTCCTTAAAGTAAAGAAACACAGTTTTGATTTAGAGAAATAATCTTTAATCTATCTGAGATATAGAATCTTTCGATTAGAGATAAAAAAACTCAAAATATAGGTTAAGGCTTATTTTGAGAAGTTTAAATCTTTTACCATTTTTTACCTTGAAGCATCTGTTATATGTTAATTTGGATTTTTAAACTGGCATTTATTTGTACATGATCAGCTAATTTAATATTTCGCAAAAAGAGAATGAAAATTCGATAAATGATACCTCTAACCTAATATCAATTTTATATAGTTCTATATAGTTCTCTAAAAATGTCTTTATTTTAAAGAAACAGCATCATTGGCTCGGAATCAATACCAAAATACTTAAGTGGAGGTCAAAGATTCGTTCGGAAATTTATATTATTATTTTGTATTTGAGAATTTTTATTTATTGATTTATTGATATATAAATATTTAAATTAAAACAGAAATTTATTATTTATTTGGTTGGAAGTTATGTAGCATTTTATAACTTCCTACAAGTCAAAAACGTTTAATCGGTTAAAACCGAGAAAAATGTGGAAATGAGTTTTAAACTTTCATTTTATTCTAAAAAAATAAAGAATTAACAATTCATTGTAATAAAATAAACATTTTGAAACAAACTAAGGATTTATCCATGCTGTACTTTCAGTACGAAAGAAAAATTTAATGCAATTGAAATGCTCCCTTTAATGCTGAACATATTCGTTTACTGATGGAAGAACATTTTTCATTTCTGAGGTGTGGATTTTTAGACAAACGAAATTTTCTTTCGACTCTAAATTTTTTTTTTTTAATGCAAGTAACAAAGATTTGTCTAATCGTCAGAACGCTTCCAATACATTTGGTTTTATTTTCTCTCAACGATAGGGATTTGTGAAAAAACGAAATTTCGTTTGACGAAAATTTCGATTTGGAGGAACATATTTTTTCTTTGGGTGCAAAACCACCGTTTATCTCTTCAGTTTTATCGAAAAATGAGAAATCGTCGTATAGAGAGTGGTGTTGTTTTTCATCTTCCGTACCTCTCTACACTAAAAAAAAGTTTACTTGGATCCAAAAATTTTGACCTTCCCTTAAGGGTTTTGGTATTGATTCCGAGCCAAAGATGCGGCTATCTGGCTTTAAATCTAGGATCAATAAAATTTAATTTAGAATACTGATTTCATTTATCAAATTGTAATTCTCCTTTCGGGGTTTATTAATAAAGGTACTCACGTACAAACAAATACCAGTTTAAATGTCCAATTTATAACGGATACTTCAAAGTAAAAAATGTTTTCTTAATTCTTAAAAAAAAAAAAAAAATAAACCAAAGACGCTAAATCCTCAAAATAAGTCTTAGCCTATATTTGAAGCGTTTTTATCTTAAATTTTAAGTTTCAATATTTCAGTTATTTAAGGACAATTTCTTTAAATCAAAAATGTGTTTCTTTACTTTAAGGAAAATTAACCTTAGTTCAAAGACATGGGACTTTAACGGAGGGACGCAAATTTACAAATTTTGTCTAAATTTAATGAAAAAAAATTTGAAGCAACTTTATTTTACTTAAAATTTCATTATTTTAAAAAAATAGTCCTTAATATTTTGTAAATTTCGCATCCTAAAATTTAGGTTACGTAATCTTTAATATCACATAAATTTTTTTTCAGTAAATATACAGAAAGTTCTACTTTCGGAAGAAAAATGTGACAAATATATAGATAGAAATTTAAATGAAATATAGGAAACCGGTTAACCGGTGGTCAAAACCCGATTTTCGTGATCAACCGATAATGCCAATTTTGTCACCATTTGGTTTCGGGTTGAGTAATTGAATCCGGTAAATCGGTGGCGGTTTTCAATTATTTTAAAAATTAATAAAGCCATTTTCGATGATTAATATTTGTTTTTGTTCTCTAATCCCGAAATATAAAAGGCAACCCACGAATTATAAATATTTATTTATATGATTCATACCTGTAATGAATTTCGTCCAAACGCTCATGCGTTTACTCCTCTATCTTGGCAATGATAAGAACTCTCATATGAACTCTCATATGAATGTAGGATACAAATTTCATTAAAAGTAAATCAGTCTTATATATGTTTTTGTACATATACACTGAAAAAAATATTGTCGTGAGGCCAAAGATTTCATGTTCTTAAAATACGAATGCGAATTTTGCTTAGCATAGAAGACACATTTCTCTGATAAAACATTTCAATGAAGTCCGTTTAGTCCTTGTAGTTAAGTGATTCGACTTAAAACTGGATATCTTTACATGAAAGACACTTTTGTATGACTAAGGTCAACTTGGCTTTACGAATTGAAAAATTTCTTCAAAATTAATGAACTCGTATTTTGACTACAAAGCAAAAAAGCTTTCAAAAATAGGACATGGTTTTCAATACATTACATTAAAGCTGTTATTACATGAAACATGGCATAATTTCTATGTAAAGTCGAGGCTGAATTTGGAAATTTAAGTTTTCGTTAACACGTTTTTAAAGGACTTTAATAGCACATGAAGAAAAGAAAAACTGAACAAACGGATTAAGTAGAATTCCTTTCTTAGAATCAAGTATGCAAAACTGAAATTTATACGAGAAGTGTGTCCTAAATGTATCCTTACTGTAACTCCACTTCTTTGGCTCGGAAACTATACCAAACTCATTAGTCTAAAGGCAAGATCTTTAGAATCGGGCAAGATTTTCTCAGTGTACTCATATATATATAATGGTAAAATTTCAAAGGGGAATTTGGTATATCTTGGTACGTGAATTCGCACATTTTTTATGTACCTTTTGCTAGATTGAAGATTTAACCACATGGCTTGACATTATAATGATTTTTTTATTTGAGGTTTTTAATTTCGTGATTTCCTGCCTTCGTTTGTTTTTTTTTTTTTGAGTTGGCTATGAATGCCATGCGAATTTACAATTAACCACAGGAGTATGCACGAGGTGAAGAATCGTGGCGTTTTTTAAATAAAAATTTATGTGGTTTTATTAAGTTCTATTGAACTTGTTTTGTACATTTGTATACAACTTTTTTTGGAACTCAGTTGAATGTTTATATCAAAGACGATAGAATAGGAAGATGTGAAATGGGGTGTGCATGTGTTAGTATCAGAAACCAAAGATTAATATCATACTTGTACACCCTCAAAAAAAATCGCTTCTCTAACATATGTTCCAAACATATTTAGCAGGAAGCACATATATTATTGGATACTACCGAAACATTAATATGATTGTTTTATGTGAACATATTATATGTTTGGAAGCGTTTGAACCCAAAAATATTATATGCTTGGAAGAATTTTCCCCAAAGAAGATTGTTCTCATTCCCTCACATAATTTTCACTTCCACGAAATTTTTAGTACCTTTTTCTGTAATACAAATAATGTAGAAAAAATTATTCAATTTTATAATTTTTTTAAATTTTACCTTTCGCCTGGACGGAGAATCGAACCGAGGGCCATACAGTTTGTAAGCCAACACACTCTCCACTGGGCTACGTAGCAGTTATAGTCACCAGTAGACAATTATCGTTATAAGTTACATTTATGTAGCATAGTTTGCAGCGCCCACGAGCCCATGCAAACATAACATTATTTAAAAGAAACATACATTTGTTGGCCACGTGGAGCTGTGGTTAGCATGTCTGCCTTGCATGCAAAGGGTCGTTGGTTCAATTGCTGCTCCGACCGAACCAATTTTTTTGTAATTTAGACATTTATACTATATTAAATTTTTATATGAAACTTCGAAATGTGGGTTATTAAATATTTACAGTCAGAAACAGTGCTTGATATAAACGAAATGGCTTTTGAATAAAATATTATTTTTTTATTGCAAAAATAACAATTTTATAACAAAAAACTGTTTTTGGTATAAAAGTTTAAAATTTTGGAAGAAAATCAAAAACTCTAACAAAAGAAGAGTATAAACATACATAAATAATTTTATAATGTACACATAAATTTATTTAGGCGTGAACCGTTTTTTTACTAGCATTTTACACCATTTTAAATGCCTTTAAAACTTATCGTGTTTTGTACTTAATTTCATTTTTACCTTTAAGGCCGTTAAAAATGTGTGTCCATAATGCCAAAATGATAAACAAAACACTTGTCCACGCATACATAAAATTCTCCTCTCAAGGCGAAAACGCATGCTGTTTTTTCAAATCTCTATGCTCTTGGTTCCGAATGTCTATTCTCTTTACTCCAATGTTTACTCGAAATTTGTAAATTTATATATGTTTACATTCACACATATTATTTTTATGAAACATTCATGTCCCAAACATAATATATTTTAACATATTAACATATGTGTCTCAAACATTTAGTGTTAGTTTAGGAACATTACATGTTGGCACTTAAATATATTGTGTTTAAAAATTGTGCCCGAAACACATTTTGTTTATATCGGAACATATGAAAAACATATTTTTCTAACAGTGTAGGAAAAGCACACCGAACTTATTGGTTTGAAGCCGACAATTTTTTTTTGCTATTTTCTTTAAACTACACGATTAGACTAAATTATTAATAAAGTATTTCACGTGTTTTTGTTCTTTTAAAAGTTACAATAATTGCTAAAATAAATGAATTAAGTTTTGTTACGAATGCAAAATGAAAAGAGAAACCTAAAAAATTGCAACTTCTCATGGAACGTGTATGGTACTAATCTCTGGTTTTTTGACGAAAAAGAATAACAACAAGCCTATTTCACATCTTTTCACATCTTGTTCTATCGTCTTTGGTTTATATGTATTAACTTGAACTGCAGTTATTATTAGTGCTGCACAGTATTGTTAAGTTGAAGTTTTATAAAAAATATAATTATTCCAAAATATTTGATGTAAAGAATTTAATTTCAAGGGTGATTGTGTTATCAATTCAAAGAAGTGGAGTATTGAACTAAGGATTTCAGCTTTTTTCTTCATGTACTATCAAAGTCCTTTAAAAATGTGTTACCGACAACTTAGATTTCAACAACAACAACTTAGAGACTAACACTAAATGTTTGGGACACATATGTCATTATGTTAGAATATATTATGTTTGGGGCATAATTGTTTCATAAAAATAATATGTATGAATGTAAACATATATAAATTTACAAATTTCCAGTAAACATATATATGTTGTGATATTTTATTCAGAGAGCGGCAGAGAGAGTATAGAGAAAGAAATAGAGATCGAAACCGAGAGGGTTGACGAAAGATATCAACATAACACAGCGAAAAGAGAGCAATTTCTGTGAAACCCCTTGTATGTTGTTTCGGAAAACACATTTTATGATAAGGCCAAAAATTTGATATGCTTAAGTTTAAATATTATTTAATTTGAATATTAGAATGAGTATTCGGAGTAAAGAGAATAGACATTCGGAACCAAGAGAATAAACATTAAAAAAAATCATGTATTTTCGCCTTGGGAGCAGCATTTTATGTATGTGTGGACATGTGTTTTGTTTATCATTTTGGCATTATGGGCACAATTTTTTGGTTCATTAAAAATATTCTGGCAAAGGAAATTAAAAAAAAAAAACAAGTATATACGTCCGTAAGATCGGCCAGGCAGAAGCTTATGTACCCTCCACCATGGATTGCGTAGAAACTTCTTCTAAACATTGCCATCCGCAATCGAATTACTTAAGTTACGGTAACGCTTGCCGATGGCAAGGTATCTTGAAACCTCCTAACACCGTTTTCTAAATTGTATGTTAGCCCATACGTGGTATATATTAAATCAAAAAAGATCGATTAAATAAGTATATAATTCAGTTTGACAAAATTTTCAAAAGAAATAAAATTTTGACAAAATTTTCGTTAGAAATAAAATTTTGACAAAATTTTCTTTAGAAATAAAATTTTGACAAAATTTTCTATAGAAATAAAATTTTAACAAAATTTTCTATAGAAATAAAATTTTAACAAAATTTTCTATAGAAGTAAAATTTTGACAAAATTTTCTATAGAAATAAAATTTTGACAAAATTTTCTATAGAAATAAAATTTTGACAAAATTTTCTATAGAAATAAAATTCTGACAAAATTTTCTATAGAAATAAAATTTTACCAAAATTTTCTATAGAAATAAAATTTTGGTAGATTATTTTTGGCGCGAGTGTCAGCCATGATTATGAACCGAATAAAATTTTAACAAAATTTTCTATAGAAATAAAATTTTGACAAAATTTTCTATAGAAATAAAATTTTGAAAAAATTTTCTATAGAAATTAAATTTTGGTAGATTATTTTTGGCTCGAGTGGCAACCATGATTATGAACCGATATGGACCTATTTTTGTGTGATTGGAGATCGGCTATATAAAGGGTGATTCTTTTGAGGTTAGGATTTTCATGCATTAGTATTTGACAGATCACGTGGGATTTCAGACATGGTGTCAAAGAGAAAGATGCTCAGTATGCTTTGACATTTCATCATGAATAGCCGAACGATCTGCCACAACGTCGAATTTTCAGTGAATGGGCCCTAGAAAAGTTGGCAGAAAATCCGCTTTTTTATCGACAAATTTTGTTCAGCGATGAGGCTCATTTCTGGTTGAATGGCTACGTAAATAAGCAAAATTGCCGCATTTGGAGTGAAGAGCAACCAGAAGCCGTTCAAGAACTGCCCATGCATCCCGAAAAATGCACTGTTTGGTGTGGTTTGTACGCTGGTGGAATCATTGGACCGTATTTTTTCAAAGATTCTGTTGGACGCAACGTTACGGTGAATGGCGATCGCTATCGTTCGATGCTAACAAACTTTTTGTTGCCAAAAATGGAAGAACTGAACTTGGTTGACATGTGGTTTCAACAAGATGGCGCTACATGCCACACAGCTCGCGATTCTATGGCCATTTTGAGGGAAAACTTCGGAGAACAATTCATCTCAAGAAATGGACCGGTAAGTTGGCCACCAAGATCATGCGATTTGACGCCTTTAGACTATTTTTTGTGGGGCTACGTCAAGTCTAAAGTCTACAGAAATAAGCCAGCAACTATTCCAGCTTTGAAAGACAACATTTCCGAAGAAATTCGGGCTATTCCGGCCGAAATGCTCGAAAAAGTTGCCCAAAATTGGACTTTCCGAATGGACCACCTAAGACGCAGCCGCGGTCAACATTTAAATGAAATTATCTTCAAAAAGTAAATGTCATGGACCAATCTAACGTTTCAAATAAAGAACCGATGAGATTTTGCAAATTTTATGCGTTTTTTTTAAAAAAAAGTTATCAAGCTCTTAACAAATCACCCTTTATAACTATAGACCACTATGGACCTATTTTGGTATGGTTGTTAGCGGCCATATACTAACACGACGTTCCAAATTTGAACCGATCGGATGAATTTTGCTCCTCCAAGAGGCTCCGTAGGTCAAATCTAGAGAACGGTTTATATGGGGGCTTTTTATATAATTATGGACCGATGTGGACCAATTTTTGCAAGGTTATTAGAGACCAACATCATGCCATACCATCCGACCTACATCAATAACAACTACACACAAAAAATTATCAACAAAATTTTTTCAATTAAACACTTAATTGAATTTGGAAACGGATTCAATTAATATGTTAATTGATTCAATTAATTATTTAATCAAATCCGAATAAAAACCAATTAAAAAATGATTGATATTTGTTACGTTTCCAATTAAAATATTAATTGATTCAATCAATTTGTTAATCAATTCGGAAATAATTTTCAATTACAAACGTGATTGAAATTTTTTCCGTTTCCTATTACACATATGATTGATCCAATCACCTTTGTGATTGAAACTGAATAATCTTGAGCAATGGAAAGAGCGAAAAGAGAACAAGAGAATGGGTATTTATTCAACAATGTATGATGGAGAGATCAGTCTGTGGAAGTAACTCGTAACGAACGGTTGGGTTTTTGTTTTTCGCGTAAATTGAAAAACATGATTGGCGACATTTTGTCTGCTGCATTCAAAATGTGTGCATAAATATTTTGAACGCAACAACAAATCATAGCAAAGTGTTGAAATAAATAAAGTGTGCAACAACAAACGGCCACGTGGTAAAGGGTTGAAAAAAATATATGCGAGAACGCATTTGAAATTACCTGTGTTTGTGGTATTGTAAAAATGGAAACAATCTACGTTTATTGAAGGTAAGAAATTGTGAAATGTGAATACCGTTTTCCATTGAAGCCTGTTTACATTAAACGGAATAAAATAATATATTTTTATTCATTTCTTTTAGTGACCAATTTTATTTCGTGAAATTGACCAATCAATCCCATCAACTCCATCATTTTATCAAATATATAAGAATATGTTTGCAATAAAAAAGTGGGTACCGTATTGATCTTTTAAAATTATAATTTTTTTACTCCTTGTTTTCTTAAAACCATGAGCGGTATGGGTTTGTTGGAAAATTCACCTTGAAGTTGCGAAGTAGCGTTGGCATTAAATTGCATTTTTGTTTTACCTGCCTTTTTCAGTTTGAATCCAAGTAGAGAGCAGTATATATGTTATATAAACTAATGAGCTGAATTATGTAATGGTAAAAAAGTTCTTTCTTTTGGATTTAAAATATGAAAAATATCCGAAAATATTAAAAATATGTATTTTCCATTTATATTTTTTTCTGTTTCCAGAATTTGCAAAGTATCATCAATGAAATACCAAATATTACATTGCTTTCCCATTATTTTTGTCTTTGATTGGTTAAAATTTTAATAGACGATTTTAATGTGTGGAAATTTTGGAAAGGAATTGTTACTAAAATTAAATTACCGAGCTCCTTAATACACCTTTTTATGCTAAAAGACTACAACTGCAAAAGAATATTATAAATCTGCAACCTGGAACTAAGAATTGAACTTGATATTCTATGCAGGTAATGTTTAACAAAATTAACTTTTAATTTAACAAAATTAAATTCGAATTATTCTGTTTACTTTCAGAAAAACTAATTTAGCTTACAGGCTGCTGATTTATTGGAAATCTAGGCGCATCTACATATTAGAAGGAACATGCTAACATGGTTATTATTATAAGGAAGATAATGATTTATATAATTTATTTTTTCACCCTATAGTTGTTATTGATAGTAGTTGTATTTGTAAGTTATGTTAGAACAAAACACAAATGACAAGAACCAAATTTATTTGTCTATTGCATAATTCAAATAATAATAAAGTATTAAATATGTTTTATAAGAAACACATATTTTCTTTTATTTCAAAAGAAAAAAAACTAAATACGATTTTGGGGTCGCAATATATAAATTTTTTGATCGAAATTTATAGCCAATTTCAATTAATTATTTAATTGAATGAATCAAATAGTTGATTGATTTTTGTCGCGAAATTAATTAAAATTTTAATTGATTCAATTAAAACTGTGATTGAATTTTATGTTAAAAATCAATCACGTTTTTAATTGATTCAATCACACAATTAATTGATTCCGTGACAAAAGTCAATTAAATTTTTAATTAAAAATCGTGTTGGTTTTCAATCAAAATGGGTGATTGATACTATCATTGTCGTGATTGAAGACATTTCAATTAAAAAAATGATTGAATCCGCGATTTTCGTGATTGAAATCAAAAAAATTTTTTTTGTGTGTACTTGTGCAAAGTTTCAAGTCGATAGCTTGTTTCGTTCGGAAGTTAGCGTGATTTCAACAGACGGACGGACATGCTTAGATCGACTCAGAATTTCACCACGACCCAGAATATATATACTTTATGGGGTCTTAGAGCAATATTTCGATGACAAAGTTAATATACCCCCATCCTATGGTGGAGGGTATAAAAACGGTGGAATATATACAAAAATTACAAAGGGATCTTCATAAAAATAAGAAAAGGGCACTATACTCTTTTTAGAGTTGGGACAGTAAAATGAAAAACACGATAAGTTTTAAATTCATTTAAAGTGGTGTTAAATGCTAGTAAAAAACTGTTCACGTCTAAATAAATTTATGTGTATATTATTACATTATTTATGTCTGTTTATACTCGACTCCACGTTCTTCTTTTGTTAGAGTTGTTCAATTTCTTCCAAAATTTGAAACTTTTGTACCAAAAACATTTTTTTGTTACAAAATTTTTATTTTTCCAATAAAAAAAATATATCTATTATCCAAAACCTCAGTCCATTTAGTTTATATCAAGCAATGTTTCTTACTGTAAATCTTTAATAAACCACATTTCGAAGTTTCATTATAAAAAATTAATATAGTATAAATATAAAATAAAAGAAAATTGGTGTTCGGTCGGAGCAGGGATTGAACCCACGACCCTTTGCATACAAGGCAGACATGCTAACCACTGCTCCACTTGGCCAACAAATGTATGTTTCTGTTAAATAATGTTATGTTTGCATGGGCTCGTCGACGCTGCAAACTATGTTACATAAATGTAACTTATAACGATAATTGTCTACTGGTGACTATAACAGCTACGTAGCCAAGTGGATAGTGTTTTGGCTTACAAGCAGTATGGTCCACGGTTCGATTCTCCGTCCAGGCGAAAGGTAAAATTTATAAAATTGAATAATTTCTTCAACATTATTTGTATTACAGAAAAAGGTGTCAAGAACTAAAAAATTTCGTGAAAGTGAAAATTATGTGAGGGAATGAGCACAATCTTCTTTGGGGAAAATTCTTCCAAGCATATAATATTTTTGGGCTCAAAATGCTTCCAAACATATAATATGTTCACATAAAACAAACATATTAATGTTTCGGCAGTATTCAATAATATATGTGCTTCCTGCAAAATATGTTTGGAACATATGTTGGAGAAGCAATTTTTTTGAGGGTGTAGAAATTATGCTATGTAATACAACTTTTGGGAACGAAAACAATGTTAATTTTACATATATTCTAAAGAACGGCAAAATTTCGATAGGTGGTTCGATATTTCATAGTGCACAATGTTTAAGTGTGAAAATTCAAAATGTGTCTTATTTACTCGTATGGTATGAAGCCAGAAAAGAACAGTGCTTAATAAAACTGAAATAGACTGTCATATTGCACTGATTTTGCATCACTTTTAAAGTGTGATACGAGTACAGTGTTTTGGATGTGAATTAAATAATTCTGTGATATTTTGCCAAATAAATATTTTTTTAAATAATTTTTACTACATTCTAATGGTAGTCTAAAACATTCGACCTCAAATACTTTCAAAAATTAGTAATTTCGTGTAATCGAAATATCGGTGCAGATTTTTTTTGTCAAAATTCGTTGTTGGTGCGTTGTCTTGGTGGAACAACACTTTTTTCTTCTTCATATGGGGCCGTATTGCCGCGATTTCGACCTTCAATCGCTCCAATAACGCCATATAATAGTCACTGTTGATGGTTTTTCTCTTCTCAAGATAATCGATAAAACTTATTCCATGCGCATCCCAAAAAAAAAAAAAAACAGAGGCCATTACTTTGCCAGCGGACTTTTGAGTCTTTCCACGCTTCGGAGACGGTTCACCGGTCGCTGTCCACTCAGCCGACTGTCGATTGGACTCAGGAGTGTAGTGATGGAGCCATGTTTCATCCATTGTCTCTGCTATCTCGATCAACTTCATTTTACGGTCATTCAAAATCATTTTGTGGATTTTTTAGATGTTTTCGTCGGTAACCACCTCTTTCGGGCGTCGACTGCGTTCACCGTCCTCCGTGCTAATTTCACCACGCTTGAATTTTGCATATCAATCAATTATTGTTGATTTCCGTGGGACAGAGTCCGGAAACTCATTATCAAGCCAAGTTTTTGCTTCCACCGTATTTTTTTCCCTTCAGAAAACAGTATTTTATCAAAACACGAAATTCCTTTTTTTTCCATTTTTTTCACAATAACAAAAGTTGCTTCACAAAAGACGCTCTACCTCACAAACTAATTGACTTACAGACGTCAAATTTTGACACGAATCATTTGAAGGTTGGTACTATATAAAAATAATATGCATTTAATACTATCGACGCCATCTATGTGTCAGACCGAGTACTTATCAGACAACATGTTATTGTTATCACTGATATGCTCAAAATTCGCATGTTTATCAACCAATCTACTTCAAATTCCGTACATTCAAATATTTTGTGATCCTCGGAAGACTTTTAAAATATCAGCCAAATCGGTTTAGATTTAGATATAGCTCCCATTTATCTTTCGCCCGATAAGCACTTATATGGTTCCAGAGTTTTACCTTGATTTGCTTCAAATTGTGTGACGGAGTACAATTGATATTATCGTCAATTGTGACAAATTTAGTTGAAATCGGTTTAAATTTAGGTATAGCTCCCATATATATCTTTCGCCCGATTTCCACTCATACGACCACAGAGGCCAAAGTTTACAACCGATTGACGTGAAATTTTGCACAGGGAGTAGAATTGACATTCTAGTAATGCATTTTTTGGTTGAAATCGGTTCAGATGTATAGCTCACATATATATCATTCGCCAGATTTAGACTCATATGACCATACAGGCCAAAGTTTGACTACGATTTATGTGAGATTTTGTACAGCGAGTAGAATTAATACAATAGCTATCCATGTCAAATTTGATTAAAATCGGTTTAGATATAGCTCCAATATATCTTTCGTCCTATATGGATTTAATTGGTTATAGAAGCCAGATTTTTGCCTTTGCTTCCTTCAAATTTTACGCAAAGAGTACAAATGTATGGCAAGTATGCTAAATTTCGTTGAAATCGGTTAAGATTTAGATATAGCTGCACGATTTAGGTTCATACAACCAACGGGAGCAAATTTTCATTTCGATTTACTTGAAATTATGCACTGAGAGTATAATTAACCCATTTCCTGCCATTGTACTCGCTTGAGTACAGAAAATATTTAATATCGCAGAACTTTGTTTATAAATTAAATTAGGCAACGTTTCTTTGATGACAGACATACTCCTAAGCAGATCAGTTCAACCAGTACGCTTCCCGAAGAAAAAATTAAAGATTCTACTTACGAAGACTAGACCAGATTCTGGATTCAAAAGAACCAATTTTGTTTGAGTTTTACAGGAATCATAGACATCTCTTGTAAGTGTGCAAGAAAATGATGAAAAAACGCCTTGATTTGAAATCCAAAATCTGTAGAGTTTTACAATCATTATTCAAATGACTAGAAGAAGTAAAATCTGGAAATTTTACTTTCAATTTAAAGCAATTTATATAAGCCGAAGGAGTTAAAAATACATACCAAATTAAGCACACCTATGGTAATTATGGTTCTTAAAAACCTACAGAATCTTGACCCCAAATCGAAGGGCCGGCTTATAAGGGGATATGTCAAAATCTGTACCGATACAAAATATATTCGGCACGTCTATTTGTTGTCCTAAAATACCTCTAAATTTCGAATTTCAGGCAAATTGGATACGCGACACCTATTTTTGGTCCTAAAATACCTCTAGATTTCGAATTTCAGGCAAATTGGATAAAAACTACGGATTCTAGAAGCCCAAGAAGAGATCGGTCTATATGGGGGCTATACCAAAACATGGACCGATACATACCATTTTAGACAGACCTATTTGTGGTTCTCAAATACCCCTAGATTTCGAATTTCAGGCAAATTGTATAAAAACTACGGACTATAAGCCCAAGACCCCAAATTCGAGAGGTCGGTTTATATGGGGACTATATCAAAACCTGGACCGAAATAGCCCGTCTTTAAACTTAACCTGACTGCAAACAAAAAACGAATCTGTGCCAAATTTCAGGACGATAGAGCCATTATTGAAGGCTGTAGCGTGATTACAACAGACAGACGGACATATAAAGTATATAGTATATAGTCGGAAATCGATATGTGTTACAAACAGCATGACAAACTTATTATACCACCATCACCATTCTATGATGGTGGATATAAAAAAGATATAATATTCTATCTAGCTGTGTCTAATTTTTATCCAAATCGGATTTAGATATTCTTTCGATTTTGGAAAAAAAAATGGCACAACGTCAGCGAAGATTTCTCAGACTTTCCAAATAATCGGATAATATTTAGACAAGGCTCTGGCTTGTGTAAGTGTCGCTCGATGTGGACTAATATTCTCACAAACCCCAAAATTGACCACATATCTTGGCGAAATTTAGCCAATATCCTTGTGATATCACCACTTTCAACCAGCAAAATAACTGCACTTTTCTGTAATAAAATGGTTCTAGCTTTATATTTCGCATATTTTTTTACTTAATTGGTTTTCGTTTCACGGCGTTAACCGATTTAAATTTTAAGTCTAGAGTTTTTGTACAAGTATAAAAAAATTCTCCAAATCGTTTCTGATTTAAATATTTGTATATGGGAATATAAACTTCTTTATATAGCTCCCAACAAATTTAAAGGAGTTTAGATGGTATCACAAATTTTGGTTTACATAGTGGTGAAGGTTAAGGCCGACTATATGGCCCCGTCCTTTAGACTTTACTTTCATGTTTGTTTTTTTGAGTGTAGTTTAGCTACAGTGGCAGTCCGATAAATCAGGCTAACTTAGACTATTCAGTCCGTTGTGATACCACAGTGGCAACCTTCTCTCTTAGCACTGAGTGCTGCCCGATTCTACATTAAGCTCATTGACAAGGGACCTTCTGTTTATAGCCGAGTCCGAACGGCGTTCCACATAGCGGTGAAACCACTTAGAGAAGCTTTGAAACAAACAGAAATGTCACCAGCATTACTGAAAGGGGATAGTCCACCACTGAATATTTTTTCGGTGGTTCCACGAAACTAGGACCCATGACCTTGTGTGCACAAGGCGGGAATGCTAAACATTGCATCAGCCACCGTGATGCAATGGTTAGCATTGCATCACGGGATTTGGTTTTGTTTGATTTGGATAATTTATTCACACACGCCAAGAAAAAAAAAACGTGCACCGAAAACGTTTTTCTTTTGTTAGAGTTTTTTGAATTGCTTCGAAAACTTTAAACTTTTATAAAAAACAAGTATATACGGCCGTAAGTTCGGCCAGGCCGAATCTTATGTACCCTCCACCATGGATTGCGTAGGAACTTCTACTAAAGGCTGTCATCCACAATCGAATTACTTGGGTTGCGATAACACTTGCCGATGGCAAGGTATCGTAAAACTTTTTAACACTGTCATCTAAATTGTAAGTTAGCCCATACGGGGTATATATTAAACAAAAAAAGACCGATTAAATATAATCTAGTTTGACAAAATTTTCTATAGAAATAAAATTTTAACAAAATTTTCTATAGAAATGAAACCTTGACAAAATTTTCTATAGAAATAAAAACTTGACAAAATTTTCTATAGAAATAAAATGTTGACAAAATTTTCTATGGAAGTAAAATGTTGACAAAATTTTCTATAGCAATACAATTTTGACAAAAATTTCTATAGAAATAAAATGTTGACAAAATTTCGTATAGAAAAGAAATTTTGACAAAACTTAGTATAGAAATAAAATGTTGACAAAATTTTCTACAGAAATAAATTTTTTACAAAATTTGCTATAGAAATAAAATTTTGACAAACATTTTTATAGAATAAACTTTTGACAAAACTTTCTATAGAAATGAAATTTTAACAAAACTTTCTATAGTAATAAAATTTGACAAAATTTTCTATGGAAATAAAGTTTTGGTAGATTACAAAATTTTCTATAGAAATAAAATTTTGACAAAATTTTCTATGTAAATAAAATTTTGACAAACATTTGTATAGAAATAAACTTTTGACAAAACTTTCTATAGATATGAAATTTTGACAAAACTTTCTACAGTAATAAAATTTGACAAAATTTTCTATGGAAATAAAGTTTTGGTAGATTATTTTTGGCGATATGGACCAATTTTTGTGTAATAAGTCATCGGATATATATAACTAAAGACCGATATGGACCAATTTTTACATGGCTGTTAGAGGCCATATATTGACAAAATTTACCAAATTTCAACCGTATCGGATGACTTTTGCTCCTCCAAGAGGTTCCGGACGTCAAATCTGGGGACGGTTTATATGGGAACTATATATAATTATGGACCGATATGGACCAATTTTTGCATGGTTGTTAGAGACCATATACTAACACCATGTACCAAATTTCAACTGGATCGGATGAATTTTGCTCTTCCAAGAGGCTCCGGAGGTCAAATCTGGGGATCGGTTTATATGGGGGCTATATATAATTATGGACCGATATGGACCAATTTTTGCATGGCTATTAGAGGCCGTAAACTAACATCAGGTACCAAATTTCAACCGGATCGGATGAATTTTGCCCCTCCAAGAGGCTCCGGAGGTCAAATCTGGGGATCGGTTTATATGGGGGCTATATATAATTATGGACCGATATGGACCAATTTTTGCATGGTTGTTAAAAACCGTATACTAAGACCACGTACTAAATTTCAACCGGATCGGATGAATTTTGCTCCTCCAAGAGGCTCCGGTGGTCAAATCTGGGGATCGGTTTATATGGGAGCTATATATAATTATGGACCGATATGGACCAATTTTTGCATTGTTGTTAGAGGCCGTATACTAACATCAGGTACCAAATTTCAATCGGATCGGATGAATTTTGCCCCTTCAAGAGGCTCCGGAGGTCAAATCTGGGGATCGGTTTATATGGGGGCTATATATAATTATGGACCGATATGGACCAATTTTTGCATGGTTGTTAGAGACCGTATACTTAGACCACGTACCAAATTTCAACCGGATCGGATTAATTTTGCTGCCCCGGGAGGCTCCCCAAGCCAAATTTGGGGATCGGTTTATATGGGGGCTATACGTAAACGTGGTCCGATATGGCCCATTTTCAATACCATCCGACCTACATCAATAACAACTACTTGTGCCAAGTTTCAAGCCGATAGCTTGTTTCGTTCGGAAGCTAGCGTGATTTCCACAGACGGACGGACAGCCGGACAGACGGACAGACGGACGAACGGACAGACGGACAGACGGACGGACATGCTTAGATCGACTCAGAATTTCACCACGACCCAGAATATATATACTTTATGGGGTCTTAGAGCAATATTTCGATGTGTTACAAACGGAATGACAAAGTTAATATACCCCCATCCTATGGTGGAGGGTATAAAAATATTTTTGAACCAACAACACAGTCCATTTCGTTTATATCAAGCACTGTTCTTTTCTGACTTTAAGTCTTTAATAAGACACATTTTACTCTTCGTAGTAAACATTTAATATAGTAGTATGTAATGTTGAACATATTTTCGGAATCTTCCGAACATATCTGGAATATATGTAAAAAAAAAACAAGTATATACGGCCGTAAGTTCGGCCAGGCCGAAGCTTATGTACCCTCCATCATGGATTGCGTAGAAACTTCTTCTATACACTGCCATCCACAATCGAATTACTTAAGTTGCGGTAACGCTTGCCGATGGCAAGGTATCTTAAAACCTCCTAACACCATCTTCTAAATTGTATGCAAGTCCATACGTGGTATATATTAAATCAAAAAAGATCGATCCAATATGTATATAATTCAGTTTGACAAAGTAGACATAAAATTTTGACAAAATTTTCTACAGAAATAAAATTTTAAGAAAATTTTCTATAGAAATAAAAATTTTGACAAAATTTTCTATGGAAAGAAAATGTTGACAAACATTTCTACAGAACTAAAATTTTAACAAAATTTTCTATAGAAATAAACTTTTGACAAAATATTCTATAGAAATAAAATCTTGGTAGATTATTTTTGGCTCGAGTGGCAACCATGATTATGAACCGAATAAAATTTGAACAAAATTTTCTATAGAAATAAAATTTTGACAAAGTTTTCTGTAGAAATAAAATTTTGACAATGATGAAAATTTTGTGATGAACCGAATAAAATGTTAACAAAATTTTCGCTAGAAATAAAATTTTGACAAAATTTTCTATAGAAATAAAATTTTTGACAAAATTTTCTATACACATAAAATTTTGGTAGATTATTTTTGGCTCTAATGGCAACCATTTTGGTATGGTTGTTAGCGACCATATACTAACACCACGTTCCTAATTTGAATCGGATCGGATGAATTTTGCTCCTCCAAGAGGCTCCGGAGGTCAAATCTGGAGAACGTTTTATATGGGGGCTATATATAATTATGGACCGATATGGACCAATTCTGGCACGGTTGTTAAAGATCATATACCAACACCATGTTCCAAATTACAACAGGATTGAATGCAATTTGCTTCTCTTGGAGACTTCGCAAGCCAAATCTGGGGATCGGTTTATATGGGGGCTATATATAATTATGAACCGATGTGGACCAATTTTTGCATGGTTGTTAGAGACCATATACCAATATCATGTACCAAATTTCAGGCGAATCGGATGAAATTTGCTTCTCTTTGAGGCTCCGCAACCCAAATCTGAGGATCGGTTTATATGGGCGCTATATATAATTATGGACCGATATGGACCAATTTTTGCACGGTTGTTAGAGACCATATATCAATACCATGTACCAAATTTCAGCCGGATCGGATGCAATTTGCTTCTTTTTGAGGCTTCGCAAGCCAAATCTGGAGATCGGTTTATATGGGGTCTATATATAATTATAGACCGATGTGGACCAATTTTTGCACGGTTGTTAGAGACCATATACCGACACCATGTACCAAATTTCAGCCGGATCGGATGAAATATGCTTCTCTTAGAGGCTCCACAAGCCAAATCTGGTGATCGGTTTATATGGGGGCTATATATAATTAAGGACCGATATGGACCAATTTTTGCATGGTTGTTAGAGATCATATACCAACATCATGTACCAAATTTCAGCCGGATCGGATTAAATTTACCTCCCTTTTAGGCTCCGCAAGCCAAATCTGGGGATCGGTTTATATGGGGGCTATATATAATTATTTACCGATGTGGACCAATTTTTGCATGATTGTTAGAGACCATATACCAACACCATATACCAAATTTCAGCCGGATCGGATGAAATATGCTTCTGTTAGAGGCTCCACAAGCCAAATCTGAGGGTCCCTTTATATGGGGGCTATACGTAAAAGTGGACCGATATGTCCCATTTTCAATACCATCCGACCTACATCGATAACAACTACTTGTGCCAAGTTTCAAGTCGATAGCTTGTTTCGTTCGGAAGTTAGCGTGATTTCAACAGACGGACGGACGGACGGACGGACGGACGGACGGACATGCTTAGATCGACTTTATATGGGGGCTATATATAATTATGGGGGCTATATATAATTATGGGGGCTATATATAATTATGGACCGATATGGACCAATTCTGGCACGGTTGTTAAAGATCATATACCAACACCATGTTCCAAATTACAACAGGATTGGATGCAATTTGCTTCTCTTGGAGACTTCGCAAGCCAAATCTGGGGATCGGTTTATATGGGGGCTATATATAATTATGAACCGATGTGGACCAATTTTTGCATGGTTGTTAGAGACCATATACCAATATCATGTACCAAATTTCAGGCGAATCGGATGAAATTTGCTTCTCTTTGAGGCTCCGCAACCCAAATCTGAGGATCGGTTTATATGGGCGCTATATATAATTGTGGACCGATATGGACCAATTTTTGCACGGTTGTTAGAGACCATATACCAATACCATGTACCAAATTTCAGCCGGATCGGATGCAATTTGCTTCTTTTTGAGGCTTCGCAAGCCAAATCTGGAGATCGGTTTATATGGGGTCTATATATAATTATAGACCGATATGGACCAATTTTTGCACGGTTGTTAGAGACCATATACCAACATCATGTACCAAATTTCAGCCGGATCGGATGAAATTTACCTCCCTTTTAGGCTCCGCAAGCCAAATCTGGGGATCGGTTTATATGGGGGCTATATATAATTATGGACCGATGTGGACCAATTTTTGCACGACTGTTAGAGACCATATACCGACACCATGTACCAAATTTCAGCCGGATCGGATGAAATATGCTTCTCTTAGAGGCTCCACAAGCCAAATCTGGGGATCGGTTTATATGGGGGCTATATATAATTAAGGACCGTTATGGACCAATTTTTGCATGGTTGTTAGAGATCATATACCAACATCATGTACCAAATTTCAGCCGGATCGGATTAAATTTACCTCCCTTTTAGGCTCCGCAAGCCAAATCTGGGGATCGGTTTATATGGGGGCTATATATAATTATTTACCGATGTGGACCAATTTTTGCATGATTGTTAGAGACCATATACCAACACCATATATTAAATTTCAGCCGGATCGGATGAAATATGCTTCTGTTAGAGGCTCCACAAGCCAAATCTGAGGGTCCCTTTATATGGGGGCTATACGTAAAAGTGGACCGATATGTCCCATTTTCAATACCATCCGACCTACATCGATAACAACTACTTGTGCCAAGTTTCAAGTCGATAGCTTGTTTCGTTCGGAAGTTAGCGTGATTTCAACAGACGGACGGACGGACGGACGGACGGACGGACATGCTTAGATCGACTCAGAATTTCACCACGACCCAGAATATATATACTTTATGGGGTCTTAGAGCAATATTTCGATGTGTTACAAACGGAATGACAAAGTTAATATACCCCCATCCTATGATGGAGGGTACGGACGGACGGACGGACGGACATGCTTAGATCGACTCAGAGTTTCACCACGACCCAGAATATATATACTTTATGGGGTCTTAGAGCAATATTTCGATGTGTTACAAACGGAATGACAAAGTTAATATACCCCCATCCTATGATGGAGGGTATAAAAAAAAACAAAAAAACTGTTTGGTGTTCGGTCGAAGCAGGGATCGAACCCAGAACCCTTGGCATGCGAGGCGAACGAAGCAACCACTGCTCCACGGTGCCCAACTAAATGTATGTTTCTGTTAAATAAAGTTTGTTTAATGGGCTCGTGGGCGCCGCAAGCTATGCTATATAAATATAACTTATATGGATAATTGGGAGCCACCGTGGTGCAATGGTTAGCATGCCCGCCTTGCATACACAAGGTCGTGGGTTCGATTCCTGCTACGACCGAACACCAAAAAGTTTTTCAGCGGTGGATTATCCCACCTCAGTAATGCTGGTGACATTTCTGAGGGTTTCAAAGCTTCTCTAAGTGGTTTCACTGGAATGTGGAACGCCGTTCGGACTCGGCTATAAAAAGGAGGTCCCTTGTCATTGAGCTTAACATGGAATCGGGCAGCACTCAGTGATAAGAGAGAAGTTCACCAGTGTGGTATCACAATGGACTGAATAGTCTAAGTGAGCCTGAATAGTCTAAGGCTGCCACATAACCTAACCTAACCTAACCTATATGGATAATTGTCTATTGATGACAAAAACAGCTACATTGCTCAGTGGATAGTGTATTGGCTTACAAATTGCATGGTCCGCTGTTCGATTCTCCGTCCAGGCGAAGGGTAAAATTTAAAATATTTATAAAATCGAATAATTTCGTCTACATTATTTGCATTACAGAAAATGATGCTAGATTAACTAAATAAACCTCGTGCAAGTGAGAAAGATGTGGGTGAAGATGCAATTAACCAGAAAAATATTTTTTTCTGGGTTGGTCTTTATGAAATTGGTTTAACATCCTGTAAATGAATCAACGTTTATCACAAAATGTATATACTTTTCTTCCAAACAAACTTCCTTACAACAAAAAGCAAATGCGAAACTATATTTGTTTGTCCAAAATTTGGTAGGGAAGGAAAGAATTATTTTTTTTGTGTAGGTTTCCAGTTTTACATTCTAGTCCTTAGGTTACTTTTTCAATTTGTTCAAATCGTTGACATGTACACTATATCAAAAGATTTTTTTTTATCGGAAAATTGGAAAACAAATAGAAGACGTCCGAGAAAAATCTAATTAGACCTCTTTGGCTAAAATAAAAATAGAAATCTTTGGCTCATATTCCCATTAATGATTTATGTCGGTGTGACATAAAAATACCTGTTTATGTCTTTCTTCCCACTTCAAAGACCGAAAATAGAATATATGGAACATAACATATCTTTGCCATTCTATTTTGAATAGTAATTGCCTATTTTGCTTATTTGACCCAGCTTTGAAATTTATTTGCAGGTTAATAAATAAGCATTTATGCAATTACTTCATAGCCTGTGCCAATGCCATTGCCATTGCGGCCTTCATTGTTAGATATTTTCGTTATTCTTCATCGAGTCCTTTTGGGGAACAGATGCTTAAAGAAATATCAATAAAATCAACAAGGCAGCAATTGCGTTTAAACAGATGGTTCTAACGTTTGTGCAAATATTTTTTCCAAGTCGTCTACATTGTTCAGAGAAAATGACACAAGCGCGTGGGCTGCCATACGTGCCAGGGCATTAGGCAGGCAGCTAGCCAACCCGTTATAAATTCTGTTGTTCCAAAACAAGCCTCTTTTTCACATCATCTGTTTCCTATTTTTTGCATTTGTGTGTCTATTTATTTAATGTCTTCTTTTGCAAAAACTTTAGATAATACTTAGCACTTAGCAAAATATTTTAAAAGCGGTAATCCAGTTAAGGTTTAAATGTTCTTTTGACTGGCTTGGTATTTGTATCTTAATAATTCATTGTTTACGTCACAAATAGTTAAAATTAGCATCCATTAATGGAGGTACTTTCTCCATTTCCGCTGTGAAATTTTACACTGGAAAAAAAAATTGTGAGGCCAAAGATTTCATGTCCTTAAAATACGAATGCGAATTTTGTTAGCATAGAAGACGCATTTCTCTGTTATAATGTTTTTTTCTTGTGCAAAAATTGATAAACTTTTCAATAAATTCTTGCCTTGTCCTTATACATATTTAAATGGCTCGACTTCAATCTTGGCATCTTTACATGAAAGAATTTTTTTGTAACTAATGTCAACTTGACTTTAACCCTTTGACGACAAAGAATTAACCGCTGGATAAAAGTAAGGTTTTCTTGCGGATATTCAAAATATACCTATTTACTAAGTAACAGGTTGGCTGATAAGTCCCCGGTCTGACACATAGATGGCGTAGCGTAGCTAGTATTAAATTTTTATATTGTACCAACCTTCAGATGATTCGTGTCAAAATTTGACGTCTGTAAGTCAATTAGTTTGTGAGATAGAGCGTCTTTTGTGAAGCAACTTTTGTTATTGTGAAAAAAATGGAAACAAGTATATACGGCCGTAAGTTCGGCCAGGCCGAATCTTATGTACCTTCCACCATGGATTGCGTAGAAACTTCTACGAAAGACTGTCATCCACAATCGAATTACAGTCGAAGCTCGGTTTAACGAACGATATATTGTCAGGCCCATTCGTTATTTAGAAAAATTCGTTAAAACGAACGAGAATATTAAAAGTTAAATTTTTTTTGAAAATCGTAGTGTTTATACCAGATGAGTAAAAATTCATAAGCATTTGGTAAACTACAGAGGCACTTAAAAATACTACTTTAAATAGTCCTTAAAAACTGATGGACTTTAATATATCCAGGTTAGTTTAGATTGAAAAGGGGATCCAAGATTCGCTGTCTCATTGGGACATATGTACACCCATGTCAATATTCACCTTGATGTGTGCTCTAAGTTCTTAGACGAATTCCCTAATTTGTTTCCAGTCCCCGGTTTCAAGATGTGCCAGGCTAGATTTACACCCAAAGAAAAAATACTTTCCTCCGGAACGAAATTTTAGACAAACGAAATTCTCCTCTCTTGTAAAGTGATTTCTTCTAGAGCAAATAACCCCAATTTATGATAAGTGATTTAATGATTGTCCCTAAACGTTTTAATTTGCTTTTAAGGATTTTTTTGTCAAATGAAAACTTCGCTTGTCTAAAATTGCGTTCCTCACAAAAGAAAACTCTTCTTTGAGTGTACTCTCAACGCTAGATAACCGTTTCGACCGAGCACCAAAAAAGTTTATCAGCGGTAGTTTATCCCTCTCAGTAATGATGCTGCCATTCCTGTTTATTTCATAGTTTCTCTTCAGCTTCTTGTAGCGGAGTTTCCTTGTCATTGAGCTAAATATAGAATCGGGTAGCACTCATTAATAAGATAAAAATTCACCACCCGTCCAACAGGCGATAATAAAATTTATTCATTTCTATACTCTCTTGATTTTAAAATCTTATTGGATCTAGACATTTACCTATAGGTCAACTTATTCCAAAAGAGTTTCCTTTCTGGTGCAATTGGGCTGCACAAAATAATACCGGTCCGTAAGGGTTTGTCCCAGACTGGGTCACGAGGACCTGTCTAGTCCCACTAAGTTCTCCCAGGTCATGTCTTTTGGAATATGTCCAAGCCGTGTCATGCAGTGTAAATTTACACCGTCAATGACAAACCCGTGTTAAAGTGACCGGCCCTTGCATACGTTTAGACCGGAACTGGGACTGGTCCATTCACACCAGGGAGTAGTCATGTACCGGTTCTGGGGTAGATCCATTTCCCGTAACGGATCTACCAATCTATCTAACATAACTTTACCTAGTTATCCGGCCATTAAATATATTTTTCCAAACATTTGATCGATTTGATGGAATCTAAACATCTTGGAAATGCTATACTTTGAGGACATTTCCGAAGAAGTTAAGTCATTCTCACAATCGTCAAATATTACTGATTTTTTGTTGTTTATTTTGTTAAAATTAAAAGCGTTTTCGTTAAATCGAATGTAAATTTTGTTCAACCGTTCGTTATTTAGAATACTCAATGTTAAGAATTTAGACGTTCGTTAAATTGGATTTTCGCTAAATGGTATATTCGTTAAACCGAGCTTCTACTGTACTTGGGTTGTGGTATCTTAAAACTTCTTAACATCGTTTCTAAATTGTGATTTAGTCCATACATGGTATATATTAGACAAAAAAGTTATGTATAGGTAAGTCTACAAATAATTACGAATCGATATGGACTTTTTGCACGATACGTAGAGAGCCAGAATTGAAATATGGGGGTCGCTTATATGGGGGCTATATACAATTGTGAACTTGATATGGACCAATTTTTGTGTGATTGGGGATCGATTTATCTGAGTGCTATATATAACTATAGACCGATATGGGACTAGTTAGGCATGGTTGTTATCGGCCATATATTAGCAAAATGTAACAAAGTTCAAGTGACTCGGATGAAATTTGCTCCTCCAAGAGGCTCCAAAACCAAATCTCGGGATCGGTTTATATGGGGCTATATATGATTATGGACTGATATGGACCACTTTTGGCATGGTTGTTAAATATCATATACGATCACCACGTACCAAATTTCAAGCAGATCGGATGAATTTTGATTCTCCAAAAGGTACCGGAGGTCAAATCTGGGGATCGGTTTATATGGCAGCTATATATAATTATGGGCTGATAGGAACCAATGCCTGCATGGTTGTTGGATACCATATACTAACATCACGTACCAAATTTCAACCGAATGGGAAGAATTTTGCTCTTCCAAGGGGCTCTGGAGGTCAAATTTGGGGATCGGTTTATATGGGGCCTAAATATAATTATGGACCAATACCGACCAATTTTTGGCATGGGAGTTTGAGGCCATATATTAACACCACGTACCAAATTTCAGCCGGATCGGAGGAAATTTGCTTCTCTTAGAGGCCTCGCAAGCCAAATCGGGGATCGGTTTATATGGGGGCTATATATAATTATGGACCGATGTGGACCAATTTTTGCGTGATTGTTAGAGACCATATACTAACACCATGTACCAAATTTCAGCCGGATCGGATGAAATTTGCTTCTCTTAGAGGCCTCGCAAGCCAAATCGGGGATCGGTTTATATGGGGGCTATATATAATTATGGACCGCTGTGGACCAATTTTTGCATGGTTGTTAGAGACCATATACCAACACCATGTACCAAATTTCAGCTGGATCGGATGAAATTTGCTTCTCTTAGAGGCCTCGCAAGCCAAATCGGGGATCTGTTTATATGGGGGCTATATATAATTATGGACCGATGTGGACCAATTTTTGCATGGTTGTTAGAGACCATATACTAACACCATGTACCAAATTTCAGCCGGATCGGATGAAATTTGCTTCTCTTAGAGGCCCCGCAAGCCAAATTTTGGGGGTCCGTTTATATGGGGGCTATACGTAAAAGTGAACCGATATGGCCCATTTGCAATACCATCCGACCTACATCAATAACAACTACTTGTGCCAAGTTTCAAGTCGATAGCTTGTTTCGTTCGGAAGTTAGCGTGATTTCAACAGACGGACGGACGGACATGCTCAGATCGACTCAGAATTTCACCACGACCCAGAATATATATACTTTATGGGGTCTTAGAGCAATATTTCGATGTGTTACAAACGGAATGACAATGTTAATATACCCCCCATCTTATGGTGGAGGGTATAAAAAAGGAATTTCGTGTTTTGATAAAATACTGTTTTCTGAAGGGAAAAAATACAGTGGAAGCAAAAACTTGGCTTGATAATGAGTTTCCGGACTCTGCCTCAGGGAAATCAACAATAATTGATTGGTATGCAAAATTCAAGCGTGGTGAAATGAGAACGGAGGACGGTGAACGAAGTGGACGTCCGAAAGAGGTGGTTACCGACGAAAACATCAAAAAATCCACAAAATGATTTTGAAAGACCGTAAAATTAAGTTGATCCAGATAGCAGAGGCCTTAAAGATATCAAAGGAACGTGTTGGTCATATCATTCATCAATATTTGGATATGCGGAAGCTCTGTGCAAAATGGGTGTCGCGCGAGCACACATTTGACCAAAAACAACAACGTGTTGATGATTCTGAGTGGTGTTTGCAGCTGTTAACTCGTAATACAGCCGAGTTTTTCCGTCGATATGTGACAATGAATGAAACATGGCTCCATCACTACACTCCTGAGTCCAGTCGATAGTCGGCTGAGTGAACAGCGACCGGTGAACCGTCTCCGAAGCGTGGAAAGACTCAAAAGTCCGCTGGCAAGGTAATGGCCTCTGTTTTTTGGGATGCGCATGGAATAATTTTTATTGATAATCTTGAGAAGGGAAAAACCATCAACAGTGACTATTGTATGGCGTTATTGGAGCGTTTGAAGGTCGAAATCGCGGCAAAACGGCCCTATATGAAGAAGAAAAAAGTGTTGTTCCACCAAGACAACGCACCGTGCCACAAGTCATTGAGAACGATGGCAAAAATTCATGAATTGGGCTTCGAATTGCTTCCCCACTCACCGTATTCTCCAGATCTGGCCCCCAGCGACTTTTTCTTGTTCTCAGACCTCAAAAGGATGCTCGCAGGGGAAAAAATTTGGCTGCAATGAATAGGTGAGGCAAAACCGAAGGAGTACTACCAAAATGGTATAAAAAAATTGGAAGGTCGTTATAATCGTTGTATCGCTCTTGAAGGGAACTATGTTGAATAATAAAAACGAATTTTGACAAAAAAAATGTGTTTTTCTTTGTTAGACCGGGGACTTATCAGCCAACCTGTTAAAATGACGCCAAAATCTAAAAACAAAATATTTCTTTCTATGAGAAATTTCATGGGACATCTACATATGTCCCATTCGTCCTCAAAGGCAAATATTTGGTGAGAAAAATTTTTTTTTGAATACTATATACAACTCATTAAAAACCATCATGAACTTTGTTTACATTCCCAGCAAAAAAAAATCGGAAGTTCTTCTAAAGACACAACTTTAAAATCACTTCCAAAATGTCCACCCAAAGATGTTCTTGAGGTCGGTGGACTAACTTGGCCATTCACTAACGTTCGAAATATGATCCCGAAACCATTCCCTCACCAACTTTGATGAGTGCTTCGGGTCGTTATGCTGCTGAAATCTCAAAAAAAAAGTGGAATACTTTCCTCAGCGTAACATATGGTAGCGTAACTGTCTCCAACATATTCTAGTACACAAGACTACCGGGTAGAATAGCTCGGAAAGTTCCATTACACAGATAAGCAAACATAAAGAAGAGGTTGAGCTTTGCTTTGGTGCATAAAACACTGTGCTGACCAAAACGAGAAAAAAAGTGGCGAAATATTGTTTGGATCGACGAAACTAAAATCAATCTGTTTGGTAATGATGCAGTAAGGAGTGATCGTCGTCCGAAAGGAAAATAATTGGATATTAGATTTACAAAAGTAGCTGTTAAACATTGAGGAGGAAATGTCTTGGAATGGGGTGGTTTATCTTAGGGGGGAGTAGGTCCGATACATCCGATACATCTTTTAAATACAATGAACGGATTTGTGTTCCAGAATATGTTGGAGACAGTTATGCTGCCATACGCCGAGAAAATATGACACTTGTTTGGAGATTTCAGCACACCGAAAGAATGTTCTTCGTAAAAAGAACGAAAAATTTCGTTAAAAGTACGAAATTTGTCATTGTTTTACCAAAGAAACTTTTCACTAAAAGTACGAAATATTTCGTACTTTTTACGAAGAAACGTTCTTCTAAATTTTTCGTAGTTGCTAAGAAAAAATAATTCGTACTTTTTATGAAGAATCTTCGTACTTTTTATGAAAAAGCTTCGTAGTGTTTATGAAACAATTTCGTTCTTTTTATGAAAATGTTTTGTACTTTTTATGAAAAACTTTCGCACTTTTTTTCGAAAATATTCGAACTTTTAGAAAAAAAAATTATAGGCGAAAGTGCGTTTGGTAATAGTAACAAGTGTGAAATATGTCATCACTACTTTACATCTTAAGTTTTTGATTAATTTTTAGTTTCATTGCTTCACTTTTATTCAAAGCGCGCTATCACCCAAATGAGAAGTAGCATAAAAAATAGAATAAAACAAGTATATACAGCAGTAAATTCGGCCGGGCCGAATTTTAAATACCCACCACCATGAATCACCTCTATTTGTGGTCTAAAAATACCTCTAGATTTCGAATTTCATGCAAATCATGTAATAAATACAGTTTATTGTAGCTCAAGAATTTCAGGCAAAGCGGATGGTAAATATAGTTTCTAGAAGTCCAAGAAGCAAAATGGGAGATCGGTCTATATGGGGGCTATACCAAAAAATGGACCGATGGGCACCATTTTCTGCACACCTTTTTATGGTCCCAAAAGAACTCTAGATTTTCAATTTCAGGAAAATCGGATAGAAAATATAGTTTCTAGAAGCCCAAGAAGCAAAATCGGGAAATCAGTCTCTATGGGGGCTATATCAAAACATGGGCCGATGAGCACCATTTTCGGCACACCTTTTTATGGTCCTCAAATACCTCTATCTTTCCAATTTCAGGCAAATTGGATAAAAACTACGGTTTTTATAGGCCCAAGACTCCAAATCGGAAGGTTGGTTTATATGGGGGCTATATCAAAACATGGACCGATGCGGACCATTTTCGACACACCTCTTTATGATCCCAAAATACCTTTAGATTTTCAATTTCATACAAATCGGATAGAAAATACTGTTTCTAGAAGCCTAAGAAGCAAAATCGGGAGATCGGTCTATATGGGGGCTATACTAAAACATAGACCGATACGGACCATTTACGACACACCTCTTTATGGTCCCAAAATACCTCTAGATTTCCAATTTCAGGCAAATCTGATAAAAACTACGGTTTTTATAGGCCCAAGACCCCAAATCGGGAGGTCGGTTTATATGGGGACTATATCAAATCTTGGACCGATATAGCCCATCTTCGAACTTGACCTGCCTGCAAACAAAAAACTAATCTGTGCCAAATTTCGGGATGATAGCGCCATTATTGAAGGCTGTATCGGGATTACAACAGACAGACAGACGGACATGCTTATATCGTCTTAGAATTTGTCCCTGATCAAGAATATATATACTTTATATAGTCGGAAATTGATATTTTATAGTTTTTGGTATAAAAATGCATAAAAAAAGAATAAATGAATACACTCAAGCACATTATCAGAGGCAATTTTATGTCGCGAGCGGAAATTTAACAACTTCAATGAAACTTCTTCGTTATTGTAAAGAAAATGTTTCGTACTTTTTATGAAGAAATTTTAACGCAGAATGTTTCGCAATATATTCATAAATTCGTAAAAACTTGAAATTTGTAAAAATCATGAAATTTGAAGAAAGTTTCGTTAAAGGTACGAAACTTTTATGAAGAAAAATTAATGTAGAATATTTCGTAGACGTTTCGTATATTCGTAAAATGTTCTTCGTAAAATTTACGAAAATTAATGAAAATGTCGTTGGTTTAATGAAGAATTCATGAAAATAGTTCATGAAGAATTCTTCCTAAAACTAACGAAGAGAATTCTCTTGATGGAGCATAACGACCCGAAACACTCATGAAAGTTGGTGAGTGAATGGTTTCGGGATCATATTTCGAACGTTAGTGAGTGGCCAAGTCAATCCACCGACCTCAATCCCATTGAAAACCTTTCGGGCGAACTCAAAAACCAACTCTCCAAGCTTCCCTGCAGCTACAAAAACAATTGTGGGAAAATATTCAATAAGTTTGGTATAATATATAGGTAGAAATTTGCCGTAAGTTAATTCCATCCATGCCTAAGAGAATTGAAGCTGTCCCTAAAAATCCCGGTGAATATACAGGATATTAACGACCTGGTGATGCTTATTGCAAACACTAAGTTTTATGTACAAATTCTTATATTATTTTCATGTTTTTGCATATACACCTATTTTACTGTCCACATAAAATTCGACGAATTTCTTGAATTTACTTTATTTTAAGTTATTATTTTGTTCTATCTGAATTCTAAACTAATTTTCAAATACACGAAATATGTTTACTTTATAAATTAATCCGAAATATTCAATAACAAGTATAAACGGCCGTAAGTTCGGCCAGGTCGAATCTTATGTACCCTCCACCATGGATTGCGTCAATCGAATTACTTGGGTTGTGGTATCTTAAATCGTTTTCTAAATTGTGTGTTAGTCCATATGTGGTATACATTAGACAAAAAAAGTATGTGTAGGTAAGTCTACAAATAATTACGAATCGATATGGACTTTTGCACGGTACGTAGGGAGCCAGAACTGCAATATGGGGGTCGCTTATATGAGGGCTATATACAATTATTGATATGGACCAATTTTTGTGTGATTGGGGATCGATTTATCTGAGGGCTATATATAACTATAGACCGATATAGACCTAGTTAGGCATGGTTGTTAACGGCCATATACTAGCACAATGTACACAATTTCAACTAACTCGGATGAAATTTGCTCCTCCAAGAGGCTCCAAAACCAAATCTCGGGATCGGTTTATATGGGGGCTATATATGATTATGGACTGATATGGACCACTTTTGGCATGGTTATTAAATATCATATACTACCACCATGTACAAAATTTCAACCAGATCGGATGAATTTTGCTTCTCCAAAAGGCACCGGAGGTCAAATCTGGAGATCGGTTTATATGGGTTCTATATATAATTATGGACTGATATGAATCAATTCCTGCATGGATGTTGGATACCATATACTAATATCACGTACCAAATTTCAACCGAATCGGATGAAGTTTGCTCTTCCAAGGGGCTCCGGAGGTCAAATCTGGGGATCGGTTTATATGGGGGCTATATATAATTATGGACCGATTGCGACCACTTTTTGCATGGGAGTTTAAGGCCATATATTAACACCACGTACCAAATTTCAACTGAATCAGATGAATTTTGGTCTTCCAAGAGGCTCCGGAGATCAAATCTGGTGATCGGTTTATATGGGGGCTATATATAATTATGGACCGATGTGGACCAATTTTTGCATGGTTGTTAGAGACCATATACTAACACCATGTACCAAATTTCAGCCGGATCGGATGAAATTTGCTTCTCTTAGAGGCCTCGCAAGCCAAATCGGGGGATCGGTTTATATGGGGGATATATATAATTATGGACCGATGTGGACCAATTTTTGCATGGTTGTTAGAGATCATATACTAACACCATGTACCAAATTTCAGCCGGATAGGATGAAATTTGCTTCTCTTCGAGGCCTCGCAAGCCAAATCGTGGGATCGGTTTATATGGGGGCTATATATAACTATTGACCGATGTGGACCAATTTTTGCATGGTTGTTAGAGACCATATACTAACACCATGTACCAAATTTCAGCCGGATCGGATGAAATTTGCTTCTCTTAGAGGCCTCGCAAGCCAAATCGGGGGATCGGTTTATATGGGGGCTATATATAATTATGGACCGATGTGGACCAATTTTTGCATGGTTGTTAGAGACCATATACTAACACCATGTACCAAATTTCAGCCGGATCGGATGAAATTTGCTTCTCTTAGAGGCCTCGCAAGCCAAATCGGGGGATCGGTTTATATGGGGGCTATACGTAAAAGTGGGCCGATATGGCCCATTTGCAATACCATCCGACCTACATCAATAACAACTACTTGTTCCAAGTTTCAAGTCGATAGCTTGTTTCGTTCGGAAATTAGCGTGATTTCAACAGACGGACGGACGGACGGACGGACATGACAGATCGACTCAGAATTTCACCACGACCCAGAATATGTATACTTTATGGGGTCTTAGAGCAATATTTCGATGTGTTACAAACGGAACACATCGAAATACCCCATCCTATGGTGGAGGGTATAAAAATACTTACACCAATTTTTCTGTCCACATGTGTATAATATTGAAAATGGCGAACTGTCTAGAAAATATTGGTGTATAGGTTTTTTTTCGACAACTTTTTCCATAGTCCAATGTTATCACATAAACACAAGGAAAAAGAAATTAAAGCGTGTGGCATGGCGAAAAATCGATCCCAAATGCCAAAATTTCTATAGAGTTTCTATAGAAAATTTTCGAAAAATTTTGTCAAAATTTTATTTCTATAGCAAATTCTGTTAAAATTTTATTTCTATAGCAAATTTTGTTAAAATTTTATTTCTATAGAAAATTTTGTAACAATTTTATTCTTTAGAAAATTTTGTTAAAATTTATTTTCTATAGCAAATTTTGTCACAATTTTATTTCTATAGAAAATTTTGCCTAAATTTTATTTCTTGAGTTTGGCAAAGGAAAAGAGATATGCTGGCAAATTTGTTTAGGCAGTAGCCGACTATCAAACCCTTTTTCGGGAGGTTCAAGTGTAGTTCACGTTGGGTTGAGTGAATTACCCGAATTTATTCTGATAATTGGTTGATAGTTTTGCTGCAAGTAGAGGATGCTGATGAGGAATGTGGTAATTCCGAAACAGCTGTACATCCAACCATCTTGCAGTCTATAGGGCTTTGCCCAAATAAATTTGACAAGCATACTTTTCCTCTGTTGGTTAAGCTACACTTGTAGTTTAGTCAATGCATGGCTTTAAGCTGAGATCAAAAAACAAAAAACAACAATACATTTTATTTCTATAGAAATTTTCCTCAAAAATTTATTTCTATAGAATATTTTGTCAAAATTTTATTTCTATAGAATTTTTTCCAAATTTTATTTCTACACAGAAAAAAATTTCCGTAGTTAAACTAACACTAAATTTAACTTTATTTAGGTTTTTTGCTAGTAGTTAAATTTTATTATTATTTTTTCGAAATTTTCCACAGCTTCATGAAATTTCACTTTTTTTAAGTATGTCTCAAAAATTTTATGAACTAAACGTGGATATAAAGTTCAATGACCGTACACATAAGTTCAATATGAACTAAAGCAAAAGAAGATTTTCGTACGATTCCCAAAAATAGTAAGAATGAACTACTCTATTGGGTAAAATGGTCATGGTTTGGCGCAAATGATTTTTTTCTTTACTTTTAGTTAATGTTTTCTTCTACGAAAGGATGTAATTTCGTGAACTGCAGTTAAAAAGTGAATTCAATTTTCCCTTTGTGGAAATCTCAAAATGTGTAGTAAAATCTTCCTGTAAAACAGTTTATTTTTTTCGGTGTATAGACAATTTAAAGAAAATTTTATTAAAGTTTTAGTTCTAGTGAAAATAGTTTCAAAATTCTATTTCTATTGATAATTTTCTCAAAATTTTATTTCCATTGAAAATTGTCTGAAAATTTTATTTCTATTAAAAATTTTGTCAACATTTTATTTCTATTGAAACTTTTCTCAAAATTTGATTTCTTTAGAAATTGTCTCCAAATTTTATTTCTACAGAAATATTATAGAAAATTTTCTCAAAATTTTATTCCTACATAAAATTTTGTCAAAATTTTATTTCTATAAAAATTTTGTTCCTATGGAAATTTTCTCCATATTTAATTTCTATAGAAATTTTATAGAAAATATTCTTAAAATTTTATTTCTAAAGAAAAAATTTTGTCAGACTTTTATTTCTATAGAAAATTTAAGAGCTCTAACAATCTAAAATTTAAATATGGCATATGTTCTTTAAATTGCTATTGATATTATGATCAGCAGGCAAATTGTATGAAGTATACAAAAAACAAATGTCAATATTTGCTATTTTTATCAAATAGATCTTGATTTTTATTTTCCATATAACATCGTCTAATACTAGTACTAAAACGTGTGTTTACGTGTTAAATATATCTCGGCACTCATGCACTTGAGCTTATGTTTTAATATCAATTGTATTCATATTTTGTATAAAAAAAAAAAAAAAAACAAAGAAACATGTCTATGAGGTCCAGTAGAAGTGAAGAGACATTGGTTGTCATTACGTACAGAGTTAGACAAATAAAGTCATTTGTTTTTCTTTTTTAGGTTGTCAAGCCGGCGGAAAACAATATTTGTTCGTTTACACAAGTGCTTTTAAGCATTTCTTAGAAATTATTAACATAGCAAATTTTTTTCTTATGAGTCTGTCTGCAGGGGAACCAGAGACCCAAAGACAACATTTCATAAACAACCACTAACAGGTCATTACATAGATTATATAACCTCAACAATGATTAGGTTAGGTCAAGATAAAATGTCAGTGCTGCTATTTTGGTGTCACATAAGCAAGAATTCCTCTACTATATTATAGGTTAGGGGAAGATTAGATTAACAAGAATAAATTAACAAAAATTTTGCGAATTTGTATTTTCGTGCTTTTCTGGTCACCCAACTACGCCGAATTCAAATCGCTTGTATGAGAGCCACCGACTTCACAATATTGAATTCGGTGGCTTATTTTTATGCCACTACCGTAAAATATGTCAAAATAGTATACTCAGAAAAAAATATCACCAAAATATTTCCAATTAAAAAGTTAATTGAAGTTGAAAACGTAATCACTTAAACGTTAAATGATTACAATTACAGTCAATTAAGAAAATGATTAAATATGTTCACATTTTTAATTACAAAATTAATTATCCCAATTAAAATTTTAATAAAATATAACAAAAATCCAAAACGGCGATACAAGTTGAAAACGAAACCATTTAAAAGAGGTATAAGAAAAGTGTAAAATCGGGCGAGACAGACTATAATATACCCTGCTCCATTTGGAGATCTACATTTTCGATACCATCTCAGATCCTTCAATTTGAGCATCTCTCTCTGGGTGCGACTTTACCCAAATCTACAGTACAATCCCAAAATCCATTTGTACTTACAACCGGTGTTGCCAGTATTGGGGATTTTTCCCCAAATCGGGGATATTTTTTTGTGGATAGGGACAAAATTTTTGGTGGGGAATTTCCACAAATTTGGGAATTTTTGAAATCTGTTCAGTATAATAAAAAAGATTAAGTATTATGGTTTATATGAAATTCTTTACTTCTACATGGTTAAAAAATGCTTAAAGAAGTGCAGAGAATCTCCAAAATATAAAAACAAGCTTTCCTCCAAGAGCTACTTTACAATATACTATGTTTCCTAAAAAAATGTTTACTATTGTCAAATTATTTCGTAAGGACTCATCTGCGTATATCACTGATTTAAAAAATATATCCTATATAAATAGACTAGAGTTCATATCGGGACAACAATGCCTTTTATCGATCGCCCAATTTTATTTCTTGACTATTTAGAACAGAGCTTCCCAAATGGGGGGCGCGTCCCCTAGGGGGGCTTCACGATGTTCCAGGGGGGGGGGGGGGGGGGGGCGCAGCGTCATTTTTGGTTGAGCATGTTTTGTAACATTAAATTTGTTAAAACAACACTAATTGTCAAGTTCAACAAAACATCAATAATTTGTATTCACACATTTTAAAAATTTTGAAACCATTTTCGTTACTTTTAGACATAAAGTCAAAATATCTGTCTTGCCTTCATGTTGAAACTGATTTTAGGCGTACTTTATCAGTAATAGTGCCAAATATTAAAAATCTAGCTAATGAAAGGAACAATTGCCAAATTTTCCACTAATTGATAAACTCTTTTATATTAATATTCATTAACATTTTTATTTTTAATTATTTAATTAATTATTATATTTCATGTTAGCCTGATACCGAAATAGGCAATTGACGTCCAAATGCATTATATCTAATTATACAATTATTTTTCGAGCTTTATGGACAGATATAGATTAAGGAACATGGTTAATAGAGCCCATGAAAAGAAATTAATTATTGTTAATCATATTTTTAGCTTTTATTAATATTTATTTCTGTTTGTTTGGGTAAACAAAATTTGTTTTAGGTTGGGGGGGCGCAACGAAATTGATAAATTTTTTGGGGAGGCGCGAAGCAAATTGGTTTGGAAAGCTCTGATTTAGAACTAAGTTTTGATTCACATGTTGACCGAACTCCAATTTTTATTTCTCGATCATTTAGAAGATGATTTGTACGAGAAAAAAAATTCGATGACTCTCTATACCAGTAATTAACTCAGATGAGAGCTTGTATCGGATGATATTTTGAGCACCCGCCTCCTGGTTTTGTAATTTGAAATCTTCATCTTTTTGTAACTTGCAAACTGGTATAACAAAAATTGCATATTTTTCCAATTTTTATTTTTTACGGATTTTCTACTGCAGAGCCTATTCCTTTATTTTTTATACCCTTCACCACTACTGTGGTACAGGGTATAATAAGTTTGTGCATTTGTATGTAACGCCAAGAAGGAAAAGTCTGAGACCGATCGTTTAGTATACCGATCGTCTTAGAATTAAATTCTGTTCGTCTGTCTGTCCGTCTGTCTGTCCGTCTGTCTGTCTGTCTGTATATGTAATTTTGTGTGCAAAGTACAACTCGCAGTTTAAATCCCATCGTCCTCAAATTTGGCACAGAGTTTTACATTGACTAAAAGACAATCGCTATTGATTTTGCAAAAAATCGGTTCAGATTTAGATATAGCTGCCATATATATTTATCACCGATCTGGTCATAATTGACGTATTTATCAACGTATTTTCTCAAAATTTCGGGCAGCCAAATATTTTGGGGCTTTCGTAAGATATGCAAATTATCAGCCAAATCGGTTCAGATTTAGATATAGCTCCCATATATATCTTTCGTCCGATTTGAACTTATATGACCAAAAAAAGCCAGAGTTTTGTCCTGATTTGCTTCAAATTTTGCACAAGGAGCACGTTTAATAGTATTGTTGATTGTGCTAAATTTGGTTGAAATCGGTTCAGATTTAGATATAACTCCAATATATATCTTTCGTCCGATTTCGACTAATATGACCGCAAAAGCCAGAGTTTTGTCCTGATTTGCTTAAAATTTTGCACAAGGAGTATGTTTAAGAGTATCATTCAGTGTGCTAAATGTGGTTAAAATCAGTTCAGATTTAGATAAAGCTCCCATATATATCTTTCGCCCGAGTTAGACTCATATGGTCTCAAAAGCCAGAGGTTTGCCCTGATTTGCTTCAAATTTTGCACAAGGAGTACACCGAAAAAAAAGTTTACTATTGTTTACGAAAAATGAACTAACCCATAGTAAGAATGACCATGATTTGGCGCCAAAGATTTTTTTCATCTAGATAAGTTCATGATTTTCTTATAAATAAGTTTATGTATTGCATCGTTTTTAGTTCATTCTTACTACGTTGAGGGAAGAATGTACTTACACTCATTCAAAATATTCCTGCTATGCGGAAAAATGAACAAGTTTTTGGGAATCCTATATTTAGAAATTGGTTTCAAATAAACTATTTATCAGTATAATTTTCAAAGAAGTAAATAAATTGAGGAATTAAAGGTACAACAAGCCTGTATACAACTAAGAAATTTTTCGTACAATATAAGGCAATTTTTCATAACTACCAGTATTTTATTTCAAAAAATTATTATTATATTACATAAAACTATGGCTTATGATATACAATAAAAGAAATGTTTTTATTTGTACGCTGTATGTTGTTACTTTTCGGTAGTTAGTAATTGCTTCTTCAAAAGAGTAATATTCTATGTTAGTAGAATGAAACTAATTAATATCAATTTCCATTTTCTATCCATATGAAAGATATATGCCATAAGTTGCTATTTTCATTTCATTTTTGTCCAATTTCACCGATTTCGCTAGTTTTTGTTGTGTGGATTTGCGTCATAAGCCTTTGAAGTTAAAAAGGTATATGAAATATAAAAATGTTATCAAATTCTATGGTATTTTGATCTTTAATTTACAAGAGAATTTTCTTAGAGCCAATAGGGATATCAGCTTAGTTAGCATTAAACAGTAAGAAGATTCCAAAAAATACCATTAGATTTGCTGTCATCCTGCAAATGAAAATTATTTTTAATAAATAGAAATTTGGGCTTTATTACAAATGGACGAAAAACTTACCACATTGAAAAAATCATCCAATTACTACATTAGTGGAATCATATCGATGCACAAATGGGACATTTTTGAAATCCTTCTCAGAATATAAATGAAATAAAAATATTATAAAATTAGATATAATTTCCACTTGTCAATATAGCATTTAGTATTTATGGTGGATATTAAGTTCGAGTTTAGTGGCTAAAATCCCAATTTTTCATGATTAGTTTTCTTTAGAAATACATGGGAACAAAATTGAACCGTTTTTGTGTTCATTTAAAATTTATATCAAATTTTTAGTAACTTGAGGTTGCTGAATCCAAATTTACACTTGTTTTTTTAAGAGCTCGACTTTTTGAGATATACGGTTATGTTCAAAATTAAGGCACTTCCGCTATATATATTGGAATAACTTGAAAACAATTCATCATATTAAATTAAAAACAGCGTTCTACATAAGCTTAAAAACGATTTTCTGTTCTTAATCGTGTAATCCATTTAAAGAATATAAACTTTATAAAAAACTTGTTTCGAGCTATTCTCCATCAAGTTATATTTAAATTTGCATCGAAGGCGTATAATTTTATACTTTTCTTACTGATTTATTTCTGATTTTAGCACCTAAACTCGAACTTAGTACACACCTTAAGGACTCGCTATAACATAAAAATATAGACTCAAAAAATTGTACTGTGATCCAGATGTAGAGTAAATATAGATCATTTTATTACCACTCATTATGCATATTTTTATGTAAACCAATTTAAAACCGCACTAATTTTAAATTATTAATAGAAATATACAGTTTCTTAATATGTGATTTATTTTAGAGTTATTTATTTTTTATCAATATAAAGTGTTTTTGTTTTCTCTAACATCACACCATTCACTTATCAGTTTCTAAAATGTTACGAAATAAATGTATTTTTATTAATAAACACAAATACCGCACGCAAGCGCACCACGTGTGCGCTTCATAAATGAATCAACAGAACTGAATGCACCAATAAAACTCAAAGACACTAATAGTCATAAAGGACACATCTGTAAAGAAAAACAACTCCACACCAGCGTTGCCGTTTTGGTCCGATCGGACCAAAAGTGGTCCAAAAGATTTCTAATTTTTAAATTTGGTCCGATGGTCGGACCAAACGGAATTTGGCCCATTTTGGCCCATTTTCATAAATTTGGTCAAATTTATAATTTTTTCGTAGAATTTAAAATTTCTATCACAAAAGTTTATGTGCAGTGACTAAAGATAAAAAGCTTAAAATATAGGCTAATACCGATTTCACACTGAAAAAAATATTGACGTGAGGCCAAAGATTTCATGTGCTTAAAATACGAATGCGAATTTTGCTTGGCATAGAAGACGTATTTCTCTAAAATAAAAATTTTCCCTCGTCCAAATGACTATAAACTTTTCAATGAAGTCGCTTTGTCCTTATAGTTAAGTGACTCGACTTAAATTGGGTATCCTAACATGAAAGCAAATTTCGTTTTACTAAAGTCAAAGAAAAATTTCAAAATTAATGAAATCGTCTTTAATAACATATAGTTGAATTTTAAATCTCAACTATAAAACTAAAAAACGTTAAAAAAAAGAGATATTTTTTAATACTTTATTTTAAAGTTGTTTTTTACTTGAAACATATAATAATTTTCAGTTGTAGTCGAGTCTGAATTTGGAAATTTAAGTAGTCGTTCAAACGTTTCGAAGGGACTTTGATAGCACATGAAGAAAAACAAATTGATATATTAGAATTTGTATCCTAGAATCAAGTACGCAAAACTCAAATTTAATAGAGAATTGTGTCGTAAATTTCTCGTCACTTCTATTCTCGGATTCTTTGGCTTGGAATCAATGCCCCAATCAAAATCGTTGTTTTTTTTTCAGTGTGGGATTAGATACCATTTCAATCACAGAAAATCGAATATTTCGCGGTTTTTCAAATTAAAACAAGTACAAAAGGCCGTAAGTTCGGCCAGGCCGAATCTTATGTACCCTCCACAATGGATTGCGTAGAAACTTCTACGAAAGACTGTCATCCACAATCGAATATCATGACAATAAAGTCAAACGCTGTCGGTACTGATGAAATCTGTCCTAAATTTGTCAAGCTTATTATTCCGAGTATACTTAAATACATTACTCATATTATAAATACTATTATAACAACTAGTTCATTTCCAACACTATGGAAACTGGCCAAAATTATACCTGTCCCAAAGGGTGCCAACGAATTCCGTCCTATTGCGATCTTACCATTTATCTCGAAAGTGTTTGAAAGACTTGTTAATCTACAAATTCTCCAATACTTAACTGAACATAAGATTATAACTGACCGTCAATCTGGATTCAGACCGAGGCATAGCTGTCTCACTGCCTTAGTTGACGTTGTAGAATCGATACGTAACAATCTTGACAAAAATGAAGTCTCTATTTTGGTACTATTAGATCATTCGAAAGCTTTTGACACTGTCCACTATCCGACTTTGTATTATAAACTCATCCACTTGTTTTCATTCTCTGAATCTACTGTACGATTAATGTCTAGCTACTTGGAAGACAGAAAGCAATTGACCGTTTCTGGTAACAATGCATCGTCACAGATGACAACAAAAAGGGGCGTTCCTCAGGGGTCCATACTTGGACCCTTGCTATATACGATGTACTCGAATGATTTACCGAACCAGCTAGAACATACGAACATAAGAATGTATGCTGATGATGTCCAGTTATATACATCTACCACTACTGATGCAATCGATAGGTGCGTAATGAATGTTAACAATGATCTCAACAAGATCCTGGATTGGGCGAATGGAAATGGCCTAGCTCTGAACCCCAATAAATCGAAGGCAATTTTGATTCATAAGAAATCCACAAGTCTGGACAATGTTAACATATTTCTGGGTAACTGCCAAATAGAACTTGTGAAGAAAGTGAAGAATCTTGGAGTAACTTTTAATGAGAATTTGACTTGGTCTGATCATATTAATGCTAACTGTGGTAAAATATACGGTATGTTGCGTAATCTTTGGTGCACTCAAGCGTTTACACCTTTTCGTATAAGACTGCTGTTGGCCAAATCCTATGTCCTCCCTACTTTGTTGTATTGTTGTGAAATTTTCTCTGGATGTAACACCACCGACTTAAAAAGACTAACAACCACGTTCAACAATATTGCCCGCTATGTCTTCGGATTGAAACGTTATGATAGTGTGACACTTTTTGCGAACAAAATTTTTGGTATCCCGTTTGACAAATACGTTCAACTCAGAACTCTGTTATTCCTCCAAAAAATTATACACACAAAGGAACCATCATACCTCTACGAACGATTAACATTCGCTAGATCCAACCGTGGTAACAATTTGATACAGACTCGACATAGAAGTCAGTTATCTGAGCGGCAGTTTTATATATATGCGACTCGTCTCTGGAATCAGTTACCCAATCAACTTCAACGTATATACAACACAGTGCAGTTCAAGACGAAACTAACAAGATATCTAATTCAGGGCGATTAAATAACAAAAAAAAAAAAAAAAAAAAAAAAAAAATTATTAATATCTAATTCATAACCATATTATATGTTATTCCTATTCATAATTATTATTATTATACTTCTTAAAATATCGTAAAATATCTACTTATTATATTTATTATAACATTATTGATTCTAATACTCATTATAAGATATATATCTTGTGTATTAGGAACCCAAAAATAAATAAATGAAAATGAAATGAATTACTTGGGTTGTGGTATCTTAAATCGTTTTCTAAATTGTGAGTTAGTCCATACGTGGTATACATTAGACAAAAAAAATGTGTAGGTAAGTCTTCAAATAATTACGAATCGATATGGACTTTTGCACGGTACGTAGGGAGCCCGAATTGAAATACGGGGGTCGATTATATGGGGGCTATATACAATTATTGATATGGATCTGAGGGCTATATATAACTATAGACCGATATGGACCTAGTTAGGCATGGTTGTTAACGGCCATATACTAGCACAATGTACCAAATTTCAACTGACTCGGATGAAATTTGCTCCTCCAAGAGGCTCCAAAACCAAATCTCGGGATCGGTTTATATGGGGGATATATGTGATTATGGACTGATATGAACCACTTTTGGCATGGTTGTTAAATATCATATACTATACACGTACAAAATTTCAACCAGATCGGATAAATTTTGCTTCTCCAAAAGGCACCGGAGGTCAAATCTGGGGATCGGTTTATATGGGTGCTATATATAATTATGGACTGATATGAACCAATTCCTGCATGGTTGTTGGATACCATATACTAACATCACGTACCTAATTTCAACCCAATCGGATGAATTTTGCTCTTCCAAGGGGCTCCGGAGGTCAAATCTGGGGATCGGTTTATATAGGGGCTATATATAATTATGGACCGATTTCGACCAATTTTTGCATGGGAGTTTGAGGCCATATATTAACACCACGTACCAAATTTCAACTGAATCAGATGAATTTTGGTCTTCCAAGAGGCTCCGGAGGCCAGGTCTTGTGATCGGTTTATAAGGGGCTATATATAATTATGGACCGATGTGGACCAAATTTTGCATGGTTGTTAGAGACCATATACTAACACCATGTACCAAATTCCAGCCGATGAAATTTGCTTCCCACTTTTTCCATGGTTGTTAGAGACCATATACTAACACCATGTACAAAATTTCAGCCGGATCGGATGAAATTTGCTTCATTCGAGGCCTCGCAAGCCAAATCGGGGGATCGGTTTATATGGGGGCTATATATAATTATGGACCGATGTGGACCAATTTTTGCATGGTTGTTAGAGACCATAGACTAACACCATGTACCAAATTTCAGCCGGATCGGATGAAATTTGCTTCTCTTAGAGGCCTCGCAAGCCAAATCGGGGGATCGGTTTTATATCGGGGGATCGGTTATATGGGGTGCTATACGTCCGTCCGGATGGGGGCTATACGTCCATTTATATGGGGGCTATACGTAAAAGTGAACCGATATGGCCCATTTGCAATACCATCCGACCTACATCAATAACAACTACTTGTGCCAAGTTTCAAGTCGATAGCTTGTTTCGTTCGGAAGTTAGCGAGATTTCAACAGACGGACGGACATGCTCAGATCGACTCAGAATTTCAACACGGCCCATAATATATATACTTTATGGGGTCTTAGAGCAATATTTCGATGTGTTACAAACGGAATGACAAAGTTAATATACCCCCCATCCTATGGTGGAGGGTATAAAAAAAGTTGAAAAGTCGATGTTTTGATGTGAAGCGCTAAATTATATCAGTCCTTTCTGATTTACTTTACTTTTTTAATAAAATCACTATGTGCAACAATAAAATATTTTTTAAAGCATTTTTCTTCGAAGTTGGAAATTTGGTCCGCTGGAAGGAATTTTGGTCCGATTTTTGAAAAATTTTGGTCCAAAATAAAATTGGGTAGTGGCAACGCTGCTCCACACACACATGATCCCTTTCTGATCTCGCTATTGCAACAAAACAACTTTCACCACAAAAGATACCAACAACACACATTCCATAACATCATCGCAATAACAAACACAAACAAAAAAAAAGATGATGCAATAATTTCATAATTTCTTCTCACTTCAATTTCCAGTATCACGTTTATTGATTAGTTGGTATTCTATCTATAGGATAAGGTAAAATATATTCAAAATTTACGAGGAATCCATAAAAAATTATATACACCCGTAAAGGATTAAATTAACTACTTTTTATTCTACTTTATCTAAAATTTTCAATGTGAGGAAATATACTCCAACTTATAGTAAAAACCGAAATAAGCTGTAGGAAGCCGCCATACGAATCGGTACTGTGGTTAAGTTAATTTTTACTACAAAAATTTTTTTCCATACAAAAATTTTTCTTAGTAAATTGTCCACATTTCGTAGTAAGATTTTTATATTGCCTATGTCTTTTTATAATACAATCAACGATGCATTAACTATTGTATTGGAAATTTATTTAAGGAAAAATCCGTCCCATTTCGTAGTTAGTGAACTAAAAAACATTTACTGAATTTTTATAAGTTTTCCTTTAGCTAAGTTAATTTTCGCAGTGGTTACGAAAAATGAACTATATTACAGTAAATTTTTTGAACTATGTGGAAGTTAAACTGGTCCTAAAATTAACAAGACACCTTTTTTTCTGTGTACGTTTAATAGTATCGTTAAGATTTGGTTCAAATCGGTTAAGATTTTGATATAGCTCCCATATATGTCTTTCGTCCGATTTGCACTTATATGGCTTCAAAAGCCAGAGTATTACCCTGAGTTGCTTCAAATTTTGCATAAGGAGTACGTTTAATAGTATCGTTAAGTGTGCCAAATTGGGTTGAAATCGGTTCATATTTAGATTTAGATCCCATATATATCTTTCGTCCGATTTACACCCATATGACCACAGAGGCCAAAATTATTCTCCCATTTACGTTTTTTGTTGAGATAGCAGGATTATTGTTCTAACTATGCATGTCAAATTTGGTCAAAATCGGTTCATATTTAGATATAGCTCCCATATATATGTACGCCAGAGTAGGGGAAATATGGAAGAATGTTTCATATTTTAGACCCATTTTCAATGGGAGTTCCCTCCAATTGACTCGATAGATTCCACAGAGAATTCATTTAAAGGTTGATACGGTCAAAATTTGGTCAAGGGAAAACGCGTGTAAATCGGTGAAATCGTTTATTTAAAAAATCAAATTAAATTTCTTGTTCAAGTTCAATTAGTATAAAAATTCAGGAAAAATATTCAGTTAGGCTTTCGCCTTTCCAAATCCGAATTGCCGGGCCTCACGCTTGACACCTGCCATTAGATTTTGTACAGCCACCTTGTCCACCTTCTTCGCCGCAGAAAGCCAGTTTGCCTTGAACTGCTGCTCGTCCTTAGCAGTTTTTTGGTCTTCTTTAGGTTCCGCTTGACAATAGCCCAGTATTTCTCAATTGGGCGGGGCTCTGGCGTGTTGGGAGGGTTCTTGTCCTTGGGAACCACCTGCACGTTGTTGGCGGCGTACCACTCCATGGCCTTTTTACCGTAATGGCAAGATGCCAAATCCGGCCAAAACAGTTCGGAACAACCGTGTTTCTTCAGGAAAGGCAGCAGACGTTTCTTCAAATACTCTTTCAAGTAAATTTCTTGGTTGACAGTCCCGGAAGCTATGAAAATGCTGCTTTTCAAGCCACAGGTACAGATGGCTTTCCAAACCAGACATTTCTTTGCGAACTTTGACAGTTTTATGTGCTTGAAAATATCTGCTACCTTTCCCCTTCCTTTTGCCGTATAAAACTCCTGTCCCGGAAGCTGCTTGTAGTCGGCTTTGACGTAGGTTTCGTCGTCCATTACCACGCAGTCAAACTTCGTCAGCATCGTCGTGTACAGCCTCCGGGATCGCGCTTTGGCCGTCGTATTTTGTTTATCATCGCGATTTGGAGTCACTACCTTCTTGTAAGTCGATAGTGTGGCTCGTTTTTTGGCTCGATGCTCGGTTGTAGACGATACACCCAGCTTATTTGCGGCATCTCGGAGAGAGAGGTTAGGGTTTCGCTTGAAACTACCGGCAACTCTCTTTGTCGTCTCAGCGGCTTCCGGTTTTCGATTTCCCCCCCGATCCAGGCTTCCTGGCTGTCGACAAACGTTCCCCAAACACTTTAATTACATTTGTAACGGTTGATTTGGCAACTTTTAGCGATTTTTCCAACTTTGCGTGCGAGTAGCTCGGATTTTCGCGATGCGCGAGCAAAATTTTGATACGCTGCTCTTCTTGCTTGGACCGCATTTTGACAACTGAAGAGTGAATTCCAAAATCAAAATAGGAGCAACATTCTACACACACACACCTTCAAAATGAGGGGAGTTCAGGTTTTTTAAATGCAAAATTGAAAGAAATACGTCAAGTTTATATTGACCAAATTTTGAACGTATCACCCTTTAATATGCTATTTAAGTGTGCCATCTTGGTCTAATATGGCCAAAATACCCACATTTGACACAAAATTCTGTGATGCTTTCCCCATATCGTAGTCATATTCTACACACTGTAATGCCAAACTTTCCACAGAATGGTAGAATTTTAAATAAAGCTCAGACTTGTGGAAATATCGCCCAAATTGGCCAAATAATATATCACAACCCACAATTGACCACATATCTTGGCGAGATTTAACCAATATCCTTGTAAAATCGCCACTGCTGAGTAGCAAAAATTGTAAATATTACTCAAATTGTGTTATATCTCGAATACATATGTATCGCCCGATAAATCATAAATGCTATGTTGTACAATTGCATCAAAATTTGTCTAGCTTTATAGTTCCCATATTTTTTTTACTAACATTGTGTTTCATCCCAGGGTGTTAGCCCATTTAACTTTTAATTGTAGCGATTTTATAGAAGTACAAAAATTTTTTTCCAAATCGTTTCAGATATAAATATTTGTATATGGGAATATAAACCTTGATAATAACTCCCAACAAATTTGAAGGAGTTGAGATGGTAACACAAATTTTGGTCTACATAATGGTGAAGGGTATAATATAGTCGGCTCCGCCCGACTTTAGACTTTACTTACTTGTTTTAATTTACATCCAAAACATTGAATTCGGATCACACCTAAAGATGTGATGCAAATTTAGTGCAACGGCTGTTGAAATGGAGGACTTCCGTCCTATGACAAGCCCATTTTAAATTTATCGCTTCTGCGTCAATTTTGCACCACTTCCGGATTCAAAAAGAACATTTTTCATTACTTTTTGGCGACGCTTTTTTTGCTGGGAGATTAACTCCTTCGAATTCCTGTACATTACCAAGAGGTTATATAATGGGATAGATCATTAAGTACATTTCGTTTTTTCCACTCATTCTCATTTCTAATCATGTTCTTCATTGTCTCATTTTCATTGTGTTTCTTTCTTAGATAGTATGTCCAAGTAGTAAAATTAATTCAGACCGACGTGATCGAGCACCCTATATTGAAACAAGTGATCTTGGGCCACAATACTTAAGCGATACAATTGGAAGAGGGTCCAGCCGATCGAGAATAACACAATTTCCCCTGCCACCACCCAGACATTCCCAACAATTCCATCAATCGGAGGAGAACGAGGGGAAAAGAGGTCTTTCTATACAAACTTCAATATCACCGCCACCACTAAGTCATTCGCAAAGTATCGAAGATATTGAAGATAAAATTGGTCGTGTTTTTGAAACAAAATTTGGACCAGGATTACATTTATTCAATGTAAGTTTTCAATTGTTTATGAAATGTTTTAGTATGGTCACAGAAAATGTTTCTCTTCTATAGAATACTGAGCCCACGGACCGTTTAAAAGGTAATTTTAATTCATACGATGGTGAATATATGTTTGCTGATCAACAACAAACTTCATCATCTACAACTGAAGCTAATTTTTTCACAGTTCAAAGAAGTCCCACCGGAAAATTGGATGTCGTTTACAGAAAGGATTTTCTACCACCAAAAAATGATGAAAGTAAGTAGTTTGGTATTATTGGCAATATTAAATGTTGCTTATATACAAGGATAATAACTCGTGTCATTTCAGCTAGTCAGGGTAATGTCAATGATGGTCAGAGACAAAATAGAGAACCCTCAGGAGGTCAAATGAGAGAGGTGAGTACATTTTGCATCAACTTGAATTGGGATAAAGTTTTCTTAAGCTTTTATTAAATTTATAACGTTGCTCTCAAATGTGATCTAAATTTCCGTGTGTTCACGATGGGCATACACTTGTATTAGAATTCTCAAAATATCATCTGCCATAGGAAGTACGAAACCACTTCATTTACACTCACACCCAGAGAAGGAATATGATCATCTCAAATGTGTTTCAAGAGCATAATATTATTTTTGGGTGCTGACCATGTAACATTTTTATCGCAACCATGTTATTTTCTCGGAAATTATGTATCTGTTTTCGGAAAACATGTTATGTTTGGCGATAAAACAAAATTTTTGCTATAAACATGTTGCATGGTCACCATCCAAAAATAACATTTTGCTCTTGACACATGTTTGAGGTGATCATATTCCCAAACATGTTTCTGAAGAAATATGTTATTTTTAGACGTGAACATGGGACATGGTTGCCGCACCCATGTTATTTGCTCGAAAATGATGCCGTGATAATAACATTTTTGCCACAAAATTGTTCAATGTTCACCATTAAAAAATAGCATTTTGCTATTTAATCCCGTTTTGGGTGATCATATTCCTTCTCTGGGTATATAACACAGCAATTTGTCCATCTGTCTGTCACATTATGGTACTAACTTCAACAGTAGAGTTATTGAGATAAGTTTAAAGTTGAAATCTATCGTTGCATTGATCTCTCAATATGAATTCATTATGTTCTACGCCCAGAGAAGTAATATGACCGAACTCCTACACCGAAAAAAGGTAAACCGTTTTATAGGAAGAATGAACTAACTCGTATGGAAATTGAACTAAATTGTACTCCTCTCATAGAAGAAAAAATTAACTAAAAGAAAAGAAGAAAATCAATGGCGCCAAATCATGACCATTTTAACCATACTGTAGTTCAGTCTTTTTTTGTTGCGAATCGTATGAAAATTTTCTTTTGCTTTATTTCATGTTGAACTTATGTGCGCGGTCATTGATCTTTACACCCACGTTTAATTCATAAAATATTTGATACATACGTAGTTAAAAGCTAAGATTTCATGAAGCTGTGGAAAATTTCAAAAAATAAATAAATAAATAAATAAAGTAAAATAAAAAAACACATAAAATTTAACTACAAACTAATATTTAATAAAAAAAAGCTTAAATTTAGCATTAATTTAACTAGGGATTATTTTATGTGTAGAGCAAAATTTTATGTTTGGTAAAAAAACGACATTTTTAAGGCAAAAATATTCAAAAACAGTTTGCTCTACAAGTTTATCATAATCCTTATCTGCGTGTAGACAACACATAGTGGGCGAAATAAACTTACGTACGACACCAAATTCTGCTTCTAGCAAGAGTATTACGAAATACGAGTAAGTATATACGGCCCGGCCGAATCTTGAATACACACCTCCTATACGAGATAAAAATATTCGCCTAATATCGGGTGTATAGTAAATTGTAGATACTTAGGAAGAAGTTTGTTATGGATATTTGAAACCATAAATTTAATATAATTTCAGGTGAATTTGATCAAACATACCCCTCGCTTAAGAAGATTTTGAAACACTAAATTTTAAATTTCTTGTCTAAAAGATCAAGAAAATCGTATGAAAATAGTGCACTGTTAGAAAAATATGTTTTTCATATGTTCCGATATAACAAAATGTGTTTCGGGCACAATAAACACGATATATTTAAGTGCAAACATGTAATGTTACTAAACTAACACTAAATGTTTGGGACAAATATGTTAATATGTTAGAATATATTATGTTTGGGGCATGGTTGTTTCACAAAAATAATATGTGTGAATGTAAACATATATAAATTTGCAAATTTCTAGTAAACATATATATGTTGTGATATTTAAGTCTAAATATTAGAATGAGTATTCGGAGTAAAGAAAATAGACATTTCGAACCAAGAGAAAAGACATTTGAAAAAAACAGTATGTTTTTTCTCCTTGATAGCGGCATCTTTTGTATATGTGGACAAGTGTTTTGTTTATCATTTTGGTTCGTTAAAAGAAATCGGAACTTACGAGAAGTAAGTCCAAATATTCAAAGGAAATTTAAAAAACGGTGGAAAATATACAAAAATTACAAAGGGATCTTCATAAAAGTGCACTATACTCTTTTTAGAGTTGAGACAGTAAAATGAAAAAAGAAGGAAATAGTGAAAAATTAAACAGTAAAATGTATAAAAACAAAGTTTAGTTCCTCTTCACTAATAATTTGTCCAAGAGGAGTTGACGGACACCTTAAAATATAGGTTAGGTTAGGTTAGGTTATGTGGCAGCTCGATGTATCAAGCTCACTTAGACTATTCAGTCCATTGTGATACCTTAAAATATAAAAACGGGCATTAAATTCGAGTTTTTCAGCTAAAACAATTGAAAAAGATTATTTTCTTTAAATGAATTATTGAAGAAAAGTAAAAGGCAAAACAGGATCATTTTAAAGCGATAATGCCAATTTAATACCGGCCTTAAAGGTAAAAATGAAAGTAAGTACAAAGCACGATAAGTTTTAAGTGCATTTAAACTGGTGTTAGATGCTAGTAAAAAAACTGTTCACGCCCAAATGTTTCTGTTAAATAGTGTTATGTTTGGATGAGCTCGTGGGCGCTGCAAACTATGCTATATAAATGTAACTTATAACGATAATTGTCGACTGGTGACTATAACAGCTACGTAGCCCAGTGGATAGTATGTTGGCTTACAAACTGTATGGTCCTCGGTTCGATTCTCCGTCCAGGCGAAAGGTAAAATTTAAAACTGAATAACAAAATTTATAATAAAATTTAGTATTCATTATGAACCCAAAACAAATTTTGGGCAATTCAGGTGAAAAATGTGGTTTTATATTTCCTCTGTAAAAAAAAATCCGTAGTTAAACTAACGTTCAATTGAACTTAATTTTTTGCAACCAAATTATTTGTTTGTAGTTAATTTTTCACTATTTTCCACAGCCCAATGAAATTTTCTTCTTGGGTATAAAGTTCAATGACTATACGAACTAAATCAGAAGAAAATGTTCGTACGATTCCCGAAAATGTTAAGAATGTACAGTATGGTTAAAATGGCCATGAATGGCATCAAGCCAATGATTTTTTACTTTGATTTAATTTTTTCTTCTATGAGAGGGTGTAATTTCATAAGTTCTAGTTAAAAAATACACGAGAGCATTAAATTTACCTGGTTTTAACAACGCTTTGCGGAAATCTTAAACTGTGAAGTATAATTTAGTTCAATTTTCGCACGACGTAGTTCATTCTTGCTATAAAACAGTTTACTTTTTTATACCCTTCACCATAGGATGGGGGTATAATTTTGTCATTCCATTTATAACACATCGAAATATTGATCTAAGACCCCCATAAAGTATATATATTCTGGGTCGTGGTGAAATTCTGTGTCGATCTAGCGATGTCCGTCCGTCTGTAGAAGTCACGCTAACATCCGAACGCTATCGGCTTAAAACTTGGCACAAGTAGTTGCTATTGATGTGGATCGGACGGTTTTGCAAATGGGCCATATCGGACCACTTTTACGTATAGCCCCTATATAAACAATTTTAGTAACATCTAGGATGTTAAGAGTTTAATAACGCTCTCGATTTTAATCATGCTCATGTTTCCAGACACGTCGCTAAGGTAAATTACTCATAAAATTATTCGTGTGTTACGGTATTTTTCGACATTTTCGTCCGTGATTACAAATTTTCTTTTCATGAGCGTGCGTGGGCATGAGTCCTACCAAACAATATCGTGCGTGAGTGTGTGTAGGTAAGAGTGTATGTGAGTAAAATATTACTCACGTGCACACCTCTACCTATAACTTCCATGTAAATTGTAGAACTTACAACTTTTGATTTTGCTATATTCTTTTAAATATCGAAAAATAAAGTAGGGGATTTTTATCTACAGACCACCGCCAATCTTTCCCAAAAATGCACAAAAATCTGGGAATTTTATTCACGTTTTAAATTCGGTCAACGACGAGGTCCCCCTTCCCGGTCAAATATCACAAAAAGATAGAAGATATTTTGCTTAGAAACCACCTTCAACCTTCCCTGAAAAATTCAAAAACTGCGGGGAACTTATCTTCAGCAATGTGGGCCCTTTGCCGTCCAACATATATATAACAACCTACCCTATATCAATTTCATAATCTCCCCCACGTCCTCTGTAAATATCAAATAGTCGAGCAAGGGCGAGGACCTCTCCCCGATCAAATATCGAAAATATTATTTGCGGATCTTCCCCAATCTTCTCGAAAAATTTGCAGAACATTATTCCATTTTTTTAAAGTAAAACAAGTATGTACGGCCGTAAGTTCGGCCAGGCCGAAGCTTATGTACCCTCCACCATGGGTTGCGTAGAAACTTCTTCTAAACACTGTCATCCACAATCGAATTACTTAAGTTGCGGTAGCGGTTGCCGATGGCAAGGTATCTTAAAACCTCCTAACACCGTCTTCTAAATTGTATGTAAGTCCATACGTGGTTATATTAAATCAAAAAAGATCGATCAAATACATATATAATTCAGTTTGACAAAATTTTCTATAGACATAAAAAATTTTAACAAAATGTTCTATAGAAATAAAATTTTTACAAAATTTTCTATAGAAAAAAATGTTGATAAAATTTTCTACAGAAATAAAATTTTAACAAACTTTTCTATAGAAATAAAATTTTAACAAAATTTTCTATAGGAATAAAATTTTGACTAAATTTTCTATAGAAATAAAACTTTGACAAGATTTTCTATAGAAATAAAATTTTTACAAAAATTTTCTATAGAAATAAAATTTTGACAACATTTTCTATAGAAGTAAAATTTGGAAAAAAATCTATAGAAATAAAATTTGGCAAAAATTTTCTATAGAAATAAAATTTTGACAAAATTTTCTATAGAAATAAAATTTTGACAAGATATTCTATAGAAATACAATTTTAACAAAAATTTTCTATAGAAATAAAATGTTAACAAAATTTTCTATAGAAATAAAATTTTGGTAGATTATTTTTGGCTCGAGTGGCAACCATGATTATGAACCCATATCATTGCTGACACCACGTACCAAATTTCAACCGGATCGGAGAGGCTCCGCAAGCCAAATCTGGGGATCGATTTATATGGGGGCTATATATAATTATGGACCGATATGGACCAATTCCTGCATGGCTGTTGGATACCATATACTAACACCACGTACCAAATTTCAACCGGATCGGATGAATTTTGCTCCTCTGAGAGGCTCCGGAATCAAATCTGGGGATCGGCTTATATGGAGGCTATATATAATTATGGACCGATGTGGACCAATTTTTGCATGGTTGTTAGAGACCATATACTAACACCATGTACCAAATTTCAGCCGGATCGGATGATATTTGGTTTTCTTAGAGCAATCGAAACCAAATTTGGGGGTCCGTTTATATGGGGGCTATACGTAAAAGTGGACCGATATGGACCAATTTTTGCATGGTTGTTAGAGACCATATACTAACACCATGTACCAAATTTCAGCCGGATCGGATGAAATTTGCTTCTTTTAGAGCAATCGCAAACCAAATTTGGGGGTCCGTTTATATGGGGGCTATACGTAAAAGTGGACCGATATGGACCAATTTTCGCATGGTTGTTAGAGACCCTATACTAACACCATGTACCAAATTTCAGCCAGATCGGATGAAATTTGCTTCTCTTAGAGCAATCGCAAGCCAATTTTGGGGGTCCGTTTATATGGGGGCTACACGTAAAAGTGAACCGATATGGCCCATTTGCAATACCATCTGACCTACATCAATAACAACTACTTGTGCCAAGTTTCAAGTCAATAGCTTGTTTCGTTCGGAAGTTAGCGTGATTTCAACAGACGGACCAAATATACGGACCAATTCCATAACCTCCGCCCACGTCCTTTGTAAATTTCAAGTAATTTAGTTTTTGCACCGTAGTTTAAACAAAGTTGAGCAATGAGTAGGTCCTGTCACCAAAACGCCAGTCATTAGTAGAATTTTGTACGCAATCCAAACATTCGATCTGGCCTAATTTTCGGCAGAATATACTTTTTTTGAACTTTTTTCTTATTTTCTCAATCCGAATCAAATCCGAATACTGACATCGGTAGAATTAATGCTATAAAAGATGACATTTGATTTGCACCACTTCCGTTTCTTTTGTGGCTACACTTTGTTTTGTTGGGTTCTTAAGGCGCTCCGTCGAATTTTAAAATTATATATTTCATTTACATTTCTTATTTTCCTTTACTTTTAGAATGGATCAATGACATCAGCCACCAACAAACAGTCTCGTAAGTATAGATGTGAGATATATAAATCTATGTCTAAACCAAGTTTTTGAATTTATAGCAATCATTTTCCCCACTGAGGATCCGGAAAAGGACGAAATTAACTACACCGTTAATTCGGATGACTGCGTCGAAAAGGATGGTGAGCATCGTGATAAACCATTTTGCACCAATTTACGCAATTACCCAGAGCGAACCTACTTGGAAAAGGTGATCAAAAAGAAATTTTCAAATTTAGAAATTTTTTTCGGTGAAGATCTTGTGATACCACAAAATATCAGTCAACGCATGAACAGTGAACCAAATGAGGAGTACCTGTGTAAGACCCGCACTAGGGTGATATATCCACAGGCGGGTCAGAATAAAGATTACAATTGGCTTATCATTATTAATATTCCCAATTACAAACAAGGCATTCGTATAGAGGAATGCATGTAAGTCTGCGCTATATATCTCTCTACTGTGTTACTCTAATATTTCCTAATTTCAGAAATGAGGGATCCGTTTGCGGGGAAAGTAATGGACTAATGTTACCGAATCGCTATACAGCCACCTGTAAACAGAGTTACATCTATCGATCTCTGGTGGCCTTCACAAATGAGACGGTTATTCGAGATCAATTCAAAATGCCATCCTGTTGCAAGTGTGTGCTAAGACCTGTCTGAGGTCGTTGGCTGTAGTGTGTAAGCCTCATGAATAATCGCCACGACCACTCAGTACTCTGGAGGAACTGGATCGATTTAATTTTTATTCAACTCAAATGTGATTTTAGGTGAGTACCAGACATCCTTTGGTGATGAAAATAAAATTTCCATTCAAATGGAGTAATCACACTGGGGGTTTAATTAAAATTGAATAGCAAGTAGAAATGACATAGAACTTAGATAGATTTTGAATTTATGATAAAGCCTCTGCCTAAGAAAAAAATTTTTAAATTATAAATGGGATTAAAAAATAATTCAAGAGAGTAACTATAATTTATCATACCAGATAAATGTTTTAGTAGGTGCCAAAATATTCTCTTCCGTTGAACTATCCTAACTGTTTCAAAAACTTAAACAGCCGGCTTTGGTTCATATTTTCCAGATCCAACAGTTAGCCACAAAGTTAGCCTATAATGAATACATTATGCGTGACAGATAATTTTTCCTTCTCATGGGGATAAATTGCAATTTTCGATGTTGGATCCAGTACTCGGATCCATTGTCATAGGTTGGTTGACAAGTCCCCGGTCTAACAAAGAAAAACTCATTTTATTTGTCAAAATTCGTTTTTATTATTCAACATAGTTCCCTTCAAGAGCGACGCAACGATTATAACGACCTTTCAATTTTTTGATACCATTTTGGTAGTACTCCTTCGGTTTTGCCTCAAAATAGGCCTCAGTTTCGGCGATAACCTCTTTATTGCAGTCAAATTTTTTTCCCCGCGAGTATCCTTTTGAGGTCTGCGAACAAGAAAAAGTCGCTGGGGGCCAGATCTGGAGAATACGGTGGGTGGGGAAGCAATTCGAAGCCCAATTCATGAATTTTTGCCATCGTTCTCAATGACTTGTGGCACGGTGCGTTGTCTTGGTGGAACAACACTTTTTCCTTCTTCATATGGGGCCGTTTTGCCGCGATTTCGACCTTCAAACGCTCCATATAATAGTCACTGTTGATGGTTTTTCCCTTCTCAAGATAATCGATAAAAATTATTCCATGCGCATCCCAAAAAACAGAGGCCATTACTTTGCCAGCGGACTTTTGAGTTTTTCCACGCTTCGGAGACGGTTCACCGATCGCTGTCCACTCAGCCGACTGTCGATTGGACTCAGGAGTGTAGTGATGGAGCCATGTTTCATCCATTGTCACATATCGACGGAAAAACTCGGGTGTATTACGACTTAACAGCTGCAAACACCGCTCAGAATCATTAACACGTTGTTGTTTTTGGTCAAATGTGAGCTCGCACGGCACCCATTTTGCACAGAGCTTCCGCATATCCAAATATTGATGTATGATATGACCAACACGTTCCTTTGATATCTTTAAGGCCTCTGCTATCTGGATCAACTTCATTTTACCGTAATTCAAAATCATTTTGTGGATTTTTTTGATGTTTTCGTCGGTAACCACCTCTTTCGGGCGTCCACCGCGTTCACCGTCCTCCGTGCTAATTTCACCTCGCTTGAATTTTGCATACCAATCAATTATTAATGATTTCCCTGGGGCAGAGCCCGGAAACTCATTATCAAGCCAAGTTTTTGCTTCCAACGTATTTTTCCCCTTCAGAAAACAGTATTTTATCAAAACACGAAATTACTTTTTTTCCATTTTTTTCACAATAACAAAAGTTGCTTCCCAAAAGACGCTCTTTCTCACAAACTAATTGACTTACAGACGTCAAATTTTGACACGAAACATTTGAAGGTTGGTACTGTATAAAAATAATATGCATTTAATACTTGTGACGCCATCTATGTGTCAGACCGGGGACTTATCAGCCAACCGTTATATGGCGAAGGAGGTTTAATAATTTTGCCTTTACGTCGATAGAACGATGTACGTCTGTCTCCCTGTTATAATGAAGCTACATCCTCCCGATGGAACGATGTACATCTGTCTGTCTGTTGTGATTACGCTACAACCTCTACTAATAAGGCTCTTGTGAAATTTTCCACAGACTTTTTTTACATCAAGCAGGTCATGCTCTATTCATGTGAAAAAATAAAATTATTTTATAACAAAAGCAAAAAAATTTTTGTAATGTGCGTTGTATGTAAAAAAAGATTTCCTGCTTTTCCGTTGAAACTTTTCTTGAATTTGCCATAAACCTCAGAAAACCCGAGACCTTTCCAACGTATGCAAAACCGTGGAAATCGGTTCGTGGGTCCTGGAATTGCATCAGAAATGGCACTGTATATAAAAAAAAAAAAGATTTTCCTGCTTTTCCGTTGAAACTTTTCTTGAATTTTCTTTGTTATAAACCTTACGGAACCCGGGACCTTTCCACCGTGGAAATAGGTTTGTTATTGCGTTAGGAAAGAAAACGCGACTTATTTTTATATATTAGAAGATTATAAGCTTTCTTTTAATGAAACTTTCATTATTTTAAAGTAATTTGTCCTTAATATTGTGTAAATTGTATGTCCTAAAATTTACGTAGCATAATATTTTTTTTTCACTGTACTTTCGAACGCTTTTAAGCGTTGTAGTAAAGACGCACACAATTATTATTGTAGAGTTTATTAAATTGTCTTCAGATCAACTTGAATTTTCTTTTATGTTTAGATAAACAGTTTATAACCGAAAGTTTATCAACTTTTTGTCTTGTAAACAATGCTAGGCGAAAATGGCATTCCTTTTCTAAAAAATTTAATATTTGCATTACGAAAATATTTTCTTCAGTGTGGTTACTGACTTTCGTCCGACCGAATATGCGACCGCATATCCATGTTGACCCATATCACTAATACATTTGTTGTTCTTATTTTCCAGAAACCCAAACACTCACAGGATGGATGGCAGGCCAAACTGTCCATTTCTTTAGAATTAAGAAAAAAATAAAAAAAACACACACACATATATATACGTACAATTTCACATTATTACAACCGACCCACACTTATTTGCTTAATTTCTTAAGTCATTATTTTGTCTAAATTAGCATATAAGTCAAAATTTAACAAAACGAGATATGATAATCATAGATAAGCCAAATTCCTTAATAAGCAAAAATATTTTTGTAAGAATATTAAAAATGAAAACCAAGTCACAATTAATACTAAGTAGATATACCATATGTAAAAACAGAGAAATTAGTTTACGAAGGAACGGAGTGTTCTTTAGTGTTGACGGATTCCGTTTCTATATAAATATACATTTTAAACGATAATATAATGGACCGTTTTATTAATACTCCTTTAATATTGGAAAGGGATCTATATCATAGACCATTAGAAATTTCTTTATGGTATCTGAATATTATCGATAGCATAACTTCGAATTTAGCATTTTAAGAATGGTCCTTAAAATCAATAAAAAATAGTAAACAATTTTAAGGATATCATTTTTTGTTTGGTTTGTAAGCACAATCATGGCGAATTTCGGTAAGTGAACTCATGTTTGTGTGAGTTTCTAAAGTATTGCCATCCAGCAAAAAAGGGAACTTGTTCTAAAGGCACAACTTTAAAAGTACTTCCGAAAATTCCCTCCCAAAGATGTTCTTTATTTTAACTACACAGTTAATTTATATTTTTATACCCTTTACCACTACTGTGGTACAGGGTATAATAAGTTTTTGCATTTGTTTCCATCACCCAGAAGGAGCATCTTTTACAGCCTATTTCTGATATCCGAATTCTGCTGTTCGTTCGCATACAAAACGAAAATCAGCTGATTTCGGTTTCTCTAAGCTCTATCTAAACGACAAGTGAGACGAAAATCAATGCGAACGAAAACGTAACGTTACCACTAAAATTGGGTTTCTCTAACTCCATTCGTTCGCATTTTGTCGAAGGGAAATGTCAAATCCACTCACTTTGTACAAACCTTTCGTTTTGTGGAAAAAGACATTCATAAATAGAGAAAAATTTAATAATTGATAAATTGATTAACGCTTTTTGGTGCAAATATATGATAAAAGTGGTTTATATCGATCTATTTCTCTTTATAACCGCCATATAGACCGTTTAAAAAAAATTTCTAAAACCAACAAACGCATACATTTGGAATGAAACACTCATTAAAAGGAAAACTGAAACCTAATTATTGAGAGGGGAGCCACCGTGGTGCAATGGTTAGCATGCCCGCCTTGCATACACAAGGTCGTGGGTTCGATTCCTGCTACGACCGAACACCAAAAAGTTTTTTCAGCGGTGGATTATCCCACCTCAGTAATGCTGGTGACATTTCTGAGGGTTTCAAAGCTTCTCTAAGTGGTTTCACTGGAATGTGGAACGCCGTTCGGACTCGGCTATAAAAAGGAGGTCCCTTGTCTTTGAGCTTAACATGGAATCGGGCAGCACTCAGTGATAAGAGAGAAGTTCACCACTGTGGTATCACAATGGACTGAATAGTCTAAGTGAGCCTGATACATCGGGCTGCCACATAACCTAACCTAACCTAACCTAATTATTGCAGATATATAGAAATACAAATACATATCCCTCTACGAGGGCTAATTTCTTAAAAAAATATTGAGCTAAACCAAATATCAACAATGAGAAAAATTTGCAAAATAAACGGCGATGCCAGATTGAATTTTATGGAAAATAATTTTTAAAATGTATGGGCCTTTTTCAAGTAATTGAAATAATTGAGATCTGGTAATATTAGATTTGACAGTAACGTAAGCCATGCGAACGAACGAAAGGAAGTTAGAGAAACCCAACTCTAGACGGAAGTGAGTGACTGCCGTTCGTTCTCAATTGCTTTCGTTCGGAAATCAGAAATAGACTGTTAACATATATAGAATTTCAGAGGGGTTTGATGACAGATATTCTTCTATATAGATCAGTTGAACAAGTACGATTCCTGAAGATAAATTTAAAGATTCTAGCTATGAAGACAAGACAAGAATCTGGATTCAAAAGAACCAATTTTGTTTGAGTTTTAAAGGAATCATAAACATCTTGCGTAAGTGTGCAAGAAAATTATGAAAAACGTCTTGAATTGAAATCTAAAATCTGTAGATTTTGACAATCATTATTCAAAGGATTAGAAGAAAATCTGGAAATTTTACTTTCAGTTTAAGGCAATTTATATAAGCCGGAGGAGTTAAATGTTGGAGATCTGTCTATATGGGTGCTATGCCAAATATATGATACATACCAAATTAAGCACACCTTAGGTTAGGTGGCAGCCCAATATATCAGGCTCACTTATAGCGATTTCGATTAGGGAAAAATGTGCAACATTCTTGAAATTGATAGCCAAATATGAAGGACATTGTCATAGATTTTGGATCCTGTATCCCTCACAACATTATGAATTAACAATAACTTTGGAATGACACTTTAATTTGAGGAAAAATAAAATGAGGAAAAAAGTAGTGTAACACCAGGGCAACATAGTTTTTCGAAACGAAAACGCCCTTAGACTATTCAGTACATTGTGATAAGGTTAGGTTAGATTAGGTGGCAAATTTGATAAAAGCTACGGTTTCTAGAAGCTTAAGAAGTAAAATTAGAAGATCGGTCTATATGGGCCGATGCACACCATTCCCTGAAAACTTATTTATGGTCGTAAAAAAACCTGTAAATTTAAAATTTTAGGCAAGTTGGATAAAACTACGGTTTCTAGAAGCACAAGAAATAAAATCGGGAGATCGGTCTATAGGGCGGCTATACCAATGGACATAACATAAACCGATACACCCTATTTTCTTCACACATACTTGCGCTCATAGAATACCTGTATATTTTAAATTTCAGGCAAATCGGATTGAAAATACGGCTTCTAGAAACCCAAGAGGTAAAATCGGGAGATCGGTCTATATGGGGGCTATAGCAAAACTTGGACGAATTCCCCATTTTCGACACAACTATATGTGGTCCAAAAATACCTCTAAATTTGTAATTTGTGACAAATCGGATAAAAACTACGATTTCTAGAAGCCCAGAAGTAAAATCGGGAGATCGGTCTATATGGGGGCAATACCAAAATATGGACCCATAGTCACCATTTCCGGTACAAATATTTGTGGTCCTAAAATACCTCTAGGTTAGGTTAGGTGGCAGCCCGATGTATCAGGCTCACTTAACAGGTTGGCTGATAAGTCCCCGGTCTAACAAAGAAAAACACATTTCCAATTCATGAATTTTTGCCATCGTTCTCAACGACTTGTGGCACGGTGCGTTGTCTTGGTGAAACAACACTTTTTATACCCACCACCATAGAATGGTGACGGGAGTATAATAAGTTTGTCATTCCGTTTGTAACACATCGAAATATCGATTTCCGACTATATAAAGTATGTATATTCCTGATCAGGGAGAAATTCTAAGACGATATGACCATGTCCGTCTGTCTGTCTGGCTGTCTGTCTGTTGTAATCACGCTACAGTCTTCAATAGTGAAGCAATCGTGCTGAAATTTTGCACAAACTCGTCTTTTGTCTGCAGGCAGGTCAAGTTCGAAGATGGCTATATCGGCCAAGGTTTTGATTAGTCTCGATATAAACCGACCTCCCGATTTGGCGTCTTGGGCTTATAGAAATCGTAGTTTTTATCCAATTTGCCTGAAATTTGAAATCTAGAGGTATTTTATGACCATAAAAAGGTGTGCCAAAAATGGTGAGTATCGGTCCATGTTTTGGTATAGCCCCCATATAGACCGATCTCCCGATTTTATTTGTTGGGCTTATAGAAACCGTAGTTTTAGTCCAATGTGCCTGATATTGGAAGTCTAGAGATATTTGAGGACCATTAAGAGGTGTGCCAAAAATGGTGAGTATCGGTCCATGGTTTGGTATAGCCCCCATATAGACCGATCTCCCGATTTTACTTCTTGGGCTTATAGAAACCGTAGTTTTTATCCAATTTGCCTGAAATTGAAAATCTAGTGGTATTTTAGGACCATAAAGAGGTGTGCCACAAATGGTGAGTATCGGTCCATGTTTTGATATAGCCCCCATATAGACCGATCTCCCGATTTTACTCTTGGGCTTATAGAAACCGTAGTTTTTATTCAATTTGCCTGAAATTGGAAATCTAGAGGTATTTTCGGGCCATAAAGAGGTGTACCGAAAACGGTGAGTATCGGTCCGTATTTTAGTATATCCCCCATAAGAACTATTTCCCGATTTAACTCCTTAGGTTTCTAGAAACCGTAGTTTTTATCCGATTTGCCTGAAATTGTAAATATTCTGGTATTTAAGGCTCACAAAAACGTGTATCGGATTAAGTTTTTATCGGTCCATTTGGTAATGTCTCCATATAGACCGATTTCACTTCTTGAGAGTATAGAAGGCGCACTGATCATAAAAATTGCTTGAAACTCAATGTAAAATTTCCAGATTTTACTTCTACAAATTTAAGATTTCAAATCAAGACGTTATTTTATAATTTTCTTGCACACTTACAAGAGATGTTAATGATTCCTCTAAAACTCAAACAAAAATGGTTCTTATAAATCCAGAATCTGATATAGTCCTCATAGGTGAAATTTTTAAATTTATCTTCGTGAAGTGTACTGGTTGAACTGCTCTGCTTGATCTGTCCTCAAACGCTCTGAAATTTCAAAGGAAACCCTAATATTTGATTCATGGTGGTGGGTGTTTAAGATTCGGCCCGGCCGAACATACAGCTGTATATACTTGTTTTACATTAGGTTTACGACTTTTGCGACATACGTATTATACCATAAATGTATGTTATGTCGCAAAAGTCTCATTTTGCGACAGGCCAGCCCTGGAAATAACATTCTTACTATGAAAGCCAAATTTGATTTAAATCGGTTCATTGTCCTGAAGTTTTAAATTCATAGGTATGCTAAAACAAAGAAAGATCAAATATCGGTAAGGGGATGATATAATCTTCATATACATCGATCTCCCGATTTAACTTCTTGAGGGGATAAAAGGCGCACTGATCATCGATATTGAAAGAAATGAAAAGCAAAATTTCCCGATGTTACTGCTAATGCTCATTTGTATATTTACAGAGGAGATTCTTCTAAAACTTTAAATTTAACTTTGGGAGATTCTATGTCATAAACTCTATATATTTTCATATTTGATTCGTGGTGGTGGGTATTTAAGATTCCGCCCGACCGAACTTAAGGCCGTATACACTTGTTTTTAAATCAAATCTTCCAATTAATGATGAAGGGTACATGAGCTTCGCTTCAACTGAATTTATAGCCATTCTTTTTATACCCTTCACCACTACTGTGGTACAGGATATAATAAGTTTGAGCATTTGTATGTAACGCCAAGAAGGAGTAATCATAGACCAACCTTTTAGTACACGGATCGGCTTAGAATTAAATTCTGAGTCGATTTAGCGATGTCCGTCTGTCTGTCTGTCTGTTGGTGTATTTTTGTGTGCAAAGTACAGCTCGCAGTTTTAGTCCGATTGTCCTAAAATTTGGTATATGGTCCTGTTTTCGACGATCCCTATTGATTTTGGAAAAAATCGGTTCAGATTTAGATATAGCTGCCATATATATTTTTCACCGATCTGGTCATAATTGGCGTGTATATCAACCGATCTTTCGCAAATTCCGTACATCCGAATATTTTATGAGTCTCGAAAAACTTGCAAAATATCAGCCAAATCAGTTCAGATTTAGATATAGCTCCCATATATAGCTTTCGCCCGATTTACGGTCATTTGCCCACAGAGGCCAATTTTTTGCTCCGATTTAGTTGAAATTTTGCATAGGGAGTAGAATTAGCATTGTAACTATGCGTGCCAAATTTGGTTGAAATCGGTTCAGATTTGGATATATGTCCCATATATAGCTTTCGCCACATTTACACTCATATGACCACAGATGCCAATTTTTAACTCCGATTTAGTTGAAATTTTGCACAGGGAGAAGAATTAGCATTGTCAACATTTTATTTCTATAGAACATTTTGTCTAAATTGTATTTCTATAGTAATTTTTTTTTCAAAATATTATTTCTATAAAAATTTTTTCAAAATTTTATTTATGTGGAATTTTTTCTCAAAATTTTATTTCTATAGAATTTATTGTCAAAATTTTATTTCTATAGAAAAATTTCTCACAAATTTGTTTATAGAAACTTTTTCCAAAATTTTATTTTTATAGAGATTTAACAAAAAAGATTACTAATTTGGGTAGAATTCTACCAACTGTGGCAACCGTGGTGGTAATACAAATTTATATTCTAAGTTATATACGCTGCATATTCATGTTTTAAGATAATAAAGTACTTAGAACCATTTTTGATTTGTAAAATTTTTTAAATTTAACGAAAAATATAGTAGGGAAAATTGTTTGGGAATGTATGGGAAAGTAGGGAACCTTTTTTGTCCTTGTAGGGTAAACCGAACATTTTCCCTGGCAACATTGACTATGAGCTATAGTCAGATTGACACAAAGCACCCATAGACATGTACCTCTTAATTTTCTTAAATATGCAACTGCGGTTTATCTCCCAGACCTATATGTTACCCCACAAATGCTTATGATTACTAATTCTGTAATGGTAGTTTAGGGTATGATATAGTCGGCCCCGCCCGACTTTCTACTTTACTTACTTGTTTTGTACTAACATTGTGTTCCACCCTACAGCATTAGCCGACTTAAATTTTGAGTCTATAGATTTTGTAGAAGTCTACCAAATTCTGTCCAGATCGAGTGATATTTAAATGTATGTATTTGGGATAAACCTTTATATAAAGGGTGATACGGTCAAAATTTGGTCAAGGGAAAACGCGTGTAAATCGGTGAAATCGTTTATTTAAAAAATCAAATTAAATTTCTTTTTCAAGTTCAATTAGTATAAAATTCAGGAAAAATATTCAGTTAGGCTTTCGCTTTTCCAAATCCGAATTGCCGGGCCTCACGCTTGACACCTGCCATCAGATTTTGTACAGCCACCTTGTCCACCTTCTTCGCCACAGAAAGCCAGTTTGCCTTGAACTGCTGCTCGTCCTTAGCAGTTTTTTTGGTCTTCTTTAGGTTCCGCTTGACAATAGCCCAGTATTTCCCAATTGGGCGAAGCTATGGCGTGTTGGGAGGATTCTTGTCCTTGGGAACCACCTGCACGTTGTTGGCGGCGTACCACTCTATGGCCTTTTTGCCGTAATGGCAAGATGCCAAATCCGGAACAACCGTGTTTCTTCAGGAAAGGCAGTAGACGTTTATTCAAACACTCTTTCACGTAAATTTCTTGGTTGACAGTCCCGGAAGCTATGAAAATGCTGCTTTTCAAGCCACAGGTACAGATGGCTTGCCAAACCAGATATTTCTTTGCGAACTTTGACTGTTTTATGTGCTTGAAAATATCTGCTACCTTTCCCCTTCCTTTTGCCGTATAAAACTCCTGTCCCGGAAGCTGCTTGTAGTCGGCTTTGACGTAGGTTTCGTCGTCCATTACCACGCAGTCAAACTTCGTCAGCATCGTCGTGTACAGCCTCCGGGATCGCGCTTTGGCCGTCGTATTTTGTTTATCATCGCGATGTGGAGTCACTACCTTCTTGTAAGTCGATAGTCCGGCTCGTTTTTTGCTCGATGCACGGTTGTAGACGATACACCCAGCTTATTTGCGGCATCTCGGAGAGAGAGGATAGAGTTTCGCTTGAAACTACCGGCAACTCTCTTTGTCGTCTCAGCGGCTTCCGGTTTTCGATTTCCCCCGATCCAGACTTCCTGGCTGTCGACAAACGTTCCCCAAACACTTTAATTGCATTTGTAACGGTTGATTTGGCAACTTTTAGCGATTTTGTCAGCTTTGCGTGCGAGTAGCTCGGATTTTCGCGATGCGCGAGCAAAATTGTGATACGCTGCTCTTCTTGCTTGGACGGCATTTTGACAACTGAAGAGTGAATTCCAAAATCAAAATAGGAGCAACATTCTACACACACACACATCTTCAAAATGGGGGGTGTTCAGGTTTTTTAAATGCAAAATTGAAAGAAATACGTCAAGTTTATATTGACCAAATTTTGACCGTATCACCCTTTATAGCACCCAACATATTTGACGGATGTGATATGGTATCGAAAATTTAGATCTACAAAGTGGTGCAGGGTATAATATAGTCGGCCCCGCCCGACTTTAGACTTTCCTTACTTGTTTGTTTTGTTTACATTTTCCTGGGTTCATCGCTAACGTATCAATATGAACTGTGATAGCAAAATACGATCCCAATTGATAACATTTCAAAATATTGAACACTCGTGTCTCTGCCCTACGAAGTGAGACAAAGTAAAATATTTTTAATTTTAAATACGACATTTTTCTGATTATTTGTTGATAGATGATAGCACTTCGACGTTTCAAACATTTTGGACGGATAGAAAAATGCTGTGATGCCGCAAAGATTTATTTTTGTCATAGACGAATTGGTACCATCTGGATCCATTTGAACATAGTCCTCTCTACTTGTTATAAAACATTTCATCATGAAGAAGTTTTCCGCAAATTTCCTTATTATTTTTATCGCTATTTTCAATCCGGTAAGTGTGAAAAATATTTTTTAATTTATTATTAATTGGAATTCCATAAAGCCAGTTGAATTCGGATACAAATGAGTCCATAATTAAATGTTTAGTATATGGGACATTATTATGAATATGAAAATGTCGATTAAGTTAAAAAGCGAGTTTCTCTGGTTTACCTACATCAATAACTACAGCCTGGGCCAGTTTCAAGTCGATTGCTTGTTTCATTCGGAAGTTAGCATGATTTCAAACGATGGGCGGACTGTCATATCTAGAACGACTTATAATTAAACCAAGATCAAGAATATTTACAATTTTTACGAGACCGAGATTTTAATGTGTTATAAAGAGTGGAAACATTTTTTGAAGAAATTCCACGAACGCACAAAGCGGTAACAACACCAGTAATTCTGGTGACCAGAGAATGAAGCCAACCTATTTTTGTCGGCGGCAGCTGACACTACATTTTTGCCTCCGGCAGCGGCGGCTAAGCCGAAATAAATATGTCTCTTCGGCGGAGGACAATTATCCATTATAAAATTAATTTGAAGTTATCCGAATGTTAAGGAGATTAGTGGTACAACAAATCTTACAATCAAATTTACATTTCATTTAAATTTTCAGAGCTAAATTTGTGCAAATAATTGTAGCAGCGAAAAGTTCAGAATTTTGGCAAAATATACAACAATTTTTAATACATGTTTTTTTTATTTAAACCGATATTTTTGATTAATTGGAGGCTAAATTTGAGTCGAGATGAGTTGACATGTTCGGCGTCGACTGGCAAAAAATCGTCGGCGGCGCGATTTGCGGCTTCATTCTCTGCTGGTGACATTTCTAAGTGTTGCAAAAGCTTCTCCCAGTGATTTCACCGCAATGTGGAAACATTTCCAAGTTAAGCAGTTTGTGAAGAAAATGATCGAGTTTACTTACCAAAGAGGCCACCTGAAAATGTATACCTTCGATTAGCCACCAGAGAGTCCAAGAGGACTCAACACCACCTCACTTAACATGCGTCAACCATTAATGGTTTAAAAAGGAGGTTCATCACAATATATCTACCATACAATGGTTGCTAAAATCTCTGTCTGAGCAATTTTGGAGAGTAAGGTTAGCACTAAAAAATAGCAAAGTATCGATCATCTCACGTCGGAAATTCACCGGAAATGGGCTAAAGTACCGCCGAGTAGAGGTGTGCGAGTGACATTGTTTTGAAATTGTCGTGACGCACGTGAGTCGTAAACAAAATCTGAAGCAACTCTCGTGAATGTGCATAAATGGGACTGAAACAAATATGCCGTGCGTCAGACACAAAATCGGTTCAGGATTGGCGTGAATAAAATTTCTGCAAAATCATACTCACGAAAAAAAATTAAAATTTAATTCTTTCTCGTATGTTAACTGAAATTAATTTAGCTGTCGAACTATATTCTATTCATGAATTTTCTTACCTTTACTGATTTCAGGTTTGAATATGTAGTGTGTCTCGTGAATTTGTCGTGAGTTGCTTGAATTGTCGTGAATCATGCCTGAGCCTGAACTGTTAAAAATAGTTCGAGCGTAAGCGTGCGTGAGTACTGGTTTTCATTTCGTGAATGTGCATGAGTGGCTATCACGCGTATCGTGCGTGATTGTGAGTGACATTTCACTCACGCGCACACCTCTACCGCAGAGTCATTTTCGTGCAGCGTGTGATGGCTTTGTCTACCGTTTAAATGTCATCATTCGTGCCAAAAGTAGCCAATTCGAAAAATTCTAATCTAATTTTGTGTTATTTCCGACATTTTTTGTAGTAAAAAAACAATAGCGCTTTACTTTGTTGTAGTGCATATATATTTTAAATAACAAAAAACTGGTGGCGGCAAACATTTCCAAATATGGCGGTTATTTTCTGTTTATATGTACTATTTATATTTGTTTGTTTTATTTACTAAAAAATCAATGGTTCGATCCTTGTTTTCCCCCTAGATAATATGTGCAAGTGAACTCATTCACATCGAAGGCAAAATTGGAAATGGTAACAAAGAGCAAATCTTTAGAGTATCGGAAAAATTTGAATCATCCCCGCATATGTCCATAGTGTACTCTTTAAGATATAACCATGGCAAGGGTCAAGATGAAGAATCGAATGGGAAAATATCAGAGCCAGTTGAACATTTCAAACACAATGAGTTGGTCAAGAATGATTATCATATTCCTGTGGCGTCAAATGATCCAAATGGAAAAATTAATGGAAATAATCTCCTAATGACACCCAAAATAAATGGCCTGCTGCCATCAACATCAGAACAATATGAAAATGGTGATAAATTTCAAGTACCCAATGAATTGGAAGTGATCGCAACTTTAGATGCCGTGGAGGTGAGTACATTTATTACAACTAAACAGTCAGAAAAACGCAACTTTTGTTCTTATATACATTTTTTGTTTATAAGAAATGAGTTTCTTATATGGACATTAAAAAATCTTAAAATAATAAATTTCATACCAAGTAAATATGGCCGTTAGATCGGCCAAGCCCTCCACCATGGATTGCGTAGAAAGTTCTACTAAACGCGGTCATCCACAATCGCATTGGGCTGTGGTAACTCTTACGGATGGCAAGGTATTTTAATATTTCTTAACATTGTCAACTAAATTAATAAAGTAAAATTAATAAAGTTAGTCCATATGAAGTCTATGACAGCCCAAAAAATGCTATATATACTTGTGGACCAAGTTTTGCGTCATATAGAACATTGCATACAAAATCGGATCGGATGATATTTGCTCCTCCAAGAGGCTCCGCAAGTTAAATCTGGGGTCGGATTATAAGGAGGCTATACTTAAAAGTGGTTTGATATGGTCCAATTGCAATACCGTCCGACCTACATTGATAAGAAGTACTTGTACCAAGTTTTAATTCTATAGCATGTTTTTTCGGAAGTTAACCTAATTGGAACAGACGGACAATTTTATATGGGGTCTGATTTCGATGCATTACTAGCTGAATGACAAAGTTAATATACCCTCATCCTATGGTGGAGGGTATAAAAATTCGGTTTTGGAAATTACCTTTTAAAAGTAAATAAAATAATATTCATACCATCTATAAGTTAGGTTAGGTTAGGTTAAAGTGGCAGCCCGATTACGATTCAGGCTCACTTAGACTATTCCGTCCATTGTGATACCACATTAACTAAAAGTACCTATTACATATGGGCACATCTAGTTTTAACCGCTGAACTTTCTTGATTATTTTCCTTTGTTGAACCAACCAGATTTTTCCAAAAACATTAGCAAACTGCGTAAGTTAACGTTTTCCAGATCCGCCAGTAATCTGAAGCTATATGCTTCTAAAAGTTGCTTGCGCTTTACACAAAATGCAGGACACTCACACAAGAGGTGTTTAATTGATCCCTTTTCCTCCGCATCATGACAGCTCATACAATAGTCATTATACTTCGAGCCAATAGTTTTTGCAAAATCGCCTATCAGGCATCGACCCGTTATCAGGATATCAGGAGTGATATCTGATGTCTCGAGAACACTAGCATATCTAGTGTACGGTTTAAGTTTAAATGGGGCCATATTTGCTTGGTGTCGTTACAGCCCTTGCATTTCTCCCATCGAACATTTGCCATTATAACAGCCTTCTTACGCAGCATGAGCTTGCAGGTAGCCAGGGGCATACCGACAGATTCTAGTTCCCCTGGAATATGTAAGGTAGTCCCTTGCCTTGCCAACTCATCCGCTTCGCAGTTCCCCGGTATGTTCCTATGGCCAGGCACCCATATTAGGTGAATATTGTACTGCTCAGCCATCTCATTGCGAGATTTGCGGCTGTCGATGGCCGTTTTCGAGTTGAGGAACACAGAGTCCAAGGATTTTATTGCAGGTTGACTGTCTGAGTATATATTAATGCCCACATTTTTTGGAGCATTACTTCTCAGCCAATTCGCCACCTCTCTTATTGCTAATATTTCAGCCTGAAAAACACTACAGTGATTGGGTAATCTTATCGCTATTCGAAGTTCCAGATCATTAGAATATACTCCGAAACCCAATTGTCCATCCAATTTGGAGCCATCAGTGTAGAAACCTATATATTTTTTATTGCCCGGGGTCTGTGTGCACCACGCCTCACTGTTGGGGATTAGAGTCTCAAACTTTTTGTTGAAAAGTGGACTCGCCAAAGTGTAATCCACTACGTTAGGCACATCTGGCATTATTTTGAGGACCGAACTGTGACCGTAACTTTTTTCCGACCACAGCGATAGCTCGCGCAACCGCACAGCCGTTGTTGCAGCTGACTGTTTGGCCAAAATGTCTAAAGGCAATATATGCAGCATGACATTAAGGGAATTTATTCCTGTCTTGCTGAATGCGCCTGAGATACACAAACACGCCATACGCTGAACTTTGTCTAAACTTGTTGGCTGGTGAAGTGCCGGCCACCAGACTACAACACCATATAGCATTATAGGTCTAACCACTGCCGTGTATAGCCAATGCACAATTTTTGGTTTTAGTCCGCACTTTTTTTCTATTGCCTTTTTGCACGAGTACAAAGCCACCGTTGCTTTTCTCGCCCTTTCTTCAATATTGAGCTTAAAGTTCAGCTTCCTGTCCAAAATAACGCCAAGGTATTTTGCACACTCACCAAAGGAAATTTCAATACCCCCTAAGGAAATGGCCTAACTGTGGAAGTTTTGCGATCTTTGCAGTACATGACTAGTTCTGTCTTTGCAGGGTTTACCCCAAGACCATTGTCTTTCGCCCATTTCTCAGTCATCCGGGCCCTCTGAATAATATCTCTGATTGTGGATGGGAATTTTCCCCTGACTGCTAGAGCCACATCATCTGCGAATGCCACCACTTTTATCCTTTATTTTTCTAGGTTAACCAGATGGTTATTTATAGCAAAATTCCAAAGAAGAGGCGATACAACTCCTCCTTGGGGAGTGCCTCTGTTCACATACCTTTGTATGTTTGCTTGTCCTAGTGTGGCTGTAATACGTCTCTTCATTAGAAGTTCGTCTAACAGCCTAAGTAAACATTGATCAACATTCAGAGTTGTCAGTCCATTTAATATCGAACTCGGATGGACGTTATTGAACGCCCCTTTGATGTCTAGAAACGCCACGATTGTGTATTCTTTGACAGATAGTGAGCTTTCAATAAAGCTGACTAGTTCATGTAATACGGTCTCAGTAGACCTGCCCTTCGAGTATGCGTGCTGTCGTTTCGAGAACAAACTTGAATCGATGCTAGTTCTAAGATAAATATCTATCATCCTCTCCAGAGTCTTAAGTAGGAATGAGGATAAGCTGATTGGTCGGAAATCCTTCGCCCTCGAGTGAGAGGCTTTTCCCGCTTTAGATATGAAAACGACTTTTGTTTCCCTCCACTTTTCTGGGATATATGATAAGTTGATACATCCTTTATATATCACCGACAACCAGGGGATAATTTTGTCAGTCGCTGCTTGTAACTCCGCCGGAGTAATTCCATCAGGTCCTTCTGTAATGTTAGTTCAAAAAACACAATGGTAGTAATCCTGCCCATCTGAATACCGTCAATATTGAATGTAGTCATATAGTTTCAGCACCATAGTAGTCAAACAATCCGAGTCAATCACTTTGAAGCTTTTGGTAGAAAAAATCTTCGTTATATAAACAAAATGTGTCACTGAAATTGAGCGAACGGAAAAAAATCGTAAATATGACAATAATTATCATTGTTACATTTTCTGTTAAACGACGAAATGCTTCATTCTTTAACAAAAATGTTCATTGCTTTCATGTTACGATGCATCAATAAAAAATTCGTTGGCTCAATTTTGATTAAATTATCTTTGTATATAAAGCGTGGATGACTGTTTTGAAGGCACGTTCATAGACCTTATAATACATACATAGATGATCCACTATTCTCTTTAAAAAACGTGTCAGGTCCAAAAATTAATTTTCTGACATTTCGTTTTGATTTTTCCGTAAAAAGTCAGTCCCAAACATTAATTTTCGCGCATTTGCTTTTGTGCTGTTCGTAAAGAGCAATGCTGCTCAAAATTAAATTTCGTATTTTCGCGGTTTTGGTCACAATTTTTGTTCAAATATGAACTTTTAATATATTAATTTATTTATAAATTCTCTGTTGCATTATAAACGTTCTAGTTTTGTGTAAAATTGGCAAACTACAAAAAGGAAAACGAAAGAGATTGTAAGCGTGCTCTTATTTTTCTCGTTTATTCTTAATCTTCGGAACTGTTAAACATAGTTTGACACCCATGGCTCATTTATTTGTTATAATGTCTATGGGCACGGTAAACTCGCCTTTGCCTTCTCGTTGCACGATCATCAGTCTGGAGGTGCTCGGTAATGTGTTACGTTCAGTGATGCCAAGAGGTTTTTTGAAAATTCCCTACGCGGCTCCAAAAAATTTCTTTTTTTCCCTACGCCCAACATTTTTTTCCCAACATTTTTCCCTACGGTAATGAATAAAATTCAAACTAAAATGGCAATAAAAAACATATATTTTATTTTGAAATTCAATTTCTTTAAAGTTAAGTAACATAAAATGTTTAATTCAGGTAGTCGAGTAATGAATTAAAGTTTTAAGGAACTTTGTGTTAATTATAATAAAGTGTTTTGTATTTCATCCTATTATAATGACTAGAGGTACATTTGAAAGTAATACAACTACTTTCAGTTGATTGCAAATGAGATCGTATAATACATATCGAATTCATAATGTCATGACTTAACTTATTTCTCTTTTTTGTTCTTAAATCCGTTACAACGGAAAATATTCGTTCGGTGTCTGCATTAGCGTGATGCATACATATTAAAAAGTCAACTATCTTAGAAAAATTGGGAAATAATAATTCTTCATTAAAATTTTTACACTTACTTAGCGAAAATGGAATTGTTCGACATCCATCTTCGCTAAAGTCTTTCGTTCAATTACAAAAAAGAAAAAATATATATTCCATTGTTATCCACTCATTGGTAAGTTGATTAATGTCAATATTAAACTTTTTACGTATGTTAACAGTTTAAACTGAAATTCCGTTTTATTGTCACCTTCAAGTGCTATTTCAGGATTTAGAAATTCCATTTCTTTAAATATTGAATCGATTTATAATGGAAGTCGTTTTTGAATTTCTTCTAGAGCTGTGATATAGAATTTAAGACAATCTGTCTTTACCTGACACGCTTTTTGTTCAGGAAATGATTTTAATAATTCTTCGCACTCATTACCAACAAATACATCTTCCACTGCCAAGGTAATATGTGGCGACCACACATTACAATTCAGTTTCAATTCTGATTTTCTAATAAAATTGTGTCCCAGTTTAAAAAAATTTTGTTGATTCCGAGTGCAGTACATGTAACATAGATTTTTTACTTTAAAATAAAGCATTTAGAGCATTAAAGTGACCGATGACGTACTTTAAAAATGACAAATAGGTTTTGTTGCATTCATTTCTAAAATCTTTCAGAATTAATTCGGCCGATTTTAATTTGTCCTGGGAATGTGCAAATTGGAAATACTCTTCAAGAACGTCCCCGTTTTGCAATATCCTTTCATTACACGTTTGTCAAGACAACCATCTCGTCTCGCATGTTTTTAAAATTTTTCTTTTTTCTTCGTTCAGCATTTCTTGAAACTCTTCTAGTTGACTGCATCGCTTTGAGCTTGCTGATATATACGTCCCAACCGATGACGTACTTTAAAAATGACAAATAGGTTTTGTTGCATTCATTTCTAAAATCTTTCAGAATTAATTCGGCCGATTTTAATTTGTCCTGGGAATGTGCAAATTGGAAATACTCTTCAAGAACGTCCCCGTTTTGCAATATCCTTTCATTACACGTTTGTCAAGACAACCATCTCGTCTCGCATGTTTTTAAAATTTTTCTTTTTTCTTCGTTCAGCATTTCTTGAAACTCTTCTAGTTGACTGCATCGCTTTGAGCTTGCTGATATATACGTCCCAATTTGTCGTATTAATTCCTCAGGTGATCTGGGCAATTGAAGACATGCCTTATTGGCTATAATAGCGGATGAGTGGCAAATACATTTAATAATTGTAACGTCAGGTAGATAAGCTATCAATTTGCAATAAAACGAATTGTGTTGTCCTACCGTTACATTGGCGCCATCACAACATAAGCCAATAATATTACTGTATGGTATTTCATGATCATCTATACATTTTTTAAATATTCCGTAAAGAGCTTCTGCAGTGCAGTCAGATCCAACAAGTCAAGAAGTTGTACAATGGATTTCTCCTGTTCGTTATCAAAAAATCGAACTAGGAGACACATAGTTTTCTTATGCGAAAGAACTGTGCTCTCATCGATTAGTACAGAGAACTTATTTGTTTCAGCTTTGAAACCAAAACTTCCTGCTCATTTCTTGCTAAAACATTTTGTATTATCTTAGTGCACTTTGTTCGTCTTAATTGAGCATTTTGTATTATGGATGAGTCTGGGACTATATCCTTTAATAAAGGAACCAAATGTTCAATAATTTGAATACCAACATTATGTTCTGCGAAGAACAGGCTTAATCGTATTTCAAAGTATGCAACATCATTGCCCACGTTTGACGGTACCTTTTCAAAGAAGGATTGTAAAGGGTGATACGGTCAAAATTTGGTCAAGGGAAAACGCGTGTAAATCGGTGAAATCGTTTATTTAAAAAATCAAATTAAATTTCTTTTTCAAGTTCAATTAGTATAAAATTCAGGAAAAATATTCAGTTAGGCTTCCGTTTTACCAAATCCGAATTGCCGGGCCTCATGCTTGACACCTGCCATCAGATTTTGTACAGCCACCTTGTCCACCTTCTTCGCCGCAGAAAGCCAGTTTGCCTTGAACTGCTGCTCGTCCTTAGCAGTTTTTTGGTCTTCTTTAGGTTCCGCTTGACAATAGCCCAGTATTTCCCAATTGGGCGGAGCTCTGGCGTGTTGGGAGGGTTCTTGTCCTTGGGAACCACCTGCACGTTGTTGGCGGCGTACCACTCCATGGCCTTTTTACCGTAATGGCAAGATGCCAAATCCGGCCAAAACAGTACGGAACAACCGTGTTTCTTCAGGAAAGGCAGCAGACGTTTATTCAAACACTCTTTCACGTAAATTTCTTGATTGACAGTCCCGGAAGCTAAAAATGCTGCTTTTCAAGCCACAGGTACAGATGGCTTGCCAAACCAGATATTTCTTTGCGAACTTTGACAGTTTTATGTGCTTGGAAATATCTGCTACCTTTCCCCTTCCTTTTGCCGTATAAAACTCCTGTTCCGGAAGCTGCTTGTAGTCGGCTTTGACGTAGGTTTCGTCGTCCATTACCACGCAGTCAAACTTCGTCAGCATCGTCGTGTACAGCCTCCGGGATCGCGCTTTGGCCGTCGTATTTTGTTTATCATCGCGATTTGGAGTCACTACCTTCTTGTAAGTCGATAGTCCGGCTCGTTTTTTGGCTCGATGCATGGTTGTAGACGATACACCCAGCTTATTTGCGGCATCTCGGAGAGAGAGGTTAGGGTTTCGCTTGAAACTACCGGCAACTCTCTTTGTCGTCTCAGCGGCTTCCGGTTTTCGATTTCCCCCCCCCCCCCCGATCCAGGCTTCCTGGCTGTCGACAAACGTTCCCCAAACACTTTAATTACATTTGTAACGGTTGATTTGGCAACTTTTAGCGATTTTGCCAACTTTGCGTGCGAGTAGCTCGGATTTTCGCGATGCGCGAGCAAAATTTTGATACGCTGCTCTTCTTGCTTGGACGGCATTTTGACAACTGAAGAGTGAATTCCAAAATCAAAATACGAGCAACATTCTACACACACACACACACCTTCAAAATGAGGGGTGTTCAGGTTTTTTAAATGCAAAATTGAAAGAAATACGTCAAGTTTATATTGACCAAATTTTGACCGTATCACCCTTGCATTTTTAACATTACCAACATTTTTCTTGTGGACTTTGGTGGCCGCATGTTTCTTAAAGCCAGATTTTCCGCAATTGAGGAATTTTCCACAAGCAGTGCACTTGCATTTAAAATCCTAATTTTCGACAGCCTCTAGCCAAACCTTGAATTCACCATCCGTGAGCCAATTTGAACAAAAACGCTGTTTTCTATATTTTGCTGGAGTGGTTTCATTATCTTCGCTAGACGACATTTTTCTAAAACATTAAAAATTCTTATGAATATGTGTATAAAAGACAATAATTTAGACGAACTTACAACGGGTAATTTGAATAGAATTAGAATTAGAATAGAAATCATATATTCATATTAACGAATACGCGAATGCATTGCAAGTGATCGGTATTTTTAAAATATTGTGAAGTTGGTGAAACCATCACCTGTTTATGTGCCTAAATGGAAGCGTTGATTCTCCTAAATGAAAACGACCCATTTCTTTAACTAAATAAAACCAATGAAAAACGTCTTCTAACGATAGCGCTGAGCTTTACAAAATGAATTCATTACAATAACATCGATGCGTATTCAATTAGTTGATGCATTGACTACCATATATTTTCGGATCTTCAAATATCTGAAATATTAAGCAAAAGCACTATTCTTGTTGCAAAATGTTAGTATACATTGGAAATTAAAAAATTCCCTACGTTTGTCCCTACGGTTGTAATTTTGCGAAAAAAAATCCCTACGTAAAAGGATTTTTCCCTACATCTGACATCACCGGTTACGTTGGCTCAATTTTAATGACACATTTGATTGATATAACGAAGTGTGCCCTCCCAAACGAAATGGAAATGTTGTCTATCCGGTTAGGGTTTGAGAACATAACAACAGCCGGATATACCATCGGGATGTCGGGAATATGGCCTGCTGAAATGCATCTTGCACACTATCTAGTCTAAACCTTGCAGATGATTTTTCCAACTGGTGCTGACCGAATAATAACAATAGCGTGTACTGTAATGCCCAGTTATATTTACTAAAGTTCATTAACGTTTGACTTCATGAGTCTTATCGGCATGCAACTTGGGAGCTGAATGCATACAGCGAGGGAAACCACCACCATAGAATGGTGATGGGGTATAATAAGTTTGTCATTCCGTTTGTAACACATCGAAATATCGATTTCCGACTATATAAAGTATATATATTCTTGATCAGGGAGAAATTCTAAGACGATATAAGCATGTCCGTCTATCTGTCTGTTGTAATCACGCTACAGTCTTCAATAATAGAGCTATCGTCCTGAAATTTGGCACATAATCGTCTTTTTCCTGCACGCAGGCCAAGTTCGAGGATGGGCTACATCGGTCCAGGTTTTGATATAGCTCCCATATAAGCCAATCCTCCGATTTGCGGTCTTAGGATTGTAGAAACTGTAGGTTTTATCCAATTTGCCCGAAAGTCTAGAGGTATTCAGACCATAAAGAGGTATGTCGAAAATGGTGATTATCGGATCATATTTTGATATAGCCCCCATATAGACCGATCTCCCGATTTTATTTTGTGGGCTTGTAGAAGCCCTGAAATTGAAAATCTAGAGGCATTCGAGGACTATAAAGAGGTGTGCCGCAAATGGTGAGTATTGGTCCATGTTTTGGTATAGCCTCCATATAGACCGATCTCCTGATTTTACTTCTTGGGTTTCTAGAATCCGTAGTATTTATCCAATTTGCCTGAAATTGGAAATCTTGAGGTATTCTAGGACCATAAGGAGATGTGCCGAATATACTGTGTATCGGTGCTGTTTTTGATATAGCCCCTTATAAACCGGCTCTCCGATTTGAGGTCTAGATTGTAGAACTACATTTAGATGTACTGAATATTTTGTGTATCCCTCCATGTTTTTGGCATAGCCCCCATAAGACCGATCTCCCGATTTAACTCCTAGGGTTTTTAGAAATTGCAGTTTTTATCAGATTTGCCACAAATTGAAAATATACTGGCCTTTTAGACCCACAAAAAGTGTATATGATTTAGTTTTTATCGGTCCATTTGGTAAGGCCTCCATATAGACTGATTTCAGATCTTGGTACACTGATCATGAAAATTGCTTGAAACTGAACTTAAAATTTCCAGATTTTACTTCTCGTAATCATTTAAATAATTGGGGTAAAAACCTACAGATTTTATATTTCAAATCATGGCGTTATTTCATCATTTTCTTGCACACTTACAAGAGGTGTTTATGATTCCTCTAAAACTCAAACAAAAATTAATAGAAATGGATTCTAGTATAGTCGTTGAAAAAAAAACACACAATAAATTGTTGCTGTCTCATAACCAACTTTTCTTATAGATGTTATATGGAGGATTGTCCTTTAGACGTGGTATTTTGATAAAATTTTCCGATATGCGTGTTTTTCTTATATGAGATGGCTTATATTCATTACCTACTGGATTTTTAGGTTTCAAATTTTAGGCAACTTGATAAAAATATAAATTTTGTGTACTCATTCTGTTGAGAAACTGCTCAAACTGGAATCCAAAATTGTTGCAAAAATGTCGAAATCAGATACCTAATATCCGAAAAATAACTTGGATGTGACAAACATGTTCACCGTCCAAAACTAAAATTTTGCTCTAAGAGGTGATCAACCCGAATGCCGTTCATGAAATCGTGAACGCCCGTGGACGAAATCGTGATCTTTCCGTATTGATTTTTTTTAACGTTTCCGTTTCATTTTGTCACCGTCCGTTCACGATTGTAGAACGTAATTTCTTCTACTAGCGTATCCATCTGAAATTCTATATATTATCAAGTATTTCATTACGACGTGATTTTCTCAAAATAAATTACTATAAGTGATCCATGATGATGGTTATTTAATATTCGAATCGGCCAAACTTATGGCTGTATACTCTCGTTTTTAAAGAAGAATTTTTTATTTTCTCAGCACTTTAATGAAGGATTTTTTATTTGTGCAGATACTTCGATCCGCTGTATCCAATCTTGTTGAACCAAGCCGTATTGCGGAAAGTGTTTTCAGATTATCGGAAATATCGCAACCACCCACATCCTTGCCAATCCAAAGAAAACCCGGATATTTTCAAAACAATAATGAACAAACATACGATTTAGATGATAATAAGATTGAGTCAATTCCTAACGAAAATGTCAATGTATTGCCTACCAATGACTTTGGCTCTATCGCTACACCAAGTGACGATAATACTCTAGACTACAGTGATTTAATTAGCAGCATTTTTGATCTCGGCAATGGAACTGGATACGTTACGTATAATGTAAGTTCTTTTGATTGATTTTGAAATAAATATTGAGATCAATTTTATTTCGTTTTCTAGAATACCGAATATGAAGAGGGCTCACTATCAAGTCAAGGAAACAATGGAGAATTTGGTGAACAAGATCACGATATTTCAGATAGTAAAAATAAAAAAGATATTATTGGCTCCATTTATAATAATTCTGGAATTACATATACAAGTAACGCCAAAAGAACAAATTCGAGTTCAACTGGTGATACTGAAGAGGTAAGCCTTAGAAAATGTGACTGTTGTTGTGTGAAGGCTTTTTAACAATTCACGGTCCATTTTATGAATACTACAAAGATAAACAATTTTTCCTGATTCAATCACGATCACAGATTTCATTGGACATACGACTGAAAGTTCGGCCAGGCCGAATATTATGTTCCCTCTCATCCATGGATTGCATACAAATTTCTTCTAAACACTGTCATCCACAATCGAATTACTTGGGTTGTGGCGACAGTTGCCGATGGCAATCTTAAATACCCATCACCATAGAATGATGATGGGGTTTGTCATTCCGCTTGTTAAACACCAAAATATCAATTTCCGATTATATAAGTACACTAGCTATAGTCGACCCGCTTCGCTGCGCCGAATTTAAAACAATTACTTTAACGATTTTTGAGGTATATGTATTATAAACAAGTATATACGGCCGTAAGTTCGGCCAGGCCGAATCTTATGTACCCTCCACCATAGATTGCATAGAAACTTGTACTAAAGACTGTCATCCACGATCGAATTACTTGGGTTGTGGTATCTTAAAACTTCTTAACATCGTTTTCTAAATTGTGAGTTAGTCCAAACGTGGCCAGAATTGAAATATGGGGGTCGCTTATATGGGGGCTATATACAATTATGAACTTGATGTGGTCCAATTTTTGTGTGATTGGGGATCAATTTATCTGAGGGCTATATATAACTATAGACCGATATGGAACTAGTTAGGCATGGTTGTTAACGGCCACATACTAGCACAATGTACCAAATTTCAACTGACTCGGATGAAATTTGCTCTTCCAAGAGGCTCCAAAACCAAATATCGGGATCGGTTAATATGGGGGCTATATATGATTATGGATTGATATGGACCACTTTTGGCATGGCTGTTAAATATCATATACTACCATCACGTACCAAATTTCAAACAGATAGGATGAATTTTGCTTCTCCAAAAGGCACCGGAGGTCAAATCTGGGGATCGGGGTATATGGGCGCTATATATAATTATGGACCGATGTGGACCAATTCTTGAATGGTTGTTAGAGACCATATACTAACACCATGTACCAAATTTCAACTAGATCGGATGAAATTTGCTTCTCTTAGAGGCTCCGCAAGCCAAATCGGGGGATCGGTTTATATGGGGGCTATATGTAATTATGGACTATCCACAGTGCTGTTGACTTTTCTAATCCTCTTCAAGTGTGTAACAACATTATAAAATTTGGGTTTGAGAAATTTTAATATAGAATATCCAGCATTCATTGATTTCATATTATTTCGCCACAGAACCCACAAAGAAAGTTGTAATTAAAAACATCTGAAAGCGGGAGATTCACCCAAAAAGTTATGTTCACAATTTTTGGCTTCCAGCAAGTAGGATAATATTGGTGAAGTTTGAATGGTATCAAGAGGTACCTGACGCCATTCATACATGCATTTTAAATCAAAGATATTTTTCTTAATATACTTGACGAAAAGTCATGGTGGAGTGGCCCTTACCATCGACATATTTAAAAAATCCTCCACATTTCCTCCGAATTCTAAGCATGCACTGTTAGAAAAATATGTTTTTCATATGTTTCGATATAAACAAAATGTGTTTCGGGCACAATTTTTAAACACAATATATTTAAGTGCAAACATGTAATGTTCCCAAACTAACACTAAATGTTTGGAACACATATGTTAATATGTTAGAATATATTATGTTTGGGGCATACATGTTTCATAAAAATTATATGTGTGAATGTAAACATATATAATTTTACAAATTTCGAGTAAACATATATATGCTGTGATATTTTATTCAGAGAGAGAAAAATAGAGATAGAAACAGGGGGGGTTGACGATAGATATCAAATTAACACAGCGAGAGAATGAAAAGAGAGCAATTTCTGTGAAACCGCTTATATGTTGTTTCGGAAACTGCTTTATGATAAGGCCAAAAATTTTATATGCTTAAGTCTAAATATTATTTAATTTGAATATTAGAATGAGTATTCGGAATAAAGAGAATAGATATTCAGAACCAAGATAGACATTTGAAAAAAAAACAGCATGTGTTTTCGTCTTGAAAGCAGCATTTTACGTATGTGTGGACATGTGTTTTGTTTATCATTTTGGCGTTTCGTTTTATTAACGAACATTTTCATTGTCATAATGAAAATGTTTCGTTGTATCAATGAAAAATTTTCGTTGGCTCAATTTTAATGAAATTTTCTCTGTGTGTAGTGAAAAATTAAACAGTAAAATGTATAAGAACAAAGTTTAGTTCCTCTTTATTAATAAGTAGTCCTAGAGGAGTTGATGGACACCTTCAAATATAAAAGCGGGCATTAAGTTCGAGTTTTGTAGCGAAAACATTTGAAAAAGTTTATTTTCTTTAGAGTGAATTATTAAAGAAAAGTAAAAGGCAAAACAGGGTCATTTTAGAGCGATAATGCCAACTTAATACCGGTCTTAAAGTTAAAAATTAAATTAAGTACAAAACATGATAAGTTTTAAATGCATTTAAAATGGTGTTAATTGCTAGTAAAAAAAACTGTTCACACCTAAATAAATTTATGTGTATATTATAAAATTATTTATGTATGTTTGTACTCGACTCGTTCTTCTTTTGTTAGAGTTTTTGAATTCCTTCCAAAATTTCAAACTTTTATACCAAAAACAGTTTTTTATTACAAAATTGTTATTTTTGCAATAAAAAATAATATTTTATCCAAAAGCTCAGTCCATTTCGTTTATATCAAGCACTGTTTCTGACTGTAAATCTTTAATAACCCACATTTCGAAGTTTCATTATAAAAATTTAATATAGTATAAATATAAATGTGTAAATTAAAAAAAAAAAACAATTGGTGTTTGGTCGGAGCAGGGATTGAACCCACGACCCTTTGCATGTACGGCAGACATGCTAACCACTGCTCCACGTTGCCAACACATGTGTGTTTCTGTTAAATAATGTTATGTTTGCATGGGCTCGTGGGCGCTGCAAACTATGCTATATAAATATAACTTATAACGATAATTGTCTACTGGTGACTATAACAGCTACGTAGCTCAGTGGTAGTGTGTTGGCTTACAAACTGTATGGTCCTCGGTTCGATTCTCCGTCCAGGCGAAAGGTAAAATTTAAAAAAATTATAAAATTGAATAATTTCTTCAACATTATTTGTATTACAGAAAAAGGTGCCAAGAACTAAAAAATTTCGTGGAAGTGAAAATTATGTTAGGGAATGAGCACAATCTTCTTTGGGGAAAATTCTTCTAAGCATATAATATTTTTGGACTCAAAATGCTTCCAAACATATAATATGTTCACATTAAACAAACATATTAATGTTTCGGCACTATCCAATAATATATATGCTTCCTGCAAAATATGTTTGGAACATATGTTAGAGAGGCGATTTTTTTTGAGGGTGTGGTTAGGTAAAGAGAGGTACCACTCCCCACAACGTACCGGAAAATCAAGTTTTCTATTTCAACTGGAAAAACTCTCTGTTTTAATATTATATTACAGAAATTGTGTCACAGACCATTCTCCTCATTTCATCCTTAGATTGGAAACTTTTAATCCTGTTACTTACAAATTGTGACAGGAGGAGCTTACCCTCCCGTGCAAATATAAAAAAGTTAAGTCTCGAGTTCCTACTTAGAGGTCATCGCTACCTTCTCTTCAACGTAAAAGAAATTCATGAGCATTTTTGCTTTTTCATTGTAGATTATACAAAAAAAAAATCCCTCCCTGACCAATTATCGAGAAATTTTGTCTAGACTTTGTCTAGAGACCAACCTCAAATTCCATGAATATATCAATCGGAGAACTGTTCTACAATCTTATTGTCCAAATATCAATAAATTAAGTACCCCATACTATTTGTATAACCTCCCCACTGTACATTCCAAATAAACTGGAGAAGCTTAGTTTGTTTTCGCTTTACTATAAAAGCAATCGGGCAAGGGTGAGGTTCCTCCCGACCGACCGAATATCGAAAAAGTAGCTTTGAAAATTTCAACGAAATCGAAATTCAGTTTTCCACTCCCCGACTACATACAAAAAAAAGAAGGAACCCAATATTAATTGCATAACCTCCCCCGATGACTTCTGTAAATCTCAAGTAAATCGTAGAAGTTTTCCTTTTTTACTACACTAACAAAATATTTACGTGATATTAAAGATTACGCAACCAAAATTTTAAGATGCGTAATTTTCAGATCATTAAGCACGAATTTCATTAAAATAATGAAATTTTAATTAAAATGAAGTTAATAATCTTTGCTTCAAAATTTTTTAAATTAAATTTAGGGCACAAATTTTGGAAACTTTCGTCCCTCCGTTAAAGTAAAGAGACAAATTTTTGATTTAAAGAAATCGTCCTTATATTATCTGAAATATTGAATCTTTATTGAATAAATTATAATTTGTATTTTTTAACTGACATTTGTTTGTAGGTGAACAGCCTTATTAATATATCGCGGATAGAGAATCAAAGTTCGATAAATGAGATCTGCATCCTAATTTTAATTTTATTTATCCTAGATTTAAAGCCAGATAATTCGCTGAAAAATGTCTTTTAAAGAAGCCGCAACTTCGGGTCGTAATCAATACCAAAATACTTAAGGGAATGTCAATATCTTTGGATCCTAGTAAAATTTTGTTGAGTGTATACATAAAAAAATCGGGAAAAGGGAGATCCCCCTCTCCGACCAAATATCGAAAATAAGGTAGCGGATATAGGCCTATAAGCCACCTTTAATCTTCCCTGAATATTCCAAACAAATCGAATGCTTAAGTTAAATTTTCAAAAAGTAGGGCAAGGTCCCCTACCCCCCAGACATCAAAAAATGAGGTACCTTATTTCTAGTTCTCTGAAAATTTCAAGTAAATCGATCCAAATATCAATAGCTATTAGCCGTCCAAATATCAAAGATCATATACCCCATATTAATTTCATAACCTCCCCCCACGTCCCCTGTAAATTACTAGTAAATCAGAAAAGTTTAGTTTTTTCACTGTACTTATAAAAAAAGTCGGGCAGGACCTCTCCCCGACTAATTATCGAAAAATAATGTAGCGGATCTTTGTCTAGAGACCAGCATAAATCTTACCTGTATATTTCAAGCACATCGGAGAACTTAAGTCAAATGTATAAAAAATCGGACAAGTGGGAAGGTCCCTTTCCCCAATCGGGCATCAAAAAATGAGGTATCCAATTTTGACCACATAATTACCCTCTACGTGTCCTGAAACTTTTAGGTAAATCGATTTAGCCGTTTCGGAGCTTAACCGAAACATACACTGTTAGAAAAATATGTTTTTCATATGTTCCGATATAAACAAAATGTGTTTCGGGCACAATTTTTAAACACAATACATTTAAGTACAAACATGTAATGTTCCTAAACTAACACAAAATGTTTGGGACACATATGTTAATATGTTAGAATATATTATGTTTGGGGCATGAATATTTCATAAAAATAATATGTGTGAATGTAAACATAAATAAATTTACAAATTTCGAGTAAACATATATATGTTGGGATACTTTATTCAGAGAGCGACAGAGAGAGAGTTAGTATAGAGAACGAAATAGAGATGGAAACCGGGAGGGTTGAATAAAAAGATATCAACATAACAGAGCGAGAGAATGAAATGAGAGCAATTTCTGGGAAACCGCTTGTTTGTTGTTTCGGAAAACTGTTTCATGATAAGGCCAAAAATTTAATATGCTTAAGTCTAAATATTATTTAATTTGAATATTAGAATGAATATTCGGAACCAAGAGAATAGACATTTGAAAAAAAAACAGCATATTTGTATTACAGAAAAAGATGCGAAGAACTCAAAAATTTCGTGGAAGTGAAAATTACGTGAGGGAATGAGGACAATCTTCTTTGGGGAATTCTTCCAAGCATAAACTATTTTTGGACTCAAAATGCTTCCAAACATATAATATGCTAACATAAAACGAACATTTTAATGTTTCGGCAGTATCCAATAATATATGTGCTTCCTTCAAAATATGTTTGGAACATATGTTAGAGAAGCGATTTTTTTTGAGGGTGTACAAATAAACAAACATAGTTTGGCTTTTATATATAGATATATAAGACAAGATATATTCTTGATGAGAGAGAAGTTCTAAGACAATATAATTTCACAGAAAAAATTTCACCAAAATTTTTCCAAATAAAGTTTAATTGAATCTTAAAAAATATTCAACAAAAATTTAATTGATTCAACAAATTTGTTAATTTAAACAAAAATCAATCACAAAAATTAATAGTAACAGGTTGGCTGATAAGTCCCCGGTTTAACAGATAAAAACACATTTTTTTGTCAAAATTCTTTTTTTATTATTCAACATAGTTCCTTCAAGAGCGATCAACGATTATTACGACCTTCCAATTTTTGATACCATTTTGGTAGTACTCCTTCGGTTTTGCCTCAAAATAGGCCTCAGTTTCGGCAATCACCTCTTCATTGCAGCCAAATTTTTTCCCTGTGAGCATCCTTTTGAGGTCTGAGAACAAGAAAAAGTCGCTGGGAGCCTGATCTGGAGAATACGGTGGGTGGGGAAGCAATTCGAAGCCCAATTCATGAATTTTTGCCATCGTTCTCAATAACTTGTGGCACGGTGCGTTGTCTTGGTGGAACAACACTTTTTTCTTCTTCATATGGGGCCGTTTTGCAGCGATTTCGACCTTCAAACGCTCCTGTAACGCCATATAATAGTCACTGTTGATGGTTTTTCCCTTCTCAAGATAGGCGATAAAACTTATTCCATGCGCATCCCAAAAAACAGAGGCCATTACTTTGCCAGTGGACTTTTGAGTCTTTCCACGCTTCGGAGACGGTTCACCGGTCGCTGTCCTCTCAGCCGACTGTCGATTGGACTCAGGAGTGTAGTGATGGAGCCATGTTTCATCCATTGTCACATATCGATGGAAAAACTCGGGTGTATTACGAGTTAACAGCTGCAAACACCGCTCAGAATCATCAACACGTTGTTGTTTTTGGTAAAATATGAGCTCGCGCGGCACCCATTTTGCACAGAGCTTCCGCATATCCAAATATTAATGAATGATATGACCAACACGTTCCTTTGATATCTGTAAGGCCTCTGCTATCTCGATCAAGTTAATTTTACGGTCATTCAAAATCATTTTGTGGATTTTTTGATATTTTCATCGGTAACCACCTCTTTCGGGCGTCCATTGCGTTCACCGTCCTCATTTCACCACGCTTGAATTTTGCATACCAATCAATTATTGTTGATTACCCTGGGGCAGAGTCCGGAAACTCATTATCAAGCCAAGTTTTTGTTTCCACCGTATTTTTTCCCTTCAGAAAACAGTATTTTATCAAAACACGAAAATTTTTTTTTTCATTTTTTTCACAATAACAAAAGTTGCTTCACAAAAGACGCTCTATCTCACAAACTAATTGACTTACAGACGTCAAATTTTGACACGAATCATTTGAAGGTTGGTACTATATAAAAATAATATGCATTTAATACTAGCGACGCCATCTATGTGTCAGACCTTATCAGCCAACCTGTTATCAATTAATGTTTTATTTGATACTATCATTTCTGTGATTGAGGATCTTTCAATTAAAAAAATAATTAGATCAATTAATTTCGTGATTGAATCAGAAAAAAATTGTGTGTGTGTGACTTTGTAGGATTTTTACCTAAGCTATTTGCTTATTATTTTTTTATGCTCTCTATATTGCAGAATAAAATTGGACATTCCATTGACCTTGGTGATTGTTTAAAGAAGAATGGTGAAATTTGTATGAAACTACAAAACTATCCAAATAAATCATTATTGGAAAAACTTATTACAAAGAAATATCCGTATCTGGAAATGTTTTTCAACGATGAATTTCTTAACCCAGAAAATATTATGCCTCGCATCGAGGATACCGAAATCGAGGAGAGCCTGTGTCCAAGTCGAGTAAGCATATATAGTCCAGATGGTTATCGTACCAATTTGGGATCATGGGAAGCGGTTGTGAATACACCCAAATACAAGCAGGTCATCATTAGCGAGGAGTGCCTGTAAATCACATTTGAGTTTATATTTCAAGTCTTTGCAATTAATTATATATTTTCTTTTATTTTCAGAGACGAGGGTGAACCTTGCAGAATGTGTTCCTCACCAAATGGCTATAAAGCCATATGTAAACAGAAGTACATCTATCGAAGTTTCTTAGTTCTCAAAAATGACACGACACTTACTAGAGGGGAGCCGCTGAAAATACCATCTACTTGTGCATGTGTGCTAAAATCAGGTTGACAGAATTTTCGGAAAGAACTTTTGTTAGGACAGCTTTAAATCGAATATTAAGTGTACTCGAATTAACCCATTAAAGGTATATGTAAGTGGGTTCCAAAAGGATTATCGCATATCTACTGCCACTTATACTTTCACAAAAATGTCGAAAAAACTTTAAAGATCGTTATCTAGTGATAAATACGAAATATATCTGTACATTTAACTCTATGTATTATTAATTGGTTACAGGTTATGTTCAGTGCAACTTTATTTAAGAAGCTACGAAGCACAAAAAATTATTAAAGATTTATTCGATTCAATTAAATGTTTAAATAAAATAAAAATTAATTGAACCTATTGATGTTTTAATTGTAACAAATATTTTCATATCCCTTACCATTGTATATGGGTTCGTAAACTTTGTCGCTCTATTTCCTAGACCCCACTTCATACGTATTCTTCGTCGTGGTTAAATTCTGAGTCCATCTAACAGTGTCCGTTGAAATTACGCTAAATTCCGAACAAACACCCAGAGAAGGAATATGATCACCTCAAACATGTTTTAAGAGCAAAATGTTATTTTTGGGTGGTGACCATTGAACATGGTTTTCACAACCATGTTATTTTCTCGGAAAACATGTGTCTGATTTCGGCAAGCAGGTTATATTTGACGAGAAAATAACATTTTAGTGAAAATAACATTTAGTGGTCACCACACAAAAATAACATATTGCTTTTGAAACATTTTTGAGGTGACCATATTCCTTCTCTGCGTGAAACTAAATATCGGCTTAAAACTTTGTGCTTATCCTTAATCTCCCATCTCTAGATTTGACTTCTTGGTCCTCTAGTCGCATTTTTATCCGATTTTTCTGAAATTATAGGTATTTGTGCTGAATATGGTGTGTATGGGCTCATATTTGCACCCTCAAAAAAATCGCTACTCTAACATATGTTCCAAATATATTTAGCAGGGAGCACATATTATTGGATATTGCCGAAACATTATTATGTTTGTTTTGTATTGTTTGTATTGTTCAAATATATTATTTTTCACCTTAGGGCATAAAAAAAAATTTTAATAAAATTTTCTTTGTGTGGATATATTTTTAAGGCGCCAATTGGTTACTTCCATTATTTTACTTGCAGCATACTCTCTAGGTATCTCTTTCTAAACACATATATGTTTATAGGCTATTTCTAAATTAATATATGTTTGCATCTAAGCATATTATATTTACAAACATTTTATATCCCAAACATAATATGTTCTAACATATTAACATATATATCCCAAACATGTTATGCTAGTTTATGAACGTTATATGCTTGCACTTAAAAATATTGTGTTAAAAAATTTGAGTTCCAAACATATAATTTTTACACACAAACATATGAAAAACAGTATTTTTCGTCTGTGCAGTTTGTAAGCCAACACACTATCCACTGTGCTACGTAGCTATTATTGTCATCAACAATATTGTCATAGACAATTATCGTTACATCCCGTGTAAAAATTGGTGGATCTAATTAGATCTCACAATTGGCCACTTTAGATCTAAGCAGATTTACCCACATATGATGAGACAGGATTAGATATAATTATATATAATTCCACATAGGATGAGATCTAACATCAGATCCAACTATATATCGGGGTAGATATAATTATATCTAAGACATTAGATCTAGGTCAATATTGAGATCTGATCAGATCTAATTCCATAATAATTAGATATGATTAGATCTTACCATTTTTCGGATATACTCATATCTAATTGCATCAAATTAGATACCTCAAGTTTTACTCGGGATATTATATTTGTATAGCATAGTTTGCGGCGCCCACGGGCCGATGAAAACAAAATATTATTTAACACAAACATAAATTTGTTGGACACGTGGAGCAATGGTTAGCATGTCCGCCTTCAATGCAATGGGTCGTGGTTTCAATACCTGCTCCGATGGAACACCAATTTTTTTACATTTATTTTTACATATATACCAAAAATTGCGAAAAGATGTTTATGATTAAACATTACTATATTAAATTTTTACAATGAAACTTTAAAATGTGGGTATTAAAGATGTACAGTCAGAACAGAGCAGTGCTTGATATAAACACACAAAAAAATAACTGCAACTAAATATTAACAACTTTATTTGTATGTAAAAATCTGCTGATGCTCAACAAATTTGTGTATTGAATATGAGGCATTTGTTGTTGAAATGTTTTTGTAGATGCTTGACAGAGGAAATAATATAAATATTCTGAATTCTCAACAAATTGTTTTGTTGCGAAAATATTTGACTGCTTTCGATATGAAAACAAAAATACAAGACTGGTTACGCGCACATCGCTGAGAATATATACGAAAGCTAAAAGAAGTATGCGAAGAATACCGTTAGAACAAAATGAGTATGAGTACATGCACGTGTATGATAGCAAGCAAAGAGCTCACTCATCAGTTTGGTAGTTTCTTAAATGTGTTTGTTGTATGAGATAATTAATAAACCCATATTAATATCGGGATTAGAGATATTAAAATTCTAATTAAATAGAATATAAAGCACTGGGCAAGAAGTTGTCAAAATGCTTGCTAGACCCTGGACTACTCAAATTTAAAATCGTCATACATTTACAAAAGTGAGTATAGGATATTCGAAACAAAAATGTTACATGTTCCCCGTCCAAAAATAACATTTTGGTCATATTTCTTTTCTGTATGTACTTAACAAAATATATCCAAAATTGTTCCGGTAAATTTGCAATTTTGGGGCAATTCATACCATAATTCGGTCAATTTTAATTTCAATTTTTTGTCAATACACCAATAAATTTGTTACAGGTCATTGGTAGACTCCAACAAACCACATACGAATTCAAAAATATTTGTTGAGGATTAAACGTAACGTTCAACAACAAATATTTTGTTCTGTTGGATGCTCAACAAATTTCTTACTTAATTAAATTATGTTATTGAGAACACAAATTATTTGTTGCCTTCTGATGGTAACGAATGCTAACAACTTTTTTTAATAATAGTTATTAAAACTACAAATTAGTTTGTTGCAGGGAAATTAACAAATTTTGTTATTGGTTTTCCAACAAAAGTTATTGATTCTCAAACTTATTTTTATCTGTGAACGAAATGGACTGAACTTTTGGATAAAATATAATTTTTTTATTGCAAAAATAGTAATTTAGTAACAAAACAAAAATATATTTGGTATAAAAGTTTGAAATTTTCGAAGAAATTCAAAAACTCGAGTATAAACATAAATAATTTTTCAATATACACAAACATTTATTTAGGTGTGGCTTTGGGAGCCACCGTGGTGCAATGGTTAGCATGCCCGCCTTGCACACACAAGGTCGTGGGTTCGATTCCTGCTACGACCGAACACCAAAACGTTTTTCAGCGGTGGATTATCCCACCTCAGTAATGCTGGTGACATTTCTGAGGGTTTCAAAGCTTCTCTAAGTGGTTTCACTGGAATGTGGAACGCCGTTCGGACTCGGCTATAAAAAGGAGGTCCCTTGTCAATGAGCTTCACATGGAATCGGGCAGCACTCAGTGATAAGAGAGAAGTTCACCACTGTGGTATCACAATGGACTGAATAGTCTAAGTGAGCCTGATACATCGGGCTGCCACCATAAGCGTAGGAAGGCCTCTGGGGAGGGGGCTTAGACCCCCCCAGAAAAATGTTAGCCCCTCCCAGAATTTGAAAACCTATTTACGATTTTCCATTTTTATAAAAAATAAACAAGCCCAGCCAAAAAAGCGTCTCCAAAAAAGTAATGAAAATGATCTTTTTGGATCCGGAAGTGGTGCAAAATTGGCGAAGAAGCGATGAATTTAACATGGGATTGTCATAGGACGGAAGTCCTCCATTCCAACAGCCGTTGCACTGAATTTGCATCACTTCTTTAGGTGTGATCCGAATTCAATGTTTTGAATGTATATTAAAAAATTCTGTTATATTTTGTCAAATAAATAATTTTTATAATTTTTAATGGATTCTAATGCTTGTCGGAACGTTTGACCTCAAATATTTTTAAAAATTCACAAGTTTTTCAGATTGGATTTAGAATTTTTTTTTTCGACAAAATTTAAATTATTTGTACTATTTTATGAATTCTTACTTCGTTTTTAAGGTATTTGAAACAAATAAGTTAAAATTTCCCATTAAAAGTATGAAAAAACCAAATTATAAAAAATTGAATTTAAAGAACTTCCTGAGTAGTTAAAATAAAGAACATCATTGGGAGTACATCTTCTGGAAGTGCTTTTAAATTTGTGCCCTTGGAAGAACTTCCAAATTTTTTTGCTGGGAAATGTGTGGAACTACTTTTAGTTGCTTTATTATAAATTAATTTTCGAGTTATTTTGATGTCTAATTTTTTTATTCATTTTTATGAAATAAAACATTAATTGAAATATAAATAAATGAAATATAATTTTTTAGCTAGGGGGGCTATAACCCCCCCTAGGAAAATTGTCAAGCTACGCTAATGGCTGCCACATAACCTAACCTAACCTAACCTAGGTGTGAACTATTGTTTACTACCATTTAACACCATTATAAATGCATTTAAAATTTATCGTCTTTAGAAATAGAAATAAATATGAATTTTATTAACGAATAATTTTGTACTTAATTTCTGGTTTTAAGTTGGCATTATCGCTTTAAAATGGCCATGTTTTCACGTTCACTTTTCTTTAGTAATACATTTTAAAGTAAATAGACTTTTTCAATTGTTCCTTTGGATCATTCCCTACCAATTTGCCAAAAAGGTTGTGTTATTCTTTTAGAGATTCAAGTTTTGCCGCTAAAATGAAAAATTATTTTAGCGGCAAAACTCGAACTTAATGCCCGCTTTTGATTTTGAAAGAGTCCGTCAACTCCTCTTGGACTACTTATTAATAAAGAGGAACTAAACTTTGTGCCCATAATGCCAAAATGATAAACAAAACTCATGTGCACACATACATAAAATGCTGCTCTCAAGGCAAAAGCATATGCTGTTTTTTTCGAATGTATATTCTCTTAGTTCTGAATGTCTATTCTCTTTACTCCGAATACTCATTTTAATATTCAATGGCGAAGCCTTATTAACCCTCTAATGCCCAAGCCCGCCTTTAGGATAAGGAAGCTTTTAGTAAAACATACCTTAAAACAACAAAAATGGGCAAAATAAAAAGAAAACTTATTTGAAACTATTCAAGAGGCTTTGCAGAATATGCTGAATTTTTCCGTATAAATTTTTCGTGCTTAGTTCTCTTGCTTTTGTGTCGTTGACATTGAAAATTTAATCAGCTGGAAAAAAATTGGGGCATCAGAGGGTTAAAATACCAAACGCATAGTCAAAGCAAATGAAACGGCATACAAGCAGTATCACAGAAATTGATTTCTTTTGATTCTCTCGCTGTGCTATGTTGATATCTTGCGTCAACCCTCCCGGTTTCTATTTCTTTCTCTATACTCTCTCTATGATTACAGAGACCAAAAATTTATTGCGGGTTTCAGGAATTATCATTCTAGCCCTGCACGCCGAATTTGGTTAAACTTCGTTCAGTTTTATATATATGAACCGAGTTGGACATTTTGTCCAAATTGGTTGAGATTGCGAATGTGAATCTTTACATATAGCCCTCCCTTCAAATTAAAAGGATTTGAGATGGTATCGAAAATTTTTATATACAGAATAATGCAGGGTATAATATAGTAGACCCCGCCCGACTTTAGACATTCCTTAGATGTTTCTATCTGGAATAAGCGAATGATTGCTTTTAGTAAAGTTTTATGAATTATTTCCATTTTTCTAATATTTTTAGTTGACCTGCACTGCAACAATGTTGCATCAATGAAATTCGAAGAATGATAGCACCATATGGCTTTGGACACTTGGTGCAACATTTGCCTCCTTCCTTGTGAACATACATGTTTCTTAAATTATATAAATTCCGCATTTCTCTTTTGATCATCGATGGGTCTGTCTCATTACTGTTCTCCTGGTGTTTGTTCATACGCAGCTTTTGTCTCCGAATAAATTTGTCCGTCTATCGGTTGGGGCTCGTCTGCCCAGACGTCTTTTCATGTCGGCATGTTTGTCTCAGATGAACCTTCGCCCGTTTAACAATCACCAGAAGCCAAGAAAACGCCAAACAGGTAAAGATGCCACCACCAACACCACCGCCAGTTACCAACAATCCAAATAAATCTATAGTCCACCACAGCAGCTGGTTTTCTTCTATTGAATTCGCATGCAATTGCATACAAATTTGGTCTGGCATTTACAGAGATGACGTTGTGGAATTAAAGATCCTACAAATAGGGGATTTATAGGCGATGGTGAAGTGATAAATGTAAAATATTGTACTTACGTTCCGTTCCACCAAGATGAGCCAGATTTTAAGGTCCTCTTTCCAGCATTCCAGTTTTAGACCAAATAAGTTCCTACACAAATATAAATATGTTTTTTTTATAAATCGTTCCAATTAAGTTTTAGTTGAAACCTCTTCATAGAAATTATGTCAATTAAAAAATTAATACGAACTATTAACAAATTTATTGATTCAATAAAGTTTTGTGATTGTTTTTAGTTCACAAGTAGTTGAATAATTACATTAAAACATTCTCATAAATTGCATGAACGTTTCCATTAATAGTATGAATTATTTCATTATATATCCGATTAAATTGTTATATACACAGAGAGTACAGATTGGTTGAGATTATCGAATTTATAGTCAACCTCCTTTTGGCAGTTGCCAATCGAATGATGGCAAGTAGGACTTACATGACATAGAGAGTTAATTGTGTCAACCAATAAATTCTGCTATAAGTACCTTCATCATTCGGTTGTGTTGATCAACTATTGGAGTACATACAACCGAATTACGAAAAAGATTGGTCCCGCTATCCAAATCCAATATCAAATTTATTTTTAAATGAAAGTAGTACAGTTTGTATATCTATAATTAATTTTTATTTCTTTTGTTAAATACTGCAGTGATAGTAAAATTGACATTCTAGCTACACTGTTAGAAAAATATGTTTTTCATATGTTCCGATATAAACAAAATGTGTTTCGGGCACAATTTTTAAACACAATATATGTAAGTACCAAGATGTAATGTTCCTAAACTGACACTAAATGTTTGGGACACATATGTTAATATGTTAAAATATATTATGTTTGGGGTATGAATGTTTCATAAAAATAATATGTGTGAATGTAAACATATATAAATTTACAAATTTCGAGCAAACATATATATGTTTACAATTTCTGTGAAATGGTTGTATGTTGTTTCGGAAAACTGCTTTATGATAAGGCCAAAAATTTTATATGCTTAAGTCTAAATATTATTTAATTTGAATATTAGAATGAGTATTCGGAGTAAAGAGAATAGACATTCAAAACCAAGAGCATAGAGATTTAAAAAAAACAGCATGTGTTTTCGCCTTGAGAGGAGAATTTTATGTATGTGGGGACTGTAACTTTTTAATAACCCACATTTCGAAGTTTCATTATAAAAATTTAATATAGTATAAATGTCTAAATTGCAAAAAAAAAAATTGGTTCGGTCGGAGCAGGAATTGAACCCACGACCCTTTGCATGCAAGGCAGGCATGCTAACGTAACGATAATTGTCTAATGGTTACTATAACTACTACGTAGCCCAGTGGATAGTGTGTTGGCTTACAAACTGTATGGGCCTCGGTTCGATTCTCCGCCCAGGCGAAAGGTAAAATTAAAAAAAAAAAAAATATAAAATTGAATAATTTCTTCAACATTATTTGTATTACAGAAAAAGGTACTAAGAACTAAAAATTTCGTGGAAGTGAAAATTATGTGAGGGAATGATCACAATCTTCTTTGGGGAAAATTCTTCCAAGCATATAATATTTTTGGGCTCAAAATGCTTCCAAACATATAATATGTCCACATAAAACAAACATATTAATATTTCGGCAGTATCCAATAATATATGTGCTTCCTGCAAAATATGTTTCTTCGAAATTGGATCAGATTTAGATATATCTCCCATACATATCTTTCGCCCAATGACGACGGATGCCATAGTGTCGCTTCGAAAATTTTGAACGTTTGCACAGAGATGGTACCGAAAATGTACATCTACGGAATGGTGCAGGATGTAATATAGCTCACCCGCCCGACTTTAGACTTGCCTTACTTGTATACTCACCATCATTCTATTGTAATAAGTTTATCATTCCGCTTGTAATGCAAACGAAATATCGATTTCCGACTATATAGTGTAATATATTCTTTATCAAGGATAAATTTTAAGACGATATCCGTCTGTATTTCTGGCTGTCTGTCTATTGCAATGACGCTACAGCTTTCAATAATGAATTTACCGTGTACCAACTCTTCTTTTGTCTGCATGCAGGTCAAGTGTGAAGATGCGCTATATTGGCCCATGTTTTAATACAGCACCATATAAAGCGATGCTCTGAGTATGGTTCTTTATCATCGAGACATTGAAAATTGAAATCTATAGATATTTTGAGGCCCGCAAATATGTGTGTGGAATTTGGAACGTAACGGTCCAGTTTTTGGTATAGCCCCATATAGATATATTTCCCACTCTGACTTCTTGTGTTTCTAGAAACCGACATTTTTATCCGATTTGGTTGAAATTGTAAAACTAGAATTAATTTGCTTTTTCCTGAAATTGGAAAAATTTGGTTTATATTGGCATAGGTTTGATATTGTTCTCATATACACCGGTCTCCCGAATAATCTTCTTCAGGGGAAAGAAGGAGCACTGATCACCCAAATTGCACGAGACTAGAAGTAAAACCGAGCTACTTGGGAGAGTAGATTTTACCTCTTACAAAGATCAGGGTCCAAACTTAACCTCAACCTCCGAATACGAGTATATGTTTCATACATGCTAGAATTGCGGTACATCATCTTGTCTATATATTCTATATGCCAGTTAGGAACTTAACTGACGAACATTTTTCAGTTAAAGTTAACCGGAGAGAAGATATTTGCAATTTACTTTCTGTTAACTGGCAGTTAAAGCCTAACTAAGCTACATGAAAATGGCCGTTTGAATACTATAAAATGGCTGCTAAATGATAGTTGAAAAATTTCCTTACGGTTGGTCGTATCAACCAATTTGAACCAAAATTAATCAAATGAGGTAGGTTTGGTTGTCACAACCAATTATCTTGTGGCACGAGAGAAAATCTGTTGAAAATCTCAACTAATGCACTCTTAGAAAAATATGTTTTTCATATGTTCCGATATAAACAAAATGTGTTTCGGGCACAATTTTAAAACACAATATATTTAAATGCAAACATGTAATGTTCCTAAACTAACACTAAATGTTTGGGACATCTATTTTAATATGTTAGAATATATTATGTTTGGGGCATAAATGTTTCATAGAAATCATATGTGTGAATGCAAACATATATAAATTTACAAATTTCGACTAAACATACATATGTTGTGATATTTTATCCAAAGGGACAGAGAGAGTATAGAGAAAGAAATAGAGATGGAAACCGGGAGAGTTGACGAAAGATATCAACATAACACAGCGAAAGCATCCAAAGAGAGAAATTTTTGTGAAACTGCTTGTATGTTGTTTCGGAAAACTGTTTTATGATAAGGCCAAAAATTTGATATGCTTAAGTCTAAATATTATTTAATTTGAATAAAGAGAATGGACATTCGGAATTAAGAGAATAGACATTTGAAAAAAAGCATGTGTTTTCGCCTTGAGAGCAGCATTTTATGTATGTGTGGACATGTGTTTTGTTTATCATTTTGGCATTATGGGCACAATTTGTTTCTTGGTTCGTTAAAAGAAATCAGGGGTCTTCATAAAAATAACGAAATGGCACTATACTCTTTTTAGAGTTGGGACAGTAAAATGAAATAAGGAGGAAATAGTGAAAAATTACACAGTAAAATGTATAAAAACAAAGTTTAGTTCCTCTTTATTAATAAGTAGTCCCAGAGGAGTTGACGGACACCTTCAAATATAAAAGCGGGCATTAAGTTCGAGTTTTGCAACTAAAACAATTTAAAAAGTTTATTTTCTTTAAAATGAATTATTAAAGAAAAATAAAACGCATTTTAGACCGATTGTGTTAAATGCTAGTACAAAACTGTTCACGCCTAAATAAGTTTATGTTTATATTATAAAATTATTTATGTATGTTACTACTCGACTCCATGTTCTTCTTTTGTTAGAGTTTTTGAATTCCTTCCAAATATTAAAGTTTTGTACCAAAAACAGTTTTTTGTTACATAAAAAATAATATTTTATCCAAAAATCAGTCAATTTCGTTTATATCAAGCACTGTTAATGACTATACATCTTTAATAACCCACATTTCGAAGTTTCATTATAAAAATTTTATATAGTATAAATATAAATGTGTAAATTAAAAAAAAAAAGAAGTGTTCGGTCGGAGCAGGGATTGAACCCACGACCCTTTGCATTAAAGGCTGATATGCTAACCACTGCTCCACGTGGCAAACAAATGTATGTTTCTGTTAAATAATGTTATGTTTGCATGGGCTCGTGGGCGCTGTAAACTATGCTATATAAATGTAACTTATAACGATATAACGATCTGTTGGTGACCATAAAAGCTACGTAGCCCAGTGGATAGTGTGTTGGCTTACAAACTGTATGGTCCTCGGTTCGATTCTCCGTGCAGGCGAAAGGTAAAATTTAAAAAAATTATAAAAGTGAATAATTTCTTCAACATTATTTGTATTACAGAAAAAGGTGCCAAGAATTAAAATATTTCGTGGAAGTGAAAATAACGAGTATGTTAGGGAATGAGTACAATCGTCTTTGGGAAAAATTCTTCCAAGCATATAATATTTTTGGGCTAAAAATGCTTCCAAACATATAATATGTTCACATAAAACAAACATATTAATGTTTCGGCAGTATCCAATAATATATGTGCTTCCTGCAAAATATGTTTGGAACATATGTTAAAGAAGCGATTTTTTTTTGAGGGTGTGATTATAGGTATGAACAAATGCATGTAAGTACAGAAAATTGGTATAAGCAACTTTTTTTTATTTCTAAATATGGAATTCCGAACTAATCTCTTCTCTGTGTGTAAGTACACTTTATTACACGATACGAAAAGAAGTAAAACTTTTGTCATATTTTTGGTGTTTCTCACATTTTTTTATATATGCAGCATAGAAGTACCATTTTGTTCCAACACAATTGTCACTTCAGGTTGCCAATATTTCTAAACCACTCGACTTACAGCTGACGCAATTATTCCAGCGACAGTTGATTTTATTGTTTACACCATTACACAAGCATTTTGATATAATGCATTCAGAAGTTTCAAGCTCACATGTTTTTAGCGCAACGTTTTTTTTTACACCCTCCACCATAGGATGGGGGGTATATTAACTTTGTCATTCCGTTTGTAACACATCGAAATATTGCTCTAAGACCCCATAAAGTATATATATTCTGGGTCGTGGTGAAATTCTGAGTCGATCTGAGCATGTCCGTCCGTCCGTCCGTCTGTTGAAATCACGCTAACTTCCGAACGAAACAAGCTATCGACTTGAAACTTGGCACAAGTAGTTGTTATTGATGTAGGTCGGATGGTATTGCAAATGGACCATATCGGTCCACTTTTACGTATAGACCCCATATAAACGGACCCCAAAATTTGGCTTGCAAGGCCTCTAAGAGAAGCCAATTCCATCCGATCCGGCTGAAATTTGGTACATGGTGTTAGTATATCGTCTCTAACAACCGTGCAAAAATTGGTCCACATCGCTCCATAATTATATATAGCCCCCATATAAACCGATCACCAGATTTGACCTCCGGAGCCTCTTGGAAGACCAAAATTCATCTGATTCAGTTGAAATTTGGTACGTGGTGTTAATATATGGCCTCAAACTCCCATGCAAAAATTGGTCGAAATCGGTCAATAATTATATATAGCCCCCATATAAACCGATCCCCAGATTTGACCTCCAGAGCCCCTTGGAAGAGCAAAATTCTTCCCATTCGGTTGAAATTTGGTACGTGATGTTAGTATATGGTATCCAACAACCATGCAGGAATTGTTCCTATCAGTCCATAATTATATACAGCTCCTATATAAACCGATCCCCAGATTTGACCTCCGGCGCCTTTTGGAGAAGCAAAATTCATCCGATCTGCTTGAAATTTAACAACCATGCCAAAAGTGGTCCATATCAGTCCATAATCATACATAGCCCCATATAAACCGATCCCGAGATTTGGTTTTGGAGCCTCTTGGAGGAGCAAATTTCATCCGAGTGAGTGGAAATTTGGTACATTGTGCTAGTATATGGTCGTTAACAACCATGCCTAACTAGGTCCATATCGGTCTATAGTTATATATTGCCCTTAGATAAATCGATCCCCAATCACACAAAAATTGGTCCATATCAAGTTCATAATTGTATATAGCCCCCATATAAGCGACCCCCATATTTCAATTCTGGCTCTCTGCGTACAAAAAGTCCATATCGAGTCGTAATTATTTGTAGACTTAACTATACATAACTTTTTTTGTCTAATATATACAATGTATGGAGTAAATCACAATTTAGAAAACGATGTTAAGAAGTTTTAAGATACCACAACCCAAGTAATTCGATTGTGGATGACAGTCTTTCGTAGAAGTTTCTACGCAATCCATGGTGGAGGGTACATAAGATTCGGCCTGGCCGAACTTATGGCCGTATATACTTGTTTTTTTTTTTTTTTTGAGTGCAAGGTTGGCTCTACCAAAGTGTCGATCATCTCAAAACGACGCTTCTCCGGGAATAGGTCAACATACCGCCGATTCACTTTCTTGGAAAGTGCGAAGGCTTAATTAAAAATAAATTAATAAATATTAGGTTTTACTTTCTTACGTTACATATCAGCCACATTGTATATGGAATCAAACTCTGTTTTTTTACATTTGAGTACTCAGTAATCCGATATTGCAGCTGTTTGCTGTTTATTGGGTTGGCTACATTCCTCCAGATGCCGTTCAATGCTTTTACGCACAACATTGAAAAGACAGCTTGGCGACTGTGCCCACCAAAATCTCCGAATCTCAATCCCTTGTACTTTTGTGCTTGGGGAATTTTGGAGAGTTGACACTAAAAAATATCAAGAAGGCACTTCACTTAGAATACGCTAAAATATTTTAGAATCACATTAGTCCGGAGTGTGATGGCTTTTTCGGCCACACTATTACTATTTTAGTTGACACAAATGATGGATGGAAAGAGCACAATTCTCAACTGATCCATCGTGTTCTTTTTAACAAAAAGCAGATTCGGCGAAGTCGTTTCTACAGTCCCACCACAAGTTTCTTTCCCACAAAGTTCTTTCACTACGCTCTTCGGACTTACAGTTCCTCCTCTGAGTTCTTCGAATCTATTCTTCTACAAATAATTTGTTCGTGTGTGTAATTGCACTATTGGGATCTACGGTTCTATGCACAGAATTCTTCGGTCCACTGTTCTTCATGGTCACAAGTCTTCAACTGAGTTCTTCGGATCCAGAGATCCACCACTGTGTTCTTCAAACATACAGTTAAATCTCTAAGTTCCTTGAATCTATAGTTGCACCATAAGTTTTTCCTGTGTTTAGTTGACCAATAAGTTCTAAGCATTAACAGTTTCCTTGCTGAGATCTACTTCGGATGTACAATTTTGGCACTGAGTTCTTTAGGTGCATAGTCCTTTCATTATGTTCCTCGGGTCCACGGTTCCATCACTTAACTTTTCGGATCTTGAGTTACTCCACTGTGTTCTTCAGACTTGCAGTTGAACCATAAAATCTTTCAATTTTAGTTTAGTTGAACCACTATGTTCTGGGGATTGACAGTTTTCTTGTTAAGTTCTTCCGATGCATAGTTCCACCACAGAGTTGTTTCGGACGTACTATTCTCACGTAGTATTCTCAGTAATAATAAACTATTGAAGTTTTCGAGAACCAGAAGCTGTTCTCGATTCTAAGATGTCACAAAATATGGCTTACTTAAAAAATACGCATTAATATTAGTTTTTTTTTGTAATATAGTAGTATGTAATATTGAACATCTTTTCGGAATCTTCTGAACATATATGGAATATATGTAAGAAAAACTTTTCGGTGTTCGGTCGAAGCAGGGATCGAACTCACGACCCTTAGGTTAGGTTATGTGGCAGCCCGATGTATTAGGCTCACTTAGACTATTCAGTCCATTGTGATACCACAGTGGTGAACTTCTCTCTTATCATTGAGGGCTGCCCGATTCCATGTTAAGATCAATGACAAGGGACCTCCTTTTTATATCCGAGTCCGAACGGCGTTCCAGTGAAACCACTTAGAGAAGCTTTGAAACCCTCAGAAATGTCACCAGCATTACTGAGGTGGGACAATCCACCGCTGAAAAACTTTTTGGTGTTCGGTCGTAGCAGGAATCGAACCCACGACCTTGTGTATGCAAGGCGGGCATGCTAACCATTGCACCACGGTGGCTCCATAGTATCCAATGTATTAGTTATAATATCGACTTTGCCTTAGTTTTTGCCTTAGTTTGTTGATGAATATTTTTTTAATATCGCATCGATATCCCTAACAGATGTTCACAATAGATTGACCACATAAATGAACTACGACCATTTTGGTATAAAAGGATGATGCACCCATTGCAGATCTTCAGTAAATTATTTGATTTAGATTTAGAAACAACTATCATCGCAATCCACAGTCGCGGAACAATTAATATTCTCATCGTTAAAGTCAACAAATTTTGAGATATGAAGGCTTTTATATTAATGTCGTGTTTGGCTTTGGCAGCGGCCAAGCCTGAAGCCGGTTATGCTTATAATAGGCCCGGTGGTGGTGGTGGTGCTGGTGGTAGTGGCGGTGGTGGATTCGGGGGTAGTGGCGGTTTCGGCGGCGGTGGTTCGGGAGGATTTGGTGGTGGCGGTGGTAGTGGAGGATTCGGTGGTGGTGGTAGCGGTGGATTCGGTGGTGGTGGTTTCGGTGGAGGATCCGGAGGCTTTGGTGGTGGCGGCTCTGGAGGTTTTGGAGGAGGTGGCTCTGGAGGTTTCGGTGGTGGTGGTAGCGGAGGCTTCGGTGGTGGTTTTGGTGGAGGTAAGATTATTTCATGTTAGGGATTTAGTGAGTACCAAAAATTCTACTTTTCGAATTTTTCAAAAATTTAAAATGTCGATTTTATGACTAATTGTGATTTGAAAAATTCGACTTTTCAAATTTTGGAATGGTCGATTTTTTAATTTTGTAAATTTTTCAAAACAACAACATTCGACCTTTGCGATAGTTTAAAAGTCGAATTTTGACTTTGAACATTCAATTTTTTTATGAATTGTAAGCACATTCGACATTTCGATTTGTTTTTCGTTAAAAGTTTGTTAAAAATTCGATTATTCGAATTTCAAAATTACAAAAAGTCGAGTTAGATTTTTTTTGACCGAAAAATCGATTTTAGATTTTTGCATCTCCATTTCAAATGAGCCCATTCTCTTAAATCCTATTTCTTTGATTTCATTAAAGGTTCTGGTGGAGGTTTTGGTGGTGGTGGTGGCGGCGGTGGTGCCCTTGGTGGTTTTGGCGGCGGTGGTGGTGGTGGCACCTTGGTCCAGAAAAATGTTTATGTCCATGTGGCACCTGAGGAACCCGAGGAGATTCGTCCCCGTAATAATATTCCCGTTGCTCAAGCCCAAAAGAACTACAAAATCATCTTCATTAAGGCTCCATCTCCTCCTTCTTATCAAGCTCCTGTTATTCCCGTTCAACCACAAAACGAAGAAAAGACATTGGTTTATGTGTTGGTGAAGAGACCAGAAGAACAACAAGACATTGTCATTCCCACACCAGCTCCTACTCAACCATCCAAGCCCGAAGTATACTTCATCAAATACAAGACTCAAAAGGATGGTGGTAGTGGAGGCGGATCTGGTGGAGGTCTTGGTGGTGGCCTTGGAGGAGGTTTAGGTGGTGGTCTTGGTGGTGGTTTAGGCGGTGGTTTAGGTGGTGGTCTTGGAGGCGGTTCCGGTGGAGGTTTCGGAGGCGGTTCTGGTGGAGGTCTAGGCGGTGGTTCCGGTAGCGGTTTAGGTGGTGGCCTAGGTGGAGGATCTGGTGGCGGTCTTGGTGTTGGCATTGGTGGCGGTGCTCCTTCGACCAGCTATGGCCCTCCTGGCAAATCTGGACCTTATTAAGTGCAAAACTGAAAAAGTAGAGTAATGTTTACAACAGAAGATCTACTGCCAACATCACTGCAACCATCGATGACCCATGCCATAGAATACTGGAATATTCCGCTCTGACTACTCATATCTCTCCCACCAAAAAGAAGATAAACCCCTGAGCCCTAATTACCTAATATTATGCAATATAGGATATTAGTCAGAGAACAGTTATGACAAATGTCTCTCATCTCTTTCTCTCTCATTCTCCTGTATGATATCCTATTCTCTTCTCTGATACTATAATGAATCTCTTGCTAGGGTAAGCCTATCATCTGGGAAGTTGCTATATTTGTTGGATATTTTTTAACCTTAACTGTAGCAGCTTTCCAAACCGACATTTTCTATAAATGTTGTATTTTATTTAATTTGTAATTTGTTAATTAGTTTTAGTTTGCATTATAAAGAAAATAAAACGGTGACAAAATTTGAATTTTACATTGTTTTAATTGAAAATTATTATCAAAGTTAATTGTACGAGATTTACCTTTTATTTGGCGAGATTGGGCAACTCTAGTGTTGCAATCTACCAACTGACAGCTTGAAATTTTTGAGGTTATACGTACTCAGAACGTTTTTACACACGAGCGCTATTATGTTGTTTAGAGAAATTTATAGGATTGATCTCGACAACAGTGCAGCGAAGTATTTAATTTAATTTTTGACGGTGAAGTTCCGCCAATGACCAGAGTTCATCGATTGTATACTGAATTCAACAGAGGCCGTAGTTCACTCCAAGATGAATTTCGTGAAGGTCGTCCAAAATCAAAAATGTTGTCCGGGTACTAATGATGCTATGTGCCAATTGATATCCCAAGATCGTCATGTGACCTATAGTGAGATTGAGACAACCTTAGTGGTGGTACCAGCATACATTCAATATTGCATGAATATTTGACCGTCAAAACAATTTGTTCGTGTTGGATCCCACACTCGATTAACAGCCCAAAAAGGCTCGTGTCGACTAATCAAAAGAAATGCTCCAAAACTACGATTGCGGTGCTTCGAAACATTTCTATGACATCGTGACAAGTGATGAATCATGTATTTACGCGTACACTGAAAAAAATATTTAAATGATTACGCAACCTAAATTTTAGGATGTACAATTTACAAGTTTCTTTAAATAATGTAATTTTAATTAAAATAAAGATTATAATCCTTGCTTTAAATTTATTTTCAATAAATTTAGGACACCAATTTTGTAAATTTGCGTCCCTCCGTTAAAGTCGCATGTCTTTGAACTAAGATTTTCCTTAAAGTAAAGAAACACATTTTTGATTTAAAGAAATTGTACTTAAATTAACTGAAATATTGAAACTTTAGATTTAAGATAAAAATTATTGTCTTTGGTTTAAAGTTTTTTTTTTTTTTGAATTAAGAAAAAATGTTTTACTTTGAAGTATCCGTTATAATTTTGATTTTTAAGCTGGCATTTGTTTATATGTGAATAGCTTTATTAATATACGTGAATAGCTTTATTAATATACGTGAATAGCTTTATTAATATAAAGAAGCCGCATCTTTGACTCGGAATCGATACCAAAAACCTAACGCGAAGGTCAAAATCTTTGAATCCAAGTAAACTTTTTTTTGAGTGAATGAACCGGCAAATAAACAGCATGTGTTTCGAGATGACCCAAATCCCATAAAAATTGCGCAGGCACGAAGCATTTCCAAGCGAATGATAACATTTTTTCAGAAAAACTGGATATGTAGCAATCGTTCCACTATCACAATGCAGAAGAGACAATTCTGAGTGGTACACAACCATTTGTTTGCCATATGTCTTCCAAGAAATCAGGAAAACCAACCGCCGAAGACGGATCAGTCTTCACCACGACAATGCGAACTTTCACACATCGGCTCAAACAACTGCACCTTGAGCACTAGAGGTGTGCACGTGAGTAATATTTTACTCACATTCACGCACACTCACTACGGAAAAATCTTACTCACGCACGATATTGTTTGGTAGGACTCACGTACACTCACGAAAAGAAAATTTGTACTCACGCACGAAATGTCGTAACTCACGAAAAATACCGTGGCACGCAAAAAATATCGTGACTCACGAATAATTTTATGATTAATTTACCTTAGGGACGTGTTTGAAAACATGAGCATGATAAAATCGAGATCGTTATTAAACTCTTAACACCTGGGAGTCACTAAAATTGTAAATGAATTTATCTCGTAAGAGTTTAATGTCCGTGGGCATGATTTTTCGTGAGCGTATTTTTTCGAAATTCGTTACTCACGCACACTCACGAAGAAATTATTTTCGTGATGCACGATTTTTGATTTGTTAATCACGATCACGACCACGCACACTCACGACTCACACGTGAGTCACGAAATTTTTCGTGATTCACGACAATATCGTGTCACGTGCACACCTCTACTCTACGATTTGATGGGTCGTCCGCCGTATAGTCCTGACTTGGTACGTAATGACTTCTTTTTATTCCCGTACATAGAAAATAAAATGAGAAGTGAATGTTTTTCGACATCTGAAGAGGCGGTTTATGCGTAAAGAATGCATTTTTTGGAGATATGTTCCTTCAATCAGAGGGGTAAAATTGCTTCCAATATTTATGCAACCCATGTAAACGTGTGTAGACCATAATGGGGGAATATCTAAAAAAAAGGAAAACTATTTTCGATGATTAATATAATATTGTTTTTGCTTTCTAATCCGGAAATATAACTGTGTGGTCTGGCGGTAAAATGGTTAAATAGAGAGTACATGCAAAAATGTTGTTTGTCTAAGGTCAACTTGGCATTAATAGTACTGAAAAATTCTTCAAAATTAACAGCAAATATTAGTCCAACGCGATTCAATAAATGGTACAAGTAAACCGAACATACGTAAATGTCACATGACGAGATTTTCCTACGCCGTTATTTTCAAATTAAATAGTGTTATACTTTATATATCAGAGTCGAAGAAGAGCACGCCGATGTTGCTTCTTCACTTTGTACTCTGTTTATGTTATGTTATGAACCTTTTTATTATGTTTAAATGAATTATATTTCAAAAATTGGAATTAAATGTTATTTATATTTAGTGGAACTTTTTACGCAATCCATAGTGGAAGGTACATAAGATAGAGATTTTCCGAACCAAAATATTAACAATCTTATAATGTAAGGAGCTAGGCAATTTGCAAGACATCAGGAATGGCTAGAGTAAATATTTAAATATCTAATTATCAATAGAATCAATAAATGTTGTGGTCACGTCACGTCATTCAAATTGCATATGACTGACACATTTGTTTAACTCCTGCAAAATACTCCTCGTTCACTTTCAGCAGAATTTCGCTCTTTCTTTAAGTGAAATTCATATTAAGGTGGAATGGGGGAAAGCTAGTTAGTGTTACCGGACACTGAACAAATTATAGAACATAGAATTTTGCTTTAATTTATTTTCATTAAATCTAGGAAACAAATTTGTGAAATTTAAGTCCACCTTTAAAGTCATGTCTTCAATTTCAAGAAATAATCTTTAAATTAACTGAAACATTGAATCTCTGCATTATATAGGTTATGTGGCAGCCCGATGTATCAGGCTCACTTAGACTATTCACTCCATTGTGATACCACATTGGTGCATTATATATAAAAAACATAATTTTAAACGAACAAAGTTTTCTTGTATGGGTAAAGATGTCTCATTAAAGACAAATAAATCTTAATTTATGGTACCCCCGACCACGATTGTTCAAACAAACTTTATTTATACTCAAGGAAACAATTTTAACATATCGGACCTTTTAGAAATAGCCCTCATATAAACCGACCTGCAGATTTGATTTCCGGAGCTTCTCGGAAGAACAAAATTCGTCCGATGGGGCTGAAATTAGATACGTGATGTCAGCATATGCCCTCTAACAACACTGCAAAAACCCCATATGAACCACTCGCCGGATTTGACCTCTTTGGCTACTCTTTTCTTTGCTGGGCTTCAGCCGGAGAAGCGGAGACTTGAAATAAGGGCATCTTTATAGCACAATTCTCTTTTAAATTTGAGTTTTGCGCACTTGAACTAGAAAATAAATTTTAATTCATTTGTTTTTTTTTCTGATTATTTCTTCATGAATCAGATCAGAATCCTTTAAAATGTGTTAACTTAAATTTCGAAATTCACTACTGATTTCAAATAGAAATTATGTTAAATTTAAAGTGAAAAACTAAAGTATTGAAGAACATCTTCTATTTTTGTAGTCAAGGCACAAAAAGTCAACAAATTAAAAGACGATTTCATTGAATTTGAAAAATTTTCAAGATTTAGTTTAATTAGAATCACTATATTGACCTAAATCAAACAAAATTTATAGTTCAGTTTCAAGTCGAACTAACGAATTAACTATAAGGCAAATAGACTTCAGTGAAAAGTTTTTCGACATTTATACAAGCAAAAAAATTATATACATAAGAAAAATGCCTCATATTTATGTCTATACTAAAAGTTCGTATTCTTATTTTAAGAACAATAAATCTTTGTATTCAAAGATTGTTTTTTTTTTTTCAGTGTAGGTTGGGTTAGGTTGGGATTGGTGGTAGCCCGATGTATCAGGCTCACTTGGACTATTCAGTCCATTGTAATACCACATTGGTGACCTTCTCTCTTATCACTGAGTGCTGCCCGATTCCATGTTAAGCTCAATGACAAGGGACCTCCTTTTTATAGCCGAGTCCGAACGGCGTTCCACATTGCAGTGAAACCACTTAGAGAAGCTTTGAAACCCTCAGAAATGTCACCAGCATTACTGAGGTGGGATAATCCACCGCTGAAAAAACTTTTTGGTGTTCGATCGAAGCAGGAATCGAACCCACGCAAGGCGGGCATGCTAACCATTCAAGGCGGGTATGCTAACCATTGCACCACGGTGGCTTTTCAGTTTAGAATTTCACCCTAATTATCTGCAATTAAGAAAAATATTGAATTTTATTCGAACTATTATATTTCAATTTGAAGTGGAAGCTATTTTCTCTGCGTGTATCCGTTTCCTCAATACTGGAAAAATCCAGAGAATGAAACCCCCTTAATGTTCGTGCAATGTGGTGTCACAAAAGGTTTTGCTTCGGCATGTTTATTTATCGATATTAACTTGTTGGTAGCCCTAATAGACGACGTCATCAAGTGATGGGAATAGGAACAATCACAGCAACTCCCACTTTACCATCCATATCCCTCACCCCATTGTGGCTTACATATAAATATGGAAAAGAGATAGTGGTGAAATTGTAACAATTTTCCTTGTGTTGTATATGTTTTTGCCTCTCTTACCAAATAAAATTGGTAGCATTTAGTGGTAGTAGTAGCGCTCCATTATACTACCAAGCATTGTAAGGACAAAGGAACATCAACCATTACCGTTGGCAAGGTTCTAAGGTAAAATGCTACCTTGTTGGCACGGAATTTATAAAAGGCTCGTGTGAATAGAGGAACTGTTTCAATTCGCCGGCATTCATGTGGTAACTAAAACGTGGCAAGGACATATCGGTGTTCACTCTCATTATTTCAACTGTTTTTGCTCTATTACCGAACAGCGTGTTGGCCAAGTTTAGCTTCACAAAACAACCTCTTAAGTACTAAGGTGAAAGAAAAGTGAAAGAAATCTATTTTAGTGGCAAAGGCAATAAATCGCAAAGAGTTGCAAAAACAAAAACAATGAAATCTGAAGAAAAGAAAATGAAGGTGAAAATATTGGATAAAAATTAGAAAATTTATTTATTAAGTGCATTATTATAGGAAATTTGGTATAAGTTTATTGTAATTGAAAAAAAAAAGAAATTGTACTACATTAAGAACCTTGTATATTTTTTTCATCAAAAATGATAAAATAAAAGCGACATTAATATGGATAAAACCTATAACACTAATCGAATTTGGACTACCAGCAATGGATTCATTCCCGATCATCCTAGACCAAGTTCACCGGGTAAGTCTATATTTATTATAGTCTCTCGGGATCCCTAAAATGTCGTATTATTTGGTTAAAATGATCAACAGTTATATAGCTTACTAAAAAGTGCAACACATTTTATGGATAATGCAGTGTTGCCAAGCGACTTTTTGTACCTTTAACCCAAAATACTAAGAAAATAAAAACCCTAGTTCCTATTTTCCTAGTTCCTAAAATTGTTTTTATTATTTAGTGATACACTTCAAAAATCAAATTTAACGAAAACTGTACCCAGCAAAAAAAAGCGCCGCCAAAAAAGTAGTGAAAATGTTCTTTTGGAATCCGGAAGTGGTGCAAAATTGGCGAAGATGCAATGAATTTAACATGGGCTTGTCATAGGACGGATTTAATAGCCGTTTCACTGAATTTGCATCACTTCGTAAGGAATTCAGTGTTGTGGATGTGATTTAGAAAACTTTATTGGAAGTGCTATTAAATTTGTGCCTCTAAATGTGTTTGCTGGATAATAATAAAACACGCCCAGCAAAAAAAAAAAATTGGCTAAACTATATGTGTATATTCTGGGTCGTAGTGAAATTCTTCTTACGAATATCCCAACAAACTTGAAACTTGGCACCAGTAGTTTTTTTTATGAAGTGCAAATGCCTTATCGGACCATTTTTAGGTGTATGCCCCATATAAACCGATCCGACTATTTGACTTCCGAAGACTCTGGAAGAAACCAATTTCACAATCTGGATGGAATTTAGTACGTGATATCACACTGAAAAAACATGTCCGGTCCCAAAGACTTTGTCTTTACCCCAATGATTTTGGTAATGATTCTGAGCCAAAGAAGCGGAAATTTGAAGTAAAGATACTTTTAACACACAATTCTCTTTTGAATTTGATTTTTTAAAAGTATTAAAGCCAAGATGACCTTAGTAAAACGACATTTTCATTCATGTTAGGATACCCACTTTTAAGTCGATTCACTTAACTGTAAGCCAAAATGACTTCATGAAAAATTAATCGACTTTTCGATAAGGAAAAAATGATAGCAGAGAAATGCATCTTCTATGCTAATCAAAATTCGCATTTGTGTTTTAAGGACATGAAATCTTTGGCATCACGACAGTACAGTTTTTATTCAGTGCAGTACAGTAATCCCTCGATTTACGTCGTGATTGGTTCCGGAATTTGACGACGTTAATCACTACGACGTAAACCGAACTAAAAATTGATCATACGTATAAACAAAAAAATACCAGTTCATTATTCAAAAATATTAGGGTTTAAAAATTAAGTTCATAAACAAATAAAAAACGTAATATTGTATAACATACATATAAAAAAACATCGCCACTTCTACAATTGCGTTATATAAGCAATATCAATAAGAATTTGACGAATTTTCGGTAAAAATTTCAGATATAAATGTTTCGATGTCATCATCGTTGGTATTTATTTCACTTACGGAAGGCGTTTCTGATATAGTTGGAAAAAAATCGACGACGTAAATCGAAGTTGAATAGAACGAAAAATTTGACGACGTAAACCGAATCGATGTAAATCGAGGGATTGCTGTATTTGGCTTTTAACCACCATGCACAAATTGGTCCATACCGTTCCAAAATTATAGATAAGCCGTCTATATATCTGTCTTAATTTGACTACTGCAGCGTTACCGTTGAGAATTTCTAAAAGGTGGCGCAAAAAGTGTCACTTGTCATGAATGGCGGCACACACAGTTTAAAAAATTGGCACACTTTTTCATATAGAAAAGTGGCAATTAAACGCATTTACGTTACATTGTATTATAATGGAAGTCTGAATAATTTTTTTTTCACTTTTTCGTCACTGATCAATACTCCCCCCCCACCAAATTTAGGGGTTTTTCTCACATTTAGGGGGATTTACAGGGGTAACATTTATTTGGGTAGATTTTTAGGGATAAACAAATATCTCAGACCTTTTAAAGTGGAGAAATTCTCAACCAAATTCGGAACAATTCTGGCATGAATTTTGAGGTCACCCCAAGTACCTAAATAGAAGCAGCGTTATTTTGATATTTTTCAAACGCTTCTGTTGAAAAGACATTTTTAATATTTGACACAATTAAAAACAAATTAAGAAATCGTACTTTGACTTAGCAGCTGAAAGCATTTTAAGTGTCAAATTTTCATAAAATTATTGTTCTCATAATTTTGCGTCTACATTTTTTTTTACATTTATACATTTATATTTTATAAACCGTTTTTATACCCTCCACCATAGGATGGGGTCTATTAACTTTGTCATTGCGTTTGTAAGTAAGTATATATATTCTGGGTCGTGGTGAAATTCTGAGTTGATCTGAGCATGTCCGTCCGTCCGTCCGTATGTTGAAATCACGCTAACTTTCGAACGAAACAAGCTATCGACTTGAAACTTGGCACAATTAGTTGTTATTGATGTAGGTCGGATGGTATTACAAATGGGCCATATCGGTCCACTTTTACATATAGCCCCCATATAAACGGACCCCAAATTTGGCTTGCCGATCCTCTAAGAGAAGCAAATTTCATCCGATCCGGCTGAAATTTAGTACATGGTGATGGTATATGGTCTCTAACAACTATGCAAAAATTGGTCCACATCGGTCAATAATTATATATAGCCTCCATATATACCCATCCCCCGATTTAGCTTGCAGAGCCTCTAAGAGAATCAAATTCCATCCGATCTGGATGAAATATGGTACATGGTGTTGGTATATGGTCTCTAACAACTATGCAAAAATTGGTCCATATCGGTTAATAATTATATATAGCCCCCCATAAAGACCGATCCCCAGATTTCGCTTGCGGAGTGTCTAAGAGAAGCAAACTTCATACGATCCGGCTGTCCGGATCGGACCATCCGGTATATGGTCTCCAACAACTGTACAAAAATTGGTCCACATCGGTCAATAATTATATATAGCCCCCATATAGACCGATCCCCCTATTTGGTTTGAGGAGCCTCTAAGAGAAGCAAATTTCATCCGATCCGGCTGAAATTTGGTACATGGTGTTCATATATGGCCTCAAATACCCATGCAAAAATTGGTCGAAATCGGTCAATAATTATATATAGCCCCATATAAACCGATCCCTAGATTTGACCTCCGGTGCCTTTTGAAGTAGCATAATTCATCCGATCTGGGTGAAATTTGGTACGTGGTGGTAGTATATGATATTGAACAACCATGTCAAAAGTGGTCCATATCAGTCCATAATCATATATAAACTGAAAAAACAGTGAACCCACCAGGAAGAAAAATTTCGGTTAATTTTAGAAAATTTTGAATATTTTTAGAAAATTTTAACTAAACAGTATAACAAACGCTGGCATCACGCCGATGTCATAAAAACAAGTATATATTTTTTGACAAATTTAAGCAATCTTATTAGACATAATTAAGTTTTTTCATTTGTTAAAGAAAATTTTGTAGTTTGAAGGGAAAAATTGGAGTTCAAAATTTCAAGAATGTCTTTAGTGACATACGAAGTTCATGATGAACGCATTTGTAGTAAAATTTACAAATTTAAAGAAATATTGAACTATTTTGAGGAAGACACGAATTTAGTTAATCTTTATCCTTCATTTGTGTATATTTTTTTCCTCGGTTTTAGTTAATTTAACAAACGTACACAAAAAAATATTAGAGTAGAGGAAACTTTCTCCAAAAATAATAATTACATGAATTAAAATAAAGTTAAATTGGCTTTAGTGAAATAGAGAGTTCACTTTTTTTTGAGCGCAGATAAATCGATCCCCAATCACACAAAAATTGGTCCATATCAAGTTAATAATTGTATATAGCCCCCATATAAGCGACCCCCATATTTCAATTCTGGCTCCCTACGTACCGTGCAAAAGTCCATATCGATTCGTAATTATTTGTAGACTTACCTACACATACCTTTTTTGTCTAATATATACCACGTATGGACTATAACTCACAATTTAGAAAACGATTTAAGATACCACAACCCAAGTAATTCGATTGTGGATGACAGTCTTTCGTAGAAGTTTCTACGTAATCCATGGTGGAGGGTACATAAGATTCGGCCTGGCCGAACATTCAATTCAGCATTCAATTTGGTTTGGCTATGGTCTAAAAATTGATGACTAGCATATGTAGATTTCCTCTGACGATATTTAGGGCCAATCGGGGATGGTCTGTGAACAATTGCGGGATTCTATAAGTGGACTGTATGGTGTTAATGTATATCTCCGCAAGAGTTTATGCAGTTATATTATATGCAAGTAGAAGAAAAAAAGTAATCCAGATTCAGTTTAATGCAGTTTATTGACAGGGGATAGCTTCTTACCGCTTCAGATTGTAATGCACAAGTGAAGTAAAATGGTTCGCACGCAGGCGTTATGATTATTTGAGTGAAATTGATTTATCTATTAGAACAACAATTCAAATATGGAGAACATATTATATTTGAGAAATATTTATCGATAAGTTCATGGATAGATAGTTGCCATATAGATATAGCCTAATTTAGAAGAATTACTTATAATATATTCGAATAATTCACTATGTTATGATAATACAAATTCGTGATATTGGATTATAATTCACATAAATTACTTCATTTGAAAGATTTAAAGAAATTTATATAGATTTTGTGGAACGCAGTTCAACATTCCGCCCCCTTTGCAGCGTTGCAAGTTAATAATTACAAGCACCAGATATAACCCAACCAAAAACTGAACTTTGAGCAATAGGCATAGAGGTGGATGTTTGGATAAGGCCCGCCAATAGAATCTTAGAAAGCTGATCATTTCCAATAACCACTTCAATATTAACCGGGTTGAAGAAATGAGGGTCAGCTAAGTCCACTATATGATTGTAAATTGATTGCAGTTTTTTGTCCTCCGTGGTCTCTGGTATTTCTACCTCAAATCGACGTTGAACCACTCCCGTGATCTGAATCTTTACTGCTGAGTCGTAGAACGATTGCAGGCTGAGTGTGCAGAATTCGTCTTCGTTTTTCCGCGTTGTTGGTAGATGATAACGTTGTACCATAGATTTGAGAACATAAGTTCGTAGGCCAGCTGAATTCAACAGTAATCTCACTTTTACAGGACCATCAGGTGTGAGAAGCCTTGCTAAAGCGGTGGGGAGGAAAACGTGAATTTTCCTTTTCCGACTCAGTCGTTCGTGTACCAATGGAGGAGTACGCAGTGAACCTTGGTTTTTGCCGGTGACGTGATGACGTGGCTGATTAGCTCTAGTCGATGAACATGTTGAATTAGGGCGACTGCAATTTTCAGTTTGGCGGTGAGAGCTTTGTGACGAGCTGGAATTATTAGTTTGGTGAGAACGGCGAGGCTTGTTGTGGTCATCGACGTGCAATAGTGTATGATGATTATTGTTACACACAATGCAAGTTTTGCGAGATCTACACCACTCACGGGTATGAGATGAACACAGGCATTTGAAGCAAAATCGCTTTTCTTTCACTTCTTGTCTTCGTTTTGTAACATCCATGTTATAAAAAGCTTGGCAGTTTTTCAATGTATGCCTCTTGAAACAAATGCGGCATTTTGGAAGGCTAGATAGTGAGCTGTAAACGTAAATTTATTAAGTTGTGAACGGTTGGAAATGTAATTTCTAAGCATTTGGTAATATACAGAGTTTTACTAATGGGCGAATCAGTGTTCCGTTTTGTGTCCGAATTTCAGCGACACGAACATTAGAATCACTACCTCTGAAAACCTTTGTAACTCTACCAAGACACCATTCATTAGGTGGAAGATTATCTTCCTTTACTATTACAAAGTCATCGACTTTCAAATTCAGTTGGGTGGATTTCCATTTGTGTCGTTTCTGCAATTCACAAATGTACTCTGTCTTCCACCTTTTCGCAAATTGTATTTGTAGTGTCTTTAGTCGTTTCCAGCGATTCATAAGTGTCAAGTTATCAGAGTATTCTTCAGGAACTGCAATAAGAGGAGCTCCCCTCAAAAGGTGACCAGGAGTCAGTGGAATCAGTTCATTGGGGTCTTCGCTGATTGGTGAAAGGGGTCTAGAATTCAAAATGCTTTCTATCCGAATCAACAAAGTGGAAAATTCCTCAAAAGTGAATTTAATATTGGAAGCCACTTTTCGTAAGTGAGTTTTCATGCTCTTCACAGCAGCCTCCCACAATCCTCCCATATGTGGGGCGTGAGGCGGAATAAATTGCCACGAAAACCCATGTGTACTATATTTTTCAGAAACAGATACTTGGACATTTCTCAAAAAATTCTCATATTCAGTTTTTAGTACCCTACTAGCACCAACAAAATTCGTTCCGTTATCAGAATAAACTTTATTAGGGAATCCGCGCCTTCCTACAAATCGAGTGAAAGTAGACAAAAAAGCCTCACTTGTCAGTTCCGAACAAACCTCTAAGTGAACAGCACGAGTTGACATACATACAAAAATTGCAGCGTATCCTTTGTGCAGCTTTGCGTTCCGAAGTCTAGATGTTTTCAAATCAAATGGTCCCGCAAAGTCCACTCCAGTATATGTAAATGGCAAGGAAAAAGTACATCTTTCAGTTGGCAGGGACGACATTATCTGGGTACCAATACGGTGTTTATAAATCGCACAGGTGTGACAGTTTCTTATACACTGTCTTATGGAACTTTTTAAGCGGACCACATAAAATTCCTGGCGAATTGCACGCAACATGACTTGGTGTTCAGAGTGGAGCAGCATCTTATGAGTAAATTCAATAAATAGCTTACAGAAACGTGATTTCTCAGGCAATATTATTGGATGTCGCTCGTTGTAACTAAGATCAGCATTCGCCAATCGACCATTTACTCGTAGCAGTTTGTACTCATCAAGTTTTGGGTTTAGCGTTAGCAATTTACTTTTTGAATTAATTGGCATGTTGCTCTCAAGTGCTTGATATTCAGATGGATAGTACATTTTTTGCACCGAACGTATTAAATTGAATTTGACAATCATTACTTCTTCCTTAGTGATAAAGTTATTTTGTATGTTCGGCAAAGTTTGATTCTTACATTTTCTTATGAATCGATAAATGTAACATAATACTCGTAGAGCTCGATCGAAAGAAGAAAAACGATCTAATATATCCTCAGTTTGCATGTCAGTGTGGAAAGTGCATACTTTTCGATCTAGATCAGGTTCCTTGAATGTAATGGATTTTGGCCAGAAATCGTCAGATTTTAAAAGCCATTTCGGCCCGTGCCACCAAAGCAAGTTAGTGCTAAGTTCCGATGCGGTACACCCACGAGTACCGATATCGGCGGGATTATCTGTCGTTGGAACATGTCTCCACGTGACGTTTCCCACATTTTCCAATATTTCTGAAACTTTGTTGGCTACAAAGGTTTTCCAATTGTATGGTGGCTTGTCTAGCCAAGCCAAGGTAATCGTAGAATCAGACCATAAATATATATCAGTTATTGAGAAAGTCAAGTTTTGAGAAACAGTTTTCAATAATCTCGACAACAGCGCTGCGCTACAGAGTTCTAATCTAGGCAAACTCAACGTTTTCAAGGGTGCCACTTTGCTTTTTGATGCGAGTAAATGCGAAGTTCGAGTATTTTCCGAGGAAATGGTGCAAACATATATGCAAGCACAATATGCTTTCTCCGAAGCATCGCAAAAGCCGTGGATTTGGACCCGTTTTTCGGGGGAGTAGTGAATCCAGCGGGGGATCTTAATGAGTTCAATATCAGGAAAGTTCAAAATAAATTGGTTCCACTTTTCAAGTGAATGAGGTTTGACTTCCTCATCCCATTCAGTGCCGTCAATCCACAGTTGTTGCAAAAGGATTTTAGCCATAATTATAATCGGAGCTAACCAGCCAGCGGGATCAAATATCTTGGCAATAATGGACAGTATTTTCCTTTTTGTCAAAGGAGGAGTCGGAACAGTAATAACCGAAACTTTATAATAAAACAAGTCATTCATTGCATTCCATCGAATGCCTAATGTCTTCGCTTCACTTGTATTCTCCAGTTTCAAGAAATCTTCATTTAGAAGATCTTCGGGGGGCAAATTTTCCAAAATGTCAGTATGATTTGCTGTAAGCTTTTTCAGAGGAAATCCCGCGGAGTCAAGTAGATCAACAAGTTGAGTTAAGTAATATTTCGCTTCAGGCAAAGAATGTCCCCCAGAAAGAACATCATCAACGTATATTTGGTTCTGCAAAATGGATGACGCAGTTGGATGAGTGGATTTTCCATCTTCACTAAGTTGTAACAGTGTGCGGATGGCTAAATATGGAGCACAGTTTACTCCAAATGTCACAGTTTTTAAGGCATAATCTCGTATGAAATTAGTTTCAGAATTTCTGAATAGAATTCGCTGGAATTGACGATCGTCTTCATGTACATAAATTTGACGATACATTTTTTGAATATCGCCGTTGAAAACATATCTAAAGAAACGCCAACGCAGTATAATGTTCATTAGATCGTTTTGCAAGATAGGCCCAGTGTGCAAAATGTCGTTCAAAGAAAATCCAGTAGATGTTTTCTTTGAAGCATTAAATACCACTCGAACCTTAGTCGAAGTACGCTCCGGCTTCACTATGGCATGATGCGGTAGATAAAAGGATTGGTATCGTGAATTTTGACAGAGCTCAGTTGATACAGTTTGTTCCATATGATCAAGTTCAATATATTCAGATAAGACATTTGAGTACTCATTAAAAAGTTCTGGAGTTTTCTGTAAATTCTTCTCCATGTGTAAGTATTGTCCCATAGCGGATCGTCTGGAAGATCCAAGAGCCACTTCGGCCGGGAGATCATGACGAAATGGAAGTTTCACTTTGTATCTCCCATTCGGCAAACGACGTGTTGTCTTGCGGTAAAAATCTTCACACCAAATATCAGTGTCTGAACGTTGTTTATTTTTTGGGATTTCCTCCAGCTCCCAAAAATTCCTAACATCTTCGTTCAATGTTTCCTTTGTCGTAACCCATGAAGCGAAAGAAGTGATTGTTCGTCGCTTTGGAGGGCCACTGATAAGCCAACCAAACTCCGAGTTCTGAGCCAAGAGGCTTCCTGCTAAGTTTTTCTCTATACCCGGTTTAATAATGGTCGGTAAAACATCACTTCCCAGCAACATATCAATGGGACCAGGCCTGAAAAAGTTTGGGTCAGCCAAATCGAGTCGATCTAAGTTGGACCAATCCGAGATATACGTGGGTGCACATGGCATTAGATTTTTCAAGTTTGAAACGACCAAAGCAGAAGTGTGTAACGTAAATTTCGATTTCCGAGATTTCAAAGTGACATTGCATATTCTAGTCGAATTTTCTAAAACAGCTCCCCCAAGACCAGATATCCTCGTGAAAGATTTCTTGGTCGGAATTGAGAACCGATTAACAATTCTAGTGGAAATGAACGATTCCTGGGATCCCTGATCTATAAAAACTCGAATAGTGAAAACCGTACCTAAATGTTCCATATCAACCAAAGCAGTCGGTAGAACAGTCTCCTCATCAGAACTAGCAAAGTTTGAGTGAACGTGGGAACTGGGTTCAGAGTAAGCGTTCGCCGACGTGGTCGGCTGATCATCGGATGAGGTGTCAGCATGAAATGTTGCAACCTGTGACGACAGATTGCGTTGGTGTCTACCTCGACTTTCAGGATGCAAAAGTGAATGATGTTTCTGTTGACATTTTTGGCATAAATGATCGCTTTGACATGCTGATGTAGTATGGCCATATGAGAGACAATTTTCGCATACGCTATTTTCAGTTACAAATTTCTTTCTTTGAAATGTTGTCCAGGATTTGAATTTAGAACATGTTCGCAAAGCATGATTTTGCTTGCAAACTTTACAAGGTCTGTAGTTACTTTCAGTCTTAGTATGAAAACTTTGAGTTTTCTGTTGCATGTTGGTTGTGCTCGAGGGTTTTCTCATATCTGAGATTGACTCTAACATATCAAGCCTTTTCGAAATAAACTCATCCAACCGTTTCCACGATGGTAATTCCTTATGGTCAGTAAGCGAATTTTCCCATGCTGTTAATGTTTCATCCGGTAACCGTGATGAAACCCAGAAAACTAAAATAGGATCCCATGAAAGAATAGATATATTGTAGGCTTTCAGAACGGATAGACAATTATTTATTGTATATTGCAAGTTGCGTAAAGATTTCTCTTTTTCCGAAACCACACGCTCAGCCTCAAAAATTTTCCTCAATTGATGATTAATCAATATACGTTTATTTTCATATCGTTGGCGTAGAGCCTCCCACGCCAAAGTGAAGTTGTCGTCAGTGAGCGCAAATTGTTTGATAATTTGATTTGCCTCTCCTCGCGTTTTGGCTCGCAAATGAAATAGTTTTTGTGCAGGTGAAAGTTTCGGATGTTTAATATAAATAGCAGAGAACATGTCTCGAAAACTGGGCCATTTATCGTAACCGCCACTAAATAATTCCGTATCACACGGTGGAACTTTTATTGAGAATCCCGTGTCATCCGTAGGCCTACTTTCAGGAATGGTATTTGGACGCCGTTGTTCTTCCATTCTCCTTTTCTCAATTCCGATTAAATCTAAAATAGCAGTTTTGCAAATTTTGTAAGATTTGCAAGACTCATTGAACTTTGAATGCATTGATTCCCTTTGTTCCTTAGTGAACCCCTCCTGCGTAGTCATATCACTTTCATAGACTTGCGTCAAAGTGTGCCATCGGCGTTCTAAGTCTTCCAAGTCAACTTGCAAGCTTGAATGTGTATGCTCAGATATATCGCAAGCATTAAAGTTCGCACAGTAAGTGACCAATTGGTCAGAAAAGAAAATAAACTTTTGTGAAGACATGTCTCAGCAGGATCGATATGGAATATAGTCAGCAAATATTCGAACACTCTTACAAATTTAAGAGCCGAAAGTGTGACAGCTTACTAGAGCAATTCAATAAGTATTCTTTGAGACTCTTACTTGCGACAAATGAAATAAAATCAAAGTTTAAAATTCACTAGAGTAATTCTTAAATTCAATTCAAATCCCTTTCTTCAGTTTCACAAGTACAAATATCCCAAATGAAGTAAGTATTTAAACCAGAGTAATATGAATAATGCAAATTTTATCATTCAACAAATGAAGAGTTCATATGCAACAGATGAAATAAATGAACAAGTTTTAGCTCCACTAGAGCAATTATAAAATTCCTAAATTCAGTTCAGTAATTGTTCGTATGTTTCACACCCAAAGAAAAATAAGTTTTTATTACAGAAACTTTTAAAAAATATCTAGATTGTGTAGTGTTATCTTTATTCCAATATTAAATGAGATACTTCTCGTTGTGTATCTGTGAGATACACCCAAGAGAACAGGTTTCCAATCAAGAGTAAATTATCTCTCTTAACAAAGTCTCTTTCTATAGAGCAAAGAATAATAACTAACAGATGTCTGTTGTTAAAAAAGACTATGATAAGAGAAAGCTAAGTTTACAGGTCGATGCTCGAAAGTCTACAGAGTTTTCTTTCTCCTTCTTTACAGTTCTATGAATACCGAAATACTCATGTAACATCCAATGAATTGTTTAGATATCAGAATGATGTGGATAGCTATAAATTCTCTTCAAATAGAAATTTCAGACATGAACATTTGTAAACAGTCTCTCTTTGAAATTTGGTTTCATACATTCACTCTATAACTCTCTTCCAAATTTATCCTCAACATGCATTCATAGAACAATATTTCGCCTCAAATTAACTGTTGTTGTTGCTGTTGCAGGGTATTGGACGTATCAATAATTAACTTTTGCAATATTGTTGATATTAGCATAACTTTTTTGAAATCAAACCCATGGAGAAAATAATTCGACTTCCAGTTGACTTCAACTTGTTTTCAAGGGTTCCAATCTTAAAATGACGTGTTAACACAAAATTAAATTCACGTCTTAATTCATTGTGACGAAATAAATAAATAGAAACAATTCCAATGATAGGGATTCATGATGTGAAATGAAAAAAAAAATTGAGTATTTACCTTTATGGGTTTCTTATACCTTCTGTATAAGGTAAAACTTTTTTTTTTGTTTTTTGCATGTAATTTCAGTAAGCAATGAGGTTGTGGTAATACTGTTCCATTAATGTATACTCATGAAATCATACAACTTCAGTTTGGTCTAATTTCCTTTTATATCTTTTCCTTTTGTTTAAACCATTTATATTTAAAAATTCAACAACAATAAATTCCAATTCAAAAAATTCAAAATGCTGGTATATTCTTTATAATAAATCAATAAATATCCAAAAATAGCAGTGTCTTGCAACAATATGTAAATATGTGCAAAGTTCAACAGCATAACCAAAAAATTGTTACATGTACATTGAAAAAAATTTTACGCAATTTTAAGGTTTACGCAACCTATATCTTAGGATACGAAATTTGTAAAATATTGAGGACAAATTTCTTTAAAATAATGAAATTTTAATTAAATTAAGTTTATAATCTTTGCTTCAAAATTTTTCGATTAAATATATGACACGAATTTATATGTTTCCGTCACTCAGATAAAGTCGCATAACTTTGCACTTACGCCAATTTTCCTTACGATAAAGAAACACATTTTTTATTTAAAGAAATTGTCCTTAAATTAACCTTAATATTGAAACTTTAGATCTAAAAACTCTTCAAATATAGGCCAAGACTTATTTTAAAGATTTAGCGTCGGTTTAAAGTTTCTTTTCCCTTCTTTCTTTTTTGAATTATGAAAACATGTTTTGCTTCGAAGTATCCATTATAAAGGGTGATTTGTTAAGAGCTTGATAACTTTTTAAAAAAAAAAAACGCATAAAATTTGCAAAATCTCATCGGTTCTTTATTTGAAACGTTAGATTGGTCCATGACATTTACTTTTTGAAGATAATTTCATTTAAATGTTGACCGCGGCTGCGTCTTAGGTGGTCCATTCGGAAAGTCCAATTTTGGGCAACTTTTTCGAGCATTTCGGCCGGAATAGCCCGAATTTCTTCGGAAATGTTGTCTTCCAAAGCTGGAATAGTTGCTGGCTTATTTCTGTAGACTTTAGACTTGACGTAGCCCCACAAAAAATAGTCTAAAGGCGTCAAATCGCATGATCTTGGTGGCCAACTTACCGGTCCATTTCTTGAGATGAATTGTTCTCCGAAGTTTTCCCTCAAAATGGCCATAGAATCGCGAGCTGTGTGGCATGTAGCGCCATCTTGTTGAAACCACATGTCAACCAAGTTCAGTTCTTCCATTTTTGGCAACAAAAATTTTGTTAGCATCGAACGATAGCGATCGCCATTCACCGTAACGTTGCGTCCAACAGCATCTTTGAAAAAATACGGTCCAATGATTCCACCAGCGTACAAACCACACCAAACAGTGCATTTTTCGGGATGCATGGGCAGTTCTTGAACGGCTTCTGGTTGCTCTTCACTCCAAATGCGGCAATTTTGCTTATTTACGTAGCCATTCAACCAGAAATGAGCCTCATCGCTGAACAAAATTTGTCGATAAAAAAGCGGATTTTCTGCCAACTTTTCTAGGGCCCATTCACTGAAAATTCGACGTTGTGGCAGATCGTTCGGCTATTCATGATGAAATGTCAAAGCATACTGAGCATCTTTCTCTTTGACACCATGTCTGAAATCCCACGTGATCTGTCAAATACTAATGCATGAAAATCCTAACCTCAAAAGAATCACCCTTTAATTTGGATTTTTAAATTGGCATTTGTTATATACCGCGAAAAACGAATGAAAATTTGATAAATGAGATCTGTATTCTAATTTTAATTAATTTTTTTTTTTTTTACAGATTTAAAGCCAAATAAGTCACTCAAACTTTCTTTATTTTAAAGAAGCCGCATTTTGACTCGTAATCAATACCAAAATACTTAAGGGAAGGCTAAACTTTGGCTCAAGTAAACTCTTTTTTTTTTTTTTTTTTTTTTTGAGTGTAACGTTGGGTAAATTTTAACAAAATAACCAGTAAGTAATATCAGCAAATCTCAAATAAAATATTCATAAATCAAAGGTTTAGTGTTCTAATAGATCCTTCAATGGGCTCACCAGCACTCAAGAGGTACTTCAATTATCCTTCTCTCAAAATATTTGTGTCATTCCGCAATTTTAGGAATAGTATTTCCCATATGCAATCATTAAATACATTTAAAAAACAAGTAATATTCGCATAAAATATGACTCAGATTTACAGAAACTTGAATATGATACGACAATAAATATTTCTTTCAAAGAAAATTATTATCTTCCAGCCAAACTCTACTATCAAACTTTTCAAAATGTTTTTTCAGTTTCGGTGTATGCCAATTATGAAAATTATTTTATTTAATTTCCAATTTATCCCCTCTTCCATCTGGAGCGGTCATAAACATAATATGACTAAGTATGAAATTTGTCTTCTTTTTTTTATCAAGAAAAGAATTTAGGAACTTTCCCTCGTCTTTATTTACGCAAGCTTCTTTCCGTAAACAAGATGTTAGTAACCCAAACAATTACAATATGACTCACCGAATATAAGATGACTCACCGAATACAAGAAGACTAAACACCTTGTTGCCTTTGGTATCCACCCACAACTTAAACCGTGTACCAGGGCATCGTTAGACACTCCACCAATGGCAAGTATTGAACCAGTTCCAACGCAAATACAAACTCTAGGGAAAATTTTCACTCCAATGGCCACACAAATCCCTTCTCCAACGGAAAATAATAGGAGTTTCCAAATGGGATATTCATGCACAAAAACCAATAACTGCTTCTCCTTGTTCTTAGCAAACAACACAGTAACTTTCTAGCTTTTCTCTTATTTTCGTTAATAATCACTTTCTTCCTCTTTATTAAGTTCCTTCATATTAAATTCCATCACAAATGTAGTTCATAAATTTCCAAAATTAATTTCTCAAATTCTTGATCACGTGTGCACTTCTTGATATCAAAGTAGAATGATCACCACCTATGACACTGGACTCTGATCAAGATACTATTCTCACTTCTAGTGTTGGGAAAGTAACGAGTATTTGATTACAAGTACTCGTTACTGACTAATTTTTTGAGTACTCGTTACTAGTAAAAGAGTACTCAATATCTTCATTGCCAGTTTTTTTCTTCTGAAGGCCGGTATGCACCTCTAGCGAAATTTTCGGTAGCAAAAATTTATTTAAGTCTAGAACAAAAAAACAGGGCTGTGTACACAAATTTTAAACCAGCTAATCGCTTTTAAAAATTGTTAATATATGTTCCAAATATTCTTCAAATAAATTGTTTATTATTTATGCGCTTTACAGATATCAGTTATTCCGGACGGAATGTCGGTGTTTGTAAAGAATCTTACAGTGTGTCGGATCGATACGACTTGTCGGCGATGACTAAATAATCGGTAAATGTGTTATCGATCCCATAAACATGCAGCAGTATCGATTATGCCTTCGGACTTAACTTATAATGTGCACAATATATGGGATATGTTCGACACGAGCACTGTCGTCCGGAAAAACTGATAGTCTGTAAAGCGCATTACAGACCTTTTAAAACTTTTACGCACACAATGATTGTAATAAATTAAATGTTTGCTGCCAAAATATGCTTTTGACAACCCTGTTATTTTCATTAGAGGTGCGTACCAGCTTACGAAATTAAACGCTACCGAAAATTTCGTTAGCATAAATAGCAATGCATTTCTTATGGGAATGAAATTTTTCGCTAGAGGTGCATACCTGCCTTGACGGTAGTAAGTTGGCGGTTTGGAAGTAAAATTCTTGACTTCTTGAAAAATATTAATTGAAGTTTTCGAAAATCGTTTTATCAGTTAAAATAACACGAAAAGAATATATGGCTTCTTCCTTTGAAGAAAGTGAAAAATTTATCTGATTTCTTAAAAACGTTTGCATTTGACATTTGCATTGGGTGTAGATGGGAGCTATAATTTAAAGTATCACATGGATCACGTCTCATGCGAATAGTATGAATAATAATGTCGTTGACTTCAGCTGGTTCAATCCAATTGTTTTCAGAGAAGGTACCCAAGCTTATTCAAAAACCCTTGGAAAATTTCAACATTGGGTCTCACGATAAAAATGATCGCTTAATATTTTCATCCACTTTCAATGGTGGATTTAAAAAGTTGGCAAATTGCAAGCATCAGTAATACACAATGTCATTTAGATATACCCTGACGAAAAAATACCAAATAGTGAATACGAAATTGGCTCTAAAAATTTGAATGATTGGTGAAAATCTTTTTCTAACGAGACCCATATATCTACAACACCACATTTTATAACACTAGAATAAAACTGGATAATGTAATTTGCTTTTCTATACTGTTTTTAAATTTAAAAAAGAGGAAGATATAATTAAAAAGTGCCCACAATGTCTTTTTTAATTTTTTTCTATAAAAGTAACGAGTAGTAACGAGTACTCAATTCAAAAGTAACGAGTAGTAACGAGTAGTCAAAAGTAATCAAAATTTACAACACTACTCACTTCATTAATATTGTGCATTAATGAATTGAAAGAAAATCAGTGTTGCCTCACTACGTTTCGAAATCCGACTTGTGTTTTCTTATTTTTTGAACAAGTATTAAATGGAAATTTATCTTATCCATTTATTTCCCAGTAATGACAACGTGGAATTAACTTTAAATTTAAAAAAAAAAATCAAATACAACGAAAACAGTCTAAATTCAAGAAAACGATTACAATAGATAATATATGAACGAAAGTTAAATTAGGAATTTTCCTCTCGATAATCCAAGACACTTGGCAACTCTGACGGGAGACTTTCTGATGAGAGCCACAATGACAGAGAAATAATTTCAATATAATATGTGACTATGAAATGAAGTAATAATTGGGCTGTATTTTGCGTTTATTTTTCTCGTTGGAATTATTTTCTCGTTCGAATGATATTATGGTATATTTCCACTAAAGGTAACATTTAAAGAGTTCCTCTCTGGTTTGTTGTAGGTGAGTTGGAATGTTGGTAAATATGTTGCAGGTGAGCGTTAAACAACAGCCGATGTTTATTATTATTGTAGGAATGTTGCAAGAGAGAATGAATGAATGTTAAGATGTCTTTACAAATGTTAATAATGTAAGAATAATTTGATGCCAGAGCCAATGTATGTAATAAACATTACCATTAGTCATATGAAATGTCGATCATCAATGTTTACAGTATGCATGGAATATGTGGAATTTAAATGCAGACAATAAATAGACATATGATAACAGTGCAATGTTACCGGTAAGTAAAAGAAAATCAAACACAAAGCATTGACAACAGAAGATATATGTTAAACTGAAATTAATACTCCATGTAAATGTAAGTCATACGTTGTCTCTTCGTTCCGTTTTCTTTTCCTTTATTTGGCAGCATAAAGAAGCCGTAGAACAATTTTAACACAAAGTGTTGTCAGAATCTTTCCAAAGAGATAACTTCCTCTTCCATTCAAATATTTATTTCTCCTCGGAAAGAATGATCTTAAAATATTCCTAAATTCACGTGTCTATATGAAACGCAGGTGAAATTTATATATTGGATACTTGTGAAGCACCAAAATAAATGAAGTAACATCGAAAAGAGTTCTACTCTCTTTCTTATCTCCACTAGCCTTGCGTAACAAAGCTTACAAATTGTGTTTAATACGCGGTGACTATGTGCTCTCTGAATCAAATTTTCAGATGGAAAAAGCAGTAAATTCAGTGCATAATTATAACCATCAATTTCACTGTACAAAGTTAGTTGATTCCAATTTAAGTTTTAAACCAAACACTGATATCCCTGACCGTTCACAATTTAATAAATTGTACGTACCTCCTCTCCATAATATTTGGTGAAAATATGTTTGCAAATTAAAAGGCAGTGGACGTGATCCAACAAAATATAGCAAATCAGTTCCTTCACTTTTCCTGACGGATCGAAAGGACCATGAACAATTGCGGGATTCTATAAGTGGACTGTATGGTGTTAATGTATATCTCCGCAAGAGTTTATGCAGTTATATTATATGCAAGTAGAAGAAAAAAAGTAATCCAGATTCAGTTTAATGCAGTTTATTGACAGGGGATAGCTTCTTACCGCTTCAGATTGTAATGCACAAGTGAAGTAAAATGGTTCGCACGCAGGCGTTATGATTATTTGAGTGAAATTGATTTATCTATTAGAACAACAATTCAAATATGGAGAACATATTATATTTGAGAAATATTTATCGATAAGTTCATGGATAGATAGTTGCCATATAGATATAGCCTAATTTAGAAGAATTACTTATAATATATTCGAATAATTCACTATGTTATGATAATACAAATTCGTGATATTGGATTATAATTCACATAAATTACTTCATTTGAAAGATTTAAAGAAATTTATATAGATTTTGTGGAACGCAGTTCAACAGTCTGTATCAAACTTTTTTAGGTTTGCGACTGTCGCAAAGCTGTAAACGTCGTAAATGTCACATTCGGGTTGTAAATGTAGAAAAAGTAACAAACGTCGCAAATTCAAAATACTTCAGTCGCGTCGGCTGGGCAGCGAATTCGATGATATCCAAGATGGTATGTTCGAAGAAGTTTCAGTTCTCAGGAATGTTCATAAAATTATAAACGGATTTAAAAATGTAGAAGACAATAGACTTATTTCAGAAGAAGATTTCAAGCCAAAAATACTATGTCTTACTCGGCGGTGCAGTAAACGTGACGATCTGTACACGCTCATGCTCATATTAGCCTGCCACAAATTTCTGCAGAAACTGGCAGCGAAGAAACACCACAACTTAAGAATGAATTTTAAAAATTCACTTTTTGACTTATTACAGGTAAATTTCATTCGCTGATGCAAGATTGGATGAACATTATGAACCACGCAAAATCCGAATAGTTTGAAGTTGCGAATACGAGATATAAAACTAGTTAGTTTTCAATAAATACAATTTAGCAGTATAATTTTTACATCCCTTAAGCCAAACTAAATTAAATTAAAAAAAAAAAAAAATTTAATTTTTTTTTGTTAAAAATAGGTATTCTACATTAGGTTTACGACTTTTGCGACATACATATTATACCGTCGTAAATGTATGACGCAAAAGTCACAGTTTGCGACAGGCCAATCCTGGGGTCAATATCAAAATGAATTCATTTCCCCCAAGTAAGTCGCCTAGCACAAGTTTTACGCGATCGCCAGTTTTGGGTGCCAAGGGTGTACGTTTTCCGAGTGAAGAATGATTCGTAGGCCATAAGATATTTGATGGCTACAATCAATCATTTCTTTATTGTTTTTTACAACAGGATTTTAACGAATGAATAAAATTATGACTCCTAACTAAAAATATTTTCAATGTCTATGCTGTTACAAATAAAATATTTGATTTTAAATTCTAAATTAGAGAACAAAGTAGCTACAGTAAACTATAAAAAAACTTTTTTCACTGCAAAAAAGTCCAAAATTTAATGGTCAGGTACATGATTTTCTCGACCATGTAATGGTCACAAATTCTATCATTTAAATAATAGAACATGTTTGCGGCATTTGAGAACCATTTAAATACTTAGGTTAGGTGGCAGCCCGATGTAAGTTATCAGGCTCACTTAGACTATTCAGTCCATTGTGATACCACAGTGGTGAACTTCTCTCTTATTACTGAGTGCTGCCCGATTCCATGTTAAGCTCAATGACAAGGGACATCCTTTTTATAGCCGAGTCCGAACAACGTTCCAAGTTTGGTTGCCGTTCCACATAATGCTTATCTAGAGTACGTAATTGTCGTGAAAACCATATATTTTGTCTTTTAAAAAATAATTTTCGAGCGGAAAAAATATATGTTGGCAATAAATAGTTCCCAGATGCCGCAAACATGCCCTATTATTTAAATGATAGAATTTGAGACTATTACATGGTCGGGAAAATCATATACCTGACCATTCAATTTTTTTACTTTTTTGCAGGGAAAAAAGTATTTTTATAGATTACGTATAGACATGTCTAGAACCATTATATGGCCATAAAGACCATGTACACTGTTTTCGTGACCATTTAATTTTTTAATTTTTTTTGCAGCGAAAATAATTTTATAAAAACATTGACAGGTACACACGATTTTCATTTTGCGCATCAGTCGTGTGTTGATTGTTTCTTGGAATGGACGCATAATACGGAATTACTGTGTTTTGTGTTTATTTATTTATTCAGAAATGGCACGTGGTTTTATGTGAATACAAAAAAGGAAAGTGTAATTGAAAAAATGTACCTGGTTTTTGTTCTGCATTTTGATATATGGTATACGAGTAATTTATTTATATTTGTAGTTACATGATGTCTGCGTTGATATATTTGATGGGCACAAGTAAATATTGAATGATTTTTTATTCTTGAAATTGAACCAAAATAGAGTGTGTAAAAATATATAATGTTTGCTTGCACGACATTACAAATAATAAACAATGATTTAATTTATAAATAAATAAAAACCAATAAATAAAATTAATTTTGCATTTTCTTTTCTCAAATGGCGTCCCATTTTCGACGACGAAAAAAGATCAAAACATTTTAGATTGTGACCATGTTCTTTTAACTGGAAGAAAACCATTTTTGACGAATACCATAACATTTTAGATCGCGGCCATTTTCTTTTGATTAAACAAAATTATTTGTATCAATATAATAACATTTTAGATGAGGACAATTTTATTTTTCTTAGAACCATGTTCACTGAGCCAACATGGTTGCAGATGAAAATGTTACATGGTCGCCGCAAAAATAGCTCCTACCATATTATTTTGCTCTTCGAATATGATTGTGACAATCATGTTTCTTCTCTGCATGCAAATTGCAGTGAAACCACTTAGAGAAGCTTTGAAACACACAAAAATTTTACAAGCGTTACTGAGGTGGGACAATCCACCGCTGAAAAACTTTTTGGTGGTCGGTCGAAGCAGGAATCGAACCCAAGAATTGTTTTTTTTTTTTTTTTTTGTGCATGTATATAACTAAACTCTTAAAATGTAATTATTAAATTATTGTATAAAACGAATTTATTCAAACAATAACAAGTATATACGGCCGTAAGTTCGGCCAGGCCGAAGTTTATGTACCCTCCATCATGGATTGCGTAGAAACTTCTTCTAAACACTGCCATCCACAATCGAATTACTTAAGATGCGGTAACGCTTGCCGATGGCAAGGTATCTTAAAACCTCCTAAACCCCATCAAAAAAGATCGATCCAATACGTATATAATTCAGTTTGACAAAGTAGACATAAAATTCGGCCAGGCCGAAGTTTATGTACCCTCCATCATGGATTGCGTAGAAACTTCTTCTAAACACTGCCATCCACAATCGAATTACTTAAGTTGCGGTAACGCTTGCCGATGGCAAGGTATCTTAAAACCTCCTAAACCCCATCAAAAAAGATCGATCCAATACGTATATAATTCAGTTTGACAAAGTAGACATAAAATTTTGACAAAATTTTCTACAGAAATAAAATTTTAACAAAATTTTCTATAGAAATAAAATTTTCACAAAATTTTCTATAGAAATAAAAATTTTGACTAAATTTTCTACAGAAAGAAAATTTTGACAAAAATTTCTACAGAAATAAAATTTTAACAAAATTTTCTATAGAAATAAACCTTTCACAAAATTTTCTATAGAAATAAAATCTTGGTAGATTATTTTTGGCTCGAGTGGCAACCATGATTATGAACCGAATAAAATTTGAACAATATTTTCTATAGAAATAAAATTTTGACAAAATATTCTATAGAAATAAAATTTTGACAATGATGAAAATTTTATTATGAACCGAATAAAATTTTAACAAAATTTTCTCTAGAAATAAAATTTTGACAAAATTTTGTATAGAAATAAAATTTTGACAAAATTTTCTATAAAATAAAATTTTGGTAGATTATTTTTGGCTCTAGTGGCAACCAAGATTATGAACAGATATGGACCAATTTTTGTGTGATTGGACCAATTTTGGTATGGTTGTTAGCGACCACATACTAACACCACGTTCCTAATTTGAACCGGATCGGATGAATTTTGCTCCACCAAGAGGCTCCGGAGGTCAAATCTGGAGAACGTTTTATATGGGGGCTATATATAATTATGGACCGATATGGACCAATTCTGGCACGGTTGTTAAAAATCATATACTAACACCATGTTCCAAATTACAACCGGATTGGATGAAATTTGCTTCTCTTGGAGACTTCGCAAGACAAATCTGGGGATCGGTTTATATGGGGGCTATATATAATTATGAACCGATGTGGACCAATTTTAGCATGGTTGTTAGAGACCATATACCAATATCATGTACCAAATTTCAGGCGGATCGGATGAAATTTGCTTCTCTTTGAGGCTCCGCAACCCAAATCTGGGGATCGGTTTATATAGGCGCTATATATAATTATGGACCGATGTGGACCAATTTTTGCACGGTTGTTAGAGACCATATACCAATACCATGTACCAAATTTCAGCCGGATCGGATGCAATTTGCTTCTCTTTGAGGCTTCGCAAGCCAAATCTGGAGATCGGTTTATATGGGGTCTATATATAATTATGGACCGATGTGGACCAATTTTTGCATGGTTGTTAGAGACCATATACCAACATCATGTACCAAATTTCAGCCGGATCCGATGAAATTTTCTTCTCTTTGAGGCTCCGCAAGCCAAATCTGGGGAACGGTTTATATGGGGGCTATATATAATTATGGACCGATGTGGACCACTTTTTGCATGATTGTTAGAGACCATATAGCAACACCATGTACAAAATTTCAGCCGGATCGGATGAAATATGCTTCTCTTAGAGGCTCCACAAGCCAAATCTGGGGATCGGTTTATATGGGGGCTATATATAATTAAGGACAGATATGGACCAATTTTTGCATGGTTGTTAGAGACCATATACCAACATCATGTACCAAATTTCAGCCGGATCGGATGAAATTTTTTTCTCTTTGAGGCTCCGCAAGCCAAATCTGGGGATCGGTTTATATGGGGGCTATATATAATTATGGACCGATGTGGACAAATTTTTGCATGGTTGTTAGAGACCATATACCAACACCATATACCAAATTTCAGCCGGATCGGATGAAATATGCTTCTATTAGAGGCTCCACAAGCCAAATCCGAGGGTTCCTTTATATGGGGGCTATACGTAAAAGTGATCGATATGGCCCATTTTCAATACCATCCGACCTACATCGATAGCAACTACGTGTGCCAAGTTTCAAGTCGATAGCTTGTTTCGTTCGGAAGTTAGCGTGATTTCAACAGACGGACGGACGGACGGACGGACATGCTTAGATCGACTCAGAATTTCACCACGACCCAGAATATATATACTTTATGGGGTCTTAGAGCAATATTTCGATGTGTTACAAACGGAATGACAAAGTTAATATACCCCCATCCTATGATGGATGGATGGTATAAAAATAATAGTATCAATTAATTTTTTAATTGGATCAATTAACTTTTTAATTGACTTTCAATTAATTTTTTAATTGATACTATCATTTCTGTGATTGAAGACATTTCAATTAAAAATTAATTGGATCAATTAATTTCGTGATTGAATCAGAAAATTTTTTTTTGTGTGTGGTATTATATTTCTGTTTAACTTAGATAAACTTAAAACAATCCCATATTATTGCTCCTCCTTAAGCCCATACAACGCATTTATTGTAAATAACCTAATTTTGTAGAAAATGAACTCACATATTCGATGTCGATTAAAGTGGAATATCCTCTCTCATTTGTCATGTTTATTGCTTGGTATTGTGCAAGTTACACATACAGATGAAAGGGGGACTCAAGATAACATGAATTTCTTTCCAATAGCCATAATCTATTTTGTCTGCGGATACGGAGTAATCAGAATCATCATGTACTCAGAGTTTAATATTGTTATGCCAAATAGATTTGTGTATGTTTTTGGATGAATTATTGCAATGATAACATACCAGGATTTTAGGGAATGTTAAATTATAGATTAAAAATATATGTAATGTTGGCAATATTTCTAGTTAAAATTTTAAAACTGACGTTACCAACGGAAATGAATTTAAACGACTTTTCATGTCAGCGAGTAAACGCTCATTTCCGCTTAATTCGTATACGACAACAATTTTTCTCCATTATGGTGGTTCACACAAAGAACATAACCCGCATGGATATAGATTTTAATCGCTGTGTTTATTAGGTCTTCGTCTGAGCAACTATTTGTAGTGTTACCGTCAACAAATAGTGATTTTTTTATGAATTTTTAATAAATATTTACTCCCGCATGCAAATCATTTTAAAACACGCAATACCCCATGCTTTACATAACAAAGTCCATTGAACCTTAAGTTAAAAAAAAATCTTTTTCTTTTTTTCACCGCGATTAAAATTAAATGACAACATTTGGTAATGTGGAAAGAATAAAAGGACACAACCGATGTAGTGAATCAATATACATCACTGTTGAATAATATAGCACAGGAAAATTGGTTAAACACTCTATATGTATATTTTAAATACGTGGGAACAATTTAACACGGGTACGATTGCAATGAAATTTTTTTTGACAGGGAGATGGGACATGGACTAGTGCAGTCCACGTTGTCAAACCATATTCAAACTAACCCACAAGAGAAGTACACTGGAAAAAGTTTGTCCAGTTCCAAAGATTTGGTCTTTACACTAATTAATTTGGTGTTAATTCCGAGCCGGAGAATTGAAGTATGGATATATATACGACACAATTCTCTTTTAAATGTGAGTTTTGCGTACTTAATAATAGGAAGCTAATTTAATTTTATTCGCTTTTTTCAGCATTTTTTTTTCATGTGCTTCATAGACTATAAAAACGTGTTAACGACAAGTTAAATTTTCAAATTCAGACTCCATTTTAAGTATAAAATATGGTATGTTTCAAGTAAAAACGCCTTTAAAATAAAGTATTGAAAAAATCTCCTATTTTTGAAAGTTTTTATACCCTCCATCATAGGATGGGGGTATATTAACTTTGTCATTCCGTTTGTAACACATCGAAATATTGCTCTAAGACCCCATAAAGTATATATATTCTGGGTCGTGGTGAAATTCTGAGTCGATCTGAGCATGTCCGTCCGTCCGTCCGTCCGTCCGTCTGTTGAAATCACGCTAACTTCCGAACGAAAGAAGCTATCGACTTGAAACTTGGCACAAGTAGTTGTTATTGATGTAGGTCGGATGGTATTGAAAATGGGCCATATCGGTCCACTTTTACGTATAGCCCCCATATAAAGGGTCCCTCAGATTTGGTTTGTAGAGCCTCTAACAGAAGCATATTTCATCCGATCCGGCTGAAATTTGGTATATGGTGTTGGTCTATGGTCTCTAACAACCATGCAAAAATTGGTCCATATCGGTCCACTTTTACGTATAGCCCCCATATAAACGGACCCCCAAATTTGGCTTGCGATTGCTCTAAGAGAAGCAAATTTCATCCGATTCGGCTGAAATTTGGTACATGCTGTTAGTATATGGTCTCTACCAACCATGCAAAAATTGGTCCACATCGGTCCATAATTATATGTAGCCCCCATATAAACCGATCCCCAGATTTGGCTTGCGGAGCCTAAAAGAGAAGCAAATTTCATCCGATCCGGCTGAAATTTGGTACATGATGTTGGTATATGGTCTCTAACAACCATGCAAAAATTGGTCCATATCGGTCCATAATTATATATAGCCCCCATATAAACCGATCCCCAGATTTAGCTTGTGGAGCCTCTAAGAGAAGCATATTTCATCCGATCCGGCTGAAATTTGGTACATGGTGTTGGTATATGGTCTCTAACAACCGTGCAAAAATTGGTCCACATCGGTCCATAATTATATATAGCCCCCATATAAACCGATCCCCAGATTTGGCTTGTGGAGCCTCTAAGAGAAGCATATTTCATCCGATCCGGCTGAAATTTGGTATATGGTGTTGGTATATTGTCTCTACCAACCGTGCAAAAATTGGTCCACATCGGTCCATAATAATATATAGCGCCCATATAAACCGATCCCTAGATTTGGGTTCTGGAGCCTCTAAGATAAGCATATTTCATCCGATCCGGCTGAAATTTGGTACATAATGTTGGTATATGGTCTCTAACAACCACGCAAAAATTGGTCCACATCGGTTCATAATAATATATAGCCCCCATATAAACCGATCTCCAGATTTGGCTTGCAAAGCCTCAAAGAGAAGCAAATTGCATCCGATCCGGCTGAATTTTGGTACATGGTATTGGTATATGGTCTCTAACAACCATGCAAAAATTGGTCCACATCGGTCCATAATTATATAAAGCGCCCATATAAACCGATCCCCAGATTTGGGTTGCGGAGCCTCAAAGAGAAGCAAATTTCATCCGATCCGCCTGAAATTTGGTACATGATATTGGTATATGGTCTCTAAAAACCATGCAAAAATTGGTCCACATCGGTTCATAATTATATATAGCCCCCATATAAACCGATCCCAGATTTAGCTTGTGGAGCCTCTAAGAGAAGCATATTTCATCCGATCCGGCTGAAATTTGGTACATGGTGTTGGTATATGGTCTCTAACAACCGTGCAAAAATTGGTCCACATCGGTCCATAATTATATATAGCCCCCATATAAACCGATCCCCAGATTTGGCTTGTGGAGCCTCTAAGAGAAGCATATTTCATCCGATCCGGCTGAAATTTGGTATATGGTGTTGGTATATTGTCTCTACCAACCGTGCAAAAATTGGTCCACATCGGTCCATAATAATATATAGCGCCCATATAAACCGATCCCTAGATTTGGGTTCTGGAGCCTCTAAGATAAGCATATTTCATCCGATCCGGCTGAAATTTGGTACATAATGTTGGTATATGGTCTCTAACAACCACGCAAAAATTGGTCCACATCGGTTCATAATAATATATAGCCCCCATATAAACCGATCTCCAGATTTGGCTTGCAAAGCCTCAAAGAGAAGCAAATTGCATCCGATCCGGCTGAATTTTGGTACATGGTATTGGTATATGGTCTCTAACAACCATGCAAAAATTGGTCCACATCGGTACATAATTATATAAAGCGCCCATATAAACCGATCCCCAGATTTGGGTTGCGGAGCCTCAAAGAGAAGCAAATTTCATCCGATCCGCCTGAAATTTGGTACATGATATTGGTATATGGTCTCTAAAAACCATGCAAAAATTGGTCCACATCGGTTCATAATTATATATAGCCCCCATATAAAACGATCCCCAGATCTGGCTTGCGAAGTCTCCAAGAGAAGCAAATTTCATCCAATCCGGTTGTAATTTGGAACATGGTGTTAGTATATGATCTTTAACTACCGTGCCAGAATTGGTCCATATCGGTCCATAATTATATATAGCCCCCATATAAAACGTTCTCCAGATTTGACCTCCGGAGCCTCTTGGAGGAGCAAAATTCATCCTATCCGGTTCAAATTAGGAACGTGGTGTTAGTATATGGTCGCTAACAACCATACCAAAATTGGTCCAATCACACAAAAATTGGTCCATATCGGTCCATAATCATGGTTGCCACTAGAGCCAAAAATAATCTACCAAAATTTTTTTCTATAGAAAATTTTGTCAAAATTTTATTTCTATAGAAAATTTTGTCAAAATTTTATTTCTAGAGAAAATTTTGTTAAAATATTATTCGGTTCATAATAAAATTTTCATCATTGTCAAAATTTTATTTCTACAGATAATTTTGTAAAAATTTTATTTCAAATTTTATTCGGTTCATAATCATGGTTGCCTCTCGAGCCAAAAATAATCTACCAAGATTTTATTTCTATAGAAAATTTTGTCAAAAGTTTATTTCTATAGAAAATTTTGTTAAAATTTTATTTCTGTAGAAATTTTTGTCAAAATTTTCTTTCTATGGAAAATTTTGTCATACAATTTAGAAGATGGTGTGAGGAGGTTTTAAGATGCCTTGCCATCGGCAAGCGTTACCGCAACTTAAGTAATTCGATTGTGGATGGCAGTGTTTAGAAGAAGTTTCTACGCAATCCATGATGGAGGGTACATAAGCTTCGGCCTGGCCGAACTTACGGCCGTATATACTTGTTTTTTTTTTGTACTCAAGATACAAAAAGTCAAAAAACTTAAAAACTGTTCCAACAATTTTAAAGGCTTTTTCAGAGTTTCCGCAAAGACCTGTTGTGCATTTGGCTTATAGCGGTCCATATTTGATTATATTCTGACCGATCTCCCGAGTGGACTTCTTGGGTTTCACAGATCCATAAAGATCTGTGAAACCCTGATTTTTATGGATCCATAACAGAAGTGCATAATGTATAGTGACCAATATATGGGTTGATAATTGGTTGATAGTCTTGCTGCAAGTAGAGGATGCTGATGAGAAAGGTGGTAATTCCGAAACGTGCGTCTATCCAACCATCTTGCAGTCTATAGGGCTTTGCCCAAATAAATTTGACAAACATTCTTTTCCTCTGTTGGTTAAGCTACACTTGTAGTTTAGTCAATGCATGGTTTTAAGCTGAAATCAAAAAAAAAAAAACAATTATGCTTAAAGAACAAGACCAACAATAACAAAACAAAACATTTTATTTCTATAGAAAATTTTGTTACAATTTTATTTCTCTAAAAAATTTTGTTAGAATTTTATTTCTATAGAAAACTTCATCAAAATTTTATTCCTTTATAAAATTTTGTTATTATTTTGTCAAAATTTTATTTCTATAGAAAATTTTGTCAAAATTTTATGTCTATAGAAAATTGTGTCAAAAATTTATTTCTATAGAAAATTTTGTCAAAATTTTATTTCTATAGAAAATGTTGTCAAAATTCTATTCCTATAGAAAATTTTTTCAAAATTTGTTTTCTACAAAAATTTGTAAATTATTTATTAGTGGGGAAAGTAATATTTTGCAAAATCTACCAAAACATCAAGAATTCTACCAATCTACCAAACAATAAAAAACTACCACTTTTGGTAGAATTCTATCAATTGTGGCAAACGTGATTCCAACGCTTATCTGAAACGTTTGACCTCATATGTTTTTAAAAATTCGTAATTTTTCTTGAACGGATTTTTTTCGACAAAACTTAAATAAATTGTACCATTTATTTTACTTCTTCTTAACCTATTTGAAACAAAACAAGTATATACGGCCGTAAGTTCGGCCAGGCCGAAGCTTATGTACCCTCCATCATGGATTGCGTAGAAACTTCTTCTAAACACTGCATTCCACAATCGAATTACTTAAGTTGCGGTAACGCTTGCCGATGGCAAGGTATCTTAAAACCTCCTAACACCATCTTCTAAATTGTATGTAAGTCCATACGAGGTATATATTAAATCAAAAAAGATCGATCCAATACGTATATAATTCAGTTTGACAAAGTAGACATAAAATTTTGACAAAATTTTCTACAGAAATAAAATTTTAACAAAATTTTCTATAGAAATAAAATTTTCACAAAATTTTCTATAGAAATAAACATTTTGACAAAATTTTCTATAGAAAGAAAAATATGACAAAAATTTCTACGGAAATAAAATTTTAACAAAATTTTCTATAGAAATAAAATTTTGACAAAATTTTCTATAGAAATAAAATCTTGGTAGATTATTTTTGGCTCAAGTGGCAACCATGATTATGAACCGAATAAAATTTGAACAAAATTTTCTATAGAAATAAAATTTTGACAAAATTTTCTATAGAAATAAAATTTTGGCAATGATGAAAATTTTATTATGAACGGAATAAAATTTTAACAAAATTTTCTCTAGAAATAAAATTTTGACAAAACTTTCTATAGAAATAAAATTTTTGTAGATTATTTTTGGCTCTAGTGGCAACCATGATTATGAACTGATATGGACCAATTTTTGTGTGATTGGACAAATTTTGGTATGGACCACGTTCCCAATTTGAACCGGATCGGATGAATTTTGCTCCTCCAAGGGGCTCCAGAGGTCAAATATGGAAAACGTTTTATATGGGGCCTATATATAATTATGGACCGTTATGGACCAATTCTGGAACGGTTGTTAAAGATCATATACTAACACCATGTTCCAAATTAAACCGGATTGGATGAAATTTGCTTCTCTTGGAGACTTCGCAAGCCAAATCTGGGGATCGGTTTATATGGGGGCTATATATAATTATGAACCGATGTGGACCAATTTTTGCATGGTTGTTAGAGACCATATACCAATACCATGTACCAAATTTCAGCCGGATCGGATGCAATTTGCTTCTCTTTGAGGCTTCGCAAGCCCAATCTGGGGATCGGTTTATATGGGGGCTATATATAATTATGGACCGATGTGGACCAATTTTTGCATGGTTGTTAGAGACCATATGTCAACACCATGTACCAAATTTCAGCCGGATCAGATGAAATTTGCTTCTCTTTTAGGCTCCGCAAGCCAAATCTGTGGATCGGTTTATATGGGGGCTATATATAATTATGGACCGATGTGGACCAATTTTAGCATGGTTGTTAGAGACCATATACCAACACCATGTACCAAATTTCAGCCGGATCGGATGAAATATTCTTCTGTTAGAGGCTCCACAAGCCAAATCTGAAGGTCCCTTTATATGGGGACTATACGTAAAAGTGGACCGATATGGCCCATTTTCAATACCGTCCGACCTACATCGATAACAACCACTTGTGCCAAGTTTCAATTCGATAGCTTGTTTCGTTCGGAAGTTAGCGTGATTTCAACAGACGGACGGACGGACATGCTTAGATCGACTCAGAATTTCACCACGACCCAGAATATGTACTTTATGGGGAATGACAAAGTTAATATACCCCCATCCTATGATGGAGGGTATAAAAATGTTAAAATTACACATATAAAACAGGAAAAAGTCGAATTACAAAAAATTGAATTAAAAGCACTTCCTGTGTAGTTAAAATAAAGAACATCTTTTGTAGGACATTGGATGTGCGTTTAGAAGAACTTTACATAGGTATCTATAGTCTCCATATAAACCGAACCTCCATGTTTTGACTTTTGAAGCCTCATGGAAGGAAAATATCTAACATAGACCCCATATAGACTAACTTACAATTTAGATGACAATTAAGATGAAATAAAACTATTCCTTGCCGTAGGCAACTGGTAACATAACCCAAATAAATCGTACTATAACTTTGTACGCAATCGTACTATAACTTTGTACGCAATCCGCACATACGATTCGGATTGGCCGAACCTTCTGTCAAATATACTTGTTTTTAATTCATTTATTTAATTGTATTTCAATATACCATTATTTACAATTGGTATAACCTCTTCTGTGTTCACAGGAAATGAAAACAATGATTATTTATGTTTACACAAATGTCAAGTGTATTTGGACATGGACACACATTCTATTCCGGCGTACTACTCTAGTTTGAAAATTTTTCTTCGTATATGCATTAGCGTAGCTAGACAATTTTCCTAGGGGGGCTATAGCCCTCCTAGACTGAACTTATAGGTTCAATTAATGTTTTATATGAATGAATAAAAATGAATAAAAAAATCAGACATCAACATAACTAGACAATTACCCCCATATGCAATAAAGTTACAGAATACTTCAAGCCTACTTTTGCCTTATAAATTCTTTCGATAAACTGTCAATAAATTGTTTTGCATATGGGCATTAATTTTTAATAACGCAATGTCCTCACAAAGAATTTAATTATTTTAACTACACAGGAAGTTTTTTTAATACAATTTTTATAGCTCGATGTTTTTTCATATTTTAATGGGGGGTCTAAGCCCCCTCCCCAGAGGCCTTCCTACGCTTATGCGTATATGTAAAACAATTCATTTGCCTTATAGATAGTTATTGAAAGGATTTGAAAAATCGAATTTCTTATCTTGTTAATGGGTTTGTGCTATTTATTGTCCGGAATTGTTGGAGCTGGTCATTATAACAACTCATGTCATTGGATAGAGAAAAAAAAAGCGCATTCATTGAATGCTTCGCTTAATGGGGTTCGTATGAAAAAGTTGGCCAAAAGCAAACAACTACGGGTATATTTGGTTGGGTGTTTTTTTTTTTATTCGGAGAAAGGTTGACAGACATATATTTACGTCTTGTGTATGTGTTTCATATACATTAAAAAATAGTTTGCCCTTTTCTAAGCATTTTAAATTTCGTTTAGGGTTTTTGGTATTATCTGAGAGTTTCCGATACGTTCTTCTCCAGACAATTTGTTGACTAATTAAATGCTTATTTATTCTCATCTACAGGATCGTGGAGAAACGATATAAGCATGTGCATCTGTCTGGCTGTCTGTCTGTTGTAATTACAGTCTTCAATAATGAAGCTACCCTGCTGAAATTTTGCACAAACTCGTCTTTTGTCAGCAGGCAGGTCGAAGTTCGAAGATGGGCTATATCGGTCCAGGTTTTGATATAGTCCCCATATAAACCTACCTCCAATTTACCTGAAATTTGAAATCTAGAAGTATTTTAGGACAATAACGATGTGTGCCGCAAATGGTGAGTATCGGTCCATTTTTTAGTGTAGCGCTCATATAGACCGATCTCCCGATTTTACTTCATGGGCTTCTAAAATTCATAGTTTTTATCACTTTTGCCTGAAATTGAGTATCGATCATGTTTTAGTATAGCCTTCATATACATCGATCTCCCGATTTTACTTCTTGGGCTTCAAGAAACCGTAGTTTTTATCCAATTTGCCTGGAGTTGAAAATCTGGAGGTTTTTAGGGGTATACATAAGTGTGCTGAACCGGCCCCCCGATTTCGGGTCTAGATTCTAGAACCTCCATATAGACCGATTTCACTTTTTGAGGGTATATAAGGCGCATTGATAATGAAAATTGCTTGAAACTGAATGTACAATTTCCAGATTTTACTTCTCGTAATCATTTAAATAATGAGGGGCAACAAGTATATACGGCCGTAAGTTCGGCCAGGCCGAATCTTATGTACCCTCCACCATGGATTGCGTAGAAACTTCTACACGCAAAAAAATAATTCTTTCCTCCCAAACGAAATTTTAGACAAACAAAGTTCGTTTCTCATTTGCTTTTCGCTGTAAGGAAGTGTATTTGGAAGAAAAGTATATACTTTTTGTGATAAACGTTTATTCTTTTCCAGGATGTAAAAACAATTTCATAAAGACTAGCTCAAAAAAAAACATTATTTTCTTGCTAATTGCATTGTCCCTCACATCTTTCTCACAACCATGAGGATTTTTAGTTCTTAACACCTTTTCCTGTAATACCAACAATGTAGAAGAAATTATACGATTTTATAAATTTTTAAAATTTTTTTTACCTTTCGCCTGGACGGAGAATCGAACCGCGGACCATGCACATTGTAAGCCAACACACTAACCACTGAGCTATGTACCTGTTATGGTCATCAATAGATAAATATCCATATAAGTTATATTTATATAGCATAGCTTGCGGCGCCCAAGAACCGAATAAACAAAGTTTATTTAACAGAAACAAACAGTTAGTTTGGCACCGTGGAGCAGTGGTAGCTACGTCCGACTCTCATGCCAAGGGTCGTGGGTTCGATCCCTGCTTCGGCCAAAGTTTTTTTTTTGCTTTTGTTTTTTTTTTTACATATATTCCAGATATATTCGGAAGATTCCGAAAAAATGTTCAACATTACATTGTACTATATTAAATTTTGAACTGTAAAATGTGTCTTATTAAAGACCTAAAGTCAGAAAAGAACAGTGTTTGATATAAACGAAATGGACTGTGATGTTATTTCAAAAATAACTTTTTTTATTGAAAAAATAAAAATTTTGTAACAAACGAATTTTTTTGGTGATAAAAGTTTAAAATTTTCGAAGCAATTCAAAAAACTCTAACAAAAGAAAAACGTTTTCGGTACACGTTTTCCAAACGTTTTTTTTCTTTGCGTGTACTAACGACGGTCATCCACAATTAAATTACTTGGGTTGCGGCCGATGGCAAGGCATCTTAAAACATCTTAACATCATATTCTAAATTGTAAGTTAGTCCAATTTTGGCATGGTTGTTATCGGCCATACACAAGCGAAATGTACCAAATTTCAACCGGATCGGATGAATTTTTCTCCTCCAAGAGGCTCCGTAGGTCAAATCTGGGGATCGGTTTATATGGGGGCTGTATATAATTATGAACCGATGTGGACCAATTTGTACATGGTTGTTGGAGACCATATACCAACACCATGTACAAAATTTCGGATCGGGTGAAATTTGCTTCTCTCTGGGGCTCCGCAAGCCAAATCTTGGGATAGGTTTATATGGGGGCTATATATAATTATGGACTGATGTGGACCAATTTTTGTATGGTTGTTGGAGACCATATGCCAACACCATGTACCAAATTTAAGCCGGATCGGTTGAAATTTGCTTCTCTTTGAGGCTCCACAAGACAAATATGGGGATCGGTTTATATGGTGGCTATATATAGTTATGGACCGATGGGGACCAATTTTTGCATGGTTTTTAGAGACCATATACCAACACCATGTACCAAATTTCAGCCAGATCGGATGAAATATGCTTCTCTTAGAGGCTCCGTAAGTCAAATCTGGAGGTCCGTTTATATGGGGGCTATACGTAAATGTGAACCGATATGGCCCGTTTGCAATATCGTCCTACCTACATCAATAACAACTACTTGTGCCAAGTTTTCAAGTTGTTTCGTTCGGAAGTTAGCGTGATTTCAACAGACGGACGGACATGCTTAGATCGACTCAGAATTTCACCACGACCCAGAATATATATACTTTATGGGGTCTTAGAGCGGCATTTCGATGTGTTACAAACGGAATGACGAAGTTAATATACCCCCCATCCTATAGAGGAGGGTTTAAAAATCTACAGATTTTAGATCAAGGCGTAATTTAATCATTTTCTTGCACACTTACTAGTCTTCATAGGTAGAATCTTTAAATTTATTTTCGCGAAGCGTACTGGTTCAACTGACCTGCTTGGGAGAATATCTGTCATCAAATCCCCTGAAATTCTATATATTATCAAGTAACCCGCTACGACGAAGAATTTTCAAAGGAAACTATTATATTTGATTCATTGTGTTGGGTATTTAAGATTCGGCCCGGCCGAACTTAGTGCTGTATATACTTGTTTTATTTATTATATAATTTTTAAAACTTTTTTGCTCCGGCCAGGGGTTGAACCTGTATTTGTTGGCATAATAACAGAACGCATTAGCATAATTAGCAACAAACGCCACTAAATACGAAGCGTCGACACATCAGTTCAAATATTTGCAATATGACACCAAGGTATTGTCAACAAACAAAATTGTCGATGCTTCCCGATAAATGTGCTGTTTGGTGTGGTCTATGGGCTGGTGGAATCATCAGTCCTTATTTCTTTCAAAATGAAACAATTGACTTCCCAGCAAAAAAGCATCGCCAAAAAAGTAATGAAAATGTTCTTTTTGGATCCGGAAGTGGTGCAAAGTTGACGCAGAAGCGATGAATTTAACATGGGCTTGTCATAGGACGGAAGTCCTCCATTTCAACAGCCGCTGCACTGAATTTGCATCACTTCTTTAGGTGTGATCCGCATTCAATGTTTTAAATGTAAATTAAAAAATTCTGTGATATTTTGTTAAATAAATAATTTTTATAATTTTTTACAATTTTTAATGGATTCTAACGCTTGTCGGAAACGTTTGACCTCAAATATTTTAAAAAATCCACAATTTTTCCAGATTGGATTTTGCATTTTTTTCGACAAAATTTAAATAATTTGTACCATTTTATGAATTCTTACTCTGTTTTAACCTATTTGAAAGAAATAAAGTTAAAATTACCCACTAAAAGTATGAAAAAACCAAATTATAAAAAATTGAATTAAAAGAACTTCCTGGGTAGTTAAAATAAAGAACATCATTGGGAGTGCATCTTCTGGAAGTGCTTTTAAAGTTGTGCCTTTGGAAGAACTTCCAAATTTTTTTGCTGGGTTATTGAAGGTACATTTCATCGACAAAATTATTTCGGGAAATGGACCGGTGAATTGGCCTCTGAATTCGTGTGATGCTTGGAAAGGTGGTCGGGAGCCACCGTGGTGCAATGGTTAGCATGCCCGCCTTGCATACACAAGGTCGTGGGTTCGATTCCTGCTACGACCGAACACCAAAAAGGTTTTTCAGCGGTGGATTATCCCACCCCAGTAATGCTGGTGACATTTCTGAGGGTTTCAAAGCTTCTCTAAGTGGTTTCACAGCAATGTGGAACGCCGTTCGGACTCAGCTATAAAAAGGAGGTCCCTTGTCATTAAGCTTAACATGGAATTTACTCAGTTAACATGGAATTTACTCAGGCAGCACTCAGTGATAAGAGAGAAGTTCACCAATGTGGTATCACAATGGACTGAATAGTCTAAGTGAGCCTGATACATCGGGCTGCCACCTAACCTAACCTAACCTAACCTTGGAAAGGTGGTCGAAAATTGGATCTCCAGAGTGACCTTTGTGCAAAATAGTCGTGGTGGCCATATGCACGAAATTACTAATACATGTGTTTATTTAAATTTCAAATCAGCCAGCTCTTAGAAAAACAACCTTTATTTTTTGTTGATTTATTCTTCAAGAATTATGGGGACGAGTTCGGCAAATCATGCATAAATTAATGATTTGCTCGGGTATTTTTTTGCAGAATCCATTATGGAACAAACGTTTTGGAAATACGAACGAATCATTGGTGTTATGAAGAAAGATGAATAATTTCAAACAATTTTTAAACATTTTTTAGTCAAAAGTACATAACGGTTATCAATTTTCAGTTAAGAAAAAAAATTGTATAAGAGAAATGTGACTTCAATGCAACACACATATATAATTCGTATTTTAAGGACATCCAAACGTTGTGCTTACGACAAAGTTTTTTTTTCGGTGTATAATCTTCAAAGTTCCCCGTGGGTGAGTTAGGTATAGTGGCAGCCCTTCATTCTAGAATCACTTAGACTATTTAGTAGATTGTGATACTACAAGTGGTGAACACGGCTCTTATCAATGAGTGCTACTCGATTCTACACATGCCCGGTTCCAAAAATTTTGTCTTTACTTTAAAAATTTTGATATTGATTCCGAGCCAAAGAAGCGAAGAATACAAGTACGGATATTTTTAGGACATATTTCTCTTTTAAATGTGGGGTTTGTGTACTTGCTTCTAGGAAGCAAATTTTAATTTTTCGATTTCGAATTTTTTCTTCATATGCTATCAAAGTCCTTTAAAAAGAAGTTAACGACAGCTTTATTTTCAAAATTAAAACTCGACTTCCAGTAAAAATTATGCTATGTTTCAAGTAAAAAACGTCTTTTAAATAAAGTGTTGAAAAAGTTTCCTATATTTGAACGATTTTTTGCAAGATGCAAAAACACAACAAAGTTAAAGACAATTTAATTTTAAAGAATTTTTCTATTCAGAAAAATGTCAGAAATGTCACCAGCACCACTGAGCGGGACGAATCCACACATGAGAAGTTTTCCGACTATATTATACCCTGCACCACTTTGTAGATATAAATTTTCGATACCATATCATATCCGTCAAATGTGTTGGGTGTTGAATATATAGAGGTTTGTCCCAAATACATACATTTAAATATCACTCGATTTAGACAGAATTTGATAGACTTTTACAAAATCTATAGACTCAAAATTTAAGTTGGCTAATGCACTAGGGTGGAACACAATTTTAGTAAAAAACAAGTAAGGAAAGTCTAAAGTCGGGCGGGGCCGACTATATTATACCCTGCACCACTTTGCAGATCTAAATTTTCGAAACCATATCACATCCGTCAAATATGTTGGGGCTATATATAAAGGTTTGTCCCAAATACATACATTTAAATACCACTCGATCTGGACAGAATTTGATAGACTTCTACAAAATCTATAGACTCAAAATTTGTGTCGCCTAATGCGCTAGGGTGGAACACAATGTTAGTACAAAAAATATGGGAAACATTTAAATCTGAAGCAATTTTAAGGAAACTTCGCAAAAGGTTATTTATGATTTATCGCTCGATATATATGTATTAGAAGTTTAGGAAAATTAGAGTAATTTTTACAACTTTTCGACTAAGCAGTGGCGATTTAACAAGCAAACTGTTGGTATGCTAATTCTACTCCCTGTGCAAAATTTCAACTAAATCGGAGCAAAAAATTGGCCTCTGTGGGCAAATGAGTGTAAATCGGGCGAAAGCTATATATGGGAGCTATATCTAAATCTGAACCGATTTGGCTGATATTCTGCAAGTTTTTGGAGACTCATAAAATATTAGGATGTACGGAATTTGAAGAAGATCGGTTGATATACACGCCAATTATGACCAGATCGGTGAAAAATATATATGACAGCTATATCTAAATCTGAACCGATTTTTTCCAAAATCAATAGGGATCGTCTTTGAGCCGAAACAAGACCCTATACAAAATTTTAGGACAATCGGACTAAAACTGCGAGCTGTACTTTGCACACAAAAATACATCAACAGACAGACAGACAGACGGACATCGCTAAATCGACTCAGAATTTAATTCTAAGACGATCGGTATACTAAACGATGGATCTCAGACTTTTCCTTCTTGGCGTTACATACAAATGCACAAACTTATTATACCCTGTACCACAGTAGTGGTGAAGGGTATAAATATGGGAAACGTTTAAATCTGAAGCAATTTTAAGGAAACTTCGAAAAAGTTTATTTATGATTTATCGCTCGATATATATGTATTAGAAGTTTAGGAAAATTAGAGTCATTTTTACAACTTTTCGACTACACCCAGAAAAAAGTGCCTTCGAAACTAAAGGAAAAAATTTTCATCAATATAGTTTATCCATTTTATTTCCATTAAGGTAAATTTTTGTGAAAAATAATAAAATTTACTCGTTTCAGTAAAAAATCCTAAACTTTAAGCAGTTAGGAATAGTTCATTAACTAGAATAAGGCATGGAATTTTACTCATACTATTTTCTTCGCTGGGTATAAGAATTTACTACTGAAAAAGAATATTTTATTCACCGATAACAAAGCATTCGTAAAAATAAACAAAAACCGAACTAAAACCAAGTTTCCTCAAAATTAGTAAAATTTCTTATAAAACGATAATTGCGACTTCCTTTATAATAGAAAGTTTTTCATACATACGAACAACACTTGGCATAGAAAAATATTTTATTTCATTCGTACTAAGAAGTATGCAATCCTTTCAAAACTTAAGGAAACACACTTGTTAGAATATAGGATTTTTTTTCTATTGTCTACCTGTAATCGATACCTGTCATCGTAATCGATGTGTTTGCGCGTGGGTGTAATCGATATATTTGCGGGTCGGTTGTTTTTTTAGTTGGAATCACGTTGTTTCGGAGAGATTGTTAAAAAATAATATGGTAAAATAATATAATAAATAACAAATAAAATATATAAAATATTTGTTATTTTAAATTAGTGAGAAAAATTTTCGTTTTTTTAAATAAATCTATCAATGTTCGTGATAGTGTATAAAGAAAGAAAACACCAGCAGAATAACAACCCTTTCATTTGTCTTCATTTTGGAATCTTCAATTATCAGGTAATATTCAGTGACGCTAACCTTTTGCAACAAAAATGTTTTATGATTTTTTATATTTGTAGGTATTGAAATTGTAAAAGGAGGACAAAATCGTTAGGCAGCAACTTATTAAAAGTGAAAAGTACAAGAAGAAGAAAAAGTGCGTTTTACAGTTGATAATATCACACGGAAATTGGAAATAGTGGAATAATAAACTAATATTTCAAAGAGATTCGATGCTGTTGATTCTTAATAAATATATTCAATATATTAATAAAACATGTCTTTTATTGAAGATAAAATTGCTTATAGAAATAAATAAAATTGTATTTAAAAACGAAGGTAAGCAGTTCTAATTATGAAGTAAAAGTTTTACCACAAATGTGTAAGATTTGTCGAAATGAATGAAAAAATTTCAATAAAATCATTCCATATATGAATTCAAATTAGTTAAATTTTTTCATTCTGTAGTATAGTGGTATATAAATATAGGAAAATGTTAACTAATATATGGAATGCATTATTCCTAATTTCTACGAAAATCACATCGTTCAAACAAATAAAAATGTCTTTGGCGCTATACGAAGTTCAACTTTCTTCACAATGAGTTCATTTTAACTTAAAGAAGGGGTCACTTTTTTCTGGGTGTAAGCAGTGGCGATTTTACAAGGAAAATGTTGGTATTTTGACCATTTTTGTCGAAATCAGAAAAACATATATATGGGAGATATATCTAAATCTGAACCGATTTCAACCAAATTTGGCACGCATAGCTACAATGCTAATTCTACTCCCTGTGCAAAATTTAAACTAAATCGGAGTTAAAAATTGGCCTCTGTGGTCATGTGAGTGTAAATCGGGCGAAAGCTTTATATGGGAGATATATCCAAATCTGAACCGATTTCAAGCAAATTTGGCACGCATAGTTACAACGTTAATTCTACTCCCTATGCAAAATTTCAACTAAATCGGAGCAAAAAATTGGCCTCTGTGGGCAAATGAGTGTAAATCGGGCGAAAGCTATATTTAAGAGCTATATTTAAATCTTAACCGATTTGGCTGATATTTTGCAAGTTTTTCGAGACTCATAAAATATTCGGATGTACGGAATTTGAGGAAGATCGGTTGATATACACGCCAATTATGACCAGATCGGTGAAAAATAGATATGGCAGCTATACATAAATCTGAACCGGTTTTTTCCAAAATCAATAGGGATCGTCTTTGAGCCGAAACAGGACCCTATACCAAATTTTACGACAATCGGACTAAAACTGCGAGCTGTACTTTGCACACAAAAATACACCAACAGACGGACATCGCTAAATCGACTCAGAATTTAATTCTAAGCCGATCCGTATACTAAAAGGTTGGTCTATGATTACTCCTTCTTGGCGTTACATACAAATGCACAAACTTATTATACCCTGTACCACAGTAGTGGTGAAGGGTATAAAAAATTAAATTGATGTAAGTTAGATGATAAAATGTTTTTAGAAATTGCAATTCATTGGGGTATTTCTGACAATATTTGAGATATTTATTTTTTGAATTTAGACATGTTACCAATCTTTTGTATATTATTAGGGAGTTTGTTCCAAAGACGAATGGTGGATATGTAAAATTGCCTTTCAGATATTAAGCTTTTATATCGGAACTGGATTATACGATTACTATAATTTGATTGGGCAAAGGAAGTCTCTCGAAGAGATAATAGGGTTCTCGGCTATAGATGATTTTATTTAAACATATCATAGATTTAAACTTCAAAAGATTCTCAAAGCTCATGTTAAAAATTTTATACGCAAATTCTGATATTCGTTCGCTGGACTTTTTCAGGAATATGTACCTTGCGATGTTGTTGAAGGCGATTTTAAGTTTATGGAAGTCAGCAGCACTACAGTTTGCATATATTTCACAACCATATAGCAGAACTGGGATAATATAAGTTTTAGCTAAAAGTTGCTCCAAGTTAGCTTCTTGTTGAATGTTATTCCTAGGTTTAGTGCAGTATCGACTCGTTTTAAAACCATATCATTAACTGACCTGCTGTCGACGCTTAGAAATCACAATGTATTTCGAAATTTTGGGTTTTGAGAGTTAAGCAGGTACTGTTTGCTCATGACTATATTGCATTTAAATCATGGTTTATATTCTAATAAAGCGATGTGATGTTTCCGAATTCAGCATTAGCGAACGTCGTCTGTATATATTTGTAAATCACAATATTTCAGAGTGTTTGACAAATCATTTATGTAAATACAGAATAATACAAGTTCGAGAAGGGATCCTTGTGGTACTCCGCGGAAGATTTTCATTTCGCTAGATCATGTAATTTTGCAGTAAACATATTGAGAATGATTCGAAAGATAAGATTGTAATAGCTTACATGCCGTGTTTGAAAAATAAAATAGTTTATCCAGTTTACTAATAAGAATTGTGTGAATAACAGTGTCAAATGCTTTGCTGTGGTCAAGCAGGACAAGACAGGATACTTGGTTATCTCATATATTCTCCCTTATGGATTCAACCACATCTATAAGAGCTGAGATGCAACTACGCTTTGGTCTAAATCCAGATTGTCGTTGTGTACACAGAAAAAAACATCACCAACATATTGGCTATTGAAAAGTTAATTGAGGTTGAAATTTTTTCCAATTAATAAATTAATTAATACAATTAACTTTTTAATCAATATAGAAACATTAAGTTAATTAAGTCAATGATTGAAAATTTAAAAATTTTTAATTAAAAAAAGGAAAGTCTAAAGTCGGGCGGGGCCGGCTATATTATACCCTGCACCACGTTGTAGATCTAAATTTTCGATACCATATCACATCCGTCAAACTTGTTGGTGGCTTTATATATAGGTTTGTCCCAAATACATACATTTAAATATCACTCGATTTGGACAGAATTTGATAGACTTTTACAAAATCTATAGACTCAAAATTTAAGTCGGCTAATGCACTAGGGTGGAACACAATGTTATTAAAAAATATGGGAAACATTTAAATCTGAAGCAATTTTAAGGAAACTTCGCAAAAGACTATTTGTGATTTATCGCTCGATATATATATGTATTAGAAGTTTAGGCATATTAGAGTCATTTTTACAACTTTTCGACTAAGCAGTGGTGATTTTACAAGGAAAATGTTGGTATTTTGACCATTTTTGTCGAAATCAGAAAAACATATATATGGGAGCTATATCTAAATCTGAACCGATTTCAACCAAATTTGGCACGCATAGCTACAATGCTAATTCTACTCCCTGTGCAAAATTTCAACTAAATTGGAGTTAAAAATTGGCTTCTGTGGTCATATAACGGAAAATCTGGCGAAAGCTATATATGGCAGATATATCTAAAACTGAACCGATTTGAAGCAAATTTGGCACGTATAGCTACAATGCCAATTCTACTCCCTGTACAAAATTTCAATTAAATCGGAGTAAAAGATTGGCCACTGTGGTCATATGAGTGTAAATCGGGCGAACGATATATATGGGAGCTATATCTAATTCTGAACTGATTTCAATAAACTTTGGCACACTTGACTACACTACTAATTGTACTCCTAGTGCAAAATTTCAACCAAGTTGGGGTAAAACTCTGGCTTCTGGGACCGTATTAGTCCATATCGGGCGAAAGATATATATGGGAGCTATATCTAAATCTGAACCGCTATTAATACAATTTGGCACACGTGACTACAGTACTAATTGTTCTTCTTGTGCAAAATTTTAAGCAAATTAGGGTAAAACTCTGGCTTCTGGGGCCATATAAGTCCATATCGGGCGAAATATATATATGGGAGCTATATCTAATTCTGAACCAAAATCAATAGGGATCTATTCTGAGCCAAAACACATACTTGTGACAAATTTTAAGTCGATTGGACTAAAACTGCGACCTAGACTTTGATTACAAAAATGTGTTCACGGACAGACGGACATGGCTATATCGACTCAGGAGCCCACCCTGAGCATTTTTGCCAAAGACACCATATGTCTATCTCGTCTCCTTCTGGGTGTTGCAAACATATGCACTAACTTATAATACTATATAATATGCACTAACTAATAATACACAGTGTGGCGCATTAATATATAATTAATTGATAAAATTAACTTTTTAATCAAATTCGGAAGACTAAGTCAGTAAAAATGATGAACATTTTTTTCAATTTTTACTTAAAAATGTATTTCAAACAATCAATTGTTAATCGAAATAGAAACTCTAAGCCAATTCAGAAAGTAATTGAAAATAGTTACATTTTTTAATAAAAAAAATTAATTAAGTTTTGCAATCAACATCAATTAAATTTTTCATTGAATCAATTAAAAAATTAATTGAAATTTGCTAATAAAATCAATTAATTTTTTAATCAAGAATTTTTTATATGCACAATTAAAACTGTGATTGATACTATCATTTTCGTGATTGAAGACATTTCAATTAAAAAACAAGTATATACGGCCGTAAGTTCGGCCAGGCCGAAGCTTATGTACCCTCCATCATGGATTGCGTAGAAACTTCTTCCACAATCGAATTACTTAAGTTGCGGTAACGCTTGCCGATGGCAAGGTATCTTAAAACCTCCTAACACCATCTTATAAATTGTATGTAAGTCCATACGTGGTATATATTAAATCAAAAAAGATCGATCCAATACGTATATAATTCAGTTTGACAAAGTATACATAAAATTTTGACAAAATTTTCTACAGAAATAAAATTTTAACAAAATTATCTATAGAAATAACATTTTCACAAAATTTTTTATAGAAATAAACATTTTGACAAAATTTTCTATAGAAAGAAAATTTTGACAAAAATTTCTACAGAAATAAAATTTTAACAAATTTGCTATAGAAATAAACTTTTGACAAAATTTTCTATAGAAATAAAATCTTGGTAGATTATTTGTGGCTCGAGTGGCAACCACGATTATGAACCGAATTAAATTTGAACAAAATTTTCTATAGAAATAAAATTTTGACAAAATTTTCTATAGAAATACAATTTTGAAAATGATGAAAATTTTATTATGAACTGAATAAAATTTTAACAAAATTTTCTCTAGAAATAAAATTTTGACAAAATTTTCTATAGAAATAAAATTTTGACAAAATTTTCTATAGAAATAAAATTTTGGTAGATTATTTTTGGCTCTAGTGGCAACCATGATTATGAACCGATATGGACCAATTTTTGTGTGATTGGACCAATTTTGGTATGGTTGTTAGCGACCATATACTAACACCACGTTCCTAATTTGAACCGGATCGGATGAATTTTGCTCCTCCAAGAGGCTCCGGAGGTCAAATCTGGAGAACGTTTTATATGGGGGCCATATATAATTATGGACCGATATGGACCACTTCTGGCACGGTTGTTAAAGATCATATACTAACACCATGTTCCAAATTACAACCGGCTTGGATGAAATTTGCTTCTCTTGGAGACTCAGCAAGCCAAATCTGGGGATCAGTTTATATGGGGGCTATATATAATTATGAACCGATGTGGACCAATTTTTGCATAGTTGTTAGAGACAATATACCAACATCATGTACCACATTCCAGCCGGATCGGATGAAATTTGCTTCTCTTTGAGGCTCCGCAAGCCAAATCTGGGGATCGGTTTATATGGGGGTTATATATAGTTATGGACCGATATGGACCAATTTTTGCATGATTGTTAGAGACCATATACCAACACCATGTACCAAATTTCAGCCGGATCGGATGAAATTTGCTTCTCTTTTAGGCTCCGCAAGCCAAATCTGGGGATCGGTTTATATGGGGGCTATATATAATTATGGACCGATGTGGACCAATTTTTGCATGGTTGTTAGAGACCGTATACCAACACCATATACCAAATTTCAGCCGGATCGGTTGAAATTTGCTTCTCTTTTAGGCTCCGCAAGCCAAATCTGGGGATCGGTTTATATGGGGGCTATATATAAATATGGACCGATGTGGACCAATTTTTGCATGGTTGTTAGAGACCATATACCAACACCATGTACCAAATTTCAGCCGGTTCGGTTGAAATTTGCTTCTCTTTTAGGCTCCGCAAGCCAAATCTTGGGATCGGTTTATATGGGGGCTATATATAATTATGGACCGATGTGGACCAATTTTTGCATGCTTATTAGAGACCATATACCAACACTATGTACCAAATTTCAGCCGGATCGGATGAAACTTGCTTCTGTTTTAGGCTCCGCAAGCCAAATCTGGGGATCGATTTATATGGGGGCTATATATAATTATGGACCGATGTGGACCAATTTTTGCATAGTTATTAGAGACCATATACCAACACCATGTACCAAATTTCAGCTGGATCGGATGAAATATGCTTCTGTTAGAGGCTCCACAAGCCAAATCTGAGGGCCCCTTTATATGGGGCTATACGTAAAAGTGGACCGATATGGCCCATTTTCAATACCATCCGACCTACATCGATAACAACTACTTGTGCCAAGTTTCAAGTCGATAGCTTGTTTCGTTCGGAAGTTAGCGTGATTTCAACAGACGGACGGACGGACGGACGGACGGACGGACGGACGGACATGCTTAGATCGACTCAGAATTTCACCACGACCCAGAATATATATACTTCATGGGGTCTTAGAGCAATATTTCGATGTGTTACAAACGGAATGACAAAGTTAATATACCCCCATCCTATGATGGAGGGTATAATTAAATGGGTTCAATTAATTTCGTGATTAAATCAGAAAAAATTTTTTTGTATGTAAATAAGTGCGAGGGTTCGATGTAGGTGCTCATCAGTTGATGCATAATCTTTTCAAGTAGAAATAGGTCTGAACTCACTATTAGTCTTGGGTATCGGTAGTACCTGTGATCGTTTCCATGATGGAAGAGTGATTTTGTCAAGATGTTATTGAACACATCATTTTTATGAGTTTCGGACTGATAATAACAAAGATAATACAGATTAATCAAATCTTTATTATAAGTTCAATACTTTTTTCAGTGTATGTACGTATACAAGGAACAAAACTATTTATCCATTATCATGATTCTGCTAATGCAATTGGTGGGAGGACCGACAAGGATGAATGAATGGTCAGTCTTTGGCCGAATCAATGAACCAAAGAAAGACAACCTATTCCTGTGGCCATTAAGCAGGTTTATTGTTCACTATTTGTGTATGATTTAAGGCATGTTGCTGTCCTGTCGTTTGCATGCATGCGTGCGATCGTTATCCTTGTGGGGAGGTCTTTTATCAAATGCATGTGAATTTACATATGACGCCCACCAACCAACTTGTGTGTTCCGTTTCCATTGCATACATTGAAGACAAGTGATGATTAAGTATCAGGAACATCTACTACTCCCACCATAGAATGTCATTGAGGCTTCAATTTTTTGTAGGCTGTAACGAAAAATTTTTTGAATATCTCTTTTTTCCCTTTGTTTCACTTTTGGTGATATCTTCAATTGCTCTTCGAATTGGATGAAATAGCCGCTTTGAGATAATCTGATGTAAAATTCTGAAGTTTTTACCCCAATACTTGTACGCTCTCAAGAAGTAAATCCGTGAAATCTTTCTTTTAGTTTCAGACAATTTAGACGATTATGGTTTCAAGAATTGAAATCGAAAATCATGTGAAAACATGTCCTATTTTTGAACGCTTGTAGTCAGATAAAAAACGTCAACAAATTTAAAGACAATTTCATTAGTTTTGAAGAATTAATAAAGCCACCATTGACCTTAGATCTACAAAATATTCTTTCATGTAAAGATATCCATTTTTAAGTCGAATTTTAAGGACAAAACGGATTCCTTGAAAAGTTTGTCGACTTCTGGACAAGGAAAATAACTTTAGATAAAAGAAATTTCTATGCAAACAAAATTCGCATTCGTATTTTAAGCATATGTAAGCATATGACCTCACGACAATATTTTTTACAGTGTAGTAAAGCCAGGCATTGACAAAGATGGTTTCCGAAGGCCTCATCATCGTCAAAACACTCCCTACACACATCATCTTCTGCTGCTCCCTTTCGCCATATATGTGCTCCTAATTCCCAGGGCCTTCCTGACTGTAGTTCTCCAGACTTTCCATGTCTGATTATCTATTAAATACCTCTTTATAGTTTACATTTTTGGCAAATTGCGATTTCTCTCAAGTATCAATCAGCGCCACGTCGCACAGTGGTTCCAAATCGTTTTTTTTTTAATTCTGCAGCTTTTGCAATGATAAAGATATCAACATAATTTTTTCTCTCTATGAAAGCTGAGGTATTCTCTTCTAAGCTTGCGGTTTTTGGTTCCCTAGTGGTTCCACGGGCTGACCTGTAGGCGGTGAAAGTTGATCACCTCGGGGGTATGGAAATTTTGTTTTAGCTGTCAAATCCGCAATTATGAACCGATTTCGATTTGCCGGATAGAACTTATAAAACCCTCCAAAAAAGTCGCGTGCAAATATATTATATAGTTTGCGAGATATGGGCCCCACTATTTATTTTTTTGCAAATTTTTAACAAAGTGGGGTCAGTATTTTGAACCTACAAGGCCGATCCTTGTTTTCTTCTATTAAGTGAAATCCCTACATAAATCCAAAAAATACATATCCAGAAAATACAGAAATTTTACCAATTTTGAGTTCTTCTCATCCCCAAATCGACAATTTTTAAAAATGAAAAAATTAAAAATTAAAAAATTCTCATTTTACAAAGCACCGATTTTGTGCCGATCTCTTTTCTGAAAAACCCCATATGTCCACTAACTAACTGTAAAACTTTTCAACATTTTACCGGTAAATAGCTGAGAAATATGCAAATTACCAAAATATAACGTTTTTGTTTTTAATTTCGAAATGTTACATAAACTCTGGCTTCAGAGGCCATATAAAATACTGACAAAATCCGGTGTTACTGCATTATGGTTCCAGAAGCCAGACTTTTAATTAGATTCAACATACATACAGACGTCTCTAGATCGTCTCGGAATTTCACCACAATACGTAATAAATAAATGCATATATTTTATTTCAATGTGTATATATGGAATGAGAAAGTTAGTATACCCCTCGTCCTAAGGTGGAGGGTATAAAAACACACAACAAAGGTATTAACTAAAACGTTCTGCCTTTTAGTTAATACTGCCTTACACGAAAAGAAAGAACGTTTGAAAACAAACGCTTTTCTTTTCTTGAAGAGTAAACGTCTATCACTAAAAAATCATCTTACAAAACATATATGTTATATAAACTTTAAAACAGTTTACTTTTTTGTTCGGTGTAGAAAACTCTTCGTCAGGTTACTTATATACATATATAGAATTTCAGGTGGATTTGATGACAGAACAACAACACCGCCAAACAACATATATACCAACATAGAAATCGGGGAAAGTTATCATACACCAAAACATGGACCGATCCACACCATATTCGTTACATCTATTTACGGACCGGCAATACCTCTAAATTTTGAATTTCCGGCAAATCGGATAAAAATTGTGGTGTATCGAAGTCAAATCGGGAGATCGGCCTATATGTGGGGTATATCACAATCGATCGATATGCCCCATATTCGGCTTACTTATGTGTTGACCCAAAATACCTCTTGTTTATGAATTTCAGGCAAGTCGCATAAAGTGAAATGTATACACACTTAAGAGGACAAATCTGGAGATCGGTCTATATGATGTAAATATGAAAACATGAGCCGATACACATCACATTCGGCGTATTTATGCGTAGACCCAAAATATCTCCAGATTTTGAATTTCCGGCAAATCGGATACAAATTGCGGTGTGTCTATACACCGCAATTTATATAGACTCAAGGAGTCAAATCGGGAGAAAGGGCTATATAGAGGCCTATTTGTGGTCCTAAAATATCTCTAGATTTCCAATTTCAAGCAAATCGAATACAAAATACGGTTTCTGGAAGCCCAGGACCCCAAATCAGGGGATCGATTTATATGGGAGCTATATCAAACCTGAACCGATATAGCCCATCTTCGAACTTGGCCTGGGTGCAGACAAAAGACGAATCTGTGTCAAATTTCAGAACGATAACTCCATTATAGAAGACTGTAGCGTCATTATAACAGATTGACAGACGGACATTCTTATATCGTCGTACAATTTCTCCCTGATCAAGAACATATATACATCGATATTTCGATGTGTTACAAACGGAATGACATACTTATTATACCCCATCACCATTCTATGGTAGTGTATATAGCAGTAAGTTCGACCAGGCCGAATCTTAAATAGCCACCACCATGATTCAAATATAATAGTTTCCTTTGAAAACTCTTCATCGTAGTGGGTTACTTGATAATATATAGACTTGCAGAGTGGTTTGATTACGGATATTTGAAGACGCCGAATTGCAAACGATATTTGATGGGGAGTCAAGAGCAAATGACAGCAATATTAAATGTTGCACAACAAACAATTTCTTACCCTTTAAAAGCTATGGGAAAGAACCAAAAGTGTGGACAATGGGTGCCACATGAAAAACGCTCATTTCATACCGGTATACCTTACCAATTGGACCGATAAAAACTAAACCCGATTTAGGGGTTTTTGCGTCTAAAATACCAGTATATTAACAATTACAGGCAAATCGGATAGACGGTACGATTTCTAGAATCCCATGGAGTTAAATCGGGGGATCGGTCTAAATGGGGCCTATGTCAAAAAAATGACCCGATGCACCATATTCAGCATACCTAATTGTGGTTCTGAAAACCCCCAAATCTAGACCCCAAATCGGAGTTTTACAAGGGAACTATATCAAAACCTGTACCGATACACAATATATTCGGCACACCTTCTCATGATCCTCAAAAACCTCTAGATTTCAATTCCAAGCCAATTGGATAAAAACTACGGTTTCTAGAAGCACAAGGAGTAAAATCGGGAGATAGGTCTATATCGGGGCTATACTAAACCATGAACCAATATATACCATTGTCGGCACACCTTTTTATGGTCCTAAAATGGCTCTAGATTTCCAATTTCGTGCAAATTAGGTTAAGATACGGTGTCCGGAGGTCGGTTTATATGGAGACTATATTAAAACTTGGACCGATATAGACCATCTTGGAACCTGCCTGCAAACAGAAAACGAATCTGCGCCAAAGTTCATGTCATTTATTGAAAGCTGTAATGTGATTACAACAGACATACGGGAATGGTTATATCGTCTTAGAATTTCTCCCCGATCAAGAATATATATACTTTATACAGTCAGAAATCGATATTTCGATGTGTTACAAACGGAATATCAAACTTATTATACCCCAATCACCATTATATGGTGGTGATGGGTATAAAAAATACTCTTTATTCCAAAATCATAGCCCCTTTCGATTATATCAAGCACTGTTCTTTTCGGCCTTTGTATCTTAAATAAGACACATTTTGAGGTTTCGTATTAAATATTTAATAAAATAGTATGTAGGGCCGAACATCCGTTCGAAATCTTGTGAAATTTTTTGGAATATATGTATGTATGTTGTGTTAAAGTGGCAGCCCGATTTATTTTCAGGATCACTTAGACTATTCAGTCCATTGCAGTTCCCTGGTATGGTCCTGTGGCCAGGCACCCATATTAGGTGAATATTGTAATCTTCATCCATCTCGTTGAGAGATTAGCGGCAGTCGATGACCGGTTTCGAGTTAAAGAACATATAGTCCAAGGATTTTATTGCAGGTTGACTGTCTGAGTATATTTATATTAATGCCAACATTTATTGGAACATTAATTCTCAGCCAATTTGCCACCTCTTTTATTGCTAATATTTCAGCCTGATAAACACTACAGTGATTAGGTAATCGATTCGCTGTTCGAAGTTCCAAGTCTTTAGAATATACTCAGAATCACATTTGTCCATTCAAGTTGGAGCCATCGGTGTAGAAATCTAAGTTCTATCAAGCACAATCATCAAATCGGTTCATAAGTGCGGATTTGACAGCTAAAACAAGACTTCATACCCCGAGGTGACAAACATCCAACGCCTACAGGTTAGCCCGTGGACCCACTGGGGACCCACGCAACCGTACAGTCGTTGTTGCTGACTGTTTGGGTAATATGTCTAAAGGTAATGGACGCATCATGACAAAGGGAATCTATACCGGTCTTACTAAATGCGCCTGAGATATACAAGCACGCCATTCGCTGAACTTTATCTAATCTTGTCGGCTGTTGAAGTGCCGGCCACCAGACCAGAACACCATATAGCACCATATAAGGAGCCATCGTGGTGCAATGGTTAGCATGCCCGCCTTGCATTCACAAGGTCGTGGGTGCGATTCCTGCTTCGACCGAACACCAAAAAGTTTTTCAGCGGTGGATTATCCCACCTCAGTAATGCTGGTGACATTTCTGAGGGTTTCAAAGCTTCTCTAAGTGGTTTCACTGCAATGTGGAACGCCGTTCGGACTCGGCTATAAAAAGGAGGTCCCTTGTCATTGAGCTTAACATGGAATCGGGCAGCACTCAGTGATAAGAGAGAAGTTCACCAATGTGGTATCACAATGGACTGAATAGTCTAAGTGAGCTTGATACATCGGGCTGCCACCTAACCTAACCTAACCTAACCTAACCATATAGCATTATAGGTCTGACCACTGCGGTGTATAGCCAATGCACAATTTTCGGTTCAAGACCCACTTTTTTCCTAATGCCTTTTTGTACGAGTCCAACGTTACCGCGGTTTTTCTCGACCTTTCTTCAATATTAAACTTAAAGTTCAGCTTCCTGTCCAAAATAACGTCAATATATTTTGCACACTCACCAAAGGGAATTTCAATATCCCCTATGGTGGGCTTAACCGTGGAAATTTTGCGTTCTTTGCAGTACATGATTAGTTCTGGATTTACCCCAAGACCATTATTCTCTTTCGCCCAATACTCAGTCATCCGGAGGGCTCTCTGTATAATATCTCTGATTGTGGACGGGAATTTTCCCCTGATTGCTAGAGCCACATCATTTGCGTATGGCACCATTTTTATACCCTCCATCATAGGATGGGGGTATATTAACTTTGTCATTCCGTTTGTAACACATCGAAATATTGCTCTAAGACCCCATAAAGTATATATATTCTGGGTCGTGGTGAAATTCTGAGTCGATCTAAGCATGTCCGTCCGTCCGTCCGTCCGTCCGTCCGTCCGTCCGTCCGTCCGTCTGTTGAAATCACGCTAACTTCCGAACGAAACAAGCTATCGACTTGAAACTTGGCACAAGTAGTTGTTATCGATGTAGGTCGGATGGTATTGAAAATGGGCCATATCGGTCCACGTTTACGTATAGCCCCCATATAAAGGGACCCTCAGATTTGGCTTGTGGAGCCTCTAACAGAAGCATATTTCATCCGATCCGGCTGAAATTTGGTATATGGTGTTGGTATATGGTCTCTAACAACCATGCAAAAATTGGTCCACATCGGTCCATAACTATATATAGCCCCCATATAAACCGATCCCCAGATTTGGCTTGTGGAGCCTCTAAGAGAAGCATATTTCATCCGATCCGGTTGAAATTTGGTACATGGTGTTGGTATATGGTCTCTAACAACCGTGCAAAAATTGGTCTACATCGGTCCATAATTATATATAGCCCCCATATAAACCGATCCCCAGATTTGGCTTGCGGAGCCTCAAAGAGAAGCAAATTTCATCCGATCCGGCTGAAATTTGGTACATGATGTTGGTATATGGTCTCTAACTATCATGCAAAAATTGGTCCACATCGGTCCATAATTATATATAGCCCCCATATAAACCGATCCCCAGATTTGGGTTGCGGAGCCTCAAAGAGCAGAAAATTTCATCCGATCCGCCTGAAATTTGGTACATGATATTGGTATATGGTCTCTAACAACCATGCAAAAATTGGTCCACATCGGTTCATAATTATATATAGCCCCCATATAAACCGATCCCCAGATTTGGCTTGCGAAGTCTCCAAGAGAAGCAAATTTCATCCAATCCGGTTGTAATTTGGAACATGGTGTTAGTATATGATATTTAACAACCGTGCCAGAATTGGTCCATATCGGTCCATAATTATATATAGCCCCCATATAAAAAGTTCTCCAGATTTGACCTCCGGAGCCTCTTGGAGGAGCAAAATTCATACGATCCGGCTCAAATTAGGAACGTGGTGTTAGTATATGGTCGCTAACAACCATACCAAAATTGGTCCAATCACACAAAAATTGGTCCATATCGGTTCATAATCATGGTTGCCACTAGAGCCAAAAATAATCTACCAAAATTGTATTTCTATAGAAAATTTTGTCAAAATTTCATTTCTAGAGAAAATTTTGTTAAAATTTTATTTCTGTAGAATTTTTTGTCAAAAATTTTCTTTCTATAGAAAATTTTGTCAAAATTTTTATTTCTATAGAAAATGTTGTGAAAATTCTATTTCTATAGAAAATTTTGTTAAAATTTTATTTCTGTAGATCATTTTGTCAAAATTTTGTGTCTACTTTGTCAACCTGAATTATATACGTATTGGATCGATCTTTTTTGATTTAATATATACCACGTATGGACTTACATACAATTTAGAAGATGGTGTTAGGAGGTTTTAAGATACCTTGCCATCGGCAAGCGTTACCGCAACTTAAGTAATTCGATTCTGGATGGCAGTGTTTAGAAGAAGTTTCTACGCAATCCATGATGGAGGGTACATAAGCTTCGGCCTGGCCGAACTTACGGCCGTATATACTTGTTTTCCTTCATTTTTCAAGGAAACCGAGAGTTGTTTATAGCAACATTCCAAAGAAGAGGTGATAGAACTCCTCCTTGGGGAGTGCCTCTGTTCACATACCTTTGTATGTTTGCCTGTCCAAGCGAGGTTGAAATGCTTCTCTTCGTTAGGAGTTCTTCTAACAGCCTAAGTATTCCTTGATCAGCATTTAGAGTTGTCAATCCATTTAATATTGGGCTCGGATGGACGTTGGTGAATGTCCCTTCGATGTCTAGAAAAGCCACAATTGTGTATTCAGTGACCTTTCAATAAATCTGACTAGTTCATATAATGGGGAGGAAGGAATTATTTTTTACGTGTAGCTTGTTACCCCATATTTTATGATGGTAGTGCTGGATATACAATTTCTGCTGCAAGCTGTTGGTGCTCACGCAGTATAATTAAACATAGTTATTGTTTGATTTAAATGCCTTTACCTTACAACCTAATATGGGAAACAAATCTCCTTTCTTAACATCGACAACCATGGAAATGAATAGGGTGGAATATTACCAATACCTTATAGATTAATCAAATGCTTCCACTCAATTTTTCTATATGGAATAATAATAAAAGAAAATAATAACCATAATCACTGCAGGAGTAATATTCTAGTGCACGAGTGTTATTAAATTTTTCTTTTTTTTGTTTATTTTAGGCAGTTTAAGTGTTCACACCACTATTTCCGGTCACACTTCACCACGACTGAATAGTGGCAATGGCTATGCCAGTGGACATGTCAATCGTAATAATAATGGATCCAAAACACCACCCGCCTTACAGAACTATCCAAGGAGTGATTTTGTTGGAGTTGAATCCCGGTGAGTATAAAACAAGTATATACGGCCGTAAGTTCGGCCAGGCCGAAGCTTATGTACCCTCCATCATGGATTGCGTAGAAACTTCTTCTAAACACTGCCATCCAGAATCGAATTACTTAAGTTGCGGTAACGCTTGCCGATGGCAAGGTATCTTAAAACCTCCTAACACCATCTTCTAAATTGTATGTAAGTCCATACGTGGTATATATTAAATCAAAAAAGATCGATCCAATACGTATATAATTCAGGTTGACAAAGTAGACACAAAATTTTGACAAAATGATCTACAGAAATAAAATTTTAACAAAATTTTCTATAGAAATAGAATTTTCACAACATTTTCTATAGAAATAAAAATTTTGACAAAATTTTCTATAGAAAGAAAATTTTTGACAAAAAATTCTACAGAAATAAAATTTTAACAAAATTTTCTCTAGAAATGAAATTTTGACAAAATTTTCTATAGAAATACAATTTTGGTAGATTATTTTTGGCTCTAGTGGCAACCATGATTATGAACCGATATGGACCAATTTTTGTGTGATTGGACCAATTTTGGTATGGTTGTTAGCGACCATATTCTAACACCACGTTCCTAATTTGAGCCGGATCGTATGAATTTTGCTCCTCCAAGAGGCTCCGGAGGTCAAATCTGGAGAACTTTTTATATGGGGGCTATATATAATTATGGACCGATATGGACCAATTCTGGCACGGTTGTTAAATATCATATACTAACACCATGTTCCAAATTACAACCGGATTGGATGAAATTTGCTTCTCTTGGAGACTTCGCAAGCCAAATCTGGGGATCGGTTTATATGGGGGCTATATATAATTATGAACCGATGTGGACCAATTTTTGCATGGTTGTTAGAGACCATATACCAATATCATGTACCAAATTTCAGGCGGATCGGATGAAATTTTCTGCTCTTTGAGGCTCCGCAACCCAAATCTGGGGATCGGTTTATATGGGGGCTATATATAATTATGGACCGATGTGGACCAATTTTTGCATGATAGTTAGAGACCATATACCAACATCATGTACCAAATTTCAGCCGGATCGGATGAAATTTGCTTCTCTTTGAGGCTCCGCAAGCCAAATCTGGGGATCGGTTTATATGGGGGCTATATATAATTATGGACCGATGTAGACCAATTTTTGCACGGTTGTTAGAGACCATATACCAACACCATGTACCAAATTTCAACCGGATCGGATGAAATATGCTTCTCTTAGAGGCTCCACAAGCCAAATCTGGGGATCGGTTTATATGGGGGCTATATATAGTTATGGACCGATGTGGACCAATTTTTGCATGGTTGTTAGAGACCATATACCAACACCATATACCAAATTTCAGCCGGATCGGATGAAATATGCTTCTGTTAGAGGCTCCACAAGCCAAATCTGAGGGTCCCTTTATATGGGGGCTATACGTAAACGTGGACCGATATGGCCCATTTTCAATACCATCCGACCTACATCGATAACAACTACTTGTGCCAAGTTTCAAGTCGATAGCTTGTTTCGTTCGGAAGTTAGCGTGATTTCAACAGACGGACGGACGGACGGACGGACGGACGGACGGACGGACGGACGGACATGCTTAGATCGACTCAGAATTTCACCACGACCCAGAATATATATACTTTATGGGGTCTTAGAGCAATATTTCGATGTGTTACAAACGGAATGACAAAGTTAATATACCCCCATCCTATGATGGAGGGTATAAAAAAATCGATTGAACAAATATTCATGATAATTGCATTTTAATAGTGTTTTTGTGGTTCAAGGGGCAGCCCTTATTTTCAAATCAAATAGGCAATTTACACAATGTTTTTTAGTATTTCATGTAGCCTATTACAAGTATATGAGTTCGCTTTTCTAAGCGAACTGAAAGTATTCAGCAAAAAATGAAAATTGTAATAATATTATAGAATAATTAATTTGGATGAAAAACCAGACTTCATTGATATCAGGCTAGCATTAAACACGTATTAAAGAGCACACACAAACAAGCTGAAAAAAAACTAATCAATTAAAATTTGTTTCCTAGAATCATATACACAAAACTCAAATTTAAAAGAAAGGTTTGGAATAAATATATCCCTACTTAAATTCTCAGCTTCTATGGCTCGGAATCAATAACAAAATCATTAATGAAGGGATAAAATCTTTGTAACCGGGAAAGTTTTTTTTTATTAAAAAGCTCACACAAACAAGCTGAAAAAAACTAATCAATTAAAATTTGTTTCCTAGAATCATATACACAAAACTCAAATGTAAAAGAGAGTTTTGGAATAAATATATCCCTACTTGAATTCTCAGCTTCTTTTGGCTCGGAATCAATACCAAAATCATTAGTGAAGGGATAAAATCTTTGTAACCGGGAAAGTTTTTTTTTTCAGTGTGCGTATAATTTCACTTGTTTTCACTGTTTCCATTTGAAATTTTTTTCCTAGTTCCGCAGCTTCTACTAAAGGCTGTAATCCACACTCGAATATCTTGGGATGTGGTAATACTTGCCGATGGCAACGTATCACAAAACTTCTTATAGTCATCTTCTAAATTGTAAGTTAGTCCATAGGGGGTAAATGTTAGATAAAAAAAGGCAGATTATGTACAGAGGAAACTATAAATAACTAGGAACCGATATGAAGCATTTTTCGCTCGGTATTTAGAGAGCCAGAATTTTTGTGGATGATAGTTAACAAGAACCATAAACCAAAAGTTGAAAAATCAAACCTAATAAAATTAACACAAAACGTAATACATGACAAAAACTCGTTCATCCAAAATCCCTTCGCTGTTATAAACGAGGGGTTTTTACCAAAAATATACTCCAAAAGCAAAACTATTTTAAAACAAGCAAGTAAAGAGTCGGGCGGGGCCGACTATATCATACCCTAAACCACCCCTATTAGTAAACATAAACATTTGTGGGGTATCATTAGTATAGGTTTTGTAGATAAACCGCATTTTCATATTTATTTTTTGATTAGTATGTCACTAATATTGAGTCCATTATTATACAAGTGAGTAAAGTAGAAAGACTGGCGGGGCCGACTATATATTCCTTCTCTGGGTGTGGTTATGGGAGTTTTATCACAATCTGAACACAAATTTCTGATATTAGGAGCTATAGTTGATTCTGAACCTACAGAGTTAGTATGCTACTAATGTTGAGTCCATTATTAAATAAAGAGGAAATCGCTCAATTAGTGTGGGTAATAAATCCAAATTTGTGAAACTTGGGAAATACATTTTTATAAGAGTTACATATAAGTCTAACTACGGTTGAATTTGAATAGCATTGGTTAATAAATAGGAGTACGAGTATTATGGCCAAATTTGGGAAAATCGAGCGATGCATATATACACGCAAAGAAAAAAAACGTTTGGAAAACGTGTACCGAAAACGTTTTTCTTTTGTTAGAGTTTTTTGAATTGCTTCGAAAAGTATACAGTTTTATCACCAAAAAAATTCGTTTGGTACAAAATTTTTATTTTTTCAATAAAAAAAGTTATTTTTGAACCAAAAACACAGTCCATTTCGTTTATCTCAAACACTGTTCTTTTCTGACTTTAGGTCTTTAATAAGACACATTTTAAAGTTCATAGTAAAAATATAATATAGTAGAATGTAATGTTGAAAATTTTTTCGGAATCTGCCGACCATATCTGGAATATATGTAAACAAAAAAAAACCTTGGTCGAAGCAGGGATCGAACCCACGACCCTTGGCATGCAAGTCGGCCGTAGCAACCACTGATCCACGGTGCCCAACTAAATGTATTTTTCTGTTAAATAAACTTTGTTTAATCGGCTCGTGGGCGCCGCAAGCTTTGCTATATAAATATAAGTTATATTTATATAGCATCTATTGATGACAATAAAGGCTACATAGCTCAGTGGATAGTGTGTTGGCTTACAAATTGCATGGTCCGCGATTCGATTCTCCGTCCAGGCGAAAGGTAAAAAAACAATTGTAAATTTATAAAATCGTATAATTTCTTCTACATTGTTTGTATTACAGAAAAAGATGGTAAGAAATGAAAAACTTCGTGGAAGTGAGAAAGATGTGAGGGAAAATGCAATTAGCCAGAAAAAATTTTTTTTTGAGTTAGTCTTTATGAAATTGTTATTACATCCTGGAAAAAATAAACGTTTATCACAAAAAGTATATACGTTTCTTCCAAATACACTTCGTTTCAACGAAAAGCAAATGAGAAACGAACTTTGTTTGTCTAAAATTTCGTTTGGGATGAAAGAATTATTTTTTTGCGTGTATGGGAGCTATATGTAAATCTGAACCGATATGGATGAAATTTTCCAGGTTTGGTTAATACAACAGATGGTTACCGTGTGCTAAATTTAAGTAAGATTGGTAACTAAATAGGGCTATTATGATGAGAAATAAAGCTATAAGGGGTAAATTTTTGAAAAACGGGCGATACATATGTATGGGAGCTTTATCTAAAACCGAACCGCTAATCTTCTGTAATATCAAGTTTGCTTGATATTACAGAAGATTACCTTGTACTAAATTTAAATAAGATCGGTTAATAAATGAGGCCACTATGGTCAAAAATAAGGTTATAAGGGGTAAATTTTTCAAAATCGTGAGCTACATATATATGGGAGATATATCTAAATCTGAACCGGTTTGGATGATATTTTGCACATATAGTCAACACTATGGAAGATTAGAGTACGCCAAATTAGAGTAAGATCGGTCGATAAATAACGGCTTTATGGTCAATTTTGAGTACGATCGGTGAATAATTAAGGGACTTATGGCCAAATTTGACAAAATCGCCGGATACATATATATAGGAGCTATATCTAAATCTGAAGCGATTTCTTCCAAATTCAATAGCGTTCGTCCTGTACCAAATTTCATCAAACTCGGTTAATAATTGCGACCGGAATCCTGTGAACAACAAATACATGGACAGACGGACGGACGGACACCAAGCGCTAGATCGACTCAGGAGGTGATTCTGAGTCGATCGGTATATATTTTATGGGGTCTAAGATCAAAATTTCTGGTAGGCACATATTTTGGCAGATCAAAGTTATTATACCCTGACCACTACTCGTATGTGGTTGAGGGTATAAATATGTATTTCTAATCGAAAATAGCACAATTTTGTTTTTTGATTCAATAATATACTCTATAATCAACATAATATATAGTGTGAGAACAAAATTGATACACGCAAAAAAAAAAAGTTTGGGAAACGTGTACCGAAAACGTTTTTCTTTTGTTAGAGTTTTTTGAATTTCTTCGAAAATTTTAAACTTTTATCACCAAAGAAATTTGTTTGTTACAAATTTTTTATTTTTTCAGTAAAAAAAAAAATATTTTTGAACCAACAACACAGTCCATTATATTTATATCTAGCACTGTTCTGTTCTGACTTTGTCTTTAATAAGGCTTCCTTACAGCGAAACGCAAGTGAGAATCGACCTTTGTTTGTCTAAAATTTCGTTTGGGAGGAAAGATTTTTATAACCTCCACCATAGGATGGGGGGTATATTAGGTTAGGTTAGGTTAAAGTGGCAGCCCGATTAAGGTTCAGGCTCACTTAGACTATTCAGTCCATTGTGATACCACATTAACTAAAAGTACCTATTACATATGGGCACTTCTAGTTTTAACCGTTGAACCTTCTCGATTATTTTATTCTGTTGAACCAACCAGATTGTTCCAAAAACATTAGCAGACTGCTTAAGTTAACGTTTTCCAGGTCCGCTAGTAATCTGAAGCTATATGCCCCTAAAATTTGCTTACGCCTTACACAAAATGCAGGACACTCACACAAGAGGTGTTTTATTGATTCCTTTTCCTCCGCATCATGACAGCTCATACAATAGTCATTATACTTCGCACCAATAGTTTTTGCAAAATCGCCTATCAGGCAGCGACCCGTTATAGCAGATATCAGGAGTGATATCTGACGTCTCGAGAACACTAGCATATCTAGTGTGCGGTTTAAGTTTAAATGGGGCCATATTTGCTTGGTGTCGTTACAACCCTTACAATTCTCCTATCGAACATTTGCCATCATGACAGCCTTCTCACGCAGTAAGAGCTTGCAGGTAGCCAGAGGTACACCAACAGATTCTAGTTCCCCTGGAATATGTAAGGTAGCCTTGCTAGCTCATCTGCTTCGCAGTTCCCCGGTATGTTCCTGTGGCCAGGCACCCATATTAGGTGAATATTGTACTGCTCAGCCATCTCATTGAGAGATTTGCGGCAATCGATGGCCGTTTTCGAGTTGAGGAACACAGAGTCCAAGGATTTTATTGCAGGTTGACTGTCTGAGTATATATTAATGCCCACATTTTTTGGAACATTACTTCTCAGCCAATTCGCCACCTCTCTTATTGCTAATATTTCAGCCTGAAAAACACTACAGTGATCAGGTAATCTTTTCGCTATTCGAAGTTCCAGATCTTTAGAATATACTCCGAAACCCACTTGGCCATCCAATTTGGAGCCATCAGTGTAGAAATCTATATATCTTTTATTCCCCGGGGTCCGTGTACACCACGCATCACTGTTGGGAATTAGAGTCTCAAACTTTTTGTCGAAAAGTGGACTCGCCAAAGTGTAATCCACTACGTTAGGCACATCTGGCATTATTTTGAGGACCGAACTGTGACCGTAACTTTTTTCCGACCACAGCAATAGCTCGCGCAACCGCACAGCCGTTGTTGCAGCTGACTGTTTGGCCAAAATGTCTAAAGGCAATAGATGCAGTATGACATTAAGGGAGTTTGTTCCTGTCTTGCCGAATGCACCTGAGATACACAAGGCGTGCTTGTGTATCTCATACGCTGAACTTTGTCTAAACTTGTCGGCTGGTGAAGTGCCGGCCACCAGACTACAACACCATATAGCATTATAGGTCTAACCACTGCCGTGTATAGCCAATGTACAATTTTTGGTTTTAGTCCCCACTTTTTCCCTATTGCCTTTTTGCACGAGTATAAAGCTACAGTTGCTTTCCTCGCCCTTTCTTCAATATTAAGCTTAAAGTTCAGCTTCCTGTCCAAAATAACGCCAAGGTATTTTGCACATTCCCTAAAGGGAATTTCAATACCCCCTAAGGAAATGGGCCTAACCGTGGGAGTTTTGCGATCTTTGCAGTACATGACTATTTCTGTCTTTGCAGGATTTACCCCAAGACCATTATCTTTCGCCCATTTCTCAGTCATCCGGAGGGCTCTCTGTATAATATCTCTAACTGTTGATGGGAATTTTCCCCTGACTGCTAGCGCCACATCATCTGCGTATGCCACCACTTGTATCCTTTCTTTTTCTAGGGAAACCAGAAGGTCGTTTAGCAACATTCCAAAGAAGAGGTGATAGAACTCCTCCTTGAGGAGTGCCTCTGTTCACATACCTTTGTATGTTTGCTTGTCCTAGTGTGGCTGAAATGCGTCTCTTCCTTAGAAGTTCGTCTAACAGCCTAAGTATACCTGGATCAATTAACTTTGTCATTCCAGTATATTAACTTTGTCATTCCGTTTGTAACACATCGAAATACTGCTCTAAGACCCCATAAAGTATATATATATATATATATATATATATTCTGGGTCGTGGTGGAATTCTGAGGCGATCTAAGCATGCCCGTCCGTCCGTCCTTCTGTTGAGATCACGCTAACTTCCGAACGAAACAAGCTATCGACTTGAAACTTGGCACAAGTAGTTGTGATTGATGTAGGTCGGATGGTATTGCAAATGGTCCACATCGGTTCACTTTTACCTAAGGAAGCATATTTCATCCGATCTGGCTGAAATTTGGTACATGGTGTTGGTATATGGTCTCTAACAAACATACAAAAATTGGTCCACATCAGTCTATAATTATATATAGCCCCCATATAAACCGATCCCCAGATTTGGCTTGCGGAGCCTCAAAGAGAAGCAAATTTCATACAATCCGGCTGAAATTTGATACATGGTGTTGGTATATGGTCTCTAACAACCATACAAAAATTGGTCCACATCAGTCTATAATTATATGTAACCCCCATATAAACCGATCCCCAGATTTGGCTTGCGGAGCCTCAAAGAGATGCAAATTTCACCCGATCCGGCTGAAATTTGGTACATGGTGTTGGTATATGGTCTTCACCAACCATGCACAAATTGGTCCACATCGGTTCATAATTATATATAGCCCCCATATAAAGCGATCCTTAGATTTGACCTCCGGAGCCTCTTGGAGGAGAAAAATTCATCCGATCCGGTTGAGGCTTAGTACGTGGTTTTAGTATATATGGTCTCTAACAACCATGCAAAAATTGGTCCATATCGGTTCATAATTATATATAGCCCCCATATAAACCGAACCCCAGATTTGACCTCCGGAGCCTCTTGAAGGAGCAAAATTCATCCGATCCGGTTGAAATTTAGTACATTTCGCTTGTTTATGGCTGATAACAACCATGCCAAAATTGGACTAACTTACAATTTAGAATATGATGTTAAGGTGTTTTAAGATGCCTTGCCATCGGCCGCAACCCAAGTAATTTAATTGTGGATGACTGTCTTTAGTAGAAGTTTCTACGCAATCCATGGTGGAGGGTACATAAGATTCGCCCTGTATATACTTGTTTTTGTTTTCACCGATACCTACACAAAATATTTAACTTGGCTAAAATCGGACCATTCGCTCTTTTCCACCATCCAAGTAATTTAACCCTATTTTCGACTAGGAAAAACGCTTATAATTCAAATATTTTTTAAAAATAGTTCTAGTCAATTATAGCAAAATTATATGTTTGCCTTCGAAGCTCCATATCGTAGACTAATAAAAACCAAAATAATAATAAAAATCGGAGCACAATATTTTTGCCGCTTTCGTAGCACTGTGGACCGAATCTTGAGTCTATCTAGCCATGTCCGTCTGTCTGTGAACATATTTTTGTAATCAAAGTCTAGTTCGGATTTGGGTCAGAATCGAACCCTATTCCGATTTAGATATAGCTCCCATATAAAATCTTGAAATCAACTACATAAAGAGTGGTCTATGAAACTGTTAGGGAAATTTCGTTTTGTTCCGTCTAAAGATAAACCCTTTTAAAATAATATAATAACTATTTTTTTATTTTATTTTTCAGATTTCGACGGAAATACTACCACAAGACATCATTCATTATTCTTATAGTTCTAATAGCCATATTATTAATAACCATCATAGTTTTAGCCGTTTTACTACGTAAGTATTCACAAAAAATGAGATCCCACACCGAAGATACTAGCTCACCATCCACGTTTCGTTTCAGATACACAATCAATTAGTACAATATGCCGAACCAATGAATGTCTACGGACATCGGCAAGCCTTATTTACTCTATGGACGAAGAGACTGATCCTTGTGAAGACTTTTATCAATTCGCCTGTGGCCGATGGTCCAATGAACATCCCCGTCCCGAATCGGTGACATCGAATGACTGGTTTCGCGAACGGCAGGCAAAAGTTATGCGCGAATTAAGAGAATTCCTAAAGCACAATATTTCCAGTGAAGAACCAATGGCTGTGGGCAAAGCCAAGCTTATGTACAAAGCCTGCATGGATACGGAAACTCTGGAGGAGCGAGAAATGGAGCCATTGATTTTCTTTTTAAAAGAATTCAAGTTGCCATTAATACCTCAAGGTTTGAATGTGACTCTCTCGAAGGAGAGTGCTAAAAACTATGCATCATCAGAACCATTTAATTGGATTGAATCTGTGGTACTGATAAAGAAATTTCTTGGCATGGATTTGCTTGTGGGTTTCGATATATTTCCTGATCCCTTGAATCGGACCATTAATCGCATTGCTTTGGGTACACCGGAAACTGATTCTGCACTGCCATTGTGAGTACCAAAAACGTAGATAAGACAGCATTTGGCCGTTTCCACTGTCCTTCTCATACCAAATTGAGTCTTATGGTGACTGACATATACCTAAGCTTGCATTCAGCTTGTCGTGTGTGTGCTGAGCAAAGTTCTGTAACAACTCTTCCCGGTTATCAAGTGTTCTATATCTCGTGAAAGCATTGCAAAGTATCCTGATATTTGGATCTTGTCCTTCTCTCAATTTTGTATGAGAGGGGCAATGGCACCCCCACGACCGCTCCCACATCTTCAAATACGACGGCCAATGTGCAACCGCAAAGTTTCAATGCCTTATATCACATTTATCTCGCAACTTTGGATTTACAAATTTGCAACCTAGGAAATGTAGCACATCGAAAATATGTTTCCGCCAACACTGATCTTATCACAATTTTATTTTTATTAAAACAAATGTTTTATTAAAACAATTTTATTAAAACAAATGTATACCTTTGCAATTTCAGCAACAACGATGATGTTCATAAAATTCTCCATAAAGCTCGTAAAAAGTCAATTTTTGGCGAAGATGGTAACGATGATGACACTGATCTCGAAGGTCGAGAAGAGGAGGAAGCCGAAGCATCCAAGGACACTGATAGTGGTTTACAGGCCTACATCTCATATGTTAAAAAGGTTATAGATGTCTATTTGTCTTATTTGGATCCCGATATGAGTTCTGGTGAATATGATGATAAATCAGCGAAAATGACAATGACAGCTGTAAAGGTTGCACGTAAAATTTTTAAGGTAAGTAAAATATATATTTTTTATATTAGTTAGAAAGAGATACTGAATTATTATTGTAGGATACATGTTTGAATATAAAAAATAAATTTCTTGCAAAAACTTAATTTTGGCCCTCAAAATGGCCTTTGATTTCTGGAGATACAACATTAAAAAAATATTTATTACAACCATTACTATGTTTGTAACCAACGATTTTAAGTAGGTCTAACAAGTTAATTTGGCCAGGACAAATCACGTACAAAATTTCTAACGTACCCGATTAAACGTGCTCCTTCAGGAGGCTCCCGAATTGAAATCTGGGGGTCGGTTTATATATGGGCTATGCCTTAAAGTGGTCCTAAAGGGTGATACGAAAATTTGGTCAATATAAACTTGACGTATTTCTTTCAATTTTGCATTTAAAAAACCTGAACACCCTCATTTTGAAGGTGTGTGTGTGTAGAATATTGCTCCTATTTTGATTTTGAAATTCACTCTTCAGTTGTCAAAATGCCGTCCAAGCAAGAAGAGCAGCGTATCAAAATTTTGCTCGCGCATCGCGCAAATCCGAGCTACTCGCACGCAAAGCTGGCAAAATCGCTAAAAGTTCCAAATCAACCGTTACAAATGTAATTAAAGTGTTTGGGGAACGTTTGTCGCCAGCCAGGAAGTCTGGATCGGGGGGAAATCGAAAACCGGAAGCCGCTGAGACGACAAAGAGAGTTGCCGGTAGTTTCAAGCGAAACCTTAACATCTCTCTCCAAGATGCCGCAAATAAGCTGGGTGTATCGTCTACAACCGTGCATCGAGCCAAAACACGAGCCGGACTATCGACTTACAAGAAGGTAGTGACTCCAAATCGCGATGATAAACAAAAAACGACGGCCAAAGCGCGATACCGGAGGCTGTACACGACGATGCTGACGAAACGCATGGTAATGGACGACGAAACCTACGTCAAAGCCGACTACAAGCAGCTTCCGGGACAGTAGTTTTATAGGCAAAAGGAAGGGGAAATGTAGCAGATATTTTCAAGCACATAAAACTGTCAAAGTTCGCAAAGAAATATCTGGTTTGGCAAGCCATCTGTACCTGTGGCTTGAAAAGCAGCATTTTCATAGCTTCCGGGACTGTCAACCAAGAAATGTACGTGAAAGAGTGTTTGAATAAACGTCTGCTGCCTTTTCTGAAGAAACACGGTTGTTCCGTACTGTTTTGGCCGGATTTGGCATCTTGCCATTACGGTAAAAAGGCCATGGAGTGGTACGCCGCCAACAACGTGCAGGTGGTTCCCGAGGACAAGAACCCTCCCAACATGCCAGAGCTCCGCCCAATTGAGAAATACGGGGCTATTGTCAAGCGGAACCTAAAGAAGACCAAAAAACTGCTAAGGACGAGCAGCAGTTCAAGGCAAACTGGCTTTCTGTGGCGAAGAAAGTGGACAAGGTGGCTGTACAAAATCTGATGGCAGGTGTCAAGCGTGAGGCCCGGCAATTCGGATTTGGAAAAGCGAAAGCTTAACTGAATATTTTTCCTGAATTTTATACTAATTGAACTTGAAAAAGAAATTTAATTTGATTTTTTAAAAAAAACGATTTCACCGATTTATACGCGAGTTACGAGACTGCTCGATGTCTCGAACATTTACTTTCATTATCATATTTATTATATTCCTTTTTGCGTTTTTATTCCTTATTGTTAAATACCTGAACTATCATTATCATTTTGTTTTACATTCATTCATTATAATTTGTCCTACTTCCCCAATTTCTCAAATCTTTTGCTCCTCACCCCACTTTATCACTTGATCTCAGTTATCATAATCTTACTCTCTCTCTCTCTCTCTCACACCCACTATCTTTCTCTCCATATATTACTTTGACCTATTTAATAATTACCGTTACAATGTAAGAAATATTATTTAAATTTGCTTTACCATTAATTTTAGTCTTCAGTTCTGTACCAACATCCATCTTGTTAACTTGGAATAAATTGAATTTAAAAATTTAACCGATTTGTTTTATTTAAAAATTAAAATTACATAACTGGCGCAGTCGTTAATTCGAACAAAATTTAAACTGAAGTTTAGAAGAATCGGTCATCGTATAAAGTGCAAAAAAGTTAATGTTTTAAAATTAAAGTAAAATAGAAAATATTTAAGTGGATATAAACTAAAATAAAAAATATACATGTACATATATATGAGTGAAGACAAAATTAATTTAAAAACAAAAAATAGCAAAAAGATAAAAAGTAAGAAATGGAAATTTTGTCATATGAGTGAAACAAGTGATTTAATCCATTTATAAAAAAAATTAAAACTTATTTCATGAAATATTAAACTAAAGTGGTTACGTAACATTTACTACGAAAAGAAGCATTCGTTGAGGTCTCAACGAAAAGTGTAAAAGAAAAATAAAAGTAAAAACAGTATAAGAGCAGTATAAGTAAATACAAATAGAATCGAAAAAAAAAAAACAAAATAACAATATGACATTAACATTGAATGATGTGCTAAAAGATGCACAGAGAATCCATGAGTTTAGAGGAGACGACTCATATGCTCTCACTTCATTCTTAAGAGAAGTTGAGACTGTTTTGGCCATTGTGAACTCAAACCCAGAGGCAAGAGATTACATATACAGAAGAATTATTCTTAACAAGCTACAAGGTGATGCTCTTCACGTCGTAAGAACATTGGTGATAGAGCCTACATGGGAGGAGACACGAAGAGCTTTGATAAGTAATTTCGGTGTTAAAGAGTCCTATCACCAGTTGTACCAGGAAGCGTTTGCCGCGAAAAATAATGGTATCGTTATGTATTTTAAAATTTTAAGAGATATTTTATATAAAATAAATGAAAAATATGAGTACGATGAGGAGAAACCAGTTGAGTTTAATCATGTTAATTCAGAGAAAATTATTTTAAAAACATTTATGAATAACATTGATGTTAATTTAGCTTCTGTTATTGTTAACCGAAATGTAACTAAATTAAGAGATGCTTATAACTTGTTAGAAAGAGAAGGATTGATTAGAAATGAAATAAATAATGGTTGTATGGTAGGTCAGTTTCCACGAAATCATCGTAATTTTAAATCTGGCAATGAAATGGGACACGATAACAACAAAAACGTTGTCTATAGAAACAACAACAATACACATGGATCGAGCGTTAGCTCTAATAGAGTATTTGGTGTGAATCCAAGTACACAAATGGGCCAAAGTTTTAGTAACCCTTATAGTCGTAAGCCAAATTTTTTTCATAATCAGAATTTACCGCAAACAGGCAATCGTTATAATTCGTATCAAAATCGTAATCCAAACAAAACCACAATTTCTGCCAATTCTAGACGTTATGAAAATTTCGAACAAAATGGTGATAGAAATTCCAGATTTTCGGAAAATAAGGAAATGCAAGTGGATTATTTACAGGAAGGGGAAGATATGCAGGCAGAAGGGGAACAAGTAAATTTTCACATGACTGCCCATCGAAGACACTTCCAATAGTAATGTTAACTGTTGGAGAACATAGAATTAAGGCTTTAATCGACACAGGCTCAACGACTTCATTACTAGATCAAAATAAATTGACAGATTATGAAAGAATAACACTTAAGTGTCCAATATCTTTTTCGTCTTTAAACTCCCAAACGAATATATGTCAGGAAATAATAACAGAGTTGCCAAGTGAATTTGGAGAGGATGCCACAATGTCGTGGAAATTGACATGTTTTGCTCGGAAACGATTCGATGCAATTTTAGGGCAGAATATTTTAAAACCACTCGGCGCAGTTATAGATATGGACTCTGAGATCTTGACTATAAACGGGAGAACAATAGAATTTTTAAAGATTTGTCCTTATTTAGATAACGAAATACATCAATTGGAAGGTATAAATATTGATGAGAAAATTTGGCAGAACTTATTTAGAACCTTAAATGTAGAGGAGAAATCGCACTTAGAGAGGCTATTGGATGAATATTCGGACTTGATATACACAGATGGTCAGATACTTAGTAATACTGATGTTATAATGCATGAGATAAGGACAATCCATGACAGGCCAATTTATACCAAAATGTATCGATATCCTCATATCCATGAACAGGAAATTTTCACTCAGATTAATGATATGTTGAGACAGGGGATTATAAGAGAGAGTAATTCTCCATATAATAGTCCTTTGTGGATAGTACCGAAGAAGTTAGATAATTCGGGAGACAGAAAGTGGAGGATTGTTATCGATTACCGGAAATTGAATGCTATAACCGTGGATGACAAGTTTCCTATCCCTAATATAGAAAATATATTAGATAAGTTAGGACGCGCTCAATATTTTACGACTATTGATTTGGCGAAGGGTTTTCACCAGATTCTTGTTAAAGAAGAAGATCGGTCGAAAACAGCATTCTCCACCCCTTATGGCCACTATGAATATTTACGTATGCCTTTTGGCTTAAAAAATGCCCCAGCCACATTTCAAAGGCTGATTAATACAGTCCTAAGGGATGTAATAAATAAGGTATGTGTGGTATATTTGGACGACATATTGATTTTCTCCAATAGCCTACAGGAGCATGTTAGTAGCATAGGCATTGTTTTCGATAAATTAAGAGAGGCAGGACTAAGGATTCAGATTAATAAGTGTAGTTTCTTTTCTAAGGAGACGTTGTATTTGGGACATGTTTTGACCCCAGATGGTGTTAAACCAAATCCAGCCAAGGTGGATACAATTTTGAACCTGAATCTGCCTAGAACGGTCAAGGGAATTAAGCCCTTTTTAGGAATGACTGGGTATTATCGAAAATTTATAAGAGATTACGCTCGTGTGGCATACCCTATGATAAAATATCTCAAAAAGGGGGTACGCTTGAATACAAATGACCCCAATTATATAAATGCTTTTGAGAAACTTAAGGCCATAGTTACGGAAGTGCCGGTACTGAAGTATCCGGATTTTAAAAAACCGTTTCAGCTCATAACCGATGCTAGCTCACATTCTTTAGGAGCTGTCTTACAACAAGGAGGACATCCAATTTCATTTGCCAGCAGAACCTTGAATGAGCATGAGATCAATTATTCAGCTACGGAAAAAGAGCTACTTGCCATTGTTTGGGCAACGACCTATTATCGTCCCTACTTGTACGGTGTTAGATTTGAGATTCTTTCAGACCACCAACCGCTAAGATGGTTGTTCGTCAAGTCCCAGAGTAGAGATTTGAATCCTAGGTTGCATAGATGGATGATAAAATTAGGTGAATTTAATTTGGTGGTTAATTACATTCGAGGCAAGGATAATGTTGTAGCCGATTTTTTGAGCAGGATAGATAATGAACCGGTGGAAGTTAACGCCATGGAAGATTTAGAGGACATTAGTTCCCTATATAACAACATAGAAAGCGATGATAATACCGTACATTCCCAGGAAGAGGATAGGGACGACCATATACCGATTTTAGATACCATAGTAAATAGGTTCAGGACGCAAATTATTTTGACGGACAGTAAAGTGAATGAGGTCGATGTAATCCATAGTAATAGAAAGATTTATGTATGTTCAAGGGACTTGATGGAAAATTTGGACGATATTTTACTACGGAATATTGAAAAAGGTAAAGTAGGTGTATTTACGGAATTGGATGAAGGCAAATATAATATTTTACAAAAGAAGATTATCGAGTTATATGAAGGAGATAACAGAGTCAAATTTGTCCGATGTTCTTACAATGCAAAGGATATGCTAACTGAGGATGATGCATATAGGCAGATACATGAATATCACAGGAATGAAACGGGACATACCGGTATAAATGAGAATTATGAAGGACTGAAACGGAGGATATATTACCCAAATTTGAAAATTTTGGTACAAAAATATGTGAATAATTGTGATATATGTTCTAGGGCCAAATTCGATCGCAACCCCATCAAACCGAAATTTAAAATGACTGAAACGCCTTCAGATATAGGACAAATTATCCATATGGATATTTACACAATAATGAAATCGAACTTTTTAACGTTCGTAGATAGATTTTCTAAATTTGCCACTGCATTTTACCTTGAGGATAGGACCAATCAAACGATTATAGAGAAATTGCGTCTGTATAAGTCACAAAAGGGTCAATATGACAAACTTATTACAGATAATGAATTTAAAAGTGTAAATATTAGTGATTACTTGAGAAAAGAGAATATATCGTTGCATTTGTGTAAATCCAATAGTCATACAGGCAATGGGGATATCGAAAGATTACATAGTACTATTTGTGAAAAGATACGGACCATGGCCATTGATAATATCTCACTAAATATCAAGGATAAAATAAGCAAGGCTATAGAATATTATAATAATAGCGTTCATTCTGTAATAAGGGCTAGACCAATTGATGTTTAGCATGGAAATTGTGACAAGAAGAAAGTTTACGAATCTCTCCTGAAATGTAAAAAGTATTCCATTTACAGTCGGAATGAGAATAGGGAAGAATATAAGGAAGACAGGGATCATGGCTATATAAGGAATTACAGAGCTGTACGTCACAAAGAACAGCCAAAATTTAGAGCAAGCGACTTGAAAAATGTTCATTGTTCAAATATCCAACGAAAGAAAAAATACGATGGAGTCGTGGTTACTAACAATTACGATAAGTAAGGGCTTATTTTGTTCTTGTTTTATTTTAGTTATTTAGGTTTATTATAGTTATATCTTGCTTTAATTTATATATATAAATATATTCACTAATGGACTCAGGAGAGTCTCTCATTTAAGAGGGGAGTAGTTACGAGACTGCTCGATGTCTCGAACATTTACTTTCATTATCATATTTATTATATTCCTTTTTGCGTTTTTATTCCTTATTGTTAAATACCTGAACTATCATTATCATTTTGTTTTACATTCATTCATTATAATTTGTCCTACTTCCCCAATTTCTCAAATCTTTTGCTCCTCACCCCACTTTATCACTTGATCTCAGTTATCATAATCTTACTCTCTCTCTCTCTCTCTCTCTCTCTCTCTCACACCCACTATCTTTCTCTCCATATATTACTTTGACCTATTTAATAATTACCGTTACAATGTAAGAAATATTATTTAAATTTGCTTTACCATTAATTTTAGTCTTCAGTTCTGTACCAACATCCATCTTGTTAACTTGGAATAAATTGAATTTAAAAATTTAACCGATTTGTTTTATTTAAAAATTAAAATTACATAACTCGCGTTTTCCCTTGACCAAATTTTGACCGTATCACCCTTTATATGGCCCATTTGTAATATTTCGATATGTTACCAACGGAATGACGTGGTTAGTATACCCTCCATTCTATGGTGGAGGTTAAAAAAAGGGGCGCCTATCCCAATTTCAATGACAAAAAGTAGATTTACGACTTTTGTATCCCAACGCTGTAATTCTCTGCATCGTGACGTATTGTTTCTCCTTAATGAAAATTTGACTTAAGTACCTATTGCGATGATAGTCAATTTATATTATAATTTCGAACTCCGTTAAGTTACGACGTAATAACATTATTGTCAGATTTAATTTTCAAACGATCGTTAATATCTTCAGGATTTGGTAGTGCGCACTTTTCATTTGATTTCATAATACCCTCTTTGATTAAAATGTGGTTTTAGGTATTCCGAATATGACATTCGGGACATTCTTTGCCAAATTTAAGTTTCGAAACCGTAACATTTCAACCAAAGTTCTCGAAAAATTTTGGAAATATTTGCCATCCAACTGAAAGTCTATTTTGATCCCCCAATGCCCATTACTGGTTTAGCCCATTTAAAGCACTCACATAAATTTATTTTTCTCTGCTTTGTGTTCACAATAAATATAGGTCAAGAAACCTATATTAAACTTTCGTTACTGGGAAATGTTTTCGGGAACATTTCTTGTTTTTGATACTGGGTGGAGGAAGTTAGTAACACCCATAGAAAAATCATGAACGGCGTTCACGTTTCAAAACGATTCGTTCATGAAAGTGAATCAGTACACATGTTGTGTCAAACAGAGAACATACGGTGTCAACCTAACAACGATAAAATTACACCATTCGTTGTCAAAGCAACAACCAGCGTTCATGATCTGAAAACGTAATGGTTGGGAATTTAAAAAAAAAGAAATTCCGCTACCGTGACTCGAACCTGGATAGTCTGCTACATACGCGTTAAAAGTCATCTTAGCACATTGCACCACCGACGGAGTTGTTAAAGAAGAAACGAACGTTTCCGTAATTATACCCTTCACCACTACTGTGGTACAGGGTATAATAAGTTTGTGCATTTGTATGTAACGCCAAGAAATAATTGTCATAGACCCATCTTTTAGTATACCGATCGGCTTAGAATTAAATTCTGAGTCGATTTAGCGATGTCCGTCTGTCTGTCTGGCTGTGTGTCTGTCCGTCCGTCCCTGTGTATATATGTATATGTAATTTTGTGCACAAAGTACAGGTCGCAGTTTAAGTCCGATCGTCCTCAAATTTGACATAACGTCTTCCTTCGGGTAGAAGACAATCGCTATTGATTTTGGAAAAAATCGGTTCAGATTTAGATATAGCTGCCATATATAGTTATCACCGATTTGATCATAATTCACGTATTTATGAACCGACGTTCTTCAAATTTTGTACATCTGAATGTTTTGTCAGTCCCGTAAAAACTGCCAAATATCAGCTAAATCGGTTCAGATTTATATATAGCTCCCATATATATCTTTCGTCCGATTTGGACTTATATGGCCCCAAAAGCGAGAGTTTTGCCCTGATTTGCTTCAAATTTTGCACAACGAGTACGTTTAATAGTATCGTTAATTGTGTCAAATTTAGTTGAAATCGGTTCAGATTTAGATATAGCTCCCCTATATATCTTTCGTCCGATTTTGACTTATATGGCTTCAAAAGCCAGAGTTTTGGCCTGATTTGATTAAAATTTCTTACAAGGAGTACGTTTAATAGTATCGTTAATTGTACCAAATTTAGTTGAAATCGGTTCAGATTTAGATATAGCTCCCATATATATCTTTCGACCGATTTGGACTTATATGGCCCCAAAAGCCAAAGTTTTGCCCTGATTTGCTTCAAATTTTGCACAACAGGTACGTTTAATGTGCTTAATTTGGTTAAAATCGGTTCAGATTTTGATATAGCTCCCATATAAATCTTTCGCCCGATTTTCGGTCATATGACCACAGAGGTCAAAGTTGTTATCCGATTTACGTGAAATTTTGCACAGGGAGTAGATTCAACATAGTAACTATGCATGTGAAATTTGATTGCAATCGGTTCAGATTTCGATATAGATTCCATATATATGTTTTTCCTATTTAGGCAAAACTGGCCGAAATACCTACATTTTCCTTATCAAATCGCCACTGCTAAGTCGAAAACTTATCAAAATGACTCAAATTTTCCTATTACTCTATTACACATCTATCGACCGATAAATCATAAATACACTTTTGCGAAGTTGCCTCAAAATTGGTTCATATTTAAATGTTTCCTATATTTTTTTGTGAGGTGGAACTCAGCGCATTAGCCGACTTAAATGTAAAATCTATAATTATTGCAGAACTCTGTACAGATCTGCTCAGATATACAGAATATATGTGTAACACATGGACGGATTTGATATGGTATCGAAAATGTGGACTTACAAAGTGGTGAAGGGTATAATATAGTCGGCCCCGCCCGACTTTAGACTTTCCTTACTTGTTTTTTTTTTTCTATTTGTGTAGAATTCTGAGTTTTCTGTGTTTGCTGCTCCGTTGCAGTTCTTGTACCAATAGGACTTTCTTTGGAATATAAGCCTCTATTTTATGGACGTATAATAACATTGGAACTCTTACACAGATATCAATTTTCATCCTCCTTGTTACAGCTCAAGAGTAATGCCGAAAATGCCACAGAGAATTCCAAAAATCCTATAGATGACTTGGTTTATCTATCAGTCAACGATTTACAAAATCAAACCGATAAACTACTGACAACCCAGTCGCTACTCAACTGGGAGGAATATCTACAGCTGATGTTCAACAACGCCCCGAATGGAACAAAATTCAATTCTTCGCACCATGAAGTAATCACCAGCAATGCGGACATCATGTATCTGCAAACCATTGTCGAATACCTTCACGATTTGCCAATGTCACACCTCGAGTTCTATCTGTGGCTGAGTGCGGTGGAAGAACTAATCCTACATACCACCAGTGAAATGCGTCTGCTACATGCTGAATATATGCGTCTGGTTATTGGTACCGAAGGCAGTTCGCCACGCTCCCTCTACTGTGCCCATGGCATCAATAGCCTCATGGGTATGGCTGTCAGTTATGCATTGGCAGATGACGACTTCACACGTCACAAATTGCCAAACGTACATCGTATGCTGGACGATATACGAAGGTCGTTTAACAATTTGGTACGTTCGACAACGTGGATGGATGGGCCAACGAAGCACGAGACTTTACAAAAGTCTGCGGAAATGAAAAGTTTCATTGGCTATCCCGAATGGATTACCAACGGCTCGGCATTGGATGAATTTTATGAGGGTGTGCATGCCAATGCTTCAACACATCTCGAAAACATGGTTGGTGTTCTGCGATGGCAAATGCAGGGCAAACTGAATAATCTCAATGTTCCGGATGCCTTTGGATGGGCCACATCACCTTCGAATGTCAATGCGTTCCATACATTCCAGGCAAATGCAATAAGTGAGTACCGTATTACTATCTGGTAATCCAAACTATGTCTGTTTGTCTGTCGACCGGTATTGCTGCTTTGCATGTTTGCATGTCATTTAAATCAATTCATAGATATTCTGCAATGGAATCAATGGATGAAAATCCATCCATTGGATTCCCAATGATCCTTCGTTTTTGTTTTGGTTTCTGTTCTTTTTCAATTCTTGGTTTTTAATAACATCTCCATATTTGCAGCTATACCAATTGCTATACTGCAATATCCTTTCTATGACTTGGGCCTGGAGTGAGTAATTGTTGTAACATGTGTTCGAGCACTTTTATTTCAATTTGCACAAATTATGTACAGTTTTGCTCTTGAAAGTATGCAGCAATTTGCACTTTTAAATTGAATATTAATTAAAAAGAAAAACTACAGAATATATTGCACATATACACAAGCAATATTGTTTTCCTAGCTAAACTATAGAGGATTTGTTTTTTACACGAAGATAAAAATAAACAAATATATACGGCCGTACGTTCGGCTGGGCCGAATTTTAAATATCCATGATCATGGATCAACTATGAGAAATTCCTTTCGAAGGACTCAGGTTGGGCACTGTGCAGTAGAGCGGTGGGATATGAATGGAGCTTAAATCCAAAGTTGACGCACTGGATATATGAGAGCTTAATAAGGCTAATCCTCACATACGCGTCGATAGTCTGGTGGTTATTGATGGAGGGAACTGCAACATAAAAATTCAACAATGGACATGTGTCGGCAATGTAGACTGCGTCAGCCAGATCTTTGGTGACGATATTCGACGTAAGACCTGTGGAGGTTCAGATCAGAAGCGAAGTCGCCATGGCTGCAATTGAAGATGTTGGAAGAATGAGATCACAAAACATGACAAATAATCAAAGGATAATAGAGGGGACGGTAGGTGAAATGGCGAATGCCGCAACAATCCATGAACGTATACCTCAGGTGGCCATAACTGCTGAGTGTGAAATTCTGTCGCTATTCTGACGGGACTCCAGAACAGATACTCAGGGAAATAACTGCTACACCGATGGATGGAAGATAAGCGACAGGACGGGGATGTATGTATACGTGGAAATCCGCGGATCGAGTTGGAAGAATGGGCATGGAGACACATAAAGTGATGAGGACCAATGCAACGGTCGGGCTACGAGAATACTATGTGGTAACCCAGATAAGAAAAATGCTGGAGAACTACTCAAGGAGAGTACTGTCATGAGGACCGTGGAAATAATGACCGGGCACCTAGAATTGAGAGCACATTTGTGTCGAATACACGCAAAAAAATAATTCTTTCCTCCCAAACGAAATTTTAGACAAACAAAGTTCGTTTCTCATTTGCTTTTCGCTGTAAGGAAGTGTATTTGGGAGAAAAGTATATACTTTTTGTGATAAACGTTTATTCTTTTCCAGGATGTAAAAACAATTTCATAAGGACAAACTCAAAAAAAAAACCCTTGTGTTCTTGCTAATTGCATTTTCCCTCACATATTTCTCACATCCACGATGTTTTTTCTTAACACCTTTTCCTGTAATACCAACAATGTAGAAGAAATTATACGATTTTATAAATTTTTAAATTTTTTTTTACCTTTCCTTTGTAAGCCAACACACAAACCACTGGGCTATGTACCTGTTATGGTCATCAATAGATAAATATCCATATAAGTTATATTTATATAGCATAGCTTGCGGCGCCCACGAACCGAATTAACAAAGTTTATTTAACAGAAACAAACATTTAGTTTGTCACCGTGGTGCAGTGGTTGCTACGTCCGACTTGCATGCCAAGGGTCGTGGGTTCGATCCCTGCTTCGACCAAAGTTTTTTTTTTTGTTTTTTTTTTTTTACATATATTCCAGATATGTTCGGAAGATTCCGAAAAAATGTTCAACTTTCCATTGTAGTATATTAAATTTTGAACTTTGAAATGTGTCTTATTAAAGACCTAAAGTGAGAAAAGAACAGTGTTTGATATAAACGAAATGGACTGTGCTGTTGTTTCAAAAATAACTTTTTTTATTGAAAAAATAAAAATTTTGTAACAAACGAATTTTTTTGGTGATAAAAGTTTAAAATTTTCGAAGCAATTCAAAAAAACTCTAACAAAAGAAAAACGTTTTCGGTACACGTTTTCCAAACGTTTTTTTTCTTTACGTGTAGGAGCAGCAAGAAATAATGGCCGAGAACAAATGTGCCGAATTCGAGCAGCATATGTTTATGCATGTAGGACTTTTTTGAGGATGATGAGACTTTGGAACACAACCTTTGTCACTATCTTATCTTTACTACGCAAAGCGTTAACGCACAGCATGCCGAATACTGGCTAAGGTATATGTCAGCCGATATGAGACTGGGCAACCTGAATCCTCTTTCCAAACTAACTTATAACGAATCTCACAGTAAAAGGTACCATGAGAAGGCTCTCACTATTAAATTCTCTGCAACCCGCTGAGATATTCTCGGCGGTTCTCAATGATTGAACTGCAGACCGAAAATCACTGGATATAATTCAAGTCTAATGATTTAAAAGCATTAGACCTATCCAGAGGTCTTGTGGATTGAATTGCAGATCAGAAGATCTCAGTGATTTAACTACGGCTTAAAACTCCAAAGATTTTAACTTCGGGATGAAACGCCAGCTATAAAATGAAGGCCTAATGGTTTTGTCGGCATCTTAATAAATTTCCACAGCTTTTATTTTGGCTGCAAATTGTATGACGTTTTTGCAACAAATTTCTGAACACTTCCTACAGTACTTTAAATAATGGGATAGCGTTGCCAGGAAGGAAATCGACAAATATCAAAACTCCGTACGTGGGAATTTTTACGATAATTTGTATACCCTTCACCACTACCACAGTTTGTTTGTAACGCCAAGAAGGAAAAGTCGGAGACCCATCGTTTAGTGAGTCGATTTAACTATGTCCGTCTGTCTGTTCATGTATTTTTGTGTGCAAAGTACAGTTCGCAGCTTATGTCCGATCGTCTTCGAATTTGGCATAGGGCCTTTTTTTGGGACAAAGATAATTGCTTTTGATTTTGGAAAAAATCGGTTAATATTTAGATATAGCTGCCATATATATTTATCACGGATCTGATCCTAATTGGCGTGTTTATCAACCGATCTTCTTCAAATTCCGTACATCCGAATATTTTATGTGTCTCGAAAAACTTGCAAAATATCAGCCAAATCGGTTCAGATTTAGATATAGCTCCCACATATATATATTTTACCCGATTTACACTCATATGACCACAGAGCCCAAAGTTTACTACCGATTTTCGTTCAATTTTGCACAGATAACTTCGTATTGTATTAAAGACATTTTTGCAATTTTGAACTATAACTTTTTCCTTCAATCTTCGAAATTTTCCTTAACAAATGAAAAATAATAATTATGTCTTAAAATTTTTCTTGAATTTGTCGAAAAATGTATCCTTTTTTTAATCTGCGTGACATTTGCGTTTGTAATACAGTTTAGTTAAAATTTTCTAAAATTAACCAAAATTTTCTTTCCTGGTGCGTCCACTGTTGTTTTTTAATAAAACAAATACAACACAGAGTTGATAGTTAAATATAGTGCCAAAATATCCGGTGTTTTGAAAAGTCGTTTTTTGGTTTATCCAAAAATCCCAATTTTTTTGAAAAACGCGTTTCGATTTGTTTCGAAAACAAAATTTTTCATTTCTGAGGAGCGAAATTTTAGAGAAACGACATTTTCTTTCTAATTCTTTAGAAGCAAATAACAAAGATTTGACCTAATCGAAAAACGCTTCTGATAAATTGTGGTTTATTTTATTTTTATTTTTTTTTGCAATAAATCGAAATCTCGTTTGACTAACATTTCGATCTGGGAAAACTATCTTTGGTGCAGGACCACAATTTCTATTCAGTTTTATCGAAAAAATGCGAAATCGTCGTATAAAGGGTGGTGTTGTTTTTCATCTTCAGTACACACCTCTATACAAAAAGTCCCACTTTCGGAAGATAAAAATTTCATTGAAATATAGAAAACCGGTTTACCAATGGTCAAAACCCAGTTTTCGCCGTTAACCGAAAATGCCAATTTTTCACCATCCGCTTTCGGGTTGTGTAATTGAATCCGGTTGACCGGTGTCGGTTTGAAGCACCGTATGCTTAAAGTTATGACAGCTTAAGCTTTAATCTCTTACATATTTACGATTAGTCTAAAAAGGTAACTCTTTTTAATTTGATTTTTAGGGATGGGAATTCAGTATCAATTCAATTTTAATTCATTATATTGAAAACTACACTAAACCGTAACAGAATATTCCAGTTTTTCGCTTCACTTAAATGCACCACAAGTTCTTGAGTATTTGACCACGATAGGTGTGTATCTAACATATTTTAATATCAAATGATTTGCTCTCTTTCCTATTTAGAGCTTTAAACTATGGTTCTATCGGTACAATTTTGGGTCATGAGCTAACCCATGGATTTGATGATAGTGGACGAATGTTTGATAAAAATGGCAATATGGTGCAATGGTGGTCAAATGAAACAATTCAGGAGTACGTAAATAGAACTGAATGTTTTGTGGAACAATACAAAAACTTTTATTTAGAAGATATTGAGGAATATGTGAGTAATTTTCAAACATTAAATGGTATAAATACTGATAATTTTATTGCAGATTGATGGCGAATTAACATTGGGTGAAAATATAGCCGACAATGGGGGTATGCGTGAAGCCTTCTATGCCTATCGTTTGTATGTTAAAGAGAATGGAAAAGAAAAAATGCGTTTACCAGGCTTAGAACATTACAACCATGAACAGTTGTTCTTCATATCGTTTGGTAATCTGTGGTGTGAAGCCTATACTCCAGCAGCTTCACGATATGCTGTCGAAGATTCCCATTGTCCTGGAAGATTTCGCCTGAAAGGTGTTCTAACCAACTCTGAAGAATTTGCTCAAACATTTAAATGTCCCCGTGGTTCGGGAATGAATCCTAAAAGTCGAAAATGTCGTATTTGGTAATATTGTCATTTGTGATAAATAGGTCGAATAATTTTTGACACCTCAAGCGGGCATTCCAGAGGTCTTTGTGAATTTTTGGAATTTCTACTCAAACCAGAAAAGCATAATAATATCAAAAGAGGTTTTAAGTTCCAAAAATGCAATATTTTACTTACTTTTTTTAAAATGGCTGCAAGCCAATATTGATGGAGCAGGAATATTTAACTGAATCACTGGTCTCTGTACTTATGTTGACTCTGCAGAACTCTGAATACTAAATCGACAATGTCGGCCCTGAAGTGAATGAGATTATATTTTTTTAATTTTTAAAATTATAAGCAAATACTAATGAAACACAAAGTGGTGATGTTAAACTATTTTTTATTGTATTAATCTTGTAAATATTTATATGAAACTTATTATAAATCCTTCATTATAAACTATATTTGCTAAAACCTATTTTACATATTAATCTAAGTAAAAAATTTTGTAAGAACCACATTCTAAGCTCAGTAAGTAAAATCTAAATTTGTATTTTATATCGCATTATACAGGAAGCTCAAAAATAAATAGAAGATCTTTACATATAAGAAAATGCAACTTGGTTTCTTCATCGACTGAGGTAAGTTCATTTGCATCCAGGCTCCCCGTAAAGATCAACTGAACTTTGGGGGCTCTTTATTTTTTCTCCGCAAAGTGATTATGCCCGGTCGCAATATAGTGTGACTGATATGTATTACAACCAACTTCAGGTTGCTATCACAGCTGGCAGATTTATTGAAGTGAAAGTTCATTCACCAACCCGATTGTTTTCTTCTGTTGAACCAAGCTGATTGTTCCACAAACATTGGCAGACTGCTTAAAAAGCACCTTACACGGTCAGATAAACCCTACGACACAACATGTTGCGGCGATAAATCTGGTAGTATAAGGTCATGTTCGTGTGTTGCATGGAAGGGCATGGATGAAAAAGCGAAGTTTTAAAATGTTATAAAAGGGTATGATATAGTCGCCTCCGTCCGATTTCTACGCTTGTTTATCACATGTTGCTATCATATTTTTTCGTATAGTGTAAATGCATAAGAAACCTGCAAATCTATATTGTAGGGTTTAAATTTTCCAGGACCACAAGAAATCTAAATCTAAATGTCTACAATTCGCTTACGTCTTACTCTTAATGCTGGACACTCGAATAAGAGGTGTTGATTCCTTTTCCTCCGCATCATGACAGCTCATGCAGTAGTCTTGTTATTCTACGCCAATAGTTTTTGCAAACTCGCCTATCAGGCAGCGATTGTAGCAGATATCAGGAGGTTGAAGTTTAAATGAGGCCTTATGTGGTTGATGTCGTTGCAATTCTCTTGTCGGAGATTCGGCATCAAACACACTTTTCACACAGTATGAGCTTGGAGGTGTGGCCAGGCACCCACATTAGGTGAATATTGTACTGCTCAGTCATATCGTTGAGAGATTTGCGGCAGTCTTTGTCCATTTTCGAGTTTAGGAACACAGAGTGCAAGGCTTTGACTGACTTAGTATATCTTTAGGCCAACATTTATTGGAACATTGCTTCTGAGCCAATTTGTCACCTCTTCTATCGCTAACATTTCAGCCTTAAAAACACTACAGTTATTATGAAATCTGTTCGCTATTCGAAGTCCCAGGTCTTAAGAATATATTCCGAAACCCATTTGTCCATCCAATGGGGAGCCATCGGTGTGGATATTTATATAACGTTTATTTCCGGGGTCTGTGCTGAAATTCATGGATATGGGATTGAGTAAAATCACTTAATAAATGATGCTAATGACCAAATTTCGCAAAATCGGGCGATAAATATATATGGGTGGTGTATGGTCGATGGTACTTGGCACACTCAAGGGGTGGAGAATTAGTTTACCAAAATTGAGGGTCATATTTGACGGCGATCGGTAAAGAAGCACAAATTGACCCCATTTATCGAAATTGGGCGAAACATATATATATATATGAGAGCTATATATAAAGTTTATGAAATTTTTTCCAAATTCTATAGCGCCCGTCCTGCAAACAACAAATAGATGGGCAAACGGACGGACACCAAAGGCTAGTTCGACTTAGGAGATTCTGCGTCGATCGATATATATTTTATGGAGTCTAAAACCAATATATTTTTATATATATTTGGTAGGCACGTTTTTATACCCTCCACCATAGGATGGGGGTATATTAACTTTGTCATTCCGTTTGTAACACATCGATATATTGCTCTAAGACCCCATAAAGTATATATATTCTGGGTCGTGGTGAAATTCTGAGTCGATCTAAGCATGTCCGTCCGTCCGTCAGTTGAAATCACGCTAACTTCCGAACGAATCAAGCTATCGACTTCAAACTTGGCACAAGTAGTTGTTATTCATATAGGTCGGATGGTATTGCAAATAGGCATATCGGTCCACTTTTACATATAGCCCCCATATAAACGGACCCCCAGATTTGGCTTGTGGAGCCTCTAAGAGTAGCATATTTCATCCGATCTGGCTGGAGTTTGATACATGGTGTAAGAATATGGTCTGTAACAACCATGCAAAAATTGGTCCATATCGGTCCATAATTATATATAGCCCTCATATAAACCGATCTCCAGATTTGACCGCCGGAGCCTCTTAGAGAAGCCAAATTCATCCGATCCGGTTGAAATTTGGTACGTGGTGTTAGTATATAGTCTCTAACAACCATGCAAAAATTGGTCCATAATTATATATAGCCCCCATATAAACCGATCCCCACATTTTGTTTGCGGATCCTCTAAGAGAAGCAAATTTCATCGGATCCGGCTGAAATTTGGTACATGGTATTAGTATATGGTCTCTAACAACCGTGCAAAAATTGGTCCATATCGGTCCATAATTATATATAGCCCCTAACGTAGTGGATTACACTTTGGCGAGTCCACTTTTCGAAAAAAGTTTGAAACTCAAATCCCCAACAGTGAGGCGTGGTGCACACAGACCCCGGGGAATAAAGAATATATAGATTTCTACACTGATGGCTCCAAATTGGATGGGCAAGTGGGTTTCGGAGTATATTCTAATGATCTGTAACTTCGAATAGCGAGTAGATTACCTAATCACTGTAGTGTTTTTCAAGCTGAAATATTAGCAATAAGAGAGGTGGCGAATTGGCTGAGAAGTAATGTTCCAAAAAAATGTGGGCATTAATATATACTCAGACAGTCAACCTGCAATAAAATCCTTGGACTCTGAGTTCCTCAACTCGAAGACGGCCATCGACTGCCGCAAATCTCTCAATGAGATGGCTGAGCAGTACAATATTCACCTAATATGGGTGTCTGGCCTTAGGAACATACCGGGGAACTGCGAAGCAGATGAGTTGGCAAGGCTAGGGACTACCTTACAGATATCACTCCTGATATCTGCTAAAACGGCCTTATAGGCGATTTTGCAAAAAACTATTGGCGCGAAGTATAAAGCGCAAGCAACTTTTAGGAGCATATGCTTCAGATTACTGGCGGATCTGGAAAACGTTAACTTAAGCAGTCTGCTATTTTTTTGGAACAATCTGGTTTGTTCAACAAAGGAAAATAATCGAGAAGGTTCAGCGGTTGAAAGTAGAAGTGCCCATATGTAATAGGTACTTTTAGTTAATGTGGTATCACAATGGACTGAATAGTCTAAGTAAGCCTGAATCTTAATCGGGCTGCCACTTTAACCTAACCTAACTTATATATAGCCCCCATATAAACCGATTCCCAGATTTGACCTCCGGAGCCTCTTGCAAGATCAAAATTCATCCGTTCCGGTTAAAATTTGGTACGTGGTGTTAGTATATGGTCTCTAACAATGACGCAAGAATTGGTCCATATCGGTCCAAATTATATATAGCCCCCATATAAACCGATCCCCTGATTTGACCTCCGGAGCCTCTTGTAGGAGCAGAATTCATCCGATCCGGTTGAAATTTGGTTCGTGGTGTTAGTATGTGGTCTCTAACAAACACGCAAGAATTGGTCCATATAGGTCCATAATTATATATAGCCCGTATATAAACCGATCCCCAGATTAGACCTCCGGAGCCTCTTAGAGGAGCAAAATTCACCAGATCCGGTTGAAATTTGGTACGTGGTGTTAGTATATGGTCTCTAACAACCATGCAAAAATTGCTCCATATCGGTCTATAGTTATATACAGGGCTGTGGAGCCGGAGTCGGAGTCGGAGTCTTGGAGTCGGAGTCTGAAGATTTTGCTGGAGTCGGAGTCGGAGTCGGAGTCGTAAAAATTTTGCTCGACTCCGACTCCGGCTAAACCAAATTTTTTAAAACACTTCACATTTTTGTAACTAAGCAAGTTTTTACGCAAATTAGTTTCCATTGCGTTATTCATTCGATCAATGTACAGCATGATTGTAAATGAAAATCAACTTCCAATTACGGCTATCTTTTTATGTTTCCTAGAATGTTTGACTAGCAGATGGGCTGGATCGATCCATTTTAATGCCCATATCAATTTATTTGAAATGTTTCGAACAATCGATATTATTTTTATTTTATTTTAAGGCAATATACATATGTGGAATATTGGCAGAAAATTTTTTCAAAGTTGTTTTATAGAAAATTTTGTCAAAATGTTATTTCTATAAAAAGTTTTGTCAAAATTTTATTTCTATAGCAAATTTTGTCAAAATTTTAATTCTATAAAAATTTTATTCAAAATTTTATTACTATAGAAATATTTTTTTCTATAGAAAATTTAGTCAAAATTTTATTTCTATAGAAAATTGAGTCAAAATTTTGTTTCTATAGAATATTTTGCAAAATTTTATTTCTATAGAAAATTTTGCAAAATTTTGTTTGTTACACAAATTTTATTTTTTAAATTTTATTTCTATTGATAATTTTATTTCTATAAAAATTTAAGTCAAAATTGTATTTCTATAGAAAATTTTGCCAAAATTTTATAGTAATAGATTTTTTTATCAGAAAATTTGGTCAAAATTTTATTTCTACAGAAAATTTGGTCAACATTTTATTTCTATAGGAAATTTTGTCAAAATTTTATTTCTATAGAAAATTTAGTCAAAATTTTGTTTCTGTAGAATATTTTGCAGAATTTTATTTACTACACAAAAATTTTTCTAAAATTGTATTTTTATTGATAATTTTTTCAAAATTTTATTTCTATAAGAAAAAATTGTCAAATTTTATTTCTATAGCAAATTTTCTCAATTTTTTTTCTTACTGATGCTCACTGCTATAAAAAATGTATTCAAAATTTTATTAATATAGAAATATTTTTTTCTATATAAAATTTAGTCAAAATTTTATTTCTATAGAAAATTTAGTCAAAATGTTGTTTATATAGAATATTTTGAAAAATTTTATTTCTATAGAAAATTTTGCAAAATTTTGTTTGCTACACAATTTTTTTTAAATTGTATTTCTATTGATAATTTTTTCAAACTTTTTTTTCTATAAAAAAATTTGCCAAATTTTATTTCTACAAAAATTTTATTCAAAATTGTATTTCTATATATTTGGTCAAAATTTGATTTCTATAGAAAATTTTGCCAAAATTTTATTTCTATAGAAAATTTAGTCAAAATTTTGTTACTGTAGAAAATTTTCCAAAATTTTATTTCTATATAAAATTTTGCTAAATTTTATTTACTAGACAAAAATTTTTCCAAAATTGTATTCAGTGAGCATACAATTTTGGAAAAATTGCTGCTAAGTCGAAAACTTGTAGAAATGACTCAAATTTTCAAATTTTTCAATGAATGAATCATAAATGCATTTTTGCGAAATTGTCTAAACAATTATAAATACTTCCCAAATATTGCCCGAGTTTTGTAGAAGTCTGATTTGAGATTTTATCAAAATGTAGATCTAAATACAAAGTTGTGCAGAGTATATTATAATCGGCCCGCCCGACTTTAGACTTTCCTTGCATTTTTATTTTTCGTTAAAATTGTGTTACGTCCCATAACGTTAGATTTAAATTTTAAGTACATAGATTTTGTAGAAGTATATACAATTTTGTCTAAATAGATTCAGATTCAAATTCATGCATATGGAAATATAAACCTTTATATAGCTCGCAACAAATTTAAAGGATTTGAAATAGTATCAATAATTTTTGTCCACAAATACATATACTGTTGGTATATTCTCATATTATGATGGGTATTTATATCATTATTTTATTTTTTAAACATTGCCATAAATTTTAAATATAGAATTCAATTGGCATCTAATGTGAAATTAAGATCTTTTTGGCACACATAAATAAACACGATACTTTATATCGTCCACTTACGGTACCCCCACAATAGAACTACAAATTAGTGGTATTAAAATGAGATTTAGTTATATTACCCGGAGTCGACTCCGGAGTCGGAGTCGGAGTCGAGCTGATGAAAAATGCTGGAGTCGGAGTCGAGCAAAATTGGCTCGACTCCACAGCCCTGGTTATATATAGCCGATCCCCAATCACACAAAAATTGGTCCATATCAGTTCATAATCATGGTTGCTACTCGAGCCAAAAATAATCTACCAAAATTTTATTTCTATAGAAAATTTTGTCAAAATTGTATTTCTATATTTGGTACGTGGTGTTAGTATATGGTCTCTAACAACCATGCAAAAATTGCTCCATATCGGTCTATAGTTATATATAGCCGATCCCCAATCACACAAAAATTGGTCCATATCAGTTCATAATCATGGTTGCTACTCGAGCCAAAAATAATCTACCAAAATTTTATTTCTATAGAAAATTTTGTCAAAATTGTATTTCTATATTTGGTACGTGGTGTTAGTATATGGTCTCTAACAACCATGCAAAAATTGCTCCATATCGGTCTATAGTTATATATAGCCGATCCCCAATCACACAAAAATTGGTCCATATCAGTTCATAATCATGGTTGCTACTCGAGCCAAAAATAATCTACCAAAATTTTTATTGCTATAGAAAATTTTGTCAAAATTGTATTTCTATATTCTATGTCGATGACAGTCTTCAGTAGAAGTTTCTACGCAATCCATTGTGGAGAGTACATAAGATTCGGCCTGGCCGAACTTACGGCCGTATATATTGTTTTTTGACAGATCAATGTTGTTATGCCCTGATCAGAATGTGGTTTAGGGTATAAAACAATTGTGGGGTTTTCTGACTTTCTTTTATCGCTTATCTACTGTATGTAGAAGATTGAAGATAAATATGGTTGAAAATTTACATTTCCGCCATCCTAGGGTGGCAGATATAATTAATTGCACCATTTAATTTCGTGATTAAAACAGAAACATTTTATTCTTTGTATATAATTGTTTTGTTTTCTATAAAATAATCATACTAATATTAAAGAGTTTATCCATTATCTAATCGTTGCATTGATCTTACAATAGCCGATGTTAAATTATAGGCTACAAATAATCCAAATGCCAAATGAAATGATATATAATCTCCTATCCACAATGATTTAAACGTTAGATTTCTTTGCGTTTCCAGTTTGAAAATGTATAAAAATTTTAAACTTACATTAATTTTCTTTGTGCTTCGTCTGATGGCAGCTAGAACCAAAGAGGTATGGAAAAACAAAAAGTTTTAATTAAAATATTTAAACGCCAACTTTAAATCTTTATGAATTCTAGCCATCTTGGACATATGATTTAATTTCCTTAAAATCTGAAAATTCCATACCGGATGTAATGACTATAGACTTGGCAGTTAAGCAGGTTTCACGTGGAACTTACAGGGCAGTGGGAACAGTTGAAATATTGCAGGATTTAGATGATGATTTTCAAGTTGAATCTCAATTATTTTACAGTTCTACTGGTATGCCTAACAGTTATGTACGTTGTGCAATTAGTATCCAAAAGAGCACACTCTCCGTTTTTATTAACGAATTCTTCAGTAAAATGGTAATGAATCAATTACGAAATTGTACTAACGATGCCCTGTATTTTGAGAACACTTTTAGACCTCCTCTAACTAAACGGATTATTAAATTCGATAACTGCTGGGCGAGCAATGAGGACTTACCATCCCATATGAGGTCGGGTTACTATGAAGTTCTTTTCATATTCACAAGGCAAGGACAAGCAAAGATTTTCATCGAAGTCCGCGTTAGACCACAAGAATAATTGCAAGTTTCTCAATTGAATGGACCATAGTCTATAGAATTGCACTGGATGATCTAGCACCACAGGTTATTGCTGAATATGCGATCAGTTCACAAAATTATGTCAAAATAAAGAAATCTATATATTTATATAAGCCGAATTATGTTTGTTTGTATATTCCGGGTAAATGTGGGGTTTCGAGTCACTTTATTTTCGCGATTACTTTTCCTGAAATAATCAAATTATAAATGAAAACAAACATAGTCCTGTAAAGTCTTGCCGAAATCTAGAGGAACAAGAAACTGCGCATCAATTGGGCTAATTTCTCTGCTCTATATTGAACTGTTTTAATAAAGTAACCGCGAAGTTTTCAAAAGCCAACATAGTACTGACCTTAAGCTCAAAAACGGCTGAACCCATTCACTTGAAATTATTAGATAACGTAGAGGTAGAGGTGTGCGCTTGAGTGAAATTTCAATCACACTCACGCACATTCAATAAAGAAAATGTTCATTCACGCACCATACGTGTGGTAGCCATACACATTCACGCCATTAAAACCAATAGTCACGCACGCTTACAAACGAACTACTTTTAAAGACTCGTGCTAACACACGATTCACGACAATTCACGTGACTCACGACATTTTCCAACCGGGAATGAGCAAAGGTAACAAAATTCATGAATTCATTGAATATAGTTCGACAGCTAAATTTATTTCAGTTAACATACGAGAAAGAATTAAATCTTAATTTTTTTTGTGAGCATGGTTTTGCAGAAATTTTATTCACGCACTGATTTTATTTCTCACGCACGAGAGTTGCTTCAGATTTTGTTTACGAATCACGTGATTCACGCGTGTCATGACAATTTCGTGTCACGCGCACACCTCTACATAGAGGGTAATTTTGTAGTAAAATAAAGTAGCTTATTTTTGAATATCAAATTTTCAGGAAAGGCTGCAGGTGTCATCTAGACAAAGATCCGCTATTTTATTTTTATGCTCACCACCATAGAATGGTGACAGGGATATAATAAGTTTGTCATTCCGTTTGTAACACATCGAAATATCGATTTCCGACTATATAAAGTATATATATTCTTGATCAGGGAGAAATTCTAAGACGATATAACGATGTCCGTCTGTCTGTTGTAATCACGCTACAGTCTACAATAATGAAGCAATCGTGCTGAAATTTTACACAAACTCGTCTTTTGTCTGCAGGCAGGTCAAGTTCGAAGATGGGCTATATCGGTCCAGGTTTTGATATAGTCCCCATATAAACCGACCTCCCGATTTGGGGTCTTGGGCTTATAGAAATCGTAGTTTTTATCCAATTTGCCTGAAATTTGAAATCTAGAGGTGTTTTATGACCATAAAGAGGTGTGCCAAAAATGGTGAGTATCGGTCCATGTTTTAGTATAGCCCCCATATAGACCTATCTTCCGATTTTAGGTCTTGGGCTTATAGAAACCGCAGTTTTCATTCAATTTACCTGAAATTGGAAATCTAGAGGTATTGTAGGACCACAAATACGTGTGCCGAAATTTGTGAGTATCGGTCTATGTTTTGGTATGGTCCCCATATAAAACGACCTCCCGATTTGGGGTCTTGGGCTTATAGAAACCGTAGTTTTTATCCAATTTGTCTGATTTTGGAAATCTAGAGGTATTTTAGGACCGTTAAGAGGTGTGCTGAAAATGGTGAGTATCGGTCCATATTTTGGTACAGCCCCCATATAGACCGATTTCCCGATTTTACTTCTTGGGCTTCTAGAATCCGAAGTTTTTATCCTATTTGCCTGAAATTGGAAATCTAGAGGTATTTTCGGGTCATAAAGAGGTGTGCCGAAAACGGTGAGTATCGGTCCATATTTTAGTATAGCCCCCATAAGAACGATCTCCCGATTTAACTCCTTGGGTTTCTAGAAACCGTAGTTTTTATCTGATTTGCCTGAAATTGTAAATATTCTGGTATTTTAGGCTCACAAAAACGTTTATCGGATTAAGTTTTAATCGGTCCAGTTGGTAATGCCTCCATATAGACCGACTTCACTTCTTGAGGGTGTAGAAGGCGCACTGATCATGAAAATGTCTTAAAACTCAATGTAAAATTTCCAGATTTCACTTCTACAGATTTAAGATTTCAAATCAAGACGTTATTTTATAATTTTCTTGTACACTTACAATAGATATTAATGATTCCTCTAAAACTCAAACAAAATTGGTTCTTATAAATCCAGAATCTGATATAGTCCTCATAGGTGAAATCTTTAAATTTATCTTCGGGAAGTGTCCTCAAGCCCTCCTGAAATTTCAAAGGAAACCCTACACTGAAAAAACAGTGAACCCACCAGGAAAGATAACTTTCGATTAATTTTAGAAAATTTGGAACTTTTTTAGAAAATTTTAACTAAACGGTATTACAAGCGCTGGCATCACTCCGATATGGCAAAAATAAGTAAATATTTTTCGACAAATTCAAGAAAATTTATTAGAAATAACTAAATTTTTTCAGTAGTTAAAGAAAATTTTGTAGTTTTAAGAGAAATCTTGGAGTTCAAAATTGCAAGAATGTCTTTAGTGACATACGAAGTTCATGATGGCCACATTTTTGGTAAAATTTAAAAATTTAAAGAAATAATGAACTATTTTGTAAGAAATACGAAATTAGGAAATCTTTATGCTTTATTTGTGTATAACTTTTTCCCGTTTTTTAGTTCATTTAACTAACATACGCAAAAAATTATTTGACTAAAATAAACTTTTTCCAAACATAATGATTCTATGAACTAATATAAAGTTAATATGGCTTTAGTGAAATAGAGAGTTCACTTTTTTTTGAGTGTAATATTTGGTTCATGGTGTTGGGTATTTAAGATTTGGCCCGGACGAACTTAGTGCTGTATATACTTGTTAGATATCAGATCGGTGAAAGGGACATTCCCCTTGCCCGACTTTTTGAAAATTTGATCAGAGTTTTCTGATGTGCTTTTAAGGAAGTTTGGGATAACAATCCGCTACTTTTCGATATTTTGTCGGGGAGGCTGACCTTTCATTTTCTCGTAAAAAAACTTCTCCAATTTGCTTGAAATTTACAGAGGTTCGGAGGGAGGCTGTGAAATTAGTATATGGTACCTCATTTTTTATACTTGCACCCAGAATAAAGTGAACTCACCATGAAAGAAAATGTAGATTTGAATTAGAAAATTTAAATTAAAATATTTTAATATTTGCAACATGATACAAGTTATTTAATAATTTTAGGCAAATTAAAGTAAATTTATAAAATAATATTTTTTTTTTATGAAATTCTAGACAGACACAATTTAAGTAAAATGTACTTATGAACTCAATTTCAGCAAACTTCACCCATTTTAGGAAAATATGTATAAATATATTTAGTAAAATTGTGTACTTCATTTATAAAAAAAACTCTTTTTTCTCATTTTTAGTTCACTTCATTAAAGTAAGCAAAAAATAATTAATATAAGAACAGTTTTCTCACATTTGGCCAAATTGAAGTAAAATCAACTAATGAACTAAAATGAAGGACAGGGTGGTCTCCAGAAAATAATCCTTTAACTTTTTGCACACTTTGGCCGGGTAGGGGACCTGCCCTTTGCACGCAAAGAAAAAACGTTTGGAAAACGTGTAGCGAAAACATTTTTCTTTTGCTAGAATTTTTTGAAGTGCTTAAAAAATTTTAAACTTTTATTACCCAAAAAATTCGTTTGTTACAAAATTTTTATTTTCTCAATAAAAAAATTATGTTTGAACCAACAACACAGTCCATGTCGTTTATATCAAGTACTGTTCTTTTCTGACTTTCTTTAGTAAGACACATTTTACAGTTCATAGTAAAAATTTAATATAGTCGTATGTAATGTTGAACATCTTTTCGGAATCTTGCGAACATATCTGGAATATATGTAAACACAAACAAAAAAAAAAAAAAGAAAACTTTTTGGTGTTCGGACGAAGCAGGGATTGAACCCACGACCCTTGGCATCCAAGGCAACGTAGCAACCACAACCACTTTGCGGTGCCCAACTAAATTTGTTTCTGTTTGTTTAATCGGCTCGTGGGCGCCTCAAGGTATGCTATATAAATATAACTTATAAGTGAGAAAGATGTGAGAGAAAATACAATTAGCCAGAAAAGATTGTTTTTTGTTTTTTTCTTTTTATACCCTCCACCATAGGATGGGGGTATATTAACTTTGTCATTCCGTTTGTAACACATCGAAATATTGATCTAAGACCCCATAAAGTATATATATTCTGGGTCGTGGTGAAATTCTGAGTCGATCTGAGCATTTCCGTCTGTTGAAATCACGCTAACTTCCGAACGAAACAAGCTATCGACTTGAAACTTGGCACAAGTAGTTGTTATTGATGTAGGTCGGATGGCATTGCAAATGGGCCATATCGGTCCACTTTTACGTATAGCCCCCATATAAACGGACCCCCAAATTTGGCTTGCGAGGCCTCTAAGAGAAGCAAATTTCATCCGATCCGGCTGAAATTTGGTACATGGTGTTGGTATATGGTCTCTAACAACCGTGCAAAAATTGGTCCACATCGGTCTATAATTATATATAGCACCCATATAAACCGATCCCCCGTTTTGGCTTGCAGAGCCCCTAAGAGAAACAAACCCCTTTGCGGTGCCCAACTAAATTTGTTTCTGTTTGTTTAATCGGCTCGTGGGCGCCTCAAGGTATGCTATATAACTATAATTTATATGGATAATTGTCTATTGGTGACAATAACAACTACGTACCCCAGTGGATAGTGTGTTGGCTTACAAATTGCTTGCTCCGCGGTTCGATTCTCCGTCCAGGCGAGAGGTAAAATTTAAAAATTTTATAAAATCAAATAATTTCTTCTACATTGTTTGTATTACAGAAAAGGTGCCAAGAACCTCATAGAAGTGAGAAAGATGTGAGAGAAAATACAATTAGCCAGAAAAGATTGTTTTTTGTTTTTTATACCCACCACCATAGGATGGGGGGTATATTAACTTTGTCATTCCGTTTGTAACACATCGAAATATTGCTCTAAGACCCCATAAAGTATATATATTCTGGGTCGTGGTGAAATTCTGAGTCGATCTGAGCATGTCCGTCCGTCCGTCTGTTGAAATCACGCTAACTTCCGAACGAAACAAGCTATCGACTTGAAACTTGGCACAAGTAGTTGCTATTGATGTAGGTCGGATGGCATTGCAAATGGGCCATATCGGTCCACTTTTACGTATAGCCCCCATATAAACGGACCCCAAAATTTGGCTTGCGAGGCCTCTAAGAGAAGCAAATTTCATCCGATCCGGCTGAAATTTGGTACATGGTGTTGGTATATGGTCTCCAACAACCGTGCAAAAATTGGTCCACATCGGTCTATAATTATATATAGCCGCCATATAAACCGATCCCCCGATTTGGCTTGCAGAGCCCCTAAGAGAAACAAATTTCATACGATCCGGCTGAAATTTGGTACATGATGTTAGTATGTGGTCTCTAATGACCATGCAAAAATTGGTCCATATCGGTCCATAATTATATATAGCCCCCATATAAACCGATCACCAGATTTGACCTGCGGAGCCTCTTGGAAGACCAAAATTCATCTGATTCAGTTGAAATTTCGTATGTGATGTTAATATATGGCCTCAAACACCCATGCAAAAATTGGTCGACATTGGTCCATAATTATATATAGGCCCCATATAAACCGATCCCCAGATTTGACCTCCGGAGCATCTTGGAAGAGCAAAATTCTTCCCATTCGGTTGAAATTTGGTACGTGATGTTAGTATATGGTATCCAACAACCATGCAGGAATTAGTTCCTATCAGTCCATAATTATATATAGCTCCCATATAAACCGATCGCCAGATTTGACCTCCGGTGCCTTTTTGAGAAGCAAAATTCATCCGATCTGGTTGAAATTTGGTACGTGGTGGTAGTATATGATATTTAACAACCATGCCAAAAGTGGTCCATATCAGTACATAATCATTTATAGCCCCCATATAAACCGATCCCGAGATTTGGTTTTGGAGCCTCTTGGAGGAGCAAATTTCATCCGAGTGAGTTGAAATTTGCGGATGACAGTCTTTCGTAGAAGTTTCTACGCAATCCATGGTGGGGGGTACATAAGATTCGGCCTGGCCGAACTTACGGCCGTATATACTTGTTTTGTTTTTTTTTGAGTTAGTCTTTATGAAATTGTTTTTACATCCTTGGAAAGAATAAACGTTTATCACAAAAATTATATACTTTTCTTCCAAATAAACTTCCTTACAGCGAAAAGCAAATGAGAAACGATCTTTGTGTGTCTAAAATTTCGTTTGGGAAGAAATAATTTTTTTTGGAGTGTATATATAAAACAACTTTAAAACTAAAAGTGCTTATATGAAATACGTACTTTTAGTTAATGTGGTACCACAATAGACTAGGCTTGCCAGATTTCAAATTGACAAAACCAGTACATTTTCATTTCAGCAATAAAAACACAAAAACATAAACAATTCAATAATAAACATTAAATGAATACAATTAAATGAATTTTGCGTTTTTCCGCAAGTGAAATCGGAGGTCACCTTTGAATCTGTAAACATTAGCTTCACGAGTTTACCTGTGCAATCTCCGGTTCAGTAACTGTGGCTATGCATCACAGTGTGAAAGGCAAAGACAGCTTCTGACACAACAGATGTTTCGATTGGGTCACTGGAAGTCGGCTTTAATAACCCAGCAAAAAAGGGTCGCCAAAAAAGTAGTGAAAATGTTCTTTTTGGATCCGGAAGTGGTGCAAAATTGGCGCAGAAGCGATGAATTTAATACAGGCTTGTCATAGAACGTATGTCCACCATTTGAAATGCCGTTGTACTGAATTTGCAGAACTATAAATTTGACAAATATTACCAATAATTTGCCAAATAAATAATTTGTATAATTTTTTATGATTTTTAAATCATTGTACTGCTTGTCTGAAACGTTTTACATAATTATTTTTCATGTTAGGCTGATACCGAAACAGGCAATTAACGTCCAAATGCATGATATCTTTAATTTTACAATTATTATTCGAGATTAATGGACAATTTTAGATTAAGAAACTTTTTATTAATGAGTCATTGGAAAGAAAACGCCAGACACAAATCTATACACGCCTATGCTGTACATGTTTCCGTTCGGGCGAATGAACCTTTCCACAGTCTTCAGTATAGATCTGGCTGAGATAGATAACTCAATTATGCTAACTCCTTATGAAGAAAACATTTGGGAATTATCCTATTACAAATTGAATTATATTTACTCCCACTGTACATCATCTTTTCATATAACTACAAGTCCCTTAATCTTATTTTTATTTCGTTTTTTTTACTGCAGTAATGCAACAATATAAATATTTTCAAAAATTGACAATTTTTCTAGAATGGATTTAGCATTTTTTTTGACAAAATGGTATATTTGAAACAAAAAAGTTAAAATTTCCTTTCAATAAAATTAAAAAAGGGAGTTACAAAAAATTTAACAAAAAGGACATATTTGGGAGAACATTTTTGGAATTGCTTTTGAAGTTGTGTCTTTAGAAACACTTCCGTTTTTTTTTGCTGGGAAGTTGCTAACTGATATTAACTGACTGTTTTCAATATTCTTTTTATGTCTTGCCGATTTCATGTGTCGTTTGATATCTGTTAAGCCTCCATTCGCAATTGAGAATTTGTAGCCTTATACACACGATTAAATGCTTTCTCGTATTTAAAATGATTTTATGAACAATTTGGCGCGTCAAACTCTGGTGTAATCGATTAGTATAAATGGAAAACGAATGACTAAAAGTATCAGTTGACTTTCGATTTAGGGCCGATACCAATGTTGGCCGCTTTTACTTCACAATGATACCTAAATACATACGTAAGTTTAATCAAAAACGTACGAAGATGAAGGAATTAAAACTGTACGTTCCTTTTGCTAAAAACTGTTCTAAATCTAATGCTGAAAACAAACAGTACAAAAAACCAATACAAAACGCAAAAACCAGTACATTTTTGTACTGTTATCAGTACATTTGAAAACACAGTACAATTGCCCAAAACCAGTACGTGTACTGGCTAAACCAGTACGTCTGGCAAGCCTACAATAGACTGAATAGTCTAAGTGAGCCTCAAACTATATTGGGCTGCCACTTTAACCTTACCTAACCTATATTTAAGTTCAATAAGAAAATTTTCCTACGATTCTCCCAAATAGTAAGAAAGAAGTTCTGTATGGTTAATATGGTTATTATTTGACGCCAATAAATTTTTGTTTATTTTTAGTTCGTTTTTTTTATACCCTTCACCACTACTGTGGTACAGGGTATAATAAGTTTGTGCATTTGTATGTAACACCAAGAAGGAAAAGTCTGAGACCCATCGTTTAGTATACCGATCGTCTTAGAATTAAATTCTGAGTCGATTTAGCGATGTCTGTCTGTCTGTCTGTCCGTCTGTCTGTTGATGTATTTTTGTGTGCAGAGTACAGCTCGCAGTTTTAGTCCGATTGTCCTAAAATTTTGTATGGGGTCCTGTTTCGGCTCAAAGACGATCCCTATTGATTTTGGAAAAAATCGGTTCAGATTTAGATATAGCTGCCATATATATTTTTCACCGATCTGGTCATAATTGGCGTGTATATCAACCGATCTTCCTCAAATTCCGAACATCCCAATATTTTATCAGTCTCGAAAAACTTGCAAAATATCAGCCAAATCGGTTCAGATTTAGATATAGCTCCCATATATAGCTTTCGCCCGATTTACACTCCTTTGTCCACAGAGGCCAATTTTTTGCTCCGATTTAGTTGAAATTTTGCACAAGGAGTAAAACTAGCATTATAGCTATGCGTGTCAAATTTGGTGGAAATCGGTTCAGATTTAGATATAGCTCCCATATATAGCTTTCGCCCGATTTACACTCATATGACCACAGAGGCCAATCTTTTACTCCGATTTAATTTAAATTTTGCACAGAGAGTAGAATGAGCATTGTAGCTATGCGTGCCAAATTTGGTTGAAATCGGTTCAGATTTAGATATAGCTCCCATATATAGCTTTCGCCCGATTTACACTCATATGACCACAGAGGCTAATTTTTTGCTCCGATTTAGTTGAAATTTTGCACAGGGAGTAGAATTAGCATTGTTGCTATGTGTGCCAAATTTGGTTGAAATCGGTTCAGATTTAGATATAGCTCCCATATATATGTTTTTCTGATTTCGACAAAAATGGTCAAAATACCAACATTTTCCTTGTAAAATCGCCACTGCTTAGTCGACTAGTTGACAAAATGACTCTAATTTTCTTAAACTTCTAATACATACATATCGAGCGATAAATCATAAATAAACTTTTGCGAAGTTTCCTTAAGATTGCTTCAGATTTAAATGTTTCCCATATTTTTTTTTACTAACATTGTGTTCCACCCTAGTCCATTAGCCGACTTAAATTTTGAGTCTATAGATTTTGTAAAAGTCTATCAAATTCTGTCCAAATCGAGTGATATTTAAATGTATGTATTTGGGACAAACCTTTATATATAGCACCCAACACATTTGACAGATGCGATATGGTATCGAAAATTTAGATCTATAAAGTGGTGCAGGGTATAATATAGTCGGCCCCGCCCGACTTTAGACTTTCCATACTTGTTTTTTTTTTTTTTTTTGTATGAGATGCTGTAATTGCGTGAACTGCAGTTAAAAAGTACACCAGAATATTACATTTTCCTGGTTTTAACAACGCTTTGTGGAAATCGCAATATGTTAAATTTTCGCGCGAAATAGTTCATTCTTCCTATAAAACAATTAACTTTTTTCGGTGTACACGTCTGTCTATACAAGTTTTAACGCCGCTGAAAATCCAATTCCATAGCATTCAGTATACACACAAAAAAATAATTTTCTGTTTCAATCACGAAATTAATTGATCCAATTAATTTTTTAATTGAAATGCCTTCAATCGCAGAAATAATAGTATCAATGAAAAAGTTAGTTGAAAGTCAATTAAAAAATTAATTGATACTAATAATTTTTGTGATTGATTTTTGTTTCAATTAAAAAATTTGTTGAATCAATTAAAATTTTGATTGAATATTTTTTAAAACTCAATTAAGATTTTAATTGTAAAAATTCTAGTGAAATTTTTTTTGGTGTAGATGGGGTTTGATTAATTTCCTGAAAACTAGATCTTTACACAAACAAAAATGTTCGATTGTACTGAGAATGCGTGTTAATTATTTTGAACTTGTTACTAGAAATTTAAAAAAAAAAAAAAGAATGAACTGAACTGAACAACACTATCGCTAATCTAGCCAAGTAGCAAGTTTAAATGGTTGGTTGTTGTGTCCCCAAATACTAGGATAATTGTGATAAAAACAAACTTGATTGGGGTGGAGTTGTTCGTTTGATGTGATCTGAAATTGATCAATCTTTAGTTATTACGTACGTTTGGTGGAGTTTACAATATCAAATAATCCAATATTATTTGGTCCATATGGCCATATATAATCCCTTATCCATACGGGATTTAACTGGAACAATATATCGTTCTTCAGCGTGAACATGTATACAAATTTCAAATTGTTGGTGATTATATTCGTAGGACGCTGCTTACCAGCTGTGACGCGAAAGGTATGAAATACTCCGTCTTTAACGCAATTTTTTTATTGCATCATAAAGAACATAAATTTGTGCAATTCTAGCCTTTATGGACATATGATTTACTATCTATTGAAGTTGAAAATGATATGCCCGATGTAGTGGATTTCAATATCACAATTAAGCAGGTTTCCCGAGGAGTTTATAGAGCCGTTGGAAAAATTGAAATATTACAGGATTTGACTGATGACATGCACGGTGAGCTTCAGCTATATTACAGTTCGAATGGTATGCCCAATACATATGTACGTACGGCAATTGCTATTCCGGAAAAAACGCTCTCCGGTTTCTTCAATGATTTCTATAGACCTATGGCTATGGAGCAATTGCGCAATTGTACCAACGATGCTCTATATTCGAGCACACGTTTCTCGCCACCTTTAACGAAACGTTCTGTTGAACTCGATAAATGCTGGGTTAGCAATGAGGATATGCCATCCTATATGAGATCGGGCTACTATCAAGCAGTGTTTATCTTCACAAACCTTGGAAAAGCCAAAATTACTGTGGACATGCTTATTAAACCTATGGATTAATAACTCTCTCCTGCTCCTCAACTCAAACCAAAACATTATTAAGAGCATACCTTGACCCAAAAAACTCTAAGGCGAAAATTTTGAATATATTGATAGAAAAATAAAAAAGTTAAGAAATTATATTGGATAAAGATACAACAAAAAATATCTATGTCGGACGCAGCTGATTTTTTGTATACTAATAATCCTAAATTTAGGAAAAAATATTCTATTGTACATAGAAAATGAATACTAATTATATTTTCTACTTATTATTACTACTATTTATACTTTCAATTCAAACTATTATTATAAACTATTCAGTACATATTTAATAATCACAGCAATAATATTAAAATACAAAATGTTATTACATGCAAACAAATAGTTCTTTCCTTCCAAACCAAATATTAGACAATCAAAGATCACTTCTCATTTGCTTTTATTTGGAATAAAAGTATACACTTTTTATGAAAAACGTCTATTCTTTTCAGGATATAAAAACAATTTCATAAAGACTAACTCAAAACAAGTATATACGGCCGTAAGTTCGGCCAGGCCGAAGCTTATGTACCCTCCATCATGGATTGCGTAGAAACTTCTTCTATACACTGCATTCCACAATCGAATTACTTAAGTTGCGGTAACGCTTGCCGATGGCAAGGTATCTTAAAACCTCCTAACACCATCTTCTAAATTGTATGTAAGTCCATACGAGGTATATATTAAATCAAAAAAGATCGATCCAATACGTATATAATTCAGTTTGACAAAGTAGACATAAAATTTTGACAAAATTTTCTCTAGAAATAAAACTTTGACAAAATTTTCTATAGAAATAAAATTTTGACAAAATTTTCTATAGAAATAAAATTTTGGTAGATTATTTTTGGCTCTAGTGGCAACCATGATTATGAACCGATATGGACCAATTTTTGTGTGATTGGACCAATTTTGGTATGGTCCTTAGCGACCATATACTAACACCACGTTCCTAATTTGAACTGGATCGGATGAATTTTGCTCCTCCAAGAGGCTCCGGAGGTCAAATCTGGAGAACGTTTTATATGGGGCTTATATATAATTATGGACCGTTATGGACCAATTCTGGCACGGTTGATAAAGATCATATACTAACACCATGTTCCAAATTACAACCGGATTGGATGAAATGTGCTTCTCTTGGAGACTTCGCAAGCCAAATCTGGAGATCGGTTTATATGGGGGCTATATATAATTATGAACCGATGTGGACCAATTTTTGCATGGTGTTTAGAGACCATATACCAATATCATGTACCAAATTTCAGGCGGATCGGATGAAATTTGCTTCTCTTTGAGGCTCCGCAACCCAAATCTGGGGATCGGTTTATATGGGCGCTATATAATTATGGACCGATGTGGACCAATTTTTGCACGTTGTTAGAGACCATATACCAATACCATGTACCAAATTTCAGACGGATCGGATGCAATTTGCTTCTCTTTGAGGCTTCGCAAGCCAAATCTGGAGATCGGTTTATATGGGGTCTATATATAATTATGGACCGATGTGGACCAATTTTTGCATGGTTGTTAGAGACCATATACCAACATCATGTACCAAATTTCAGCCGGATCGGATGAAATTTGCTTCTCTTTTTGGCTCCGCAAGCCAAATCTGGGGATCGGTTTATATGGGGGCTATATATAATTATGGACCGATGTGGACCAATTTTTGCATGGTTGTTAGAGACCATATACCAACACCATGTACCAAATTTCAGCCGGATCGGATGAAATTTGCTTCTCTTTTTGGCTCCGCAAGCCAAATCTGGGGATCGGTTTATATGGGGGCTATATATAATTATGGACCGATGTGGACCAATTTTTGCATGGTTGTTAGAGACCATATACCAACACCATGTACCAAATTTCAGCCGGATCGGATGAAATATGCTTCTGTTAGAGGCTCCACAAGCCAAATCTGAGGGTCCCTTTATATGGGGGCTATACGTAAAAGTGGACCGATATGGCCCATTTTCAATACCATCCGACCTACATCGATAACAACTACTTGTGACAAGCTTCAAGTCGATAGCTTGTTTCGTTCGGAAGTTAGCGTGATTTCAACAGACGGACGGACGGACATGCTTAGATCGACTCAGAATTTCACCACGACCCAGAATATATATACTTTATGGGGTCTTAGAGCAATATTTCGATATGTTACAAACGGAATGACAAAGTTAATATACCCCCATCCTATGATGGAGGGTATAAAAAAAAACACACACAATCTTTTCTGGCTAATTGCATTTTCCCTCACATCTTTCTCACTTCCACGAGGTTTTTTAGTTCTTAGCACCTTTTTCTGTAATACAAACAATCTAGAAGAAATTATTCGATTTTATACATTGTTTTAAATTTTACCTGTCGCCTGGACGGAGAATCGAACCGCGGACCATACAGTTTATAAGCCAATACACTATCCATTGGGCTATGTAGCTGTTATTGTCATCAACAGACTATTATAGCCATCAACGCACAAGCAACACAAACAGTCAAGCAGTTATATTTATACATATTATCCGTATTCAAAAAAGTTTATCGACATTTATAAACGACTGATAGACTATTTTGTGAAAAATAACATTCATAAACGATAAATAGCTTACCAAACCTTTTATAAGTCTTTGGTAAATGCAAGAATTTATTGCATCTCTTTAATTCTTTGATAAAATTGTAAAATGCCTGTTTTGGACAATACCTATTAATTTTTCACTGTTTTTATGCTATTTCGTATATCATTATATGTCACTACGTTTAAAATGGGAGATCTTTCCTTATAAAACAACCTGGTTTGATGCCATTTTTTCCAATATTATTGTTATTTTAATGAAAAATGCGTGAAAAATTGGCTCGAGAAATTAAATAGACGAAATCCATTAGATTAGTGATGTGTTCTTAACAACAATAGATTTGATATTCGAAAACAATTCGGTTCGATTAATACCAATATCGATACTAATATATTGAGTAATTATAAAATTGAAATGTTGAGACTTTACTTTTAATATTTAAAATCAACCGGCAATAATACGTTCTTCATCACTATGTTACGATGAAAATGACAAGATATAACGACTTGTGTTGCCACATAATTATTAAAACGCATGATAACTATGTTAGTGCTATTAACCCAATAAACACAAACGTTTGAAAAATGCTAAATTTCAACAAATTTTCAAATATTTTTTCAAAGGATTAGTGTAATATTCAAGTTGAGAAATTGTTGAGAAAATCGCGTTCTCAACAAAAAACAGACATTACCCTCAACATTAAAATTCAACACATTAGCAATAATTTCTCAAGTGTTATCCTCAAATTGAAATGCATCGCTACTCAATAATTTCTCAAACAATTTTCAATACGAGTCAAATTAAAAGTTAACATCCGTTGCAAATACTTTTCAACCAAAATTGGTATGAATGATATCCCCACTTCAAATCGAAAGTCAAAGCCAAAATTCTATGAATTTTGTATAATTTATTCATTTTCGTTAAAATAAAATATATAATACACTACACTACATATTACACTACAATACCAATTGAAAAATAATAATCTTACTAAACATATCAACAAATAAGAACAAAACAACAAAAGGGCTGTTTTCTTTTTGCACTGGATGCAACATTTGTATGGGCTATCCAGAACATCGATGCACTGGTGTTCTATCCAGAACATCTCATCAGTGCAAGTAGCGCCGATGTTGCCAGATTGTATTTGGATAAAGTGACGCTTCTTCGATTCACAATAGCAATTTATTGTGACTATTTTATCGAAAAACATGAAATTCAAAGTGATACAGTGTCAGAATTAATCGCAGCAGTAAATATTTATTACTAATTGAAGCATTTCATACATTAAAAATGCAAGATTTCACTTCTTTTCTGTGATTGTTTTTAAACAGCTGATGACAGTGTTGCATATTTTTGGAGATGTCCTGGATAAACGAGTACTCTGTTTTATTTTAGTCCTTAACGGCTTAGCATATCCAGTGCTAAAAGAAAACAGCCCTAAACAACAAAACTTTAAATATCTTAAACATTATTTGTAAACACTTTTGCATTGATAATTCGATTTCCTTCCTGCTGGTGTCATAAAACAGCATTACAATTTATTAATATGCGGGCAATTTGAAATTAGGAACGTACTGGGCCGCGTGTTAGAAGAGATTTCCATCAAAAGGAATTCACAAAATATCCACACTGATAATAGGATATAAATTAAACTGGTGATGTGATGCACATTTTCATACAGAAGTTTTTGATTTTACCAATTTGTTGTTTTTAACAATTTTAATTGCTTGCACTTTGAAATGTTTCTGGAAACTTGTTCTTGTCGATAAGCAATTCATTTTTCATTGGTCAGCTTCTTAATGTCAGCAAGAATGTAGCATCCAAAGATTTTAGTTTTCTGCAAAGAGATTTAAATTTAATGACTTCTCTAAAGTGTTAATTTAATTTTTCATATTGACTTACTAATTATTATAAACTATTTGAAGCAGTTCCAGTTAATTGTCCAATAGTTTTTCATCGGTCAGCTTTTTAATGTTTTCAAGAACGTAGAATCCATAATTTTAGTTTTCTGCAAAGAGATATACATTTAGTGGCTTCCTTAAAGTTTTATTTCATTTTTTCTTACCTATTTTTATAAACTATTTGGTTATTTGTCTAAAATTTTCCATTTTTTTAATTTCTTGCAATTGACCACGAACTTCATTGCACAAATAAGTATTGAAAACCACATGGTTTTTTCGTTGCATTTTATGGTAGTGTTTTGTCAAAGTTTTCTCATATTATCTTCAACACCTTTTCAAAGATTTCGTCAACATTTTGGCAAATTGGAAGTAATTCGCAAACAATTTGAAGATGTATTGAAGATGAGCTATTTCAAGTCAACTTGAATTTATGTTGAAAATTATATTTACCCTCAAACTGAAAAGTTGTTGCAATTGAAAAGCGCTCATCCTGTGTTTATTGGGAATGATTTATGAATACCTATTTTTATATAAGGCTTATAAATAAAAAAAAGAGCGTGATAGCTATCACTGGTTTAAAGTGCGCATAAATGATTTTTTATGAATAAGGCCCACAGAGCATAGTTTTCGGCGCCCACGAGTCGATGTAAAAAAAACTTTATTGGACAGAAACATTCATTTGGTTGACCACAAAGGGTCGTGGGTTCGAGCCCTGCTTCGACCGTACACCATATATGTATTCCAAAAATGTTCGGAAGATTCCGAAAAGATGTTCGGCATTACATACTACTCCACCCGTAAAAAAATTATATGTGCAACGTGTAAATTTATGTTCTAGTCTTATTAAGAACTTTTATTGACACTTTTTTTCTTATTTTATTTACACTTTTGTACGTTACTAAAATACGCAAACTAAATCTTTACATAACGTTTGCTTTGACAGAAAATACATACATCAATTTTTAGTCATAGAAAATATTTATATGTGCAAAATTATATTTTAGATATATGTCAAAATAAAATTAAGATAGATTGATCAACTAATACGATATAGTATTGCCCTTGTTTATTAGAATTTGCTGTAATCGGTGAGGCATAGAACATAACAAATTTTTCATATCGAGTTGCCATATCGATTTTTTCCCATTCTGCCGTAATTGCAGACTTCAGTTCTTTGGGTGTTGTATATTGCTTGGACTTCGCAAATACCCTAGCGGATAATATGGCCCAGAGATCTTCTATAGGTTTTAGATCGGGACTTAGCGCTGACCAGCCCAGTAAAGGTATATCACGAGACTTAAAAAAGTTTTTTGTGAGACGTGCAACATGGATGGGAGCATTATTTTATTGGAAAGTCCAAACTTCACCATATAACTCATCTGCAAAATCTATTAAATTGTTCTCCAATAAATCGACACATATCTCTGCGTTCATTTTTGTGGGGACAAAACATATTTTAGATTTTCCTCGTGCTCCAGAAGAGATCCACCCCCGTTGGTACTTTTACCGAGAATCTCGCCAATATTTGTGATGGCCATTAGGAGCATCCAAATTGAATTTCTTTTCGGCGCTAAATGTAACCGTTTTAAACTCTTCGTTCCAAAACTTGTATTTTTCACCAAAAGAAATACGAGCATTTTTATGGTGTTGTGTTAACCGCGGTTTACGAATTTTAAATTCGTAAAGGGTGATTCTTTTGAGGTTAGGATTTTCATGCATTAGTATTTGACAGATCACGTGGGATTTCAGACATGGTGTCAAAGAGAAAGATGCTCAGTATGCTTTGACATTTCATCATGAATAGACTTACTAACGAGCAACGCTTGCAATTTCAGTGAATGGGCCCTAGAAAAGTTGGCAGAAAATCCGCTTTTTTATCGACAAATTTTGTTCAGCGATGAGGCTCATTTCTGGTTGAATGGCTACGTAAATAAGCAAAATTGCCGCATTTGGAGTGAAGAGCAACCAGAAGCCGTTCAAGAACTGCCCATGCATCCCGAAAATGCACTATTTGGTGTGGTTTGTACGCTGGTGGAATCATTGGACCGTATTTTTTCAAAGATGCTGTTGGACGCAACGTTACGGTGAATGGCGATCGCTATCGTTCGATGCTAACAAACTTTTTGTTGCCAAAAATGGAAGAACTGAACTTGGTTGACATGTGGTTTCAACAAGATGGCGCTACATGCCACACAGCTCGCGATTCTATGGCCATTTTGAGGGAAAACTTCGGAGAACAATTCATCTCAAGAAATGGACTGGTAAGTTGGCCACCAAGATCATGCGATTTGACGCCTTTAGACTATTTTTTGCGGGGCTACGTCAAGTCTAAAGTCTACAGAAATAAGCCAGCAACTATTCCAGCTTTGGAAGACAACATTTCCGAAGAAATTCGGGCTATTCCGGCCGAAATGCTCGAAAAAGTTGCCCAAAATTGGACTTTCCGAATGGACCACCTAAGACGCAGCCGCGGTCAACATTTAAATGAAATTATCTTCAAAAAGTAAATGTCATGGACCAATCTAACGTTTCAAATAAAGAACCGATGAGATTTTGCAAATTTTATGCGTTTTTTTTTTTTAAAAAAAGTTATCAAGCTCTTAACAAATCACCCTTTATTTTAGTTCTATATCGTGCTTGACAATTTGCTGCATTCGTTGTCTAGTCACATTCAGACCCAATTCTTCATTTATTTCGCTGCAGCTCATATTTTCATTGCCAGCAAGTTGGAGTATATGTCGCCTTGTCCTTTTGTCCACTGCGTTTAGCACAACCATAGTTTGTGGGATTTTTATACCCACCACCATAAGTTTGTTATTCCGTTTGTAACACTTCGAAATATCGATTTCCGACTATATAAAGTATATATATTCTTGATCAGGGCGAAATTCTAAGACGATATAACCATGCCCGTCTGTCTGTCTGTCTGTCTGGCTGTCTGTTGTAATCACGCTACAGTCTTCAATAATGAAGCAATCGTGCTGAAATTTTGCACAAACTCGTCTTTTGTCTGCAGGCAGGTCAAGTTCGAAGATGGGCTATATCGGACCAGGGTTTGATATAGTCTCCATAGAAACCGACCTTCCTATTTGGGGTCTTGGGCTTATCCAATTTGTTTTTATCCAATTTGCCTGAAATTGGAAATCTAAAGGTATTTTATGACCATAAAGAGGTGTGTCAATAATAGTGAGTATCGGTCCATGTTTTGGTATAGTCCCCATATAGACGGATCTCCCTATTTTATTTCTTGGTCTTAGAGAATCCGTAATTTTTACCGAATTTGCCTCAAATCGGAAATCTAGAGGTATTCTAGTACCTTAAGGAGGTGTGCCGGAAATGGTGAGTATCGGTCAATGTTTTGATATAGCCCCCATATAGACCGATCTCCCGATTTTACTTCTTGGGCTTCTAGAATCCGTAGTTTTTATCCAATTTGCCTGAAATTTGAAATCTAGAGGTATTTTGGGACCATAAAAACGTGTGTCGAAAATGGTGAGTACCGGTCCGTGTTTTCATATAGCCCCCTTATAGACCGATCTCCCGATTTTACTTCTTGGGCTTCTAGCATCCGCACTTTTTATTCCATTTACCTGAACTATAAAATCTAGAGTTATTTTAGAACCATAAAGAGGTGTGCCAAAAATGGTGAGCATCGGTCCATGTTTTGGTATGGTCCCCTTATAAACCGTCCTCCCGATTTGGGGTCTTGGGCTTATAGAAACCGTCGTTTTTATCCAATTTGCCTGAAATTAGAAATCTAAAGGTGTTTTAGGACCATAATAGACCTATCTCCCGATTTTACGTCTTGGGCTTATAGAAACCGCAGTTTTTATTCAATTTACCTGAAATTGGAAATCTAGAGGTATTGTAGGACCACAAATACGTGTGCCGGAAATGGTGAGTATCGGTCCATGTTTTGATATAGCCCCCATATAGACCGATCTCCCGATTTTATTTCTTGGGCTTCTAGAATCCGTAGTTTTTATTCAATTTACCTGAAATTGGAAATCTAGAGGTATTTTAGAACCATAAAGAGGTGTGCCAAAAATGGTGAGCATCGGTCCATGTTTTGGTATGGTCCCCTTATAAACCGTCCTTCCGATTTGGGGTCTTGGGCTTATAGAAACTGTCGTTTTTATCCAATTTGCCTGAAATTAGAAATCTAAAGGTGTTTTAGGACCATAAAGAGGTGTGCTGAAAATGGTGAGTATCGGTCCATTTTTTGGTATAGCCCCCATATAGACCTATCTCCCGATTTTACGTCTTGGGCTTATAGAAACCGCAGTTTTTATTAAATTTACCTGAAATTGGAAATCTAGAGGTATTGTAGGACCACAAATACGTGTGCCGAAAATGGTGAGTATCGGTCCATGTTTTGATATAGCCCCCATATAGACCGATCTCCCGATTTTACTTCTTGGGCTTCTAGAATCCGTAGTTTTTATCCAATTTGCCTGAAATTTGAAACCTAGAGGTATTTTGGGACCATAAAAACGTGTGTCGAAAATGGTGAGTACCGGTCCATGTTTTGATATAGCCCCCTTATAGACCGATCTCCTGATTTTATTTCTTGTGTTTGTAGAATCCGCAGTTTTTATTCAATTTACCTGAAATTGGAAACCTAGAGGTATTTTAGAACCATAAAGAGGTGTGCCAAAAATGGTGAGCATCGGTCCATGTTTTGGTATGGTCCCCTTATAAACCGTCCTTCCGATTTGGGGTCTTGGGCTTATAGAAACCGTGGTTTTTATCCGATTTGCCTGAAGTTGTAAATATTCTGGTATTTTAGGCGCACAAAAACGTGTATCGGATTAAGTTTTTTATCGGTCCATTTGGTAAGGCCTCCATATAGACCGATTTCACTTCTTGGGGGTATAGAAGGCGCACTGATCCTGAAAATTGCTTGAAACTCGATGTAAAATTTCCAGATTTTACTTCTCGTGTGAAAATCTACAGATTTCAGATTTCAAATCAAGACGTTATTTTATAATTTTCTTGCACACTTACAAGAGATGTTAATGATTCCTCTAAAACTCAAACAAAAATGGATCTTATAAATCCAGAATCTGATATAGTCCTCATAGGTGAAATCTTTAAATTTATTTTCGGGAAGTGTACTGGTTGAACTGCTCTGCTTGATCTGTCCTCAAACCTCCCGGAAATTTCAAGGGACACCCTAATATTTGATTCATGGTGGTGGGTATTTAAGATTCGGTCCGGCCGAACTTACTGCTGTATATACTTGTTTTTTTTTTTTTTTTTTTTAATTGCTAATCGTATTGCGGTGTCGATTTGTCGCCGATGCAATTTCTCCAATTTAGGTCCATTCCGATATTTTTTCCGCGATCTTCCTCTGAAAGTTCACTTCCTCGAGGCATTTTTCACTAAAGATTAAAAATGTGCACTAAATTTCTTCTGAATACATAAAAAGAACATACATTTAGGTATTCTATATTTATTATTCACAACGAAACTGCACATATAACTATTTTCTATTGAACTTCTAACTTTCAATACAAATTTCATATAACGGTACGTCGAATTGGTGTCTAGCGACAAAATCGATAATCGAACGATAATCTTAGCATATAGAGTGATAAACATCGTTAAAAAGAAAAATGTTAAGTACCGTTATTTTCGCCCGAAAGAGAAATGAAACAATTTTTGCACATATATTTATTTTACAGAGGTACGAGTATATTACATTTTTACTATGAAGCTTCAAAATGTGTTTTATTAAAGACCCAAGGTCAGAAAACGAAATGGACCGTGCAATTTTTGACAAAAAAAATGAAAAAAACTCCAACAAAAGAAAAATGTACACCATGTACAAACGTTGTTTTTTCTTTGCGTGTATATAAACCATTTAAGAACTACGGGGTTTTATGTTGGTATTTATTTTGCCTTTTTATCTTACATAGACTTGATATAGAAGACCCTGCCATTGGTAACTATTACCACAACCCAATTAATTCGATTGTGGATGACAGTTTTTCTAAGCACTCCATTACTGAAAAAAAATATTTACGTGATATTAAAGAAAGCGCAACCTAAATTTTAGGATGCGAAATTTACAAAATATTAAGGAAAAATTTCTTTAAAATAATGAAGTTTTAATTAAAATAAAGTTTATAATCGTAGCTTCAAAAATTTTTTTTCATTAAATGTAGGACACAAATTTTGTAAATTTGAGTCCCGTTAAAGTTGGATGTCTTTGACCTAAGGCTAATTTCCCTAAAAGTAAAGATTTAAGATAAAAACGCTTCAAATGTCGGCTAGACTTATTTTGAGGATTTAGCGTCTTTGGTTTAAAGTTTTTTTTTTTTGGAATTAAGAAAACATTTTTTACTTTGAATTTTTTGGATTTTTAAACTAGCATTTGTTTGCACGTGGGTAGCTTTATTAATAACCCGGGAAAAGAGAATGAACATTTGTTAAATGAGATCTTTATCCTAATTTTAATTTTATTGGTCCTAGATTTAAAGCCATATAGGTCGCTAAAAAATGTCTTTATTCTAAAGAAACCGCATCTTTGGCTCGGAATTAATACCAAAATCCTTAAGGGAAGGTTAATCTTTGGATACAAGTAAACTTTTTTGTGAGTGATGGTGGAAGTGGTGTTACCGTTGGAAATATTTTGAAAAAGTCGCATTTTCAAAAAAAAGTCCGCACTCTTCTAAATTGCTACCTGTTTTGTTCCAAAACGCTCGTTTTTACACTGAAACAAGTATATACGGCCGTAAGTTCGGCCAGGCCGAATCTTATGTACCCTCCACCATGGATTGCGTAGGAACTTCTACTAAAGGCTGTCATCCACAATCGAATTACTTGGGTTGCGATAACACTTGCCGATGACAAGGTATCGTAAAACTTTTTAACACTGTCTTCTAAATTGTACGTTAGCCCATACGGGGTATATATTAAACAAAAAAAGGCCGATTAAATACGTATATAATCTAGTTTGACAAAATTTTCTATAGAAATAAAATTTTGACAAAATTTTCTATAGAAATGAAACCTTGACAAAATTTTCTATAGAAATAAAATTTTGACAAAATTTTCTATAGAAATAAAAATTTGACAAAATTTTCTATAGAAATAAAAACTTGACAAAATTTTCTATGGAAGTAAAATGTTGACAAAATTTTCTATAGCAATACAATTTTGACAAAAATTTCTATAGAAATAAAATGTTGCTAAAATTTTGTATAGAAATGAAATTTTGACAAAATTTTGTATAGAAATAAAATGCTGACAAAATTTTCTACAGAAATAAATTTTTTACAAAATTTTCTATAGAAATAAAATTTTGACAAACATTTCTATAGAAATAAACTTTTGACAAAACTTTCTATAGAAATGAAATTTTAACAAAACTTTCTATAGTAATAAAATTTGACAAAATTTTCTATGGAAATAAAGTTTTGGTAGATTACAAAATTTTCTATAGAAATAAAATGTTGACAAAATTTTCTATGGAAATAAAATTTTGACAAACATTTGTATAGAAATAAACTTTTGACAAAACTTTCTATAGAAATGAAATTTTGACAAAACTTTCTATAGTAATAAAATTTGACAAAATTTTCTATGGAAATAAAGTTTTGGTAGATTATTTTTGGCGATATGGACCAATTTTTGTGTAATAAGTCATCGGCTATATATAACTAAAGACCGATATAGACCAATTTTTACATGGCTGTTAGAGGCCATATATTGACAAAATGTACCAAATTTCAACCGTATCGGATGACTTTTGCTCCTCCAAGAGGTTCCGGACGTCAAATCTGGGGACCGATATGGACCAATTTTTGCATGGTTGTTAGAGACCACATACTAACACCATGTACCAAATTTCAACTGGATCGGATGAATTTTGCTCTTCCAAGAGGCTCCGGAGGTCAAATCTGGGGATCGGTTTATATGGGGGCTATATATAATTATGGACCGATATGGACCAATTTTTGCATGGTTATTAGAGGCCGTAAACTAACATCAGGTACTAAATTTCAACCGGATCGGATAAATTTTGCTCCTCCAAGAGGCTCCGGTGGTCAAATCTGGGGATCGGTTTATATGGGAGCTATATATAATTATGGACCGATATGGACCAATTTTTGCATGGTTGTTAGAGGCCGCATACTACCATCAGGTACCAAATTTCAACCGGATCGGATGAATTTTGCCCCTCCAAAAGTCTCCGGAGGTCAAATCTGGGGATCGGTTTATATGGGGGCTATATATAATTATGGACCGATATGGACCAATTTTTGCATGGTTGTTAGAGACTATATACTAACATCAGGTACCAAATTTCAATCGGATCGGATGAATCTTGCCCGTACTAGAGAGACCGTATACTAAGAACACGTACCAAACTTCAACCGGATCGGATGAATTTTGCTGCTCCTGGAGGCTCCCCAAGCTAAATTTGGGGATCGGTTTATATGGGGGCTATACGTAAACGTGGTCCGATATGGCCCATTTTCAATACCATCCGACCTACATCAATAACAACTACTTGCGCCAAGTTTCAAGTCGATAGCTAGTTTCGTTCGGAAGTTAGCGTGATTTCCACAGACGGACGGACAGCCGGACAGACGGACGGACGGACAGACGGACAGACGGACGGACGGACATGCTTAGATCGACTCAGAATTTCACCACGACCCAGAATATATATACTTTATGGGGTCTTAGAGCAATATTTCGATATGTTACAAACGGAATGACAAAGTTAATATACCCCCATCGTATGGTGGAAGGTATAAAAAAAATAGTGAACCCACCAGGAAGAAAACTTTCGGTTAATTTTAGAAAATTTTGAATACTTTTAGAAAAATTTAACTAAACAGTATTACAAACGCTGCCATCACGCCGATATCATAAAAATAAGTAAATATTTTTCGACAAATGCAAGAAAATTTATTGGACATAATAAATAAATAAAGAAAATTTAGTAGTTTGAAGGAAAAAATTTGAAGTTGAAAAATGCAAGAATGTCTTTAGTGATATACGAAGTTCATGATGAACGCATTTGTTGTAAAATTTACAAATTTAAAGCAATACTTGTTTGGTATTGATTCCGAGCCAAAGATGCGGCTTCTTTAAAATAAAGACATTTTTTAGGGACCTCCCTGGCTTTAAATCTAGGATCGATAAAATTAAAATTGGATACAGATTCCATTCATCGAATTTTTATTCTCTGTTTGCGATATATTAATAAAAATATTCATGTACAAACAAATGCCAGTTTCAAAATCCAAATTATGCCAAGTACTTCAAAGTAAAAACTGTTTTCTTAATGCTAAAAAAAACTTTGAACCAAAGATGCAAATCCTTAAAAAAAGTTTTAGCCTATATTTGAAGCATTTTTATCTTAAATTTAAAAATTCTATATGTCAGTTGAGTAAAAGACGATTTCTTTAAATTAAAAATGTTTTACTTTATTTTAAGGAACATTTGCCTTACTTCAAAGATATACAACTTCAATAGAGGGACGCAAAATTTCAAGATTTGTGCCCTAAATTTAATGAAAAAAAAATTTTGAAGCAAGGATTATAAACTTTCTTTTAATTAAAATGTCATTATTTTAAAGAATTTTGTCCTTAGCATTGCGTAAATTTCGAGTCCTAAAATTTAAGTTGCATAATCTTCCATATTAGGTCAATATTTTTTTTCAGTGAAGGTACGCAAAAAATTATTAGAGTAAAGGATACTTTCTCCAAACATGATAATTCCACGAACTAAAATAAAATTAAATTGGCTTTAGTGAAATAGAGAGTTCACTTTTTTTTGAGTGTAGGTTGAAATATATGTACTTATATTAGGCCTGTTTTCTATTTGTTGTGGATGCAACATTTGTATTAGCTATCCAGAACATCGTTGCACTGGTGTTCTATCCACAATATCTCTTCACTGAAGGCCGCGTCGATTTTACGAGTTTTTATGGTAAATTAGGCCAATGACAATTTGACGACGATTTTGAGCAACGTAGTTATGAGTTGATGATTTTTGCAAATGTTCAACTCAAGCGTTTCTTTTAATGTTTTTTTATGACGATTTGAGTGGCTAGTCCAGAGCTCCAGGACTGGTATCAGTGCTCCAGTTTGTCGCAGTTTTTAAATTTTCATATAATCTATTGATTTCTATACTCTATTGATTTTAAATTCTTATTGGATATAGGCCAATATGTTGACCTTTGGGTCAACATATTCAAAAAGTTTTCCTTTCTGGTGCAATTGGGATGCGCAAAATAATACTGGTTCCTAAGGGATGGAATCTAAATATCGTGGGAATGTCGTACTTTGTGGACATTACCGAAGAACTTAAGCCACTCTCACAATCGTGAAATATAGCTGATTTTTATACCCTCCACCATAGGATGGGGGTATATTAACCTTGTCATTCCGTTTGTAACACATCGAAATATTGATCTAAGACCCCATAAAGTATATATATTCTGGGTCGTGGTGAAATTCTGAGTCGATCTAAGCATGTCCGTCCGTCTGTTGAAATCACGCCAACTTCCGATCGCAACAAGCTATCGACTTGAAACTTCGCACAAGTAGTTGTTATTGATGTAGGTCGGATGGTATTGAAAATGGGCCATATCGGTCCACTTTTACGTATAGCCCCGAAATAAAGGGACCCTCAGATTTGACTTGTGGAGCCTCTAACAGAAGCATTTTTCATCCGATCCGGCTGAAATTTGGTACATGGTGTTGGTATATGGTCTCTAACAACCATGCAAAAATTTGTCCACATCGGTCCATAATTATATATAGCCCCCATATAAACCGATCCCCAGATTTGGGTTGCGGAGACTCAAAGAGAAGCAAATTTCATCCGATCCGCCTGAAATTTGGTACATGATGTTGGTATATGGTCCCTAACAACCATGCAAAAATTGGTCCACATCGGTTCATAATTATATAAAGCACCCATATAAACCGATCCCCAGGTTTGGCTTGTGAAGTCTCCAAGAGAAGCTAATTTCATCCAATCCGGTTGTAATTTGGAACATGGTGTTAGCATATGATCTTTAACAACCGTGCCAGAATTGGTCCATATCGGTCCATAATTATATATAGCCCCCATATAAAACGTTCTCCAGGTTTGACCTCCGGAGCCTCTTGGAGGAGCAAAATTCGTCCGATCCGGTTCAAATTTGGAACGTGGTGTTAGTATATGGCCGCTAACAACCATACCAAAATTGGTCCATATTGGTCTATAGTTATATATAGCCGATCTCCAATCACACCAAAACTGGTCCATATCGGCTCATAATCATAGTTGCCAATCAACCAAAAATAATCTACCAAAATTTTATTTCTATAGAAAATTTTGTTCAAATTTTATTCGGTTCATAATCATGGTTGCCACTCGAGCCAAAAATAATCTACCAAGATTTTATTTCTATAGAAAATTTTGTCAAAATTTTATTTCTATACACTGAAAAAACAGTGAACCCTTTTCCATTGCAAAATGAACTAAACTGTAGTAATATTGACCATGATTTAGCCCTTAAGATTTTTTTCAACTTGTCTAGTTTATAATTTTCTTAAATTTTAGTTCATCTATAACATTGTAGTTTAGTTCATTTTTACAACACCATAAGATTTATATACACCTACCAAGTTAAAAAGTCAGTATTATTTTGGTTTACTTGCTTATTTTGTGGGAAACCCGATAATAAAAATTGGTTAACAGTCACTTTAAAATGTCGACGACTAGACTATTTTTAAATCAATCATTCCACAGTATAGAGAAATTAAATAATTAAAGGAACAACAAACCGTTTTACTATTATGAGAATTTTCATACATTAAAATTAAACTATCTTTAAGCAAAAGTACTTTATTATAAAAACTTATGATGAAAGTTCTTAATACAATGTTTTTTGTGAATAAAAATTATGACCACATGGAAAAGAGAGTAGTTCATTTGAACCCACTGTTTGGACATTTTGACTTATCCTTTTTTTATTCATCGTAGGTAATTTTTTCACATATCTTGCTGGAAAAATGGAAACAATAATGAAAATTGTTAAAAATTAATACCATGTAATGAAATATAATTTTTAATTCTTCCTTTTAGCTTGTAACTTACCATATTTGGGGCATTTTATCAAATGGTGTAAGGAATTCAACTTTTCTTTGGAAAACGTATCTCATAAAATTGGTACCTGAAACAATTAGAGAAACAATGAAGTATTCTAAATAAACTCATAAAACTGTGTTGTTATCGATGTGAAGGATATAATAAAATAAATATTCTAGTTGAAAGAAAGCCAAAGTTTTAATATAAAACTTACCAATTCTCTATTAAATTGTACGCTGAGGGGAAATATAAAAAGTTGTCCAAATTTATTTGGGTTACTCTGAAATTAAACATTAAATAAAATTATTAAATAACTTTTCAAAAAATCTAATGAAAAAAATAATAATATGCATAAAAAACCAAATATTCTTGATATTCCTAGACAGTCATCAAAATGACGACACGTAATTTCATTTTCCATTTAAAATGCATTTTAGTCTATTGGGAAATGGTAAATTTAAGTTATACTAATTCGACCGTTTTATGAATTTTTGTTTTATACTACTTAAAACCAAATTGAATAAGAAAATAAATGCAAGTTTGGTTCACTTTTTCGCTCACGATGAAAATTATATCGTCTTGAAATCAGCCGTAGTCAAAATGACGAAGGATGACGTTAATGTACAAAAAATAAGGATGACTGTACAGGGTTAAAAGAAAGTTAAATAAAACTTACCAATTCACTATTAAATTACAGGCAAAGGAGTACTAAAAATTTGTCCAAATTTTAAGGGGTTATTCTGAAATTAAATATTTATTTTTACATTAAAAATATTACATTAGTTTCCAAAAAAAATTAATTAAAGAAATACTAAAATAAGGTATTAAAAACCTGTAATTTTGATGATTAAAAGGTCATAAAAACGTAAATATTCTAGTTGAAAGAAAGCCAATTTTTAAAAGAAAACTTACAATTCTCTACCTTTTTAAATTTGTTTGAATCCGTCTGGAGTTGCTCTGAAATTAAATATCGCTTTTACAACAAAGAAAAACATTAAACTGGTTTCCAAAAAAAAAAATAATTAACAAATAATAATATACATAAAAAATATTCTTTTCAAAAGAAAGCCATATTAAAAAAATACTTACCAATTTATGAATAAACTATACGCTGAGATATTACAAAAATTGTCCAAATTCATCTGGAATTGAATATTAATTTTTTACATTGAATAATGAAAATTTCAATACATTTTCAATTTCAACATATTTTACTAAATATTCTTAATAACTTTTTTCTAAACTACGATAAAATATTAATAACTTTCATTTAAAAGGTTTAATAAACAAACACCAATATATGACTCAAAAATCCAAAATATTCCATGCCTTTATATTCCCTTGTTGCATACCTACTTAACAGATGCAACAGCCCACGCCAACGCCAACTATACAACTGAAGCATGCCAAACAAAACCAAGCAAAGCCAAAACATTCCTACAACAACAAAAACACATGTGCCTTTATTGAAAACAACACCTCATCCAGCCAAAAACCATCAACGAATAACAAACACACACACACACAAGCCACTAAATGAACAAAAATAAAAACAACCCCACGCTCATGTATACACAACAAAACTCAAGTAACATCATCTTTACATTAATCACATTCCACTATTCCGATAAAGATCTCTGTACTATGCATTAGTTCATCGCATCTGCTGACAATTTACTCTAAGAATAATATTCGTAAAGGCACACCAGTTTATGAGCGATGAAACGTTTAACTTAAAATTTGCAAAATTTTCATGAAATGTTATCTACCATTTTTGACGAAAATGTCTATAAATTTAATTACATGTGAACTAAAAATATTTCATTGTGTAATTTTTTACCAACAATTATTAACTATAGGAATAGTCAGTAAGAAATTGCTATCCACTTTCAAGTTCATTTTTCGTAAAAAAATATTTTCTCATACAAAAAAATCTTATAGTAAATTGCACTTATTATTTAGAAAATACTTTACATTTCACAAGTAGTTTTATAGCATGACAAACGAATTTTTAACTACCAGGTAAGAAATTTTTTAAGGAAATTTCCATCGTATTTTGTAGGCCATGAACTAAACGATTGCTACTTAGAATTTGTAAAATTTCCTTTCGAGTAGTTAATTTTCGTTCAAGATACGAAAAATGAACTAAAATTCTGGAAAATTCTTGTAATAAATTATTGTAAAAATCTTCTTAATTTTACGAGCCACTTTTGTTTTCTGTGTAGAAAATTTTGTTCAAATTTTATTTCTGTAGAAATTTTAGTCAAAAGTTTCTTTCTACAGAAGATTTTGTTTACATTCTTATTTCTATAGAAAATTTTGTGAAAATTGTATTTCTATAGAAAATTTTGTTAAAATTTTATTTCTGTAGAAAATTTTGTCAAACTGAATTACATACAAAAAATCGCTTCTTTAACATATGTTCCAAACATATTTTGCAGGAAGCATATATATTTTTGGATACATTAATATGTTTGTTTTATGTGAACATATTATATGTTTGGAAGCATTTTGAGCCCAAAAATATTATATGCTTGGAAGAATTTTTCCCAAAGACGATTGTGCTCATTGCCTTACATACTCGTAATTTTCACTTCCACGAAATATTTTAGTTCTTGCCACCTTTTTCTGTAATACAAATAATGTTGAAGAAATTTGTCACTTTTATACATTTTTTAAATTTTACCGTTCGCCTTCACACTTAAATTTTACCTTAAGCCAACACACTATCCACTGGACTACGTAGCTGTTATAGTCACCAGTAGATAATTATCGTTATAAGTTACATTTATATAGCATAGTTTGCAGCGCCCACGAGCCCATGCAAACATAACATTATTTAACAGAAACATACATTTGTTTGCCACGTGGAGCAGTGGTTACGATGTCTGCCTTGCATGCAAAGGGTCGTGGGTTCAATTCCTGCTCCGACCGAACACTTTTTTTTTTAATTTACACATTTATATTTATACTATATTAAATTTTTATAATGAAACTTCGAAATGTGGGTTACTAAAGATTTATAGTCAGTAACAGTGCTTGATATAAACGAAATTGACTGATTTTTGGATAAAATATTATTTTTTTATTGCAAAAATAACAATTTTGTAACAAAAAACTGTTTTTGGTACAAAACTTTAAAATTTGGAAGGAATTCAAAAACTCTAACAAAAGAAGAATGTGGAGTCGAGTATAAACATACATAAATAATTTTATAATATAAACATAAATTTAGTTAGGCGTGAACAGTTTTTTAATAGCATTTAACACCATCGCTCTAAAATGGCTTTTAGTTTTTTTTAATAATTCATTTTAAAGAAAATAAACTTTTTAAATTGTTTTAGCAGCAAAACTCGAACGTAATGCCCGCTTTTATATTTGAAGGTGTCCGTCAACTCCTCGTGGACTACTTATTAATAAAGAGGAACTAAACTTTGTTTTTATACATTTAACTGTGTAATTTTTCACTATTTCCTCCTTATTTCATTTTACTGTCCCAACTCTAAAAAGAGTATATTGCCCTTTCGTTATTTTTAAGAAGACCCCTGATTTATTTTAACGAACCAAGAAAAAATTGTGCCCATAATGCCAAAATGATAAATAAAACACATGCCCACACATACATAAAATGCTGCTCTCAAGGCGAAAACATATGCTGTTTGTTTTTCAAATGTCTATTCTCTTGGTTCCGAATGTCTATTCTCTTTATTCAAATTAAATAATATTTAGACTTAAGCATATCAAATTTTTGGCCTTATCATAAAACAGTTTTCCGAAACAACATACAAGCGGTTTCACAGAAATTGTTCTCTTTTGATTCTTTGGCTGTGTTATGTTGATATCTTTCGTCAACTCTCCCAGTTTCCATCTCTATTTCTTTCTCTATACTCTATCTGTCGCTTTGAATTAAATATCACAACATATGTATGTTTAGTCGAAATTTGTAAATTTATATATGTTTGCATTCACACATATGATTTTTATGATACATTCATGCCCCAAACATAATATATTCTAACATATTAACATTGATGTCCCAAACATTTAGTGTTAGTTTAGGAACATTACATGTTTGCACTTAAATATATTGTGTTTTAAAATTGTGCCCGAAACACATTTTGTTTATATCGGAACATATGAAAAACATATTTTTCTAACAGTGTACAATTTAGAAGATGGTGTTAGGAGGTTTTAAGATACCTTGGCATCGGCAAGCGTTACCGCAACTTAAGTAATTCGATTGTGGATGGCAGTGTTTAGAAGAAGTTTCTACGCAACCCATGGTGGAGGGTGCATAAGCTTCGGCGTGGCCGAACTTACGGCCGTATATACTTGTTTGTTGTTTATTTCCTTAAGATTAAAAGCGTTTTCGTTACATCTAACGTAAATTTTGTTCAAACGTTCGTTATTTAGAATACTCAATGTTAAGAATTTGGACGTTCTTTAAATTGGATTTTCGCTAAATGGGATATTCGTTAAACAGAGCTTCGACTGTATATACCATGAATCAAATAATATAATTGTTTCCATTTAAAACTCTTCGTCGGGCTACTTGAAAATATATAGAATTTCAGGTGGTTTTGATGACATGTACTCCAACAAGCAAACATATATACTACAACATAGAAATCGGATCATCATATTCTATATTCGGCATACATACAGTGTGAGCCCAAAAAACACAAGATTTTGAATTGTATAGGTACTCAAGATCCCAATTCGGGTGATAGGTTTATATCAAAATCTGGGCCGGTATAGCCCATCAACGAAAAGACGAATCTGTACCAAATTTCTGGGCGATAGCTTCATTATTGAAGACAATAGACAGCCAGACAAACAATAAAATTCTGAAAATGTATATATTTGAAGCTGAAGTATTTGTTATTTATTACAGAGGGAGTATTTGTTACAGAGGCTATTTTTTATATTAAGTGTAATCTAGATGACTTAACTAGATATTTAAAATGTATAGTTCAAGTAATTAAAGTGAGTTAAATGCATTTTGTAATGTAAAGGGTGATTCTTTTGAGGTTAGGATTTTCATGCATTAGTATTTGACAGATCACGTGGGATTTCAGACATGGTGTCAAAGAGAAAGATGCTCAGTATGCTTTGACATTTCATCATGAATAGCCGAACGATCTGCCACAACGTCGAATTTTCAGTGAATGGGCCCTAGAAAAGTTGGCAGAAAATCCGCTTTTTTATCGACAAATTTTGTTCAGCGATGAGGCTCATTTCTGGTTGAATGGCTACGTAAATAAGCAAAATTGCCGCATTTGGAGTGAAGAGCAACCAGAAGCCGTTCAAGAACTGCCCATGCATCCCGAAAAATGCACTGTTTGGTGTGGTTTGTACGCTGGTGGAATCATTGGACCGTATTTTTTCAAAGATGCTGTTGGACGCAACGTTACGGTGAATGGCGATCGCTATCGTTCGATGCTAACAAACTTTTTGTTGCCAAAAATGGAAGAACTGAACTTGGTTGACATGTGGTTTCAACAAGATGGCGCTACATGCCACACAGCTCGCGATTCTATGGCCATTTTGAGGGAAAACTTCGGAGAACAATTCATCTCAAGAAATGGACCGGTAAGTTGGCCACCAAGATCATGCGATTTGACGCCTTTAGACTATTTTTTGTGGGGCTACGTCAAGTCTAAAGTCTACAGAAATAAGCCAGCAACTATTCCAGCTTTGGAAGACAACATTTCCGAAGAAATTCGGGCTATTCCGGCCGAAATGCTCGAAAAAGTTGCCCAAAATTGGACTTTCCGAATGGACCACCTAAGACGCAGCCGCGGTCAACATTTAAATGAAATTATCTTCAAAAAGTAAATGTCATGGACTAATCTAACGTTTCAAATAAAGAACCGATGAGATTTTGCAAATTTTATGCGTTTTTTTAAAAAAAAAAGTTATCAAGCTCTTAACAAATCACCCTTTATTTGTTTGAATAAAACGTTTATTTTCCTTCTTTTCGGAAACTTTTTGGGTGACAATTTTTTTACGATTTTCAGCCCAAAAGAGTTGGCCCTATTTTTGCCCTTAACTTTACCATTCCGTTTGTAACACATCGAAATATTGCTCTAAGATCCCATAAAGTATATATTCTGGGTCGTGGTGAAATTCTGAGTCGATCTAAGCATGTCCGTCCGTCTGTTGAAATAACGTTAACTTCCGAAATAAACAAGCTATCGACTTGAAACTTGGCACAAGTAGTTGTTATTGATGTAGGTCGGATAGTATTGCAAATGGGCCATATCGGACCACTTTTACGTATAGCCCCCGACGCTCAGATTTGGCTTGCGAAGCCTCTTGGAGTAGCAAACTTCATCCGATCTGGTTAAAATTTGGTACATGGTGTTAGTATATCGTCTTTAATAACCATGTAAAAATTGGTCCACATCGGTCCATAATTAAATATAGCCCCCATATAAACGAACCCCAGATTTGGCTTGCGGGGCCTCTAAGAGAAGCAAATTTCATCCGATCCGCCTGAAATTTGATAGATGTTGTTAGAATTTGTTGTTGTTGCCCACAACGGTCCATAATTATATAGCCCCCATATAAACCGAACCGAACCGATATAAACCGGATTTGGCTTGCGGAGCCTCATGGATGAGCAAAATTCATCCGATTCGGTTGAAATTTGGTACGTGGTGTTAGTATATGGTCTCTAACAACCATGCAGGAATTGGTCCATATAATTATATGTAGCCATCATATAAACCGATCCCCAGATTTGACCTCCGGAGCCCCTTGGTAGAGCAAAATTCACCCGATCCGGTTGAAATTTGGTACGTGGTGTTAGTATATGGTCTCTACCAACTATGCAGGAATTGGTCCATATCGGTCCATAATTATATCTAACCCCCATTTAAACCGATCCCCAGATTTGACCTCCGGAGCTCTTGGAGGAGCAAAATTCATCCTATCCGGTTGAAATTTGGTACGTGGTGAAATTTGGTACATTGCGCTAGTATATGGCCGCTAACAACCATGCCAAAATTGGTCCATATAGGACTATAGTTATAAAGGGTGATTTGTTAAGAGCTTGATAACTTAAAAAAAAAAAACGCATAAAATTTGCAAAATCTCATCGGTTCTTTATTTGAAACGTTAGATTGGTCCATGACATTTACTTTTTGAAGATAATTTCATTTAAATGTTGACCGCGGCTGCGTCTTAGGTGGTCCATTCGGAAAGTCCAATTTTGGGCAACTTTTTCGAGCATTTCGGCCGGAATAGCCCGAATTTCTTCGGAAATGTTGTCTTCCAAAGCTGGAATAGTTGCTGGCTTATTTCTGTAGACTTTAGACTTGACGTAGCCCCACAAAAAATAGTCTAAAGGCGTCAAATCGCATGATCTTGGTGGCCAACTTACCGGTCCATTTCTTGAGATGAATTGTTCTCCGAAGTTTTCCCTCAAAATGGCCATAGAATCGCGAGCTGTGTGGCATGTAGCGCCATCTTGTTGAAACCACATGTCAACCAAGTTCAGTTCTTCCATTTTTGGCAACAAAAAGTTTGTTAGCATCGAACGATAGCGATCGCCATTCACCGTAACGTTGCGTCCAACAGCATCTTTGAAAAAATACGGTCCAATGATTCCACCAGCGTACAAACCACACCAAACAGTGCATTTTTCGGGATGCATGGGCAGTTCTTGAACGGCTTCTGGTTGCTCTTCACTCCAAATGCGGCAATTTTGCTTATTTACGTAGCCATTCAACCAGAAATGAGCCTCATCGCTGAACAAAATTTGTCGATAAAAAAGCGGATTTTCTGCCAACTTTTCTAGGGCCCATTCACTGAAAATTCGACGTTGTGGCAGATCGTAAGTCTATTCATGATGAAATGTCAAAGCATACTGAGCATCTTTCTCTTTGACACCATGTCTGAAATCCCACGTGATCTGTCAAATACTAATGCATGAAAATCCTAACCTCAAAAGAATCACCCTTTATATAGCCGATCCCCAAAAATAATCTACCAAAATTTTATTTCTATAGAAATTTTTTTCAAAATATTATTACTATAGAAAATTTTGTAAAAATTTTATTACTATACAAAATTTTGTCAAGATTTAATTTCTACGAGTATAAACAATTTTGTCAAAATTTTATTTCTATAGAAAATTTTGTCAAAATTTGATTACTATTAAAAATTTTGTAAAAATTTTATTACTATACAAAATTTTGTCAAGATTTTATTACTATACAAAATTTTGTCAAGATTTTATTTCTACGAGTATAGACAATTTTGTCAAAATTTTATTTCTATAGAAAATTTTGTCAAAATTTTAATTCTATAGAAAATTTTGCCAAACTGAATTATATATGTTACGTATTTAATCGGCCTTTTGTTGTGTAATATATACCCGGTATGGACTAACTTACAATTGAGAAGACGGTGTTAAGATGTTGTAAGATACCTTGACATCGACAAGTGTTACCGTAACCCAAGTAATTCGATTGTGGATGACAGTCTTTAGTATAAGTTTCTATACAATCCATGGTGGAGGGTACATAAGATTCGGCCTGGCCGAACTTACGGCCGAATATTCTTGTTTTTATTTATTTGTTTATTTAATAATTTCTAATAGTAGTACAAAAAGATAATACATCTTATAAATAGTTCCTTAGAAATATTCGGTGAAGAACATGGTTAACGTAGTTAACACAAAATGTTCCTTGAAAATATGGTTCGTAATAAATGCAATATTTTGAACTAAAAATCCTGGAAGCCGCAGCGAAGCAGGTCGTCTTCGGATAGTGTAATATAAGAATTACATTCCCGAACATCTTACCATATCCATAGCCATCCATAGCAAAAATAATGACTACAAAGATTTAATAATACAGTTTATTCATAATTTATTTTACAATATTACTTACAGCAACTTACAGCATAAAAGTCATCACATAATCTTACATAGAAAACCGTATACATTTATACGTATAATTATATTTTAATAACCATACACTTAAAACTATCTACATATAAATTATATTCCAAATTAATTTTGGAATATAACATTTTCAAATGGAAATTTTTATTCAAAAAATTTTAATTTTTATACATACACATACATGGTTAATTTGAATGAAATTCTAACATACACTTGTATTCACATTGATATCAAGCTACTACTACACTTTAATATACCTAACTAATAACTAAGTACAAAATAGATTATTATCTATATATATAAAAACTGATTACAATATTTTCGTTTAAAAATAGCCAGGGAATAATAAGCAAAGCAATTTGGTGATATTAGTTCTGTTTTCATTAACTGTAATGATTGTAGTCTATTTTTATGGATTTGTAATTATATATTCATTAGAAAATAATGAGAAATGGGTAAAACAAAAACATTTTCATGGGATTCCACACGAAAGGTCACGGTACACTGAGAAACTTGAATCGTGAAGTGTGCTCGATTTTTGGTCAAAGCCGAACTGATACTCAGCCAAGGTTAGATTAAGTGACAGCCCATTGCGATACTTAATTAACAAAAATGTTGGGATCGTAACATAACCTAAACTGAGGAATTTTTCAAATATTCGAGAATCTATTCCGAAAAAGATTGTAGATTGTAGTATCATCCATCGCTGGCCACTAATGATAAGACATATTTAATATTTTCTTGAAATTTCAAGTAAGTTTAGGGTTGTTTCTGGACAAAAGAATCCATAATTTTTTTCCGATATTTCATCGGAGAAGTGGACGTCTGTTTTTTAAAACAGTAGAGGAAAATCTGAACTTCTGTGATTTATTTGAAATTTACAGGCATCGTGGGAGAAAATGATTAAATAAATATAGGGGTTTTCAATAACTGGTATCTCTGACATCTCCCTCTGCAGGATTTCTGAAAATTGCAAGTTTTTACTGGGAATGATAGAAAGGAGCACCTCCTACTTGCCCGATTTTTTGAAAATTGAAAGTTTTCTGTTACTGCGTTATGTGAAATTTCTTGACTCAAGCAGTATCCCCCGTGATCCAGTGATCCAACTAGAGGTGTGCACGTGACGAAAATAAGACGAAAAATTTCGTGACCCACGCGTGGGTCGTGAGTAACGCTGATGGCAATGGCGTGATTCTGCGTGAGTCACGAAAATAGTTTCTTCGTGAGTGTGCGTGAGTAACGAATTTCGGAAAAATACGCTCACATAAAACCCTTACGAGATGAATTCATTTACAATTTTAGTGACACCTGGGATGTTGAGAGTTTAATAACGCTCTCGATTTTAATCATGTTCACGTCCCTAAAGTAAATTAGTCATAAAATTATTCGTGAGTCACAATATTTTTCGTGAGTCACGACATTTCGTGTGTGAGTACAAATTTTCTTTTCGTGAGTGGGCGGGAGTCCTACCAAACAATATCGAGCGTGAGTAAATTTTTTCCGTCGTGAATGTGCGTGAGCTTGAGTAAAATATTACTCAGGTGCACACCTCTAATCAGTATTGCCAACTCCCCAAGGCCAAAAAGACCAAAAATATATTATAAATTCTAACTTACCACTTCCCACCACAAAGTCGAAAACTAAATGCTCCATTAAAAAAAAATTCCGAAGATGTTTTATAGAACTTTTGTGCATTGAATTTGTAATTTTATGAAGTTATAAACCGCTATTGAAGTATACACCTTGATCAGTTTTAATGCTTTCATCCAATTCATTTTGATCAGTAATGTCTTTCAAATTTAAAAATATTAATAAAGGGTGGTTAAATTGTAAGGGCCGATGTTGAATGTGAACCACATCTAAACGGAGAGATACACAATCCAACAACGTGTTAAATGGTTCCAAGAAATGGCAACAGTGGATGATAAATTTTCGAAGAAAATCATCTTCAGTGATGAGGCACATTTTCACCTCAGTGGATTCGTCAATAAACAGAATTACCGCATTTGGGCGAATAAGAATCCAAGAGTGGATGTGGACGATATGTGGAAATTTGGACCATCGGGTGAAGGTGTGCCACCGAGGTCGCGGCGCCCATTTGGCCGATATTTTTTTCCATACATAATTGAATAATACCTATATATCATAATAAAATAAAATTACACTAATTTCCTAAATAGTTTGTGTTTTATTCAAAATCAACATCGGCCCTTGAAATTTTAACCACCCTTTATATGGAAGGAGTCTATTGCTTATTTCAGTTGTGCGTGCTTTTGTGAATTTAATACAAACGTTTTTAATGACATCTTTATCAAGTTCAAAACTTCGGCACTCGTCGCTACACTTTTCTACAGAATACCCTAAATAAAAATATTAATTACAAAATAATCAATACCATCTTCATAACAATCAAATTCTATATTTGGCAAAAAAGTTGAGTTTCTTAAGGTCTTGAAAGTCTAATCCAAATTTTTGTATCAATTAAACTTAATACTGTTCAAAATGAAAAAAAATACCAAAAGCACTAAATGAAAATGATAGAAAGGGCACCAAAAAGGCAAATTGGCATCACTGCCTCTAATGGAAACTGATTGGTTCCAACAATGTTACTTGAAATTTCGGAATTCACTTTTTAACAAATTTCGATCGGAGAAATTTAAATACACAATACATGAACTGTTTCCACGAATTAAATCTCTCTTAAAAAAAAGAGTTGCTAAATTCTGCTGAGTTAATAATAATGCTATATGTGACACCATGTGAAGAGAAATAAACTACAGCTGAATGAAAAATATTGTGTTCACTTGAAACAATGTGTCTTATGATGGCTTTACCTCATCACGCTAGCCACAGCTGGTAGATTTTTTGCTGTTTGGTAGATTGGTACAATTAGGATGGCCTCCAATGTTCTATAAAAATAAAATTTGCACTAGAAATAAAATTTTGACTAAATTTTCTATAGAAATAAAATTTTGACAAAATTTTCTATAGAAATAAAATTTTCACAAAATTTTCTATAGAAATAAAATGTTGACAAAATTTTCTATAAAAATAAAATTTTGACAAAATTTGCTATAGAAATAAAATTTTTATTTTCTATGCAATTTTGAGTAAATTTCCTATAGAAATAAAATTTTGAAAAAATTGTCTATAGAAATAAAATTTTAATAAAATTTTCTATAGAAATAAAATTTTGACAAAATTTTCTATAAAAATAAAATTTTGACAAAATTTTCTATAGAAATAAAATTTTGACAAAATTTTCTATAGAAATAAAATTTTGACAAAATTTATAGAAATAAAATTTTGACAAAATTTTCTATAGAAATAAAATTTTTATTTTCTATACAATTTTGACTAAATTTCCTATAGAAATAAAATTTTGAAAAAATTGTCTATAGAAATAAAATTTTGAAAAAATTGTCTATAGAAATAAAATTTTGATAAAATTTTCTATAGAAATAAAATTTTAAATAAAAGTCTTCTGTTTTTTCGAGCTTGAGATCGGTATATTCCCAAGCGTACCCGTGGACGTAGCCCTCAGGATTATAGAAGAACGATGGGACGAAATAGAAACACACACAAACATGACAAAGCCCTTATTCATAAAGATATTAAAATTTTGTATAATAGACAACAGGTACTTTAAATTTGACGACAAGATATATAAACAGAAAAAAGGTTTGCCAATGGGATCACCAGCTTCACCAATTATCGCGGATATATTAATGGAGAGACTACTGGACAGCTGTATGCAAAAACTGGAAAAAAGACCAAAGTTCATAACGAAGTATGTAGATGACCTCTTTGCAATTATCAGGGAAACGGAAATAGAAAAAACGCTGGCAACACTCAACAGTTTCCACAATAATATCCGCTTCACTATGGAACTTGAACAAAACCAAAAATTACCATATTTAGATTTACTAATAACCAAGGACGAAGGAAAACTTAAAATGGACTGGTACCAAAAAAACACAGCTTCTGGACGAATTATGAACTACTTCTCAAACCATCCGAAACGTATAATAATAAATACAGCTAAAAATTTGATCCATAGAGTATTATCCATTAGTGACCATCAATTTCAACAAAAAAACAAGAAAAAACTTCAAGATATCTTGGAAAATAATAATTTTCCCTCAAATCTTATAAAAAGTTTAATAGCCGAGTATAAACCATCATCAAAAAAGAGGGACGATGAAAACGACAAAAAAACATTTAGATCCTTGACATATGTACCAACTATATCAGAAAGGATATCAAAATCCGATATTTTTGATAAAAATCAATACAGCTTGGCACATAAATCCAACAATACGGCGAAAAAATTGTTTAGTAATACAAAAGACCGTATCCCCTTATCCGAAACACCAAATGTAATTTATGAGATTCCGTGTGATGGAAACTCAGAAGAAAATTGCCAAAAAATATACATTGGGACCACCAAAAACAAATTAAAAACAAGGTTATCCGGACACAAATCTGACATCAAAAACACGTAATAACAACAAAATACAAAAAACTGCGTTAGCGACCCACTGTGCAGCAACTAACCACCATCCAAACTTTGATAGAGTTCGTGTGTTACAACGAGAGAGCAACATAAACAAGAGATACACCTTAGAAATGTTACACATAAACAACGTACCAACGACGAGGAGAATAAATTACAAAACAGACACGGACAACATCGCTCACATATACAGACAAATGGTATGCAGAAACAAAACTAGAATATACGACGAGCAATTTGCAGAGCAACATTCAGTGCAATAATGAAACCTGACGAGAGCAGTGATGTTTCGCTGACTCCAATAAGAATAAATGTTGAGTTATTGTAGACGATGTAAGTGAAAAGAATGTTGTATCCACCTACTTTTTATGTTAGCCTAGTACAATGTGTTATGTTGAGATGTTAATTATTTATGTTGTTAATGTATTTAATATAAAAAAAAGTTTGTTATCAATAGTTTATACTATTAATTTAATTTATTATAATATACTTATTATAGATACATATTTCCTGAAGAAGCAATTCAAAGAAATTGCGAAATATTGAAAGAAAATAATACATAAATATATACCGATCTCAAGCTCGAAAAAACAGAAGACTTTTATTTGAAAATAAAGATCGAAAAACAACAAAAACATGAAATAAAATTTTGACAAAATTTTCTATAAAAATAAAATTTTGACAAAATTTTCTATAGAAATAAAATTTTGACAAAATTTTCTATAGAAATAAAATTTTGACAAAATTTGCTACAGAAATAAAATTTTTATTTTCTATACAATTTTGACTAAATTTCCTATAGAAATAAAATTTTGAAAAAATTGTCTGTAGAAATAAAATTGTTATAAAATTTTCTATAAACACAATATTTTAAAAAAAATTAATTTTCTTGTTAGTATTTTTTGACACTAGAGGCATCATTGTTCTCATTACCCTCGTCTGCAAGTTCCGTTACTTTTACTCTCAGTAACGTTAACATTAGATATAGATGGTACACAGACAAGCTATCACCAAATATTCAATTAAATAGTTAATAGATACAATCATTAAGGTTATGCTATTTGTCTTCGACCATAGTGCAACTGCAATAAATGCTTTGCGATTTTACCATTATTATTATTATTTTAAATTGTAACAAATTAATGAAAATGTATCTATAAGGGCGGATGGTAAAATAAAACATTATGGACGGAATTAAAGAACCTAAATTAAATTTACATAAATAATAATACTCTGTCTTACAGAATTTTGCAATGTATAATTCTAAGCATTTTCTATATGGTAAATAGGTATATATTTAATATTCAATTTATATACATTTCGATATAAAAATTTGTATTGTAATTATTTTGTAGCAGAAGGATTTAAGTTAGAAAGGATAATTTCCAGTTTTCCGAAATAATGGCTTTTGTAAAAGAAAAATCAAAGAATATGGAACATAAGTCTGCTAAAAGATTCTAATGTTTTTAATGCTTAATAAAATAATTTTTGCTCTCATTTACTGCCAACAACCTCAATTCACTCAAGCCAGGGTTGGTTATACAATATATTTCTAACTATAAAATATATTTATATATTATAAATAATTTATTTGAATACCATTATAAAACCATTGAATTTGTATCTTAAGCTTATTTTTTAGACAATAATATTCGATATTGCATTACAGGGATTGTATGCATTTGTATAAATTTATTCTAAATAATTTATTCTTATTCTTTGGTATAAGATGTTCATGCTTATCATGGTCCTGGTATATATAGTTCAGTGATGTTCTTTTAATGCTCATTATGTTCTTTTATCCAAAACTATCTGCGAATTCAATGGGCCTATGGTGGGGCTGGCACTACCGCAACACCGTTGTTTCCGCACATGAAGATTGACTCTGAAATGATGTGAAAGGAAGATTATGAGTAACACTTTCGCGATGTGTTGGAAAAATATTTAAAAAAGCACAACAGTTAGTAAAGTCGAAATTCGAGGCCGACTATATAATCCGTAAACCACCCGTACTGAATTAGTAAATATAAGCTTTTGTGGGTTATCAATGAAATAAGTTTGGGCGATAAACAATATTTCCATATTAAAAAAAAAAATTAAGTGGTACATTAAGTTGGTGGGAGCTTTATCTCAATCTGAACAGAAATGCCTGATATTAGGAGCTATACTTTATTTTACCTCTACAGATATAGAAGTAAAGTAGTGAGTAAAGTAGAAAGTCGGGCGTGGCCGACTATATCACCACCCCTACTGAATTAGTAAACATTGTTTGTGGGGTATCAATGGTATAGGTTTGGGGAAAAACCGCATTTCCATATTTAAGAATGGGGAATGGGAGTTTAATCACAATCTGAACAGAAATGTCTGATTTTAGGAGCTACACTGAAGAAAAATCTGATTGAAGTTGTTCAATAGGACCACATTTACGACCTTCCCGATGTCGATGACCAACTAACATTCTTACAGGAAAATTTATGTTTTTTTTTTTTATGTCTGTGTACCGCAAAAACCTATAGTTATCAAACATAAGCAACCCCCTTGGTTCAACAACGAAATCAAACATCAAATTGCTTGTAGAGATTCTGCCTTTGAAAGATGGAAACGATTTAAAACAAATGATTTATATGAGTTATACAAATCCGCAAGAGAAACTGTGACGAAAAGCATTGCCTGTGCCAAATCAAATTATTATGGTAACAAGTTCAGAAACGCTCTGGAAAGTAATAAAAATGGAAATCACAATAGAAAGTAATAAAAAATATTGGAATTGGTACACCCTCAAAAAAAAAATCGCTTCTTTAACATATGTTCCAAACATATTTTGCAGGAAGCACATATATTACTGGATACTGCCGAAACATTAATATGTTTGTTTTATGTGAACATATTATATGTTTGGAAGCATTTTGAGCCCAAAAATATTATATGCTTGGAAGAATTTTTCCCAAAGACGATTGTGCTCATTTCCTAACATACTCGTAATTTTCACTTCCACGAAATATTTTAGTTCTTGGCACCTTTTTCTGTAATACAAATAATGTTGAAGAAATTATTAATTTTTATAGATTTTTTAAATTTTGCCTGCACGGAGAATCGAACCGAGGACCATACAGTTTGTAAGCCAACACACTATCCACTGGGCTACGTAGCTGTTATAGTCACCAGTAGATAATTATCGTTATAAGTTACATTTATATAACATATTTAGTTTGCAGCGCCCACGAGCCCATGCAAACATAACATTATTTAACAGAAACATACATTTGTTTGCCACGTGGAGCAGTGGTTAGCATGTCTGCCTTGCATGCAAAGGGTCGTGGGTTCAATCCCTGCTCCGACCGAACACTTTTTTTTTTTTAATTTACACATTTATATTTATTCTATATTAAATTTTTATAATGAAACTTTGAAACTTCGAAACTTAAAGATTTATAGTCAGTAATTTTTTGGTTAAAATATTATTTTTTTTATTGCACAAAAAACAATTTTGTAACAAACAACTGTTTTTGGCACAAAACTTTAAAATTTGGAAGGAATTCAAAAACTCTAACAAAAGAAGAACGTGGGGTCGAGTATAAACCTACATAAATAATTTTATAATATAAACATAAATTTATTTAGACGTGAACAGTTTTTTACTAGCACTTAACACCATCGCTCTAAAATGCCTTAAGCTGCAAAACTCGAACTTAATGCCCGCTTTTATATTTGAAGGTGTCCGTCAACTCCTCTTGGACTACTTATTAATAAAGAGGAACTAAACTTTGTTTTTATACATTTTACTGTGTAATTTTTCACTCTAAAAAGACTAAGTGCCCTTTCGTTAGTTTTATGAAGACCCCTGATTTCTTTTAACGAACCACGAAAAAATATTGTGCCCATAATGCCAAAATGATAAACAAAACACATGTCCACACATATATAAAATGCTGCTCTCAAGGCGAAAACATATGCTGTTTGGTTTTCAAATGTCTATTCTCTTGGTTCCGAATGTCTATTCTCTTTTTCAAATTAAATAATATTTAGACTTAAGCATATATATATATAGTTTTCCGAAACAACAAACAAGCGGTTTCACAGAAATTGTTCTCTTTTGATTCTTTCGCTGTGTTATGTTGATATCTTTCGTCATCTCTCCCGGTTTTCATCTCTATTTCTTTCTCTATACTCTCTCTGTCGCTTTGAATAAAATATCACAACATATGTATGTTTAGTCGAAATTTGTAAATTTATATATGTTTGCATTCACACATATGATTTTTATGAAACATTCATCCCAAACATAATATATTCTAACATATTAACATAAATGTCCCAAACATTTAGTGTTAGTTTAGGAACATTACATGTTTGCACTTAAATATATTGTTTTAAAATTGTGCCCGAAACACATTTTGTTTATATCGAAATGTGTTTATGTTTATATGAAAAACATATTTTTCTAACAGTGTAGGAAAAATAACAATATTGGCACTACTGTAAATATTAATAAAATAAATGATGATTTTGCTCGAATTAACACTGCGCAGCCACTGACTGACATATAACATATGCTGGGATGAGTATAGCGCCACCAGATTATAGTTTTTATACCCTCCACTATAGGATGGGGGCTATATTAACTTTGTCATTCCCTTTGTAACACATCGAAATATTGCTCTAAGACCCCATAAAGTATATATATTCTGGGTCGTGGTGAAATTCTGAGTCGATCTGAGCATGTCCGTCCGTCCGTCCGTCAGTTGAAATCACGCTAACTTCCGAACGAAACGAGCTATCGACTTGAAACTTTGCACAAGTAGTTGTTATTGATGTAGGTCGGATGGTATTGCAAATGGGCCATATCGGTCCGCTTTCACGTATAGCCCCCATATAAACGGACCCCCAAATTTGGCTTGCGATTGCTCTAAGCAGGGCTGTGGAGTCGGAGTCGGAGTCGGAGTCTTGGAGTCGGAGTCTGAAGATTTTGCTGGAGTCGGAGTCGGAGTCGGAGTCGTAAAAATTTTGCTCGACTCCGACTCCGGCTAAATCAAATTTTTTAAAACACTTCACATTTTTTTAACTAAGCAAGTTTTTACGCAAATTAGTTTCCATTGCTCTATTCATTCGATCAATGTACAGCATGATTGTAAATGAAAATCAACTTCAATTACGGCTATCTTTTTATGTTTCCTAGAATGTTAGACTAGCAGATGGGCTGGATCGATCCATTTTAATGCTCATATCAATTTATTTGAAATATTTCGAACAATCGAAATTATTTTTTTTTTAATTTTATTTTAAGGCCATATACGTATGTGGAATATTGACAGAAGATTTTTTCAAACTTGTTTTTTATAGAAAATGCTGTCAAAATTTTATTTCTATAGCACATTTTGTCAACATTTTATTTCTATAACAAATTTATTCAAAATTTTATTACTATAGAAATATTTTTTTCTATAGAAAATTTTGTCAAAATTGTATTTCTATAGAAAATTGAATCAAAATTTTGTTTCTATAGAATATTTTGCAAAATTTTATTTCTATAGAAAATTTTGCCAAAATTTTATAGTAATAGATTTTTTTATTAGAAAATTTGGTCAAAATTGTATTACTATAGAAAATTTAGTCAAAATTTTGTTTCTGTAGAATATTTTGCAGAATTTTATTTACTACACAAAAATTTTTCTAAAATTTTACTTTTATTGATACTTTTTTCAAAATTTTATTTCTATAAGAAAAATTTTTATTTCTATAGCAAATTTTCTCAATTTTTTTCTTACTGATGCTCACTGCTATAAAAAATGTATTCAGAATTGTATTACTATAGAAATATTTGTTATACCCTGCGCCACACTGTGGAACAGGGTATTATAAGTTAGTGCATATGTTTGTAACACCCAGAAGGAGACGAGATAGACACATGGTGTCTTTGGCAATAATGCTCAGGGTGGGTCCCTGAGTCGATATAACCATGTCCGTCTGTCCGTCTGTCCGTCCGTCAGTCTGTCTGTGAACACATTTTTGTGATCAAAGTCTAGGTCGCAATTTAAGTCCAATCGCCTTCAAATTTGGCACATGTTTCTAATTTGGTCAGAAGAGAACCCTATTGATTTTGGAAGAAATCGGTTCATATTTTGATATAGCTCCCATATATATCTTTCGCCCGATATGCACTAATATGGACCCAGCAGCCAGAGTTTTATACCGATTTGTTTGAAATTTTACAAACATAACACTTAGTCGTATATCTAAGTGTGCAAAATTTGATTGAAATCGGTTCAGATTTAGATATAGCTCCCATATATATCTTTCGCCCGATATGGACTAATATGGTCCTAGAAGCCAGAGTTTTGGCCCAATTTGGTTGAAATTTTGCACTAGGAGTACAATTAGTAATATAGTCATGTGTACCAAATTTGATTGAAGTCGGTTCAGATTTAGATATAGCTCCCATATATATGTTTTTCTGATTTCGACAAAAATGGTCAAAATACCAACATTTTCCTTGTAAAATCGCCACTGCTTAGTCGAAAAGTTGTAAAAATGACTCTAATTTTCCTAAACTTCTAATACATATATATCGAGTGATATATCATAAATAAACTTTTGCGAAGTTTCCTTAAAATTGCTTCAGATTTAAATGTTTCCCATATTATTTTTTACTAACATTGTGTTCCACCCTAGTGCATTTGTCGACTTACATTTTGAGTCTACAGATTTTTTAGAAGTCTATCAAATTCTGTCCAGATCGAGTGATATTTAAATGTATGTATTTGGGACAAACCTTTATATATAGCCCCCAACACATTTGACGGATGTGATATGGTATCGAAAATTTAGATCTACAAAGTGGTGCAGGGTATAAGATAGTCGGCCCCGCCCGACTTTAGACTTTCCTCACTTGTTTCTATATAAAATTTAGTCAAAATTTTATTTCTATAGAAAATTTTGTCAAAATTTTGTTTCTATAGAATATTTTGCAAAATTTTATTTCTATAGAAAATTTTGCAAAATTTTGTTCGCTACACAATTTTTTTTAAATTGTATTTCTATTGATAATTTTTTCAAACTTTTATTTCTATAAAAAATGTTGACAAATTTTATTTCTATAAAAATGTTATTCAAAATTTTATTTCTATATATTTGGTCAAAATTTGATTTCTATAGAAAATTTTGCCAAAATTTTATTTCTATGGAAAATTTAGTCAAAATTTTGTTTCTGTAGAAAATTTAGTCAAAATTTTATTTACTAGACAAAAATTTTTCCAAAATTGTATGCTCACTGATACTCATTGCTAAGTCGAAAACTTGTAGAAATGACTCAAATTTTAAAATTTTTCAATGAATGAATCATAAATGCATTTTTGCGAAATTGTCTAAACAATTATAAATATTTCCCAAATATTGCCCGAGTTTTGTAGAAGTCTGATTTGAGATTTTATCAAAATGTAGATCTAAATACAAAGTTGTGCAGAGTATATTATAGTTGGCCCGCCCGACTTTAGACTTTCCTTACATTTTTAGTTTTTGTTAAAATTGTGTTACGTCCCATAATGTTAGATTTAAATTTTAAGTACATAGATTTTGTAAAAGTATATACAATTTTGTCTAAATCGATTCAGATTCAAATTCATGCATATGGGAATATAAACCTTTATATAGCTCGCAACAAATTTAATGGATTTGAGATAGTATCAATAATTTTGGTCCACAAATACATATACTGTTGGTATCTTCTCATATTATGATGGGTATTTATATCATTATTTTATTTATTAAACATTGCCCTAAATTTGAAATATAGAGTTCAATTGGCATCTAATGTGAAATTAAGACCTTTTTTTGCACACATAAATAAATATGATACTTTATATCGATCTACTTACAGTACCCCCACAATAGAACTACAAATTAGTGGTATTAAAATGAGATTTAGTTATATTACCCGGAGTCGACTCCGGAGTCGGAGTCGGAGTCGAGCTGATGAAAAATGCTGGAGTCGGAGTCGGAGTCGGAGTCGAGCAAAATTGGCTCGACTCCACAGCCCTGGCTCTAAGAGAAGCAAATTTCATCCGATCCGGCTGAAATTTAGTACATGGTGTTAGTATATGGTCTCTAACAACCATGCAAAAATTGGTCCATATCGGTTCATAATTATATATAGCCCCCATATAAACCGATTCCCAGATTTGGTTTGCGGATCCTCTAAGAGAAGCAAATTTCATCCGATTCGGCTGAAATTTGGTACATGGTATTAGTATATAGTCTCTAACATCCATTCAAAAATTGGTCCATATCGGTCCACTTTTAAGTATAGCCCCCATATAAACGGACCCCCAAATTTGGCTTGCGATTGCTCTAAGAGAAGCAAATTTCATCCGATCCGGCTGAAATTTGATACATGGTGTTAGTATATGGTCACCATGAAAAAATTGGTCCATATCGGTCCACTTTTACGTATAGCCCCCATATAAACGGACCCCCAAATTTGGCTTGCGATTGCTCTAAGAGAAGCAAATTTCATCCGATCCGGTTGGAATTTGGTACGTGGTGTTAGTATATGGTCTCTAACAACCATGCAAAAATTGGTCCATATCAGTCCATAATTATATATAGCCCCTATATAAACCGATCCCCAAATTTGAACTCCGGAGCCACTTGGACGAGCAAAATTCATCCGATCCGGTTGAAATTTGCAACGTGGTGTTAATATATGGCCGCTAATAACCATGCCAAAATTGGTCCATTTCGGTCTATAGTTATATATAGCCGATCCCCAATCACACAAAAATTGGTCCAAATCGGTTCATAATCATGCTTGCCACTCGAGCAAAAATAATCTAGCAAAATTGTATTTCTATAGAAAATTTTGTCAAAATTTTATTTCTATAGAAAATTTTGTCGAAATTTTATTCCTATAGAAAATTTTGTCAAATTTTATTTCTATAGAAAATTTTGGCAAAATTTTATTTCTGTAGAAAATGTTGTCAAAATTTTAAATCTTTTGAAAATTTTGTAAAAATTTAATTTCTATAGAAAATTTTGTCAAAATGTTATTTCTATAGAAAATTTTGTTAAAATCGTATTTCTATAGAAAATTTTGTCAAAATTTTACTTCTATAGAAAATGTTGTCCAAATTTTATTTTTATAGAAAATTTTGTCAAACTTAATTATATACGTATTTAATCGGCCATTTTAAGTTTAATATATACCACGTATGGACTATGTGGTATATATTACGGTATTAGGAAGTTTTAAGATACCTTGTCATTGGCAAAAGTTACCGCAACCCAAGTAATTCGATTGTGGATGACAGTCTTCAGTAGAAGTTTCTACGCAATCCATGGTGGAGGGTACATAAGCTTCGGCCTGGCCGAACTTACGGCCGTATATACTTGTTCTTCCATTGTGTCGACTCGTACGATGTATTGAAGAGTTTCCAAGCAATTAAATCAAATGCAACTGGTACTGATGAAATTAGTCTAAAATTCATAAAACTCTTATTGCCGAAGCTTCTGTCTTATTTTACACATATTTTCAATACTTGTCTAACCAAATCCACGTTTCCTAAAGCTAGGAAAATCGCAAAAATTATTCGAATTCTAAAATCTAATAACGATTATCGACCAATCGCCATCCTACCTCTCTATCAAAAGTTTTGGAACGTATAATGAACTAGCAGATATTGCAATATTTGGAAGATCATAATTTATTAAGCGAATATCAATCTGGATTTAGGAAGAGAAGAAATTGCATCACAGCTCTTACCGAAGCTGTTGAAAACATACGGGAACGGCTCGATGACAACATGATAACGTATTTAGTGCTTCTTGACCACAGCAAGGCATTTGATACGGTAAATCACAACATATTGCTATCTAAAGTTCACCATGTTTTCTACTTTTCCAAAACTGCTTGTAACTTCATCTCTTCATATCTAAGATCTCGCTCACAAATCGTAGTTATAAACAATATGAATTCGAATCGTAAGGACATATCAAGAGGTGTTCCTCAAGGATCCATCCTTGAACCAACCCTTTTCAGCATGTACATCAATGATTTGGTTGATGCCCCACTTACTTGTAACATACACATGTATGCAGACAAGGTACAAGTATACTCCAGTATGAGGTTGTCTGATATCGATACATGCATACAAAATATAAATTCCGATTTGAACAGAATCCAAAATTGGGCCCAACATAATGAATTGCTACAAAAACAAAATATCTTTTCATATCCAGAAATAAAACTATTGAAAACAGTGTTATCCGTAACAGACTCTACATTGACAAAACTGTTGAGACCCATAGGAATCTTGGTATACTATTTAATTCGAAACTATCATGGACAGATCATATAACATGTGCCGTTGGTAAACTTCATGGAATGCTGTGTAATTTATGGGCTGTTCGGACAAATACGCCAATATCTATTCGCATTCTATTGGCTAAATCGTACTTGATACCAAGTCTATTGTATGGTTGTGAATTATTTGCGAGCTGCGGCTACTCAGACTCCCATAAATTAAAAGTAGCATACAACAATATTGCACGATATATTTTCAACAAACGCCGCCGAGACCGAATATCTGAGTTTGCTTTTAAACTATTTAATATTACGTTTGAAAGTGAAATGCCTGACACAACTACATAAAATAATTTACACTAAAGAACCTTTACAACTGTATTCGTTTTGCCTGATTAAACAGAGGACAAAAGTAATACACGCACGAATCACACACTTTTTTATTATATTATGTTAATATGTTTTAATATAATTTATACATTTTTATTTTGTTTGCTACATATAACATTTGAAATATGATAAGCTGGTACTTTCAATTATAAGATGTAAGATCTTGTTGTAACATGAATCGATCAATTTTCCAAATTTGCCCATAATATTCTTATTTATTAACTAATGTTGCTCAAATTTCAAAGGTACATGTATTAGCCGATCGTGTATAGAATTACGCGTAGCTAATACATAAATCGTTTCCCTATTTTCAGAAATTTGGATTTATTATCCACATTACTTGAGCGATTTCCTCATTTTTAATAATGAACTCAATATTAGTGGCTCTAAGACCCCATAAAGTATATATATTCTGGGTCGTGGTGAAATTCTGAGTCGATCTCAGCATGTTCGTCCGTCCGTCTGTTGAAATCACGCTAACTTCCGAACGAAACAAGCTATCGGCTTGAAACTTGGCAAAAGTAGTTGTTATTGATGTAGATCGGATGGTATTGCAAATGGGCCATATCGGTCCACTTTTACGTATAGCCCCCATATAAACGGACCCCCAAATTTGGCTTGCGAATGCTCTAAGAGAAGCAAATTTCATTCGATCCGGCTGAAATTTTGTACATGGTGTTAGTATATGGTCTCTAACAACCATGCAAAAATCGGTCAATAATTACATATAGCCCCCATATAAACCGATCCCCCGATTTGGTTTGCGGAGCCTCTAAGAGAAGCAAATTTCATCCGATCAGGCAGAAATTTGGTACATGGTGTTAGCATATGGTCTCTAAAACTAAGAAAAAATTGGTCCACATCGGTCAATAATTACATATAGCCCCCATATAAACCAATCCCCCGATTTGGTTTGCGGAGCCTCTAAGAGAAGCAAATTTCATCCGATCTGGTTGAAATTTGGTACGTGGTGGTAGTATATGATATTTAACAACCATGCCACAAGTGGTCCATATCAGGCCATAATCATATATAGCCCCCATATAAACCGGTCCCCAGATTTGACCTCCGGAGCCCCTTGGAAGAGCAAAATTCATCCGATTCGCTTGAAATTTGGTACGTTGTTTTAATATATGGCCTCAAACACCCATGCAAAAATTGGTCGAAATCAGTCCATAATCATATATAGCCCCCATATAAACCGATCCCAAGAGTTTGGTTTTGGAGCCACTTGGAGGAGCAAATTTCACCCGAGTCAGTTGAAATTTGGTACATTGTGCTAGTATATGGCCGTTAACAACCATGCCTAACTAGGTCTATATCGGTCTATAGTTATATAGCCCTCAGATAAATCGATCCCCAATCACACAAAAATTGGTCCATATCAAGTTCATAATTGTATATAGCCCCCATATTTCAATTCTGGCTCTCTACGTACCGTGCAAAATTCCATATCGATTCGTAATTATTGTAGACTTACCTACACATACTTTTTTTTGTCTAATATATACCACGTATGGACTAACTCACTATTTAGAAAACGATTTAAGATACCACAACCCAAGTAATTCGATTGTGGATGACAGTCTTTCGTCGAAGTTTCTACGCAATCCATGGTGGAGGGTACATAAGATTCGGCCTGGCCGAACTTACGGCCGTATATACTTGTTTTAATTCCCTTTATATTAAGTAAAGCTTTCATTCGTAGCTCAAGGATTATATATCTTTTTGCTCACAACTATATTTTTCAGTGTTCCGTGTATAATGGCTAAATAGTTTTGGGAAAGTTACGTAAACAATCATATAATTGAATTATAATAGAATACTACCTAGTATGCTGTTGACAAACGAAAAAAAAACCAAATAATTGCAACTCACCGCTTGCATAGAATTCGTGCGCAGCTTTCGCCTTGTGCTGATGAATGTGGTGCATGTGTTCACACGTTGCAGGTGGAATGCCTCGTCTGCAGAGAAAATTGAACAAAACGTAAATACAAAGTTAATTGGGATTGAAACAACATTTTGTGATTGCTAAACTACTTTAAAACACTTATATTAAATTTCCTATGTTGGGTTGTAATTGAGTGCAAATTGTAATTTGGTCTGTCTGTATGTAAATGTTTCATGGAATATGAAACATTTTATGTCTGAAAATTTTTTCATATGTCATAGGCTCTATATTAATTAACTTCCAATATAGTAGATAATAATCGGATTATGTAAAGTGTTAGGGATAGATTCATTATTTGATTTAAATAACGAAAGGTCCATTTTCTTTCTTTGGCGTTGGAGTTTAGATTAAAGTCCTGGTTATGCATTCAAAAACGGATCGCAAGTATTCCGTTGCATGTCAGCTGTTAGTTTTTGACATACGCCATCCCATACAAACGAATACGCGAGAGTCAGCAAAACATAAACGTTAGGATAAAAAAAATCGCAAGGCATATTTAGTAAGGTAGTTTTTAAGGTTTTAGTATTACAAAAATAAAAATGTCAGTCGCCATATTGAAACTTTGCTAGCCAGTAAAATTGATTTAAATTTCCTACTTGTTGAAAAATGTGTTCAACAAGTGGGAAATTTAAAATAGAGAAAATCTGGAAATGTATCGATGTATGCTTCGAAATATAAGGAAATGTGTTACGGTCGCAAGAATAATTGAAGTAATTCTTACCATTAATTATTTCGATACTTTTCAGTCATAGATTTAAAACAATTGAATATTTCATAATTTTTGCTATAAAATAATTCTATTTTGAAAGGTTATTTTTATTTGTTACAATTGTCAATTAAACATTGGCGTAGCTAGCAACAAAGAGTGCTCATTGTGAAGACACCTCAAAAAGTAAAAAATAAATTTTTGTAGATGGGAAGAAACCAGAACATTAACTTCAATATATTGGTAGGGTGAGATGGCAAATCCATAAAACCCCTTTATAAGCCAATCATATGACACATTTTTTCATTTCGGCTAGACGCCAAAAGCGTTGACGTTACTTTATATTTTTAGATGCATAACCAGGCCAGAAGTCGGATAAAGGAGTGGGGATTAGAATTTCAGTTATGAAATATTAGTGTACACTACATTTATATGGTAATTAAATATATATTTATATTTGCAAACAAATCAACAAACTATTTAGTTCTATATTGATGCCTTGTTTCTGTATATCGCTTTCTTTCGTATTTCAATCGAAAGAAAATTGGTTTTGGTTTCTCTAGGTCGAAACGAAGTCGAGTACGAAACAATGTCAAGAAAACATTGTTAGAATTTGTATGAATTCTCAGGCCAAAATTTTGAAAATACTCATTTATGATATGTATTCTCATACAAACTTTCAAAAGTACTAGGTATATCGGTATGAAATGAGAGTTTTTTTTACGTGACATCAATTTTCCACATTTTTGGATCTTTCGCATAGCCTTTAAACGGCCAGTAATTGTTTGTTGTGCAACTATGCTGCCATTTGCTTTTGACTCTCCATCCAATATCGTTTGCTTTAAACTTTTTTTCTGAACCGTTGAAACCATTTTTGCATATTGCTTCTGATAGAGCATGATCACCATATGCCTCGACAAACATTCGATGCGACTCTGCAGCACTTTTCTTCAAATGAAAACAAAAAATTAAAGCTTTTGCGCAAATCATCAATTTCTGGTACAAAAATCGACGCTTTTAACACGATGAAAAACTATAATGTTGTCTGTTCAATGACTTGATGTATACCAAATATGTTTCAAAGATGTAAAAGCAAACAAACAAAAATATCGAGACATTTATATCTTGACGCTCACTTCATACCTGTATACCTAGTACAGAAACCCAAATTGAACCGATATACAGAAACAGGGTATGAAACTCTATAATCGAAAATAATAAGTTAGACATTAACTTAAATTAAAATTTAATAAAATCAAAACTTTATATGAATATATATAAAAGAAATTATTTCAAGCAAAACAGTGCATAACTTCACTTTATGTGGTTGGCAGTTGGTTCACAACGCAAAAAAATATATCGAGTTCCTCCAAAGTCATTACTTTCAATGTACTTTCACAAATTCACTTCTACAGTGGTAGAAAAATGTTTCGTATTATTAACGAACGGCCTTCGTTGATTATTTTTCGTTAATATTACGAAATTTTTCGTTATAAGAACGAAAGTGATCGTTAATACAACGAAATCAATCGTTAAAAGACAATTTTGTGTTTTGGTTTTTCGTTATATTAATGAAACACGTTTCGTTAATATTACGAATATTAACTTTGTAATTTTTTCAAGAATTAGAATAAAACAATTTTCCAAGATGAAATTATTATAATCATTTGCACATAGAGAGTAACTTTTGGAAACTTTTAAACTAAACAGTCGTTTTATATACTCTGAAACTGGAATTGGAAATTTCATTTATAAAACGAAATCGATCGTTCATATAATGATATGGCTCGTTAAAAAATAAATTTTAAATTGTTATATTTCGTCATATTAATGAAATATGTTCATTAATAATACGAATGGGAGTTTGAGTATTTCTGCCTCTCCTTACTCTCTCTCTCTCTAAAACGTCTCTTCATACTCTCTCTAGCGTGTATGTAATTGGTACATACACATCTTAGTATCCCTGCAAACATTTTCTATCGAAAGTGTATCGAAGTAGTTTCGCCGCGGAAGATAAAACTTTCGCAGGCGATATCATCTTCTTATCGAATTAGGGTCCCCGTTCGGGAACAAATGTCCCACTACGCGATAGTGTTCTAGGGCAATCGAACCAGTGACTAAAAGTAGTTAGAAAAGCGATAGTTATTTTTTAAAAAATTAAAATGATGATCGGATGCACCGAGCATTGAACTCGGAACCTTTCGTTTTCAAGTCAGAGGCTCTCCCTCTGTGCCACCCACGCTCGTTGGTTGATAGTGGATTTTTACACACATGTACTCTCACCCTGCCAACATTTGGGTGATAGTTTTATCGCCTTTCGCTAAGATGTCACTATTTCGGATCGCCAGGAAGTTTTCTGGTAGTAAAATCTCAAGCACAGCAACAATAAAAACAACTATCGCGTGGGGTGTTTCCGTTTCGAAAAAAATTCGACTCTAACAGCGATCAAAAATCTAAATATAGACTCCATACATCGACATAGCTAATTTTTCAATAGCACCTCTCTGAGAGTACATGTGTGTAAAAATCCACTATCAACCAACGAGCGTGGGTGGCACAGAGGGAGAGCCTCTGACTTGAAAACGAAAGGTTCCGAGTTCAATGCTCGGTGCATCCGATCATCATTTTAATTTTTTAAAAAATAACTATCGCTTTTCTAACTACTTTTAGTCACTGGTTCGATTGCCCTAGAACACTATCGCGTAGTGGGACATTTGTTCCCGAACGGGGACCCTAATTCGATAAGAAGATGATATCGCCTGCGAAAGTTTTATCTTCCGCGGCGAAACTACTTCGATACACTTTCGATAGAAAATGTTTGCAGGGCAGAGAGGTGCTATTGAAAAATTAGCTATGTCGATGTATGGAGTCTATATTTAGATTTTTGATCGCTGTTAGAGTCGAATTTTTTTCGAAACGGAAACACCCCACGCGATAGTTGTTTTTATTGTTGCTGTGCTTGAGATTTTACTACCAGAAAACTTCCTGGCGATCCGAAATAGTGACATCTTAGCGAAAGGCGATAAAACTATCACCCAAATGTTGGCAGGGATGGCAATAAGCACATGTGTGCGTGTGCGTCTTGAAAAACAAACGGTAAAAAGTTCAACAGAAAACTTGTCTGATGGGCAAACATTAACAACATTTACGCTCTTTTCGCTGAAGAGTGCACACCAGTGCTGCCGCTACTACTTCAATCGAAGTATTTTGCTTCATTTTCACAAAATTTACTTCGTCACTCCTTCTTCCAAAAATCTGCTTCACTTTTTGTTCTGCTTCAAATTTTTAAATTTTTCCCCATATTACCTAATTGTTTTTCCTATTCCTTTAATTACGATGAACATAGCGGTTTTAATCATTGAATTATTAACCGATGTGGACCAATTTTTGCATTTCCTTTAATTAATTTTTCCTATTCCTTTAATTACGATGAACATAGCGGTTTTAATCATTGAATTATTAACCGATGTGGACCAATTTTTGCATAGTTGTTAGAGACCATATACTTACACCATGTACCAAATATCAGCTGGATCGGATGTAATTTGGTTCTCTTAGAGGCTCCGCAAGCCAAATCGGGGGATCAGTTTATATGGGGGCTATATATAATTATGGACCGATGTGGACCAATTTTTGCATGGTTGTTGGAGATCATATGCTGAAACCATGTACCAAATTTCAGCTGGCAAGCCAAATTTGTGGGTCCGTTTATATGGGGGCTATACGTAAAAGTGGACCGATATGGCCCATTGCAATACCATCCGACATACATCAATAACAACTACTTGTGTCAAGTTTCAAGTCGATAGCTTCTTTCGTTCGGAAGTTAGCGTGAATTCAACAGACGGACATGCTCAGATCGACTCAGAATTTCACCACGACCCAGAATATATATACTTTATGGGGTCTTAGAGCAATATTTCGATGTGTTACAAACGGAATGACAAAGTTAATATACCCCCATCCTATGGTGGAGGGTATAATAAAATGAATTCTATTGTTTTGTTTTCAAAAATGTATGCTACTTCAATTTTATTCAATCTACTCCACTTTTTTCCAAAATCTACTTCACTCAATTTTTCACTAGCGGCAGCACTGGTGCACACGCTCATTACAGTTTCGTTGTGAATAATAAACATAGATGGGTGAGGTGAGTTAAATTGGTGTTTTTTGTATATTCGCAAGAAATTTAGTGTACATTTTTAATCTTTAGTGAAAATGCCCCGGGGAAGTGAACTTTCAGATGAAGAAGGCGGAACAATTACGGTGATGAACCTTGGTTGCACAAAAATTGGATAAATGGACACGGTGATACGATTATCATTTTTTGATCTTCGAAATACTTCGAAAATTTACTCTCGAAATTTATTTTCTCCCATTCTGTTAGGAACCCACAGATTAACATACCTCAGATTTCCTGTTCTACATTCGAGAGATCGTACATAGTGTCCGTTGCTAGAATTTGTAATTCTCTCCCGTTAACACTGAGGTGCTTCAACTTTACTGTTTACCAATTTAAGCAATTCCTGTTACAGAGGTTTTTGAATGAATGATTTATATAATAAATTAATTAATAAAAATGTCTGTCATTGCCAATGGTAGTTATCCTTATTTTCTGGAATAAGTATTGGTGGATATTATTTGAACCTTTAGCCATATTTTTATTTTTAGTTTTTATTTTTATTATTTGCTTTATTTTTGCTTATTTGGTTTGCACTTATATATTCTACACTTTTTCTAAAAATTCATTCATATTGTTATTTAATTAAATGATAAATTTACTTTAGATTTTATATAATTAATTAGTTATAGAGGCAATGCGCTATTATTGGCCTTTCTGGCTTATTGTATTGTCGTAAATAAATAAAAAAAAAAATAAATAAATAAAAATAAATAAGAGGCTTTTTTTCTTAAGTGTATATAAACCATATTTCAAAGATATTAACAAAAAATAATACACTACCAATTACTACACTCAAATGCGCTAATTGGTTGGGTTTCATTAATATAACGTTTGTGTTCATTTATACAACGTTCGCCTTTCATTCATACAATGAATAATTTTCATTCATACAACGTATAAGCTGCACCCATACAACGAATAAATTTCATTCATACAACGAATAATATTCGTTAATGCAACGAAAGACTACGTAATAGCAACGTAATTATTCGTTAATACTACGAAATGTATTCCATAAAGTGTTTCGTAAATATAACGTAAAATTACGTTGTAATAACGAAATGCTATTTATAGAATTTCGTTAATACAACGTAGAAATTCATCGTATTAACGAAACTTTTTCTACCAGTGTAGAGATGGTTTGAATTTTCACTTCACAAGAAGTTCTATTTATGTGATATTTGCAAAATCTTCATTTTACGCCGTTTTCACAATAAATTTAAATTTTCTGAATTTTACTGGGTATAAAACCATGTAAGGAAATAAAATAATTTTTCAGAAATTATGTGAAAACTGTACTGATCCGTTTCTTGGCTAACGTGGATCCCGTACCAAAGTCCTTTAAAAATGTCTTAATGACAACTTACATTTTCAAATTCAGACTCAACTTCAAGTAGAAATGATACCATGTTTCAAGTAAAAACATCGTTGAAAGAAAGTGTTGAAAAACTTGTCGTAGTTTTGAACGTTTTTACGCTTTGTAGTCAAAATACAAAAAGTAAACAATTTCAATAATTTTGGAGTGTTTTTCAGAATTATTAAAGCCAATTTGATCTTATTCAAACAAAATTTTCTTTCATTTTAGGATACCCAATTGTAAGTCAAATCACTACACGCAAAGAAAAAAAACGTTTGGAAAACGTGTACCGAAAACGTTTTTCTTTTGTTAGAGTTTTTTGAATTGCTTCGAAAATTTTAAACTTTTATCACCAAAAAAATTCGTTTGTTACAAAGTTTTTATTTTTTCAATAAAAAAAGTTATTTTTGAAACAACAACAGAGTCCATTTCGTTTATATCAAACACTGTTCTTTTCTGACTTTTGGTCTTTAATAAAACACATTTTACAGTTCAAAATTTAATATAGTACAATGTAATGTTGAACATTTTTTTTCGGAATCTTCCGAACATATGTAGAATGTATGTAAAAAAAAAAAAAACTTTGGTCGAAGCAGGGATCGAACCCACGACCCTTGGCATGAGAGTCAGACGTAGCAACCACTGCTCCACGGTGCCAAACTAAATGTTTGTTTCTGTTAAATAAACTTTGTTTATTCGGTTCGTGGGCGCCGCAAGCTATGCTATATAAATATAACTTATATGGATATTTATCTATTGATGACCATAAGAGGTACATAGCTCAGTGGTTAGTGTGTTGGCTTACAAAGTGCATGGTCCGCGGTTCGATTCTCCGTCCATGCGAAAGGTAAAAAAATTTTAAAAATTTATAAAATCGTATAATTTCTTCTACATTGTTTGTATTACAGAAAAAGGTGCTAAGAACTAAAAATCTTCGTGGAAGTGAGAAAGATGTGAGGGAAAATGCAATTAGCCAGAAAAAATTTTTTTTGAGTTAGTCTTTATGAAATGGTTTTTACATCCTGGAAAAGAATAAACGTTTATCACAAAAAGTATATACTTTTCTTCCAAATACACTTCCTTACAGCGAAAAGCAAATGAGAAACGAACTTTGTTTGTCTAAAATTTCGTTTGGGAGGAAAGAATTATTTTTTTGCGTGTATAAGGACAAAACGACTTCAATGATAAGTTTATCGACTTTTGTACAAGGAAAAAACTTTATATCAGAGAAATTAATCCTCCATGATAAGCAAAATTCGCATTCGTATATTAAAACGATCTCCAAATCCGACTTCCGGAATCTCATGGAAGAGCTAATTTCATTTGATCCGGTTAAGAGCCATGCAAACATTGGCCCATATCGATACATAAATATATCGATATGGATATGGAAAATTTTCTCCTCCTCTTGTCGGATTCGGTTGAAATTTGGTACGGAGTTAAGTAATATGAGGAAATCCTGCAGGCAGCTCTTTAACAAAGCAAAGTCCACCAGAGCTCCTGAGGATATGGAAGCTTACAAGAAGAATCTGAGAGGATACAAGCGAGAACTGAAAAAGGTTAAGCATAATTCTTGGATTTTTTACTGCAGCAGTATTGAGATTACGTCCGAGGCTTCCAGACTACGGAAAGTACTAGCATCCACTAACTCCGCTCCAGGTTTTATTAAAACATCGGAGGGCAATTGGACAACTTCCAGTGAGGAGATGCTGGAGGTACTATTGGACACACATTTTCCTGGAAATAAGACCCGGTTCTGGCGGTGCTACAGTGGCTCAGCAGTCATTTCCTATCGAGGAAATTCTATCGGAATCTATAATAAAATGGGCGTTAAATAGCTTTGGGCCATTCACTCAGCTTATCCTCATTCCTACTTAAGACTCTAGAGAGGATGATAGACATTTATCTTAGAACTAGCGTCGATTCAAGTTTGCTCTCGAAACGACAGCATGCATACTCGAAGGGCAGGTCTACTGAGACTGCATTACATGAACTAGCCAGCTTTATTGAAAGCTCACTATCTGTCAAAGAATACACAATCGTGGCGTTTCTAGACAACGAGGGTGCATTCAATAACGTCCACCCGAGCTCGATGTTAAATGGACTGGTAACTCTGAATGTTGATTCAGGTATACTTATGCTGCTAGAAGAACTGCTAATGAGGAGACGTATTTCGGCCACACTAGGACAAGCAAACATACAAAGCTATGTGAACAGAGCCACTCCCCAAGGACGAGTTTTATCACCTCTTCTTTGGAAACTTAAGGCTTAATATTGAAAAAAGAGCGAGAAAAGCCACGGTAGCTTTGGAAAAATAGCTTCAATAGCAATAGGAAAAAAGTGGGGACTAAAACCAAAAATTGTGCATTGGCTATACACGGCAGTGGTTAGACCTATAATGCTATATGGTTTTGTAGTCTGGTGGGCGGCATTTCAGCAACCGACATGTTTAGATAAAGTGCAGCGTATGGCGTGCTTGTGTATCTCAGGGGCATTCAGTAAGACAGGAACAGATTCCCTTAATGTCATGCTGCATCTTGGCCTTTGACATTTTTGCCAAACAGGCATCTGCAGCAACGGCTGTGCGGTTGCGCGAGCTATCGCTGTGGTCGGAAAAAATGTACTGTCATAGTTCGGTCCTCAAAATAATGCCAGATGTGCCTAACGTAGTGGAGTACACTCTGGCGAAACCACTTTTCGACAAAAAGCTTGAAACTCTAATTCCCGACGCGAGACGTGGTGTACACAGACCCCGGGGAATAAAAGATAAGTAGATTTCTACACTGTTGGCTCCAAATTGGATGGACAAGTGGGTTTCGGAGTATATTCTAAAGATCTGGAACTTCGAATAGTGAACAGATTACCTAATCACTGTAGTGTTTTTCAGGCTGAAATAATAGCAATAAGAGAGGTGGCGAATTGGCTGAGATGTAATGTCCCAAAAATGTTGACATTAATGGCATTAATATATACTCAGAAAGTCAACAGGAAATAAAATCCTTGGACAATGTGTTCTTTAACTCGAAAACGGCCATCGACTGCCGCAAATCACTCAACGAGATGGCTGAGCAGTACAATATTCACCTAATATGGGTGCCTGGCCTTAGGAACATACCGGGGAACTGCGAAGCGGATGAGTTGGCAAGGCTAGGGACTACCTTACATATTCCAGGGGAACTAGAATCTGTTGGTATGCCCCTGGCTACCTACAAGCTCATATTGCGTGAGAGCAAATGTTCGATGAGAGAATTGCAAGGGTTGTAACGACACCAAGCAAATATGGCCCCATTTAAACTTAAACCGCACACTCGATATGTTAGTGTTCTCGAGACGTCAGATATCACCCCTATAACGGGTCACTGCCTGATAGGCGATTTTGCAAAAACTATTGGCGCGAAGTATAATGACTATTGTATGAGCTGTCATGATGCGGAGGAAAAGGAATCAATTAAACACCTCTTGTGTGAGTGTCCTGCATTTTGTGTAAGGCGTAAGCCAATTTTAGGGGCATATAGCTTCAGATTACTGGCGGACCTGGAAAACGTTCACTTAAGCAGTCTGCTAATGTTTTTGGAACAATCTGGTTGGTTCAACAGAAGAAACTAATCGAGAAGGTTCAACGGTTAAAACTAGAAGTGCCCATATGTAATAGGTACTTTTAGTTGAATGTTGTATCATAATGAACTGAATAGTCTAAGTGAAACTTAATCGGGCTGCCACTTTAATCTAACCTACGCGATGTTAGGTTAGTTTAGGTGGCAGCCCGATGTATCAGGCTCACTTAGACTATTCAGTCCATTGTGATACCACATTGGTGAACTTCTCTCTTATCACTGAGTGCTGCCCGATTCCATGTTAAGCTCAATGACTAGGGACCTCCTTTTTATAGCCGAGTCCGAACGGCGTTCCACATTGCAGTGAAACCACTTAGAGAAGCTTTGAAACCCTCAGATATGTCACCAGCATTACTGAGGTGGGATAATCCACCGCTGAAAAACTTTTTGGTGTTCGGTCGAAGCAGGGATCGAACCCACGACCTTGTGTATGCAAGGCGGGCATGCTAACCATTGCACCACGGTGACTCCCACGCGATGTTACTAAATGCCTTCTAATAAGCATATAAATATTTAAAATTGCAACAAAATCAAGGAAAAATTTTTTCAAGTTGCATAATATCGGATAAGGAGAACATACCCCGTCCAAATATCAAAAAATCCCATATTAATTTCATAACCTACCCCACGTGTTCTGTAAATTAAAAGTAATTAGGAAAAGTTCCCCCACCAAATAGCGAAACTAAAGTAGCGGTATTTTGCCTAGACGCCTCCCCCAACCTTCCCCGAAGGAAATTGGAGAACTTTGTTTCAATTTTAAAAAAGTTGGGCAAGGGGGATGTCCCCCTCCTGAAAAATTCCAAAAACTAGGGCAAGGGGAGGTCCTCCTCCCTCCCATACCAGATATCAATATATGAGAGACCCTATGTTCACCCTCTACGTTCTCTGAAAATTTCAAGTAAATCGGTCTATCAGTTTTCGAGCTTACCCAGAACACACAAATTTTATATACAGTGGACATCCATGGCAGTGCAAATTTTGTCCATATATCGGAGATGTCCACTTATGAGACTTTAATTTTAATGTGATAATATATCAAATGTCTCCGTTAAATTTTCCACTTTTCGAATGTGTCCAGTTTTCAGAGTGTACAAATTTAAGAGGTTTCATTGTGTATAGATGATCTGATTTTTATGAACCAAGTTTTGCATGGTTGGTAAATAACATTCAATAAATGCAAAGTTAATTCTCTGGTCTATATGATAGTATTCTTTTATATATTTCAGCGCTAGTTTTTTGGTTTCTCCATTTGTTTGAAGTAGGAGAATCTCCTTTTTGTCAGAATTAAACTGAAATCGGTTTTTGATATCACAAATACGCACAGTTATAAAATTCCAAAAAATTAAATCATGCAATAGAGATTTAAAATTAACTTCGTGCTTTATAGTTGGACCACCCTGTAATAGAAATAAATGAAAACTTAGTAATAACTACAAACACAACTCGAGACATAAAATTTTCCTCGAATGCTATCTTTCAATAGACAGCCAAAAACCATTGCATATTTTAAGGCTACTCTCTAAAGTGTGTGTGTGTGTGTATGTGTGAGTGCTAATACAAGCAACAAATTGTTCAAGGAAACATGCAAACAACTTAAATCATTCGGGTAAAAACGAATACAAAATTAATAAAAGAATATTAAGACAAATACGAGGTTTTTCACAGAACAAAAAGACAGTGAATTTGCCAAAGAAATAATGGTGGCACCTAATTCGTATTTTAGGTTTCCTGATAAGACCTCCACCACTATGACGATTGAATTTGAAGGTCATCTCACCAGTGGTCTCATAGCTACGATCGCCACGCGTATGCAAATATCGTCGTAGGCAACAGCAACGTCTCAGACCTGGTACTCGGTAAATAATTTGCAGGAAACCACCACGGAAACGGGCATTCATGTAGCAATAAATGATGGGATTGTAGCAACTGTGTGACATGGCCAACCAGTGAACAGCGAACCAGGCATACGGTAAAGCTCCCCACATGCGAACCTCTTCATCATTTAACAGAAGCTGAAATGACAAACCGAAATGAACAAAACGAAAATCTCGTTAATATAATTGTAATTTAATACTTTGCAGATCCATATGTGTACATTAGAGTGGGTCGATATTGTTAGTATATACGTGTAGTGGGATCATGGGCACAATGAGAGAAAATAACAAAAGAAAACAAGTATATACAGCAGCCAGATGGGCCAGTCCGAATCTTAAATACCCACCACCATGAATTAAATATAATAGTTTCCTTTGAAAACTCTTCGTCGTTGCGGGTTACTTGATACAGGGGGTTTGATGCCAGATATTCTCCCAAGCAGATAAATTCAACCAGTACACCTCCCGAAGATAAATTTAAATATGCTATCTATGAAGATTAAATCAGATTTTGTATTTATAAGAACAAAACATGGACCGATAGGCTCTAATTTCGGCACACCTACACCCAGAAAAAAGTGCCTTCGAAACTAAAGGAAAAAATGTTTATCAATTTAGTTAGCCATTTTATTTCCATTAAGTTAAATTTTTGTGTGAAATAATAAAATTTACTTGTTTCAGTAAAAAATCCTAAACTGAAAGCAGTTAGGAATAATTCATTAATTAGAATAAGGCATGGAATTTTACTAATACTGGGTATAAGAATTTACTACTGAACAAGAAAATTTTATTCACTGATAACAAAGCATTCGTAAAAATAAACAAAAACCCAACTAAACCCAAGTTTCCTCAAATTTAGTAAAATTTCTTATAAAACGATAACACTGAATTCCTTTATTATAGAAAGCTTATCATACATACGAATAACACTTGGCATAGAAAAATATTTTAGTTCATTCGTACTAAGAAGTATTCAATCCTTTCAAAACTTAAGGAAACACGCTTGTTAGAATATATGAAATTTTCCTATATTTCTTTTATCTAACTGTAATCGATATGTTTGCGCGTGGGTTGCTTTTTTAGTTGGAATCGCGTTGTTATGGGATACGGAGAGATTGTTAAAAAATAATATAATAAATAACAAATAAAATATTTGTTATTTTAAATTAGTGAGAAATTTTTTTCTTTTTTTTTCAAAATTATTGAACATAAATAACAAACACTAAGTCTATCAATGTTCGTGACAGCGTATAAAGAAAGAAAACAGAAACAGAATAACAACCCATTCATTCGTCTTCATTTTGAAATCTTCAATAATCTGGTAACATTCATACAGTGACGCTAACCTTTTGGGAAAAAATTGTTTTATGATTTTTTAAATTTGTAGGTATTGAAATTGTAAAAGGTGGACAAAATCGTTACGCAGCAACTTATTAAAAGTGAAAGGAACAAGAAGAAGAAAAGCATTACGTTTTACAAATGGTAACTTTACATGGAAATTAGAAATAGTGGAATAATCAACTAATATTTCAAGGCCAGTCGATGCTGTTAATTCTAAATAAATATATTTAATATATTAATAAAACATGTCTTTTATTGAAGAAAACTGCCTATATAAATAAATAAAACTGTATATAAAAACGAAGGTAAGCAGTTCTAATTTTGAAGTAAAAGGTTTACCACAAATATGTAAGATTTGTGCAAATGAATGAAAACAAGTATATACGGCCGTAAGTTCGGCCAGGCCGAAGCTTATGTACCCTCCACCATGGATTGCGTAGAAACTTCTACTGAAGACTGTCATTCACAATCGAATTACTTGGGTAAATACGTATATAATTAAGCTTGACAAAATTTTCTATAGAAATAAAATTTTGACAACATTTTCTATAGAAGTAAAATTTTGACCAAATTTTCTATAGAAATAAAATTTTGACAACATTTTCAAAAGATTTAAAATTTTGACAACATTCTCCATAGAATTAAAATTTTGACAACATTTTCTATAGGAATAAAATACCACGTTGCAAATTTGAACCGGATCGGATGAATTTTGCTCCTCCAAGAGGCTCCGGAGTTCAAATATGGGGATCGGTTTATATGGGGGCCATATATAATTATGGACTGATATGGACAAATTTTTGAATGGTTGTTAGAGACTATATACTAATACCATGTACCAATTTTCAGCCGGATCGGATGAAATTTGCTTCTCTTAGAGGATCGGCAAACCAAATCTGGGAATCGGTTTATATGGGGGCTATATATAATTATGGACCAATATGGACCAATTTTTACATGGTTGTTAGAGACCATATACTAACACCACGTACCAAATTTCAACCGGATCGGATGTATTTTGCTCCTCTAAGAGGCTCCGGAGTTCAAATCTGGGGATCGGTTTATATGGGGGCTATATATAATTATGGACCGATATGGACCAATTTTTGCATGGTTGTTAGAGACCATATACTTATACCATGTACCAAATTTCAGCCGGATCTGATGAAATTTGCTTCTCTTTGAGGCTCAACAAGCCAAATCGGGGGATCGGTTTATATGGGGGCTATATATAATTATTGATCGATATGGACCAATTTTTGTATGAGTGTTGGAGACCATATACCAACACCATGTTCCAAATTTCAGCCGGATCGGATGAAATATGCTTCTCTTATAGGCTCTGCAAGCCAAATTTGGGGGTCCGTTTATATGGGGGCTATACGTAAAAGTAGAACGATATGGCCCATTTGCAATACCATCCGACCTACATCAATAAAAACTACTTGTGCCAAGTTTCAAGTCGATAGCTTGTTTCGTTCGGAAGTTAGCGTGATTTCAACAGACGGACGGACGGAAGGACATGCTCAGATCGACTCAGAATTTCACCACGACCCAGAATATATATACTTTATGGGGTCTTAGAGCAATATTTCGACGTGTTACAAACGGAATGACAAAGTTAATATACCCCCCATCCTATGGTGGAGGGTATAAAAATTCAATAAAATCATTCCATATATGAATTCAATTCAGTTAAACTTTTTCATTCTGTAGTATAGTGGTACATAAATATAGAAAAATGTTAACTAATATATGGAATACATTCTACCTAATTTCTACGAAAATCACATCGTTCAAACAAATAAAAATGTCTTTGGCGCTATACGAAGTTCAACTTTCTTCACAATGAGTTCATTTTAACTTACAAAATTGGTCACTTTTTTCTGGGTGTATTTGTGGTACTAAAATACTTCTAGATTTCAAATTTCAGACAAATCGGATAAAAACTACTGTTTATAGAAGCTCAAGAAATAAATCGGGAGTTCATTTTCGACTTACCTATTTGTAGTTCTAAAATACCTATAAATTTCCAATTTCAGACAAATCGGATAAAAACTACGGTTTTTAGAAGCCCAAGAAGTAAAATCGGGAGGTCGATCTATATCGGATAAAAACTACGGTTTCTAGAAGTCAAAGAAGTAAAATCGGGAGATCGGTCTATAAGGGGGCTATTCCAAAACATGGACCGAATCGCTCAATTTTTGACACACTTATTTGTAGTTCTAAAATACCTCTGGATTTTAGGCAAATCGAATGAAAACTACGGTTTCTAGAAGCCCAAGACCCCAATTTCTCCCTGATCAAGAATATATGTATGTTACTTTATATAGTCGGAAATCGATATTTCGATGTGTTACAAACGGAATGACAAACTTATTATACCCCCGTCACCATTCTATGGTGGTGGGTATAAAAAGACGAAAGCGTTCAAGTAATGGGGTCTAATGTAGTCAAATTGGTGAAAGTCGGAGAACATATTTATCTAAGAGCTACACGTAATTCTAAATACGATCGGCTAATACATCAAAATTTGAAATTTGAGTAACATTGGTTAGTAAATAAGAGTATTATGGCCAAATTTGGCTAAATCGAGCGATGCATATATATGGGAGCTATATGTATATCTGCTACCACAGAAGGTTACCTTGTGCTAAACTTGAGTGAGATCGGTTAATAAATAAGGCTATTATGACTAAATTTTGGAAAATCGGGCGATATCTAAATCTGAACCGATTTCGATGATTTTTGACATATATAGTCAGATTCGAGTAAGCCAACTTTGAGTAAGATCGGTTAATAAATAAGAATTTTATGGCCAATTTTTGCAAAATAGGGCGACAAATATAAATGGGAGCCATATCTAACTCTGAACCGATTCCGACGAAATTTTGCATACTTAATGCAAGGTGAATAAGATTACTTCGTGTCTAATTTGACGACGATTGGGTAGTAATGAATCGCACTGTGACCCCTAAATCTGGCGATACATATATATGGGAGCAATATCTACATTTGATCCGATTTTTTCCAAATTCAATAGCATTCGTCCTTGTGCCAACAAAAAAGAAACAAAACAAAACACCGTGTACCAAATTTCATGAAAATAGGTTCACTGCAATGTGGAACGCCGTTGGGACTCGGCTATAAAAAGGAGGTCCCTTTTTATAGCCGAGTTAATATACCCCCATCCACCATAGGATAGGATGGGGGTATATTAACTTTGTCATTCCGTTTGTAACACACCGAAATATTGCTCTAAGACCCCATAAAGTATATATATATATATATATATATATATATATATATATATATATATATATATATATATATATATATATATATATATATATATATATATATATATATATATATATATATATATATATATATATATATATATATATATATATATATATATATATATATATATATATATATATATATATATATATATATATATATATATATATATATATATATATATATATATAAACTTCATCCGATCCGGCTGAAATTTGGTACATCGTGTTGGTATATGGCCTCTAACAACCATGCAAAAATTGGTCCACATCGGTCAATAATTATATATAGCCCCCATATAAACCGATCAACAGATTTGACCTCCGAACCCTCTTGGAAGACCAAAATTCATCTGATTCAGTTAAAATTTGGTACCTGGTTTTAATATATGGCCTCAAACACCCATGCAAAAATTGATCGAAATCGGTCCATAATTATATATAGGCCCCATATAAACCGATCCCCAGATTTGACCTCCGGAGCCCCTTGGAAGAGCAAAACTCATCCGATTCGGTTGAAATTTGGTACGTGATGTTAGTATATGGTATCCAACAACCATGCAGGAATTGGTTCATATCAGTCCATAAGTATATATAGCTCCCTCCGGTGCCTTTTTGGAGAAGCAAAATTCATCCGATCTGGTTGAAATTTGGTACGTGGTTGTAGTATATGATATATAACAACCATGCCAAAAGTGGTCCATATCAGTCCATAATCATATATAGCCCCCATATAAACCGATCCCGAGATTTGGTTTTGAAGCCTCTTGGAGGAGCAAATTTCATTCGAGTCAGTTGAAATTTGGTACATTGTGCTAGTATATGGCCGTTAACAACCATGACTAACTAGGTCCATATCGGTCTATAGTTATATATAGCCCTCAGATAAATAGATCCCCAATCACACAAAAATTGGCCCATATCAAGTTTATAATTGTATATAGCCCACATATAAGCGACCATATTTCAATTCTGGCTCTCTACGTACCGTGCAAAAGTCCATATCGATTAGTAATTATTTGTAGACTTACCTATACATGCCTTTTTTGTCTACATATGGACTAACTCACAATTTAGAAAACGATGTTAAGATGTTTTAAGATACCAAAACCCAATTAATTCGATTGTGGATGACAGTCTTTCGTAGAAGTTTCTACGCAATCCATGGTGGAGGGTACATGACATTCGGCCTGGCCGAACTTACGGCTGTATATACTTGTCATTGAGCTTAACATGGAATCGGACAGCACTCAGTGATAAGAGAAGTTCACCAATGTGGTATCACAATGGACTGAATAGTTTAAGTGAGCCTGATACATCGGGCTGCCACCTAAACTAACCTAAGCTAACCTATTATACCCTGCCACTTTTCGTTTAGGGTATCCAAAATGGTAAATACATTCTAAAAAAAAATTGCGATTTTTTAAAACAGTTTAGAATGCACCAAAAAGTATAAAAAATATTTAGTAGGAAAATATCACAACATTTTTTAATTCACATCCAAAACACTGAATTTTAACTATCTTTTTGTTCTTCGCATGATTTATTCCAGAAGTAGCTCCTATTTCCTATAATGGTGTGGGAATTTATTTGTGGCACTTGTGTTGTATCAATTAAATCTATGTAATTTAAATCGATCTTGGACCGTCTTTCAAAAACTATTTATCAATCTGATTTATATGTTCAATAACCAAAATATTCCAGACAAACCACTCTGATGTACACATACCAATATTATGTGACAATCGATAAATTAATAACAAGGTACCAATGGACACATGTTTCGATACTCACCGAAAGTATGTTGAACGGTAGCCAGCACATTGTGAAGACAATCACCACAGTTACCATCATTTTAATCATCTGAAAATACAAGGAAGCAAGTAAAACAAACATTAATAAGGAATGCATATCACAGTAGTCTCGCGTTCCTGGAAACTTATGTAAGGAGCTGAAAAAGAGCAATTAATTAAATATCGAGTGCTGGGATGTTAAGTCAGTATTTAATTAATAGGTAAATGTGAATATGGACAACACATTCGCCAAGCATTGATTCAATGAAATAAATATGCAAATTTATCCATTTATAATAGGAGAGATTTTCATTAATAGTAGCTCAGAATGCAAAAAATTCATTTATATTACACTTTGAATATAGGACACAGATTGTGAAGTAGAAATAATGATAATGTCACGTCAAGTTATTACAAGTTGTTGAGGTGGAATTAATCTCTTGTGAAATATATATCCAAACGAACAAAATTGTATTTTTCTTTAATATACATTTTTTTACAGGTAAACAGTGGTGATGGTTTTTAGAATTTACACCCAAGTTATGACTTTTAAAGCAGCAAGGTCTTTCAAGTAGTGTCGTTTATTCCAAGAGAAAAAATCTGAATAACATAGAAGTGTGAAGCATTAACTACATCGTATAAGATTTAGATTTATCTACCAAACTTATTTTTATAATACCCCTATTTGCTTAGGTCCGTTAGGCTTTCTGCTATACTCACTTGGTTTTGGGTATGCCTGTCTTACAAACAAACTTTCTAAAAGCGATAAACAAAAGGCACAGGATGTTCGTTTGTTTAAACAGTTCGTTTTGGAGGAGAGAGAGATAGTTTTGTGGGTGTATAATAGGGCTGTCACCCGGGATAAATCCCGTACCGAAATCCCGGGATTTTCGGGACGATCTCCCGATTTTACTTCTTGGACTTATAAAAATCGTAGTTTTTTCCAATTTGGCTGAAATTGGAAATTTTGAGGTATTATAGGACCCATAAAGAGGCGCGCCGAAAATGGTGAGTATCGGTCAAGGTTTTAGTATAGCCCAATCTCCCGATTTTACTTTTGGGCTTATAGAAACCGCAGTTTTAACAGATTTGCCTGAAATTTTAAATATACTGGAATTTAAGAATTAAAAAAAAAACGTATATCGGATTTAGTTTTTATCAGTCCAGTTGGTAAGGCCGATTTCACTTCTTGAGGGTATAGAACGCGCTCTAGTCATGAAAATTGCTTGATACCGAATGTAAAATTTCCAGATTTTACTTCTCGTAATCATTTAAATAATCGAGATGAAAATCTACAGATTTTAGATTTCAAATCACGGCGTAATTTCATCATTGTCTTGCACACTTACAAGAGATTTTAATGATTTCTCTAAAACTCAAACAAAAATCCAGAATCTTGTATAGTCTTCATAGGTAAAATCTTTAAATGTATCTTCGGGAAGGGTACTGGTTGAACTGCTCTGCTTGAGAGAATATCCCTCATCAAACCCCCCTGAAATTTCAAAGGAAACTATAATATTTGATTCATTGTAGTGGGGTATTTAAGATTCGGCCAGGCCGAACTTACTGCTTTATATACTTGTACCTTACTTATTTTTTTTTTATCTTATCCATACCAAGTATCTAGCGAATACTTGTAGCCCAAATGGTTCATTTGATTAGTTAATAAAAGGAACAATGTTGCTTTAGAGATCTTAGCTGCAACTCTTGTATCTTGATTTCGGCGTTCTGTTACAAAATAGCACTTGGCTAGAGGAGCATTTACATTCAATACCATTGGGAACATTAATTAACATTGTTAATAATGCAGAGTATTCAACAGCTTTAATTGATGTTAGTTGAACATGTTTTTTTTTTGTAATGTACGTACGTGCATCAACATCACACTCACTCCAAATTCATCACACATTCGAAATTCACTTTGGACATGGTAGCGCATTTTGATGCGCTTCTTTGTTACGTCTGGCAGCCGCTAACAACGATGATTTGGCGTGTTAACGAGATAAGAAGAGTAGATCGTCGCGGTAGATCGTCTTATTACCCCAAATGTGTTTTTGGCCAAGTTGTAAACCTATTTAGAGTCTTTCTTTTGCATTGAATTACTCGATGGCTTTAACTTTATTTCATGCACCCTATTGTGTTAGGTGGTTGTTTTTGGCTGCTTGGTATATGAGTTCTGTAGCTGACATAGGCCGATCTGAAAAACTTCCGAGGCAAGTTCGATTTTTGCTCGATTTTTGAGACGAAAAGGTTCCATGCTCCCCATTTAAAAATAATATTTTACTCTCGAAATAGGTTTGAGGTGATCATACTTCTTCTCTTCATGCACCGGTGCACAAAAATGTTAAACTGGAAAGAGTCAAGGAGTTGCTTCGATTGTACGAAGATGGCCAATTTCAAAATTTGGGATTTCAAATCCAACGACATACAAACCTATAAGTCTGACATCGTTCCTACTGAAGACAATGAAACGCGTGGTTGACATCACGGGTAAAAGCGGAATTTCGGGCAAAATGCTAAATATATATAAACATCACCTATATGTGAAGGGGAGATGGGCGGAGACGGACCAACATATGGTGGTAACTACTATAGAGAGGTGTTTCTCTGTTAAGACGTACAAGCAACCTGTATGAATTGACTTAGACCAGTTGCGAGTGACGAAATCTTTAGAAGATTGGAGAGCCCTTTTTCTATACAAAATTTTGTCAAAATTTTTTCTAGAGAAAATTTTGTCAACATTTTATTCCTAGAAAAAAAGTTGTCAAAATTTTTTCCTATGGAAAATTTGTGAAATACCTCTTGGATTTTTTTGCAAAATCTACCGAAACATCAAGAATCCTACCAATCTACCAAAAAGTAAAAAATATAAAATTTTTGGTAGAATTCTAACAAATGTGGCAACCGCTATCGCCACTACTGTTGGTAACATCAATACTCGGCCTACTAAAGATAGTAGCTAAGAAGGGATTTGAACCTATCTGTAACGCATACGATGTTATAATACTTCTACAGGATACGGATCCTAAAAGATTCTGCAGAAAGAGTCCTAAGTATGGCATATGACCCGGACAGAATTATGCCTATTCACTTGAAGGACTAAAACTGCCGAATATATCGAACCGAGTGTTTTGGGCAAGACGATGTCTGTTCCTGATAAAATAAAGTACATCGGAATAACATTTGTCAGGAAACTGAGTTGGAAGAGCCACATAAAAGAGAGGACTGAGAAAGTCTACAGATGTTGACCACTGTGCATCAGAGTGGTGGGCTCTAAATCCAAAGGCCTGAATCCAAATGTAACGCACTATTGTCTTGGCATAACTGGGAAAAAGACCACGTCAACCAGAGTCTCGTAAACGATACTAAACTGAAGGCCTATAGAGGTTCAGGTTGTGAGAATGGATGAAAATATGAAACATGACGAACTAACTATAAAAGGATAATATGGCAAACAGTGGGCCATAGCTGCCGAGTATGACATTCTGACGCCAGTAGGATGTGAGCCAAGGGGTCGTGGGTTCAAACCTTACTTCGACCGAATACCAAATGTTTTCCAGAGGTGGATTATCCCCTCTTAGCTATGCTGGTGACATTGCTGAGGATTACAAAGCTTCTTTAAGTAGTTTCACTGAAATGTGAAACGCCGTTCGGACTAGGCTATAAAGGAGGTCCCTTGTCATTGAGCTAAACATGGAATAGGGCAACACTCAGTGATAAGAGAGAAGTTCAACACTATGGTATCACAATGGATTGACGAGTCTAAGCGAACTTAGAGAACGCATAGCCAATTGAAGATTAATGAATACACATAAAGCGATATGGACAAAAGGTCCAAAGGGCGACGATAATACTATGGGGTGACCGAAATAAACAAATATGAGGAAACTGGAGAACTCAAGGAAAGCTGGAGGACAATCAAAAGAACAGTAATGACCCGACACCTAGAACTGAGATCACACCTGTGACGAATAGGAGTAGCAGATGATGTTGCATGTAGGGCATGTTTTAAGGGTAATGAGACCTGTCAAGAGTTAGGTACAGAGTATTTTTGGGAACTGTAAAGCTAATCATTGCACCATAGATCATATCGCCAGTTCATTTGCCTTTACGCTTGCTCTTATTCCGGCACGCAAATTTTGCTGATCCTACCGTATTCCGAGTATTCGCTAATCATGCTTTTGCCTTCCAATACGGTTAGCGATCGAACAGGTATTGCCGTCATTGTCCTCCGGCAATCTTGTGGTCTCAAGTTATTTCCGATCCATTCAACAGATTCCGTTACGGCATGCACTTCTGAATGAATAGTATGCACAAAAAAAAAAAGAAAAATTAAAGTTTTTGACATTAGCTTCAATTCGGTAGTGAAAGGATTAATATTGTCCAAGTTTAATATACTAAGTGTAGGCTACATAATCTTTCATATTTGTTCAATATTTTCTCAGTGTATAGAGAAAACATTTTGATTATTTTATCTTTGTTATAAACCAAATTTTGCTGTGTTTAGAACGAGCCATATCACAATGAATAAAATTCCCTCTTGTAGTGTTCCTCTTTGTCGTGAATAGCCCATTTATTGAAACTCCCACTTATGTTTGTCTATAATTTGTTATGCATTGGCATCGGTGCTGCAGTGTTAGTGTACTATGTCGGTGGGTACTCGTACATGATGACACGGGTACATTGCCACTCACCCTATTGTCTAAAATGATTCGTTTTTTTTTCTTGTCTTAAATCAGTGACGAAGTCGCATGCGCGCCATGCTACAACATTTTCTTATTCTCTTAGGAGACATGATATCGATGATGGGTTTGCATTTCATTACAGGCCTCCATTCGCAAACAGCTCTGGGTTAAGTCTGGTCTTTTAAATTCCAGATTGCATATCTCTGCCATCCAATGTGTGTTGTTCCATTAAAACAGAAAATAAGTAAAGCGAAGATGTTTTGGATTGCTCTCGATTTAATGCCCAAGAAAGTGTTATACCTGATATGAAGATCGTAAAATCATTGTATTTTCAGCCAAAATAATTCACTTTCATTCCCCATGTGTAATTGCTTTTTAGTTTTCTTTGTTTGGGAGTCACATAATAGCAATTCCCATACCATGGGAAATATAACCGTCCACCTAGTGTGGAGAATATAGACGATGCCAAACGATTACATGTGCCCTGAATTTCCCATGCCAACTATGAGGGGTGAATGTATCGCCTATTTTATTGAAACTGTGAAATATTATAAGAAGACATTGTTGTTATTGAATGAATCTATGTTTCCGGTGAAGATGACCAAAGAGTTATTTTTTTTTATGACTTGCTTTAAATATAAGAAGTGTATAACCCTGCACAGTCATCCTTATTTTTTGTACACTAACGTCATCCTTCGTCATTTTGACTACTGCTTATTTCAAGATGCTATAATTTGCACTGTGAGCAAAAATGTGAACCAAAATTTAATTTATTTTCTTATTCATTTTGTTCTTAATTAGTATACAACAAAAATTCATAAAATATTTGCATTTGTATAACTTAAATTTATCATTTCCCAATCGACTAAAATGCATTTTAGATCGAAAATGAAATTATGCGTCGTCATTTTGACGAAGGATGACTGTCCAGGGATAAAGCCGAAAGTTCGGCCGCTGTGAATTTTAAGTACCCACTGTTTGTCATTCCGTTTTTAGCACATTGGTTTTTTTATATTCTAAAAAGACCGTCGTTATGTCTTACAGTTGAATTCTAGTTTAGTTTATGGAGTTGTTATGTTTTGAGTTTCTTGACTTTAATAATTTTTTTGTGTATGTTAGTTAAATTAACAAAAAGAAGGAAAATTATATACAAATGAAGCATAAAGATTTGCAAAACTCGTATCATCCACAAAAAAGTTCAGAATTTCTTAAAATTTGTAAATTTTATCAATAATTCGCCAACCATGAACTTCATATAATATTATTTTTTTCCGTTAATCTTCGAAATTTTCTTTAACAACTGATTACACTAGTTTACACTAAAAATTTACATTTGCTGAGAGGTGACTTTTCCTATGTATTTTGATGTGCTAAATTCGAAAATGAAGGTTAAAAATTTTTTATGGGACAGTTTTTGAGATATCCCGTTATTTTTAGTTTTTCGGCCTTTTGTCACTAACAAATCATATCTCGGAGGGGTTCAAAACATTGGCCGAGACACACCACAGTTGGCATATTCAAACACCTTGCATTCAAGTAAACTAATCGGACGTTTGGGGACTATATCAAAATCTTATTAACCGATATCTATCTCATCTTCAAAACCTGCTTTCAAACAATACCAAATAACATAAGTCCGATCCTTCTCAAATTTGCCATAGGGTCTTTTTTCGGGTCAAGCACAATTGTTATTGATCGGTTCAGATTTAGATATAGCTGCCATATAAATTTATCACCGATTTGATCATAATTGACGTTTCTATGAACCGATGTTCTTCAAATTTTGTACATCTGAATGTTTTGTAAGTCCCGTAAAACTTGCAAAATATCAGCTAAATCAGATTTAGGTATAGCTCCCATATATATCTTTCGCCCGATTTACGCTAGTATGACCATACACTGGTAGAAAAATGCTTCGTACTATTAACCAACGGGCTTCGTTGATTTTTTTTTGTTAATATAACGAAATTTTTCGTTATAAGAACGAAAATGATCGTTAATATAATGAATTCAATAGTTAAAAGACAATTTTGTGTTTTCGTTTTTCGTTATATTAATGAAATACGTTTCGTTAATATTAGGAATAATAATTTTGTAATTTTTTCGAGAATTAGAATAAAAACTTTTACAAAGATGAAATTATTATACTAAAAGTTTTAGCCCTTAAAACACAGTCCTTATATATACTCCGAAACTGGAATTGAAACTTTCATTTATAAAACGAAAGTGATCGTTAATATAACGATATGGATTATTAAAAAATAAATTTAAAAGTTGTATCTTTCGTCATATTAATGAAATATGAGACTTTGAGTATTTATGTCTCTCCATACTCTCTCTAATACATCTGTAGCGTCTATGTACCCTCTGGTACAAGGCACTAGTTTTGTTCCATAATGTAGCCACACATAGAGTAAAGTGTAGTAGTTCTACTTCTGATTACGTTCAATGGGTTTGAGTGGCGAATTTAACATGGACATGTCCTACGAGAGTATGAATTGACCCCCTTTCGATTACTGATTCAACGTATCAGAACTAGAGGTGTGCACGTGAGTAATAGTTTACTCTCGCTCACGCACACTCACGACTGAAAAATCATATTCACGCACACTCACGCACGATATTTTTTGGTAGGACTCACGCACACTCACGAAAAGAAAATTTGTACTCACGCACACTCACGCACGAAAACGTCGTGAATCACAAAAAATACCGTGACACACGAAAAATATCGTGATTCACGAAAAATATCGTGACTCACGAATAATTTTATGATTAATTTACCTTACCGGAAAACATGAGCATTATTAAAATCGAGAGTGTTATTAAACTCTTAACATCCCAGGTGTCACTAAAATTGTAATTGAATTTAACTCTTAAGGGTTTTATGTTGGTGAGCAGGAATATTTTCGTGAGTGTAATTCGTTACTCACGCACACTCACGAAGATATTATTTTCGTGACTCACGCACGACATTTTGGTTTGTTAATCACGCTCACGCACACTCACGCTGTTTTCATGAGCGTGACTCACGACTCACGAAAATGTTCGTGAGTCACGATAATTTCGTGTCACGTGCACACCTCTAATCAGAACTAGTTGTTTAGTTATTTGAGTTGTGGTATTAGATCGAAACCATTGAGCAATGGTTCCTAAATGATTACATTGTAATCAGATAGTGTCAAATGTTTAAATACTTCCCAACGCTCAGAAAAATAATTCGTTTTTAGTACAGTTTTTATTTATTTAATAACAATAAGACTTGAAATAAAAATAAATAAATATAAAAAATTCATTTTTTTTTTGTTTTGTTATTGTTGGTTTTGTTCTTTAAGCATTGTTGTTGTTTTTTATTTCAGCTTAAAACCATACATTGACTAAACTACAAGTGTAACTTAACCAACAGAGGAAAAGAATGTTTGTCAAATTTATTTGGGCAAAGCCCTATTTAGCTTAAATTAATAATCAGTTTCACACATATTGAAATTCAATACTAAAACTTGACAAGTTCTTTTAATATTTTTGAGGCGTTCCGCTCCACGTAAATCATTTTAAAGAGGCTCTTTTTCTGAAGTTGCTTTTCCGCCGATTGGGAAACGTCGGTCACTGGAATGGAAAATAATTATTCGTTACTACTATCATTTCTTAATAATTGGCGTTCTTACCAAATATATGAAACTCGACGATTTATTAAACAAACACGATCTGAGCACCACCAAACTTAGAGAAAGACTAAGAAATTTGTTTTGTTTTTATTTTTAACCGTTGAATTACTGTACTCTCAGAATGTTTAAATGTTTTTTTTATAAATTGCTTCGTAGCATTCTAGTGTGTATAGGAACCCTTCCGATTACTTTATATGCTAAAAGGAGTTAGTACGTAAAATTATTGGTGAAAAACCAACTACATTGTGCAGAATGATACTTCCAACACCAGAGGGTAATGTGTACATACACATGTATACACGGATGAAAAAGACTGTTTTTCATATGTTTGGCTATAAACATTATATGTTTGGAACACAAATTTTTAAACACAATATTTTTGAGTGCAAGCATATAATGTTCATAAACTAGCATAACATGTTTGGGACATATATGTTAATATGTTAGAACATATTATGTTTGGGACATAAAATGTTTGTAAATATAATATGCTTGGATGCAAACATATATTAATTTAGAAATAGCCTATAAACATATATGTGTTTAGTAGCTTGGAGCGCTATTTAACAGGGAGCGATATTGAATTAAGTTGGTGGTTGTTGCTTGCTATTACAAAATTAACATTTTATTTTTCCTTGGGCAATTGATCAGCTACTTCTTTGATCCTTACAAACTGTGTGGTCCGCTGTTCGAGTCCCCGTCCGGCAAAAGGTAAAATTAAAATAAAAAAAAAATCATAAAATTGAATAATTTCTTCTACGATGTTTGTATTACAGAAAAATGTGCTAAGAACTAAAAAGTCTCGTGGAAGTGAGAAAGATGTCGGGGAATATACAATTGGGCAGAAACAAAATTTCAGGTCGAAAGCCTTTGTTGTTAGCACCTATATTACCTGTTTATTTTCATAATTCATTATGATTGTAAATATATAAATAAATAAATAAAATTTTGAGCACAATATTGTTTGGGAGAATTTTTTTTAAGCATATAATATTTTTGGGTGCAAAATGCTTCCAAACATATTATATGTTCTCATAATAACATATTGTTTTTTAGAAGACAACATTATTGAATTTGGATGCAAAAATACAAAATGTTTGGAACTTAGACTACCCAAACATATATTGTTGAGACCAATATGCTTTCAAACATATTATATATTGGAAGAGATCAAACATATAAATGTTTGGGCAATACCCAAAAATGTATATGCTTGAAGCAAAATATGTTTGGGAGTATATGTTACATAAGCGATTTTTTGTGAGCGTGTAGTAATCCCTCGATTTACGTCGTGATTGGTTGCGGAATTTGAGAGAGACAGTACCAACTGCTTACGAAACAACCGAATCAGCGCTAATTTTTGTGGACGATATCCCGAATTAGAGCAGCTTCTACATAGCGCTGATATAATTTCTCATTTTAATAGAAATATTGCTCAGAAGTGATGTATAATCTTGAGTATACCATTGTTTGCGTGAAGGAAAACAGCACCACTTTTCATGCATATATACTGCATGAATTGGTTGCAATAACGTAAACGAATGATCATAAACTAGTTTGATTACTCGTTTACGTTATTGCCACCGATTCATGCAGTGTAGATGCACTGCCTACTTTATTTCATAAGTGGTGTTATAAATATAACGCAAATGTACGGTGTTATAACGAAATGCTACGTTGGCTGACTTTTAATGAAAAATTTTGTTAATACAACATAGGAATTTATCGTATCAAAGAAACTTGTCTACCAGAGTAGAAGCCAAAAGCTTTACTCCGATTCACGTGAAATTTTACAGAGAGAATAAAATTAATGTTAGAACTATACATGCCAAATTTTGTCGAAATCGATTCAGATTGAGATATAGCTCCCATATATATCTTATGCCCGATATAAATTCATATGACCACCAAAGTTTCATTCCGATTTACATGGAATTTTGAACTGAGAGTTGAATTAACATTATAGCAATATGTACCAAATTTGGTTAAAACCAGTTAAAATGTAGATATAGCTCCCATATATATGTAAGACTGTTTTGGGAAAATATGGTAGAATATTTTGTAATCATTTTTAAAGGAATTTTACTCCTTTACTTAAAAGAGAATAGATTTAACATTATATTCAAGTGCCTCGAATTGTACCGAAAACTTTTTTCTTTTGTTAGCGTCTTTTGAATTGCTTCGAAAATTTTAAACTTTTATCACCAAAAAAAATCGTTTGTTACAAAATTTTTAATTTTTCAATAAAAAAAATAAAAATATTTTTGAACCAACAAGACAGTCTATTTCGTTTATATCAAGCACTGTTCTTTTCTGACGTTAAGTCTATAATAAGACACATTTTACAGTTTCACAGAAAAAATTTAATATAGTAGTATGTAATGTTGAACATCTTTTCCGAATCTTCCGAACATATCTGAAATATATGTAAAAAAAACTTTTTGGTGTTCGGTCGAAGCAGAGATCGAACCCACGAACCTTGGCATGCAAGGCGGACGTAGCAACCATATAACTTATATGATAATTTTCTATTGATGACAATAACAGCTACGTAGCTCAGTGGATAGTGTGTTGACTTACAAATTGCATGGTCCGCGGTTTGATTCTCCGTCCAAGCGAAAGGTAAAATTTAAAAAAAAAATATGTAAAATCGAATAATTTCTTTTACATTGTCTGTATTACAGAAAAAGATGCTCGGAACTAAAAACCTCGTGGAAGTGATTACAAAAGTATATACTTTTCTTCCAAATAAACTTCCTTACAAGGAAAAGCAAATGAGAAACAAACTTTGTTTGTCTAAAATTTCGTTTGGGAGGAAAGAATTACTTTTTTTGCGTGCACTTATTAGAAAAATCTCTGTGATGATTTTCCCGTATTGTAATCATATTCTACATACTGTAATGCCAGGCTTTCCACAGAACGGTTGAGATTTCAACTCACACAAAATTCTGTGATGGTGTCCCCATATTGTAATTAAATCTCAAACACTGAAATGCCAGACTTTCCGTAGAATGTTCGAGATTTAGATAAATGTTGCCCGATTTGGCCAAATAATATCTCACAACCCACCCAATAAATTTGATGGATTTGAGATGGTACCAAAAATGTTGCTACACCCAGAAAAAAGGGGCTCTAATGCCAACTGAACTTTATTTTAGTTCATGAAGATTACTTCATTTTAGTTAAATTTTACACAATGAACACCCCTCATTTTGAAGGTGTGTGTGTGTAGAATGTTGCTCCTATTTCAATTTTGTAATTCACTCTTCAGTTGTCGAAATGCCGTCCAAGCAAGAAGAGCAGCGTATCAAAATTTTGCTCGCGCATCGTGAAAATTCGAGCTACGCGCACGCAAAGCTGGCAAAATCGCTAAAAGTTGCCAAATCAACCGTTACAAATGTAACTAAAGTGTTTGGGGAACGTTTGTCGACAGCCAGGAAGTCTGGATAGGGAGGAAATCGAAAACCGGAAGCCGCCGAGACGACAAAGACAGTTGCCGGTAGTTTCAAGCGAAACCCTAACCTCTCTCTCCGAGATGCCGCAAATAAGCTGGGTGTATCGTCTACAACCGTGCGTCGAGCCAAAAAACAAGCCGGACTATCGACTTACAAGAAGGTATACGACGGCCAAAGCGCGATCCCGGAGGCTGTACACGACGATGCTGACGAAGTTTGACTGCGTGGTAATGGATGACGAAACCTACGTCAAAGCCGACTACAAGCAGCTTCCGGGACAGGAGTTTTATACGGCAAAAGGAAGGGGAAAGGTAGCAGATATTTTCAAGCACATAAAACTGTCAAAGTTCGCAAAGAAATATCTGGTTTGGCAAGCCATCTGTACCTGTGGCTTGAAAAGCAGCATTTTCATAGCTTAAACGTCTGCTGCCTTTCCTGAAGAAACACGATTGTTCCGTACTGTTTTGGCCGGATTTGGCATCTTGCCATTACGGTAAAAAGGCCATGGAGTGGTACGCCGCCAACAACGTGCAGGTGGTTCCCTCCCAACACGCCAGAGCTCCGCCCAATTGAGAAATACTGGGCTATTGTCAAGCGGAACCTAAAGAAGACCAAAAAACTGCTAAGGACGAGCAGCAGTTCAAGGCAAACTGGCTTTCTGCGGCGAAGTAGGTGGACAAGGTGGCTGTACAAAATCTGATGGCAGGTGTCAAGCGTGAGGCCCGGCAATTCGGATTTGGAAAGCGAAAGCCTAACTGAATATTTTTCCTGAATTTTATACTAATTGAACTCGAAAAAGAAATTTAATTTGATTTTTTAAATAAACGATTTCACCGATTTACAGCGTTTTCCCTTGACCAAATTTTGACCGTATCACCCTTTATTATACCCTGCACCACTTTGTAGATCTAAATTTTCGATACCATATCACATCCGTCAAATGTGTTGGGTGCTATATATAAAGGTTTGTCCCAAATACATACCTTTAAATATCACTCGATTTGGACAGAAGTTGATAGACTTTTACAAAATTTATAGACTCAAAATTTAAGTTAGCTAATGCACTAGGGTGGAACACAATTTTAGTAAAAAATATGGGAAACATTTAAATCTGAAGCAATTTTAAAGAAACTTCGCAAAATTTTATTTATGATTTATCGCTCGATATATATGTATTAGAAGTTTAGGAACATTAGAGTCATTTTTACAACTTTTCGACTAAGCAGTGGCGATTTAACAAGGAAAATGTTGGTATTTTGACCATTTTTGTCGAAATCAGAAAAACATATATATGGAAGCTATATCTAAATCTGAACCGATTTCAATCAAATTTGGCACACATGACTATACTACCAATTGTACTCCCTGTGCAAAATAATCGGGATAAAACTCTGGCTTCTGGGTCCATATAAATGCATATCGGGCGAAAGATATATATGGGAGCTATATCTACATCTGAATCGATTTCAACAAAATTTGATACCCATAGCTACAATGCCAAATCGACTCCCTGTGCAAAATTTCAACCAAATTGGGCCAAAACTCTGGCTTTTAGGACCATATTAGTCCATATCGGGCGAAAGATATATATGGGAGCTATTTCTCAATCTGAACCGATTTCAATCAAATTTTGAACACTTGACTATACTACTGATTGTACTCCTAGTGCAAAATTTCAAATTCGCCCAAAAATCTGGCTTCTGGGCCATATAAGTCCATACCGGGCGAAAGATATATATGGGAGCTATATCTAAATCTGAACCGATTTCAATCAAATTTAGCACACTTGACTATACGAGTAAGTGTTATTTTTGTACAAAATTTCAAGCAAATCGGTATAAAACGCTGGCTGCTGGGTCTATATTAATGCATATCGTGCGAAAGATATATATGGGAGCTATATCTAACTCTGAACCGATTTCTTCCAAAATCAATAGGGTTCTATTCTGACCCAAATTAGGAACATGTGCCAAATTTGAAGGCGATTGGACTTAAATTGCGACGTAGACTTTGATCACAAAAATGTATTCACAGACAGACGGACGGACGGACGGACAGACGGACATGGTTATATCGACTCAGGGACCCACCCTGAGCAGTATTGCCAAAGACACCATGTGTCTATCTCGTCTCCTTCTGTGTGTTACAAACATATGCACTAACTTATAATACCCTGTTCCACAGTGTGGCGCAGGGTATAAATACAGGTTTCCATTTACCAAGAATGTATACATAATATGAATGGAGTTTTTAATATTATAAATGAAGTATACATATTTTTCGTCATTGAAAAATATGCACTTTTACATAATATACTAAAAACGGCATGCATTACATGTAAGTTTTCTTTTAGATTTTTCCCCTGATTCTTAATGCCTGCATAATTGGTCAAAATGTATGAACCCATTTACGAAAAACCGCATTAATGTCTAGCCAGTAAAGAACATAATTCTATAATATTTATGATCGCCAACCCTTCCATTTAATATTGTTTCTGTACAGCAATAAATAATCTTCGAATCGCGACGGCGCACAGTGGGGTTTTTGATGTCAAAAGTGGGAATTAATTCGAAGTAGCTTTCCCTGTTTATAATTTTAACTTTTTTCGGCCAAATTCACTAAAAGACATAAAACCAATCAAATTTTAAATATTTTTTAGTCCACATTTTATTTGTTTTCCATTAGTTAATTTGCAACAAAAAAAGAGAGAATGAATATCTGCTTTTTGATCTGATTCTTAACAATTATTATCATCATCATCACAATCATCATTGTCAGTAAAATTACTATATGTATCATTATCATCAAAACTGACATTTTGATCACCATCAAGATTTGACTCAAATATCAACATTTGAATTGCTTCCATAGGCAAATTGTGGGGTTTCTTCTCTTTTAATTTCTCATTTCTGATATAACTGGATCCGAAGTATGTTAATTAACAGTCTTTTAAATATCTCTTCATTTGACTTTTCCATAGAACATTTTCGCAAAAAATGCTCTGTAAAATTTTTTAAATCTTTGTTTCGAGCTTCTTGCGCTTCTTCCGACAACTGTCCAATTGGAAGTAAAGCGTGGTTAATTATTTCTGCTCCAAGTAATAAATATTTGTGCACAGTTGGGGACATATAGTACCAGGGGTTGAAAAATGTATTTCCATTTAATTTCAAAATGTGCAAAAAAGTGCAGACAACTTTTTCATCTATGCTTTGGCTTTATTCACAACTATTTGTCGACATATTTCTCGAAATCCTCTAATTTAAAGACTTACGAGCGAAACTAAATTTCAAATAATAACACAAGTCACATATAAAAACAAAAAACACAAAAATAATCTTATTAACCTGAGGATGAAGGTTCCATTATTATTTTTTTAATTATCGCTTTAGAAAACACTCAAAACTAATTTTTAAGACACCAATAATTTACATTTATATCGCACGCAAGGAAAACGTAAAATAACTCCAACTTCAAACATATATAGTGACACAACGGTACTTGTCAAAGACACAATTTGATGTGGAATTTTGTGTACTTTTACCGACTATAAAAATTTTTTCGGTTCTCCTAAATTTCATTTTTCAATTAATTCCCATTTTTGGTATCAAAAACCCCAATGTGCGGCGACTCAAACTGTACTGAAAAACTCAAACACACGTATTGCCTTCAAAACGTTATGTTTCCTTTTTGTCTCATATTATATGCTTGTATTGTTACATATGAGAGTAACTGTATGTTGTGGCTCTCTCACGCTAAGAGAAAACCAGTATTTGTTGATATATTAAGTAAAGTTTCATTGATTTTATGAAACCGTCCATATATATTATTAAAAAATTCAAAATTTCACAACAAGTATTTACGAAAACAATATATTATGTAAATGTACATATTTGTTATGAAAAAGTCCATAAATTTATAAAAATGTACAAATTTATGTACAAATTCATATTTTATTTTTTTGTGTGTACTATTTTCACTTGGCGTAGAAAAATAATTTTATACCAAAATTCACTTTACATTTTTTGGTGACTGTATCTTAAGGTGCAGCGAAATATTTTACATCAGGTTAATTTCTTACAAAAAAGCTGTTATAATAACACTGTCTGTTCATAGTCCTTTAATTTTCATGTTTTTCCAAATATTAATTACTCCCAGCTCCTTGATGAAATTTATTGTCAAGGCAAACACGATATTGTTTAAACACAACAGCATTTCTATAAAATTTAAACCATTTTAACAGCATTTTAATGAGAACCTTAATGACTTTTGAATGGTGATTATGACACACTTAACATTTAATTACAATCTCTTTGTTTGCCTTTGTCATCTGATCCTTTTGGACATCACTGAATGACGGCAACAACAGCGACAAATACTGTCAAGCCCAGTAAGTTAATATGATGCGTCCGAGATATAATTAATACGTGGTGAATGATAATGGGTAGTCGAAAAAGTCTCCTCGTCTTTGTATATAAACTTTAATGCCACCATACATACACTGAATAAACTATTAAACTAATTTGAAAGATTATGCGCCCTAAATTATAAGGCAAAACGTTAAGGAAAAATTTCTTTCAAATAAAGAAATTTGAAATAAAAGAAATGTTATTATCTTAGCCTTGACATTTTTATATCCACCACATAGGATGGCGATGGAGATCCATACCGATTGTAACACATCGAAATATCGATTTCCGACTATTTAAAGCTTATATTTTCTTGATCAGTGGGAAATTCTAGATGTCCTTCTGTCTGTATGACATACTTTTGTAATCAATATACAGGCTTCAGTAACTAAGCTATCGTTCTGAAATTCAATTTTTGTATGCAGGCAGGTACAGTTTGAAGATGTGCAATATGTTTCGATATAGCCCTCATATAAACCGATACCCCGATTTGAAGTCCATACACTCCGAAACTTTTATCCGAAATTCCTGAAAATTAAGATCTAGATGCATTTTTGGTTTAAGATGAGATGTGCCAAATTTGGTATATATTGGTCCATCATATATTTACTTTTTAAATCTAGAGACTCAGGGAAGCAGCTTCTTTAGAATAAATGCATTTTTAGGAGCTATCTAGCTAATCTAGGCTCAACAAGCACATACAGCAGTAAGTTCGGCCGGGCCGAATCTTAAATACCCACCACCATAAAACAAATATTATGGTTTCCTTGGAAATTTCAGGGGGGTTTGATGACAGATCAAGCAGATCAGTTCCACCAGTACACTTCCCGAAGATACACGCAGAGAAGAAACATGATTGTCACAATCATATTCGAAGAGCAAAATAATATGATAGGAGCTATTTTTGCGGCGACCATGTAACATTTTAACCTGCAACCATGTTGGCTCAGTGAACATGGTTCTAAGAAAAATATAATTGTCCTCATCTAAAATGTTATTATATTGATAAAAAGAATTTTGTTTGAATGAAAAGACAATGGTCACAATTTAAAATGTTATGGTATTCATTAAAAATGTTTTTCTCCTAGTTAAAAGAACATGGTCACAACCTAAAATGTTTTGATCTTTATGAAAAAACTTTTTTCCATCGTCGAAAAAAGGACGCCACTTGAGAAAAGAAAACACAAAATTAACTTTATTTATTTGTTTTTATTTATTTATAAACTAATTCATTGTTTATTTGTATTTATAATGCCGTTCAAGCAAACATCATATATTTTTACACACTCTATTTTATTTCAATCTCAACAATAAGTAATTATTCCATATTTACATCGTGCTAATCAAATGTACAAACGCAGACATCATATAACTGCAAATAAAAATAAATGATACCATATAGCAAAATACAGTACAAAAAACAGGTACATTTTTTTAATTACACTTTCCTTTTTTTGTGGTCACATAAAACCACGTGCCACTTAAATAAATTAACACAAAACACAAAAAATCCGTATTCTTCGTCCATTCCAAGAAACAATCAATACACGACTGACGCGCAAAATGAAAATCGTGTGTACCTGGTCAATGTTTTTATAAAATTCTTTTCGCTGCAAAAAAGTTAAAAAATTAAATGTTCACGAAAAAAATGTAAATGGTCTTTATGGCCATGTAATGGTTCTAGACATGTCTATACTCAACCTATAAAAATACTTTTTTCCCTGTAAAAAAGTAAAAAAATGGAATGGTCAGGAACATGATTTTCCCGACCATTTAATGGTTTCAAATTCTATCATTTAAATGATAAAACATGTTTGCGGTATTTGAGAACCATTCAAATGCTTATTGCCACCATACATTTTTCTCCGCTCGAAAACTATTTTTACAAAGACAATTACATGCTCTAGATAAGCATTAAATGGATGCGGCAACCATGTCCAAACATGGTTTTTCTGTGCGTGTAAATTTAATGATTTCACCTATTAAGACTTTATCAGATTCTGGATTTATAAGAACCCTTATTGTTTGAGTTTTAGAGGAATCATTAACATCTCTTGTAAGTGTGCAAGAGAGAGAAGTTCACCAATGTGGTATCACAATGGACTGAATAGTCTAAGTGAGCCTGATACATCGGGCTGCCACCTAACCTAACCTAACCTAACCTAAGTGTGCAAGAATATTATAAAATAACGTCTTGATTTGAAATCTTAAATGAGTAGATTTTCACCCGAGAAGTAAAATGTGGAAATTTTACAATGAGTTTCAAGCAATTTTCATGATCAGTGCGCCTTCTATACCCTAAAGAAGTGAAATCGGCCTACATGGGGGCCTTACCAAATTGACCGATAAAAACATAATCCGATACACGTTTTTGTGAGCCTAAAATACCAGAATATTTACAATTTCAGGCAAATCGGATACAAACTACGGTTTCTAGAAACCCAAGGAGTTAAATCGGGAGATCGTTCTTATGCCGTTTTCAGCACACCTTTTCATGGTCCGAAAAAGTCTCTAGATTTCCAATTTCAGGCAAATTGTTTAAAAACTACGGATTCTAGCTATGGAAGCAATTCGAAGCCCAATTCTTGAATTTTTGCCATCGTTCCCAATGACTTGTGGCACGGTGCGTTGTCTTGGTGGAACAACACTTTTTTCTTCTTCATATGGGGCCGTTTTGCCGCGATTTCGACCTTCAAACGCTCCAATAACGCCATAAAATAGTCACTGTTGATGGTTTTTCCCTTCTCAAGATAATCGATAAAAAATATTCCATGCGCATCCCAAAAAACAGAGGCCATTACTTTGCCAGCGGACTTTTGAGTCTTACCACGCTTCGGAGACGGTTCACCGGTCGCTGTCCACTCAGCCGACTGTCGATTGAACTCAGGAGTGTAGTGATGGAGCCATGTTTCATGCATTGTCACATATCGACGGAAAAACTTGGGTGTGTTACGAGTTAACAGCTGCAAACACCGCTCAGAATCATCAACACGTTGTTGTTTTTGGTCAAATGTGAGCTCGCGCGGCACCCATTTTGCACAGAGCTTCCGCATATCCAAATATTGATGAATGGTATGACCAACACGTTCCTTTGATATCTTTAAGGCCTCTGCTATCTCGATCAACTTCATTTTACGGTCATTCAAAATCATTTTGTGGATTTTTTTGATGTTTTCATCGGTAACCACCACCTTCGGGCGTCCACTGCGTTCACCGTCCTCCGTGCTCATTTCACCACGCTTGAATTTGGATACCAATCATTGTTGATTTCCCTGGGGCAGAGTCGGGAAACTCATTATCAAGCCAAGTTTTTGCTCCCACCGTATTTTTTCCCTTCAGAAAACAGTATTTTATCAAAACACGAAATTCCTTTTTTTCACAATAACAAAAGTTGCTTCACAAAAGACGCTCTATCTCACAAAATAATTGACTTACAGACGTCAAATTTTGACACGAATCATTTGAAGCTTGGTACTATATAAAAATAATATGCATTTAATACTAGCGACTCCATCTATGTGTCAGACCGGGGACTTATCAGCCAACCTGTTATATATAACCCTAGACCACGTACCAAATATCAACCGGATCGGATGAAACTTGCTCCTACAAGAGGCTCCGTAAGCCAAATGTGCGGATCAGTTTATATGGTCTGATATCGCCGATTTGCAACAACATTCGATCTACATCACTAACAACAAATGGTGCCAAGTTTCAAGCCAGTAGGTTGTTTCATTCGGAATTTATCGTGACTTCCACAGATGGACGGACGGACGGACTGACTGACATAGCAGTGATCGACTTAGAATTTCACCACGACACAAAATAGAATAGGACTATGTGTCTATTTGTTACATACGGAATGACACAGTGGAGGGTATAAAAATTTCAAATCATACCTCTTGAACTCATTGCCTTGAAAGAGGGCTATGCTATTATAAATTTAAGTGAAATTTTAATATTGAATGTATGGTGTCAAATGTTCAAAAAAGTCTCTAAGTCTCTACATTTTACTACAGATGCTATATTACCCGTATTTCCATCGATTTTTATCTGAAGCAACTGTCGTCATATTACACATAAAAAAAAAATTACTTTCGTCCGAAATGAAATTTTACAGCATTTTGGTTTTGGCCCGGCAGAACTTTTCACCGTACATACTAAAGCTCGGCCGAAGAATCGGTTTCGGCATTCGGGCAAAAATCGATAATCAGCCACGAATCGGCCTTCGGTGTCAAGAGGCCGATTAGCCGAAGCTTTGTGAATGATTTACTTTATATCGAATTGTCCCAGTGTTGTATTTGTATCAATCAACAAATCCACAAATAAAATATAAAAAAAATTATAAAAAATCCTTGTTGTCATTATAACATCAAACTACAGAATTTTGAATACTAAAAAGTCTGTTAGCTGTAAATGAATAGTATAAGACATGGACTGAATTACATTTTTGTTGATGCATTTGTTGAATAAAATATGTTAATAATGAACTAAAACACACCAAATTTCCATATTTACAAACTTAGGAAATTATTGTTTTTTTTACCAAACATTAGCTTCGGCTTCGGCACAAAAAAAAACTGCTTCAGTCGAGCTCTAGTACATACTTGCTTTTGTTAAAATACGTTTAAAATAGCATATGGTATGACATAATGTGATTGGTAGCCCTTGTTAGTGTTAGACTCCAATGCCATCTATACGATAATACTTTTTTGACTACCCAATATTACACTGAATACCAGGATTTTATTATAGGGATAGATATAACAACCCCACGTACTTCGATTAATTGAAATAAATGAAATGAAAATTTGAAAGATACACAAAAAAAGGTTTCTTTATTATTTTTTTTTTTTTTTTGGTTTGGGTTTTGTTATGAGAGTTTGTCAAGGGTTTCCCTCAACTTTGGTGATTAACACTTTTATTTGTTTTTGGTTATTTAAAAGTCCTCCATTGTATGCCGGTAAATAAAACTCGGAAATCAAACCGTAACAAATGAAATTATCCCCCACAAAGTTTATCACCATTGACAGTGAATAATAAAAATGGACAGAAGCACTTAAGGTCTCTTGTTTGAAAAATCAATCTTACGCGTTCCCAGACCGAAGAGCTCATCAAAACGAAACAAAACCAAAGGTAACGCTCAAACATTAAAAATTCAATGCATCATCTCCTGAAAATGAATGCTTACGAGTAATTGTAGCAATAGCCATTAATGTTACAAGCATTGAGCGCCATTAGGTGTATGTTGGTTGGTCCATCAACCAAATGTAATTTTTCTATAAAAAATCAAATGATGGTGTCTCTCACATCGGCTGGCAATAAAATTGTTTACCAAATTTTGTGCAATATGTGCTTTTAGATAAATTCAAAATACGAGCCTTTATGGATCAAAATATTAAGAAGGTAATATATGTATAAAGGCTGTAAAGGTTAGGTTAGATTAGGTGGCAGCCCGATGTATCAGGCTCACTTAGACTATTCAGTCCATTGTGATACCACATTGGTGAACTTCTCTCTTATCACTGAGTGCTGCCCGATTCCATATTAAGCTCAATGACAAGGGAACTCTTTTTTATAGCCGAGTCCGAACGGCGTTCCACATTGAAGTGAAACCACTTAGAGAAGCTTTGAAACCCTCAGAAATGTCACTGAGGTGGGATAATCCATCGCTGAAAAACTTTTTGGTGTTCGGTCGAAGCAGGAATCGAACCCACGACCTTGTGTATGCAAGGCGGGCATGCTAACCATTGCACCACGGTGGCTCCGTGGTGCAATGGTTAGGTTGGGGTGCAGCAATTAACGACCGGTTTTATAAATTTTATTGACATTTATGAATTTTTAACTACCATTTTCGAAATTCTTCCTACTCACAAAAGGTAAAATTAACTTAAAGTAAAGAAAACAAGTATATACGGCCGTAACTTCGGCTTATGTACCCTCCACCATGGATTGCATAGAAACTTATACTGAAGACTGTCATCCACAATCGAATTACTTGGGTTGCGGTAACACTTGCCGATGGAAAGGTGTCTTAAAACTTCCTAACACCGCAACATATACCACATACCATAGTCCATACGTGGTATATATTAAACTAAAAAAGGCCGATTAAATCCGTATATAATTAAGTTTAAAGTTTCTATAGAAATAAAATTTTGACAAAATAAAATTTTTACAACATTTTCTATAGAAGTAAAGTTTGGAAAAAATTTTCTATAGAAAAAAATGGAAAAAATTTTCTATAGAAATAAAATTTTGACAAAATTTTCTATAGAAATAAAATTTTGACAAAATTTTCTATAGAACTAAAATTTTGACAAAATTTTCTATAGAAATAAAATTTTGACATAATTTTCTATAGAAATAAAATTTTGACAAAATTTTCTATAGAAATCAAATTTTGACAAAATTTTATATAGAAATAACATTTTGACAATGTTTTCTATAAAAATAAAATTTTGGTAGATTATTTTTGGCTCGAGTGGTTGTTAGAGACCATATTGTATGGTTGTTAGAGACCATATACTAACACCATGTACCAAATTTCAGTCGGATCGGATGAAATTTGCTTCTCTTAGAGCAATTGCAAGCCAAATTTGGGGGTCCGTTTATATGGGGGCTATACGTAAAAGTGGACCGATGTGGATCAATTTTTGCATGGTTATTAGAGACCATATACTAACACCATGTACCAAATTTCAGCCGGATCGGATGAAATTTGCATCTCTTAGAGCAATCGCAAGCCAAATTTGGGGGTCCGTTTATATGGGGGCTATACGTAAAAGTGGACCGATATGGCCCATTTTCAATACCATCTGACCTACATCAATAAAAATTTCTTGTGCCAAGTTTCAAGTCGATAGCTTGTTTCGTTCGGAAGTTAGCGTGATTTCAACAGACGGACGGAAGAACGGACATGCTCAGATCGACTCAGAATTTCACCACGACCCAGAATATATATACTTTGTGGGGTTTTAGAGCAATATTTCGATGTGTTACAAACGGAATGACAAAGTTAATATACCCCCATCCTATGGTGGAGGGTATAAAAAGTGTTGTTCCACCAAGACAACGCACCGTGCCACAAGTCATTGAGAACGATGGCAAAACATTTATGAAGTGGGCTTCGAATTGCTTCTCCACCCACCGTATTCTCCAGATCTGGCCCCCAGCGACTTTTTCTTGTTCTAAGACCTCAAAAGGATGCTCGCAGGGAAAAAATTTGGCTGCAATGAAGAGGTGATCCCCGAAACTGAGGCCTATTTTGAGGCAAAACCAAAGGAGTACTACCAAAATGGTATCAAAAAATTTGAAGGTCGTCATAATCGTTGTATCGCTCTTGAAGGGAACTATGATGAATAATAAAAAACGAATTTTGACAAAAAATGTGTTTTTCTTTGTTAGACCGGGGACTTATCTGCCAACCTGTTATTCTAGCACTATAACTAGATGTGCTGAATATTGTGTGTATCCGTCCATGTTTGTGGCATAGCACATATAAGAGCGATCTCCCGACTTAATTCCTAGGGTTTCAACAAACCATAGTTTTTATCCAATTTGCCTGAAATTGTAAATATACTGATAGTTTAGACCCACAAACACGTGTATGGGATTTAGTTTTTATTGGTCCATTTGGTAAGGCCTCCATATAGACCGATTTTATTTCTTTAGGGTATAGAAGGTAAAATTTCTAGATTTTACTTCTCGTCATCATTTATATAATGGGGGTAAATCTAGGCGTTATGATAATGATTCCTTTAAAACTCAAATAAAAATGGTTCTTATAAATCCAGAATATAGTCTTCATTTGCAAACAAACTATAACATTTGATTCATGGTGGTGGATATTTAAGATTTGGGCCCGCCGAACTCATTGCTGTATATAATTGTTTTTTTTTTTTTTTTTACTAACATTGTGTTCCCCCAGGTTATTAGCCCATTTTATTTTTATGTCTAAAGAATTTTTAGTCTAAAGTCTAAACATTTTTGTCCAAATCGCTTAAGATGTAAACATATGTATATCCGGATATAAACCTTATATATTGCACCCAAAAATTTTGAAGGATTTGAGATGGTATCGAAAATATAGACCTACACAGTGGTGCAGGGTATAATATAGTCGACTCCACCCGACTTTAGACTTTCCTTCTTGTTTTTTCATATACAGAATTTCATCAGCTTAAATTTCTGACATTTCGTAGATAATGTAAATTACTCGAAATTTATTCGAAACATAAATGCATAAAATTTAATTTACTGCCTCCTTTTGATGTTCGCACTCAATCACAATCGCCATAATTAAGAAATAGATCATAAAATTATCATCATCCTTATCATCATCGTCATCATCTTCAATTATTCCACTTCTTGAAGTGTTTGTAAAGTGTCCTCATTATAAAATTGTAATGAAATGAAATTTATATTAACAAATAGAAAATATAAAATGGCAACCTCTACGGTATTGGGTACCAACACTTTGTCCCCATACTGACACTTAAGCGGATAGCCACTAGTCACTTGATGACTGCTCTTGGAAATTTTGCGAAATCGACCAACATTGATTTAATGACACTTTTATTGTTCACAACATTGTGGCGACATTGCACACCGACCGCAACGTTACTTCTTGGCTAAATCTCTGGTGGACAAGCGGCTAAATAAAGCAGTTGGCCCCATGCTGGTTTGAGCCGATAATGATTTACTGATATGAAATTATTACCTACAATAGTCGGTGACCTTTTTGTCTGCAGAATTGCTTCATTGTGCATTTGTGTAGCCCGGCAGTGGGGACAATGTGGGCAATTTCTGTCACAAGCCATGAATATTAATGGCGAATAGTAATCATCTCTTTAAGCATCTTAAGAGCTTAATATATTCGTGTATTTTTATTTATTTTGTCTGTCGTCGTTTTTAGAATTAATGTGGTAAATGGAATTATGAGTACAACGATTAATTGGAATAATGTTGCAAATTTAAAGCCTATTCAAATTGGGTGCTTAACAAATCTTCATAATTTTTATAGAAGTCGACTTGATTGAAATGTTCGTCGAGCAACGACTTCTTACAGTAATAACTTTTGCAAGACTTGCCAAAGTATTGGGTATAGATGGCGCCACATTAGTGCAAAACTAACGCAGGTATAACAAAAAATACTAAGAGCCGAGCAAAAAAGGATCTTCCAAAAAAGTAGTTGGAATCCCCAATTTGTGATCCGGAAGTTGTGCAAACTTGGATCATTTTCAATGAATTTTACATGGGCTTGTCATGGGACGGAAGTACTCAATTTTGGATCCTGAAAACTTTTTCGCTACCACCGGGGGTTGAACCTGGATCTGTTGGCATCATAACAGAACGCCTTAGCACACTCAGCCACAAACGCCATTGAACACGATGCACCAAACGTCTATTCAAATGTTTGTGATATAAACCTAATATGACACCACGGCATGACATTCTAAATACTTCCTGAGATGTTCTTTAGTATTATGAATGAAAAAATAAAGAACGCTTGTTCAAATCTCACCAGCGGCAATTTCTTTCTAAAAAATATTTTTTTAAGTTTATACATCGTTTTTTTTTTTTTCATTAAGGATCAACAAAAAATTAAATATTAAAATTATCGTAATACTTTTTATTGATTTTCTATTTTTTTTTTTTTGCGAAATTTAATTGTCCAACACTTAAATTTTCACTTAAAACGGATTAATTTCCTTACTTGTCAAAAGGACTTCATCGGAAGTGAAAAAATCGATAGGAGATCCCGGGATGCGAAATGTTTGTGGACTTATCCAAAAGGACTGCATCGGAAATGGAAAAAACTTGATGGGGGATTGCGGGATGCGCTTTAAAAGAAATGTTTGTAGAACAATTTCCAATTTTTTTTTGCTGGAAGCTTATGACTTAGCCTATAGGCTTTTAAATTTAAACACGCACAGAGAAAAATATTTTTGGATTCAATAACTAATTTAATTGATCCAAATAATTGTACCCAACGCCATAGAATGGTGATGGTGGTATAATAACTTTGTCATTTCCTGTGTAACACATCGAAATATATTCTTCATCAGGGAGAATTTCTTAGACGATATAACCATGTCCGTCTGTTTGTTATATTCACTCTTCAGTCTTAAAATGTTGAAATTTTCCATAAACTCGTCTTTTGTCTTCAGGCTGAACAAGTTCAAAGATGGGCTATATCGGTCTAGACTTTATTATAGCCCCAATTCCAACCGACCCCCCGATTTTGGGTTTTGTGCGTCTAGACATCCCAATTTTTATGCGAATGGCCTGAATTTCAAACTCTAGACGTATTTGGCGTACATAAATAAGTATGCCAAATATGGTGTGATTTGGTCCACATTTTGTGCGGAAGATGGTGTGTATCGGTCCATGTTTTGATACATATAGCCCGATTTCCTGATTTGACTTCATAGGCTTTTAGAAGTGACCGATTTACCTGGAATTGGAAATCTAGAGGTATTTGAAGTCCGAAGATGGAGTGTATTTGTCCATGTTTCGGAAAGCCGGATATGGGGAGTATCGAGCCACATTTTGATATACTTTGATATTTAGACCGATCTCCCGATTTGACTTCTTGGTCTTCTACACGCAAAAAAATAATTCTTTCCTCCCAAACGAAATTATAGACAAACAAAGTTCGTTTCTCATTCGCTTTTCGTTGAAAGGAAGTGTATTTGGAAGAAAAGTATATACTTTTTGTGTTAAACGTTTATTCTTTTCCAGGATGTAAAAACAATTTCATAAAGACTAACTCAAAAATTTGTTTTCTGGCTAATTGCATCTTCCCTCACGCCTTTCTCACTTCCGCGAAGTTTTTTAGCTCTTTGCACATTTTTCTGTAATACAAACAATGTAGAAGAAATTATACGATATTATATATTTTTATTTTTTTTTACCTTTCGCCTGGACGGAGAATCGAACCGCGGACCATGCAATTTGTAAGCCAACACACTATCCACTGAGCTATGTAGCCGTTATTGTCATCAATGGACAATTACCCATATAAGTTATATTTATATAGCATAGCTTGGGGCGCCCACGAGCGGATTAAACAAAGTTTATTTAACAGAAAAATACATTTAGTTGGGCACCGTGGAGCAGTGGTTGCTACGTCCGACTTGAATGCCAAGGATCGTGGGTTCGATCCCTGCTTCGACCAAAGGTTTTTTTTTACATATATTCCAGATATGGTCGGAAGATTCCGAAAAAATGTTCAACATTACATTCTACCATATTAAATTTTTACTATAAACTGTCTTATTAAAAACCTAAAGTCAGAAAAGAACAGTGTTTGATATAAACGAAATGGACTGTGTTATTGTTTCAAAAATAACTTTTTTTTTATTGAAAAAATAAAAATTTTGTAATTTTGTAAAAACTAACAAAAGAAAATTCAAAAAACTAACAAAAGAAAAACGTTTTCGGTACACGTTTTCCAAACGTTTTTTTTCTTTGCGTGTAGACAACACACTTTTAAGAACAGCTCCTTGGCGAATCTTCATCGATCCACCGTGTTGCGTTAATCCGCGTCGAAAGTTGTAAAAAATAATAGCACGAAAATGTTTATCGATTTAATTCCAAAAATTTCAAGCTGTACACCCAAAGAAAAAATACTTTCCTCCGGAACGAAATTTTAGACAAACGAAATTCAACTTTCCTATAAAGTATTTTCGTATTGAGAAAATTAATCCGAAATTATGATAAGCGATTTGCTTGTCTAAAATTTCGTTCCTCAGAAAAGAAAACTCTTCTTTCAGTGTACGATGAAGCTGTTAGTTGGCAGATTGCAACACTACACTGAAAAAATCCCATAGTTAAACTATCGCTAAATTTAACTTATTTTTATTGCAAAAAAAATATTTGTTTGTTGTTGAATTTTATTATTTTTTCGAAATTTTTCTGTTTTTATTATGTGTCAAACATTATTATTTGTTCAATTGAGTTTTATTTTATTTAGAAAAATTGGGCGGTACATATATGGGAGCTATAGCTAAATTTGAACCGATTTCGATGATTTTTTGCACATATAGTTAGTGCTACAGAAGATTACATTTAGCCAACTTTGAGAAAGATCGGTTGATAAATAAGGATTTTATGACCTAATTTGGCAAAATCGGGCGATACATATATATGGGACCTATATCTAAATCTGAACCGATTTCGATGAAATTTTCAGACTTAAAGGGTGATACAGAAGATTATTTGGTGCTAAATTTGACGACGATCGGCTAGTAATAAAGTGCAACGTGACCCCATTTGTCGAAATCGGGCAATACATATATATGGGAGCTATATCTAAATTTGATCCGATTTCTTCCAAATTCAATAGCGTTCGTCCTTGTGTCCAAAAAACTCCCTGTACCAAACTTCATCAAAATCGGTTAATAATTGCGACCGGAATCCTGTGAACAACAAATACATGGACAGACGGACGGATGGACGGACGGACACCAAGCGCTAGATCGACTCAGGAGGTGATTCTGAGTCGATCGCTATATATTTTATGGGGTCTAAAATCAATATTTCTAGTAGGCACATTTTTTGGCAGATCAAACTTATTATACCCTAACCACTATGTGGTTTAGGGTATAATGATTTTAAAACAATGTGTTGAAATATTTTATTAATTTTGAAGATTTTTCAGAAATATTAAATCCATTTTGACTTCATTAAAACGAAATTTGCATTCATGTTAGGATACACATTTTTATGTCGAATCACTTAGCTATAAGGACAAACAGACTTCATTGAAAAGTTTAGAGACTTTTAGACAAGGAAAAACTTTTTTTCAGAGAAATACGTCTTCTATTCTAAGCAAAATTCGTATTCGTATTTTAAGCATGTGAAATATTTGGCCTCCCGACAATATTCTTTGCGGTGCGCCATCTACTATTTAATATGTGATAGAAACCAAATTTATGAAAATGGACCAAAATGGACCAAATTCTGTTTGGTCTGACCATCGGACCAAATTTAAAAATTAGAAATCTTTTGGACCAATTTTGGTCCGATCGGACCAAAACGGCAACGCTGATTGGAATTGAAAGTCTATACACAGAGTAGAAGTAACTACTCTCCGAAAGTTTTTTTTTTTTTGTTTTGCAACAGACGTAGAGAAGAGGTTTTGTTATATTTGTAATGTGTGTGTCTATGTTTATGTTTGCCACAACCTCCATCGAAATCAGTCCGTGGTATACCTACGAATATTCTTACTCAGATCTAGTGTTACCTAATTTCGCTTTTTTCCCCTTTATTGTAAAAATACATTTTCGAACAGCGTTTTTAAAAAATGTTCGTTCTCAAAAAAAGTAGATAACATGCAATAATACAAATCAAGTCATTATTATTCAATGTGAGAAAAAAAATTAAAATAAATGTATATGCGCACATTTTCCAACCAAAATTGAAACTACCCATAATTTTAATTAAATTTTCGAGAACTAATATCAGAAATAAGAGAATGCTAGGATATAGTACAATAGTAAAGCAAATATGAATGTCCTTACACTAAAAAAAAAAGAATGTTTCTTAATTATTAAAGTCACGTTGACCTTACCTCAAAAATTTTATCTTTCATGTTATGATTTTAAGTAAAATCATTTAATTATAAGGACATTACAACTTCATTCAAAAGTTTATTGACTTTTGGACAAGGAAAAAACTTTATTTTAGAGAAATGCGTCTTCCATGATAAGAAAAATTTGCATTCTATTCTAAGGACATGAAATCTTTGACTTCACGACAATATTTTTTTCAGTGTAGAAAACTAAAAAATTAAATATAAATAAGATCGTTTAATTGCATTTATTTGACGTAGTAATACGGGATGAAATTGATCGAAAGTACTGTTGTTACTTTTACAACACATACTAGAGATATATTTTGACATTTGCCGTTTTTGAAAACAATTACTAAAAAACACGTCGTGTTTTCCCCAATGCACTATGGGCGGAAATCTCAAAATAGCGGCAAAAAGTCAAATTTTCAAAATGAAAAATTATTGGATATTCCAATTGAAATTACTATAGAACATCTTGGATAGTAAAAATCGAAAGTTAATTTAAAACTTGGCAACCCTGTTCAGGAGAAAAAGGCTGCCAATATTTACCAAAATTTATGCCAGTTGCGTTTAATCAAGGCGAACAAAAATTGACAAATTTCGTGCTTAATTTTTTTCGCAATAAAAGTGAATAAAGAAAACTTTTAAATGTAGATTCTAAGAGGAGGTTTAGTAGTTCAAAATGTTGTAAAGACTTTACAAAATATTTTTGTTTTTGAACTTGAATTTATGGATTCAAAAGTGCGGTTTATATGTGAAAATTGTAACACATACGTATATTTGGGAGGAATAGAACTAGAAATGTTAACGATTGTTAATGCAAATTTTTGCTTATTATTGTTCGTGAGGAAGTATACTTTTACGTGCTGTAAAGTTTGTCTGCCCAAACTTGTCCATACTAAAATAAATGTAAGGGTTTTATAGTCAAATTTGGGAAAATCGGGCGATACATATATATGGTAGCTATATCTAAATCTGAACCGAATTTGATGAAATTTTGCACACTTTAAGGGTACTGTAAAAAATTACTTTGTGTTAAATTTGAAGACAATCGGGTAGTAAATAAGCGCAGTGTGGTCTAATTTGTCGAAATCGGGCGATACATATATATGGGGGCTATATGTAACTTTGATCCATTTTTTCCGAAATCCAACCGTGTTCTTCCTTTGACCAAGAAAACATGTTGTACCAAATTTTATCAAAATCGGTTAATAATTGCCACCGGAATCCTGCGAACAACAAACACAGAGGGACGGAATTAGAGTTAGATACCGAAGAATGTGATTTTGATGGTTAATATTTGTTTAATTTTAATTAATAAAATTAATTTAATAAAATGACAATTGGTTTATAATATTTACATCAAGTTCTGGGGATAAGGCGCTTTCTTAATAAGGAAAATAAGCAAATATAAATTAAACTCCATCTAAGAGTATATTCTATATATTCCAAGTGGAATTACAATTTCGACCCCTCTATAGTAACGCACCTGGAATAAGGGGGATTGACTCCCTTTTTGTTGGTAACATTTGATTTTGATAAGATATATCGATATACCATGTTTGGCGATACTAGATTGATTGTAAATAATTTTTGCCACAAATTTTCAATTTCCGCCCATAGTGCAATGTACGTACGTACAAAAATACATATCGTACATTTTAAACGTTTACTCACACTACGCTAAGTACTAGCTATACTTGAAATTACCTACACAGTGTAATTTCAAAGTTACACATTTCATTCAAGTAATATTTTATTCGGAGCGGAGCGGTTTTTCATTTGGAAACCGCTCCGGATTTTAGAAATGCCGCTCCGGCAAAAAAAGGGCTTGCTCCGCTCCGCTCCGGATCCCTGTTGCCAAGACAATTTTCTTATGTCCACATTCATAATAATTTATTGACAGTTTATCAAAGGAATTGATACACTCAAAAAAAAGTGAACTCTCTATTTCCTAAAGCCAATTTAACTTTATTTTAGTTCATGGAATTATTAGGTGTGTTCCTTTACTTTACTCGTAGTAAAAAGTAGTAAAAGAGATAAATATTGAAAATCCTCTCAGATTTGTATATTTGTTAAATGTACAGGAACGAAAATATAGTAAAAATTGTAAAAATGTCAAATAAAAAACAAAAGAAGCATTGTGATTTGAATAAATATTTTCAAAACATGTAGGTAAATTAAATACTTTTATATCGAAATTTTTTTGACAAATGGCAGATTTTTTGCAGGAAACTTTGAAATCCTTATTACGATAGAAAGAAGCTATGGTTTTTACTTTGTTATAAAAAGTACTCCTTTTGCAAAATTTTTAATCAAAGTAAAACTCTGACTTCTGGGCTATAAAGTAGAGTAATAGCGCATATTATCAGTATCTTATAAGGTGGGGTTTTTCATTCCGTTTGTAACACATACAAATAACGAATTCTGACTATAGAAAGTATATATAGTCTTGATCAGGGAGAAATTATAAGACGATGTCTCCCTGTCTGGCTATCTGTTGTAATCAGGCTACTTCCTTCAATAATGAACCTATAGTGCTGAAATTTTACCAGACACGTTTTTCTTCTACATGCAGGTCAATTTTGAAGATGGGACTACTTCGGCCTAAGTTTCGATTTTGCTTCCATAGGAACCGACCCCCCTTCATGACATAGACATTAAAACTTTTATCCGATTTGCATGAAATTCAAAACGTAGAGGTACTTTTGGTCCATTAAAGGGTGTGCCGAATTTGGTCGGTCAATGTTTTGGTACTTTTTTTCGAAACAAGTGGTAGTGGTTCGGCATTGTTTTGAAATTCCAAATTGTGGAGTCTACACGTTAAATCTAAAGCACAAAGGTGCACAAATTTTTCCTCCAGAATACGTAGAATTTTATAAGGAATGTAGTCCTTCTCGACTCAAAATACAGACCCCACTTTGTTCAAATTTTGCAAAAAAATAAATTATATTAAAAATAAATTATAAATTATATCTTGCAAATATTAGATATATTCGCACACATACACAATCTTTTTATGGTAGTTTATAAGTTCTATCCAGCAAAGCAAAAATCATGAAAATCGGTGCATAATTGCGCGTTTGCCAAGTAACACTAAATTTCATACATCCGAGGTGTCCAACTTCCAACGTCTATAGACCAGCCCGTGAATCCACTAGGGACCTACAAACCTCTATATATAGAGAAAAACATTTCAGATTTGGCACAAAGAAAAAATTATAATGATAATTTAATCCATTAAAAAGTTACAGAATTATTTAAAAAAAAAGCTATTTGGAACTACTTTAGTTTGGAAAATTTGAAAACAAATAATTATTTTTGTCATGACATATCAACAACTTTTACTCGAAAGAATTTGTCGAGTAACTTGTAGTAAAAAAATTTTAAAAGAGACATGAATTTTGACATTGTTCTCTTAAAATTGTTTACTACTTTTACTATTTTTTGGGGTTGAGGAACGGTTTCTAGTAAAGACTAGTAAAAGTAGTAACTAGTAGTACGTAAAGGAACACAACTATTATGTTTGAAGAAAGTTTCCTCTACTCTAATAATTTGTTGTGTACGTTAGTTAAATTAAATAAAACCGAGGAAAAAATGTACACAAATGAAAGATAAAGATAAACTAAATTCGTGTCTTCCACAAAATAGTTCAATATTTCTTTAAATTTGTAAATTTTACTACAAATGCGTTCATCATGAATTTCGTATGTCACTAAAGACATTCTTGCAATTTTGAAGTCCAATTTTTTTCCTTCAAACTACAAAATGTACTTTAACAAGTGAAAAAACCTAATTATGTCTAATAGATTTTCTTGAATTTGTCGAAAAATATTTACTTATTTTTGTGATATCGGCGTGATGCCAGCGCTTGTAATACTGTTTAGTTAAAATTTTCTAAAAATATTAAAAATTTTCTAAACCATTCTATGGTAGTGGTTATACAAATTGGTTAATTTCGTCAATATTTATCATCCAATCAATTTAGCCCAACGGACTAGTCTCATTCCACTTACAGAAAATCATGAAAACAAATTCGCTTGAGGTATACAGAGTTTTGATATATGTATATGCACTGATTACATTTGAGTTTAGTTTTCCATCAGTAAATTTCTTGTCTTTGATCTCAGTATTAAGAGGAATTTTGCAATTCATTATTACCACCATTAGTAGCACTACTGCTTCTACATCTTAACTGATTTCAGTCTATGCCTTGGATGATGACTTTTCAAAGCAATCAAGTATCTGTCATGAATCTTCCTTCGACCAGACGTTTTCCCATATAATCGTAATTGCTTACCACGCTTCATGCTACTCGCATTTCTACTGAATCCAGCTTTTAATTGCTAATGACTTTTTGATATTTCTAAGTTTCCAATAAATTAAAACTATCATCAACCACCATGACTACCACTAACACATCAAACTAATATAGCGCTTTGGGATTCAATTCCTGGTAACACATCCACAAACGACCAACGCATTGGAATCATCGACAAAGTCAACTTATATCGCTGCGTTATCATTGGATTCTCTTTCGTTGGTTATATTTGTGGAAAATTTATTTGGTTGCCCAATTGCATGGCATCGCATTTTTTGAGTTGTTTTAATGACTGGCCAAAATCAAAATTAGTTGGATATGAGAGCTCCCTCAAATCGAAATCAGTCGCATGTAAACGTGTCCAGGGGTCATTTTAATAAGTTAAAGATTTGCGTTATTTATTTTCCATATATAATCCAAAAAGCATGAAAAGCGACATCAGTAGTAGAATACCAATTTATGGGGATGAATAAGAAATGGGTCACTCCATACAAAATTTTGTACATTTATGAAGAGATGGGAGATGATTGCTGTTCTTATTTTCTAAAATCTGACCGCTCCTACACGCAGAGAAGGAATATGATCACCTCAAACATGTTTCAAGAGCAAAATGTTATTTTTGTATGGTGAGCATGTAGCATGTTTGTCACTATAATGTTATTTCTCGTCAAATATAACCTGCTTGCCGAAATCAGATACATGATTTCCGAGAAAATAACATGGTTGCGAAAAACATGTTTCATGGTCACCACCCAAAAATAACATTTTGCTCTTGAGGTGATCATATTCCTTCTCTGGGTGTATATTAACTAAATCATACCTCACGTTCATGAAATCGTGAACGCCCGGGGACGAAATTGTGAACATTCCGTTTTGATTTTTTGTGAACGTTTCCGTCTCATTTTGTCACCGTCCGTTCACGACTATGGAACGCAATTTTTGCTATTAGTGTATAGAAAATTTTAATTTTCTTTCTCTGATGTATTCGATAGAAAACATATTGTTTTTATGCTACTGAAACAGGATACTTAATGTTCCGGTATGTTGTGTATAGCCCAACAACTTGAATTCAGTACATACTTAAAAAAAATATGCTGGCGACCACTCTCTCCATCATATTTTGTTAATGATATTAGAGAAATTTTTGAATTTGTTTAGTTGTGGTTAAAACGGACCACAGTCACCGTACGTCGGATATACGCATCACTTAAAAACCGAAAACACAAGTTTTCCAATTTTTATAAAATATAAAGGACAATTGTGTGGAAACCATGGATTGAAAAGAAAGTACTTAAATTTTTGAGCCTGGGCCTATTCTCTAAAATAGTTCTCCGGTTTATTTGTAGGTTTGATAATTTCACACACAACGAAAATTTCATTAAAATTGAGCCAATGAAAATTTTTCATTGATATAACGAACCATTTTCATTAATACAACGAAAATATTCGTTAATAGTACGAAACGTTACGTTGATTAAAAGAAAATTCGTTATAATAACGATCCATGTCAATAATTCTGCATACCTTTACTTTAGGGTCACCATATTTAAAATTTTCATTGAAGCTGATCGGGCGAATAAAACTGGCTAATGTCGGAATCATAATATTTGGATCCAAGTAAACCTTTTTTGAGTGTACTACACCGTGGTTAAATGTTCTTGTGGTACTCTTGTATCAGGTGACGAGGCGAATACTACTTAGACTATCCTCGCGTATTGACATTTGAGAAAATCGAGTGATACGTACATAGGCCCAAGTAAAAAAAATATTCTTTATGTACATCTAAGAGTACAAAGTAAAAGTACAAACATATATATGAAGACGAATATACTTTTATCAAGAATTATCAAGTCTTATCAAATTACGGATGGAAAAGATCCAGGCATTGATTGCAAAACATTTTATATTTCCAAATTAATTGATTCAAAACAGTAACCGTGAAAACATGCTGGTTTTCAGCCTGAAAATTGAACATACAGATTTTGTCTTTACGCTAATGCTTTGGGTATTGATTCCAAGGCAAACAAGCGGAGAATAAAAGTAAGAACACATTAAAGACACAATTCTCTTTTAAATTTGCGTTTTGCTTACTTGATACTAGGAAACACATTATAATTCATTCATTTATTCAGTTTTGTTTTCATGTGCTATCAAACTCCTTTAAAAACTCGGCTTCAAGCAGAAATTTTGATATGTTTTAAATAAAAACAAGTAAGGAAAGTCTAAATTCGGGCGGTGCCGACTATATTATACCCTGCACCACTTTGTAGATCTAAATTTTCGATACCATATCACATCCGTCAAATGTGTTGGGTGCTATATATAAAGGTTTGTCCCAAATACATACATTTAAATATCACTCGATCTGGACAGAATTTGATAGACTTCTACAAAATCTATAGACTCAAAATTTTAGTCGGCTAATGCACTAGGGTGGAACACAATGTTAGTAAAAAACAAGTAAGTAAAGTCTAAAGTCGGGCGGGGCCGACTATATTATACCCTTCACCCCTATGTAGGCCAAAATTTGTGTTACCATCTCAACTACTTCACATTTGCTGGAAGCTATATAAAGGAGACAATTTTTTACTTCTACAAATCTAAACCGATTTCAACCAAATTTGGCACAATTACCGATACTACTAAACGTACTCCTTGTGCGAAATTTGAAGCAAATCACGGCAAAACCCTGGATTTTGAGGCCATATAAGTTCAAATCGGACGAAAGATATATATGGGAGCTATATCTAAATCTAAATCGATTTTCACCATATTTAACACATACAATAGTATTGTTAAAAGTACCGCTTGTGCAAAATTTGAAGTAAGTCAGGGCAAAAGTCTGGCTTTTGAGACCATATAAGTCCAAATCGGGCGAAAGATATATATGTGAGCTATATCTAAATCTGAACCGATTTTAACAAAATTTGACACATTTAACGATACTATTAAACGTATCCCTTGTACAAAATTTTAAACAAATCACGGCAAAACTATGGCTTTTGTAGCCATGTAAGTTCAAATCGGACGAAAGATATATATGGGAGCTATATCTAAATTTGAACCGATTTCAATCAAATTTACCAAGCATTGGTAGAATGTCAATTCTACCCTCTGTGCAAAATTTCACGAAGATCGGTAGTAAACTTTGGCCTCTGTGGTCATATGAGTCTAAATCGGACGAAAGATATATATGGGAGCTATATCTAAATCTGAACCGATTTGGCTGATATTTTGCAAGTTTTCGAGATACATAAAATATTTGGATGTACGGTATTTCAAGAAAATCGGTTGTGAAACACGCTAACTATGACCAAATCGGGGATAATTATATATGGCAGCTACATCTAAATCTGAACCGGTTTTTTCCAAAACCAATAGCGATTGTCTCTGTCCCAAGAAACCGCCCTATGCCAAATTTGACGACGATCGGACTTAAATTGCGAGCTTTGTGCACAAAATTACATATACAGACGGACAGACGGACATCGCTAAATCGACTCAGAATTTAATTCTAAGCCGATCGGTATACTAAAAGATCGGTATTCTTGGCGTTACATACAAATGCACAAACTTATTATACCCTCTACCACAGTAGTGGTGAAGGGTGTAAATATGGGAAACATTTAAATCTGAAGCAATTTTAAGGAAACTTCGCAAAAGTTTATTTATTATTTATCGCTCGATATATATGTATTAGAAGTTTAGGAAAATTAGAGTCATTTTACGACTTTTCGACTAAGCAGGAAAATGTTGGTATTTTGACCATTTTTGTCGAAATCAGGAAAACATATATATGGGAGCTATATACCAAATTAGGCACGCATAACTATAATGCTAATTTTACTCCCTGTGCAAAATTTCAACTAAATCGGAGCAAAAAATTGGCCTCTGTGGTCATATGAGTGTAAATCGGGCGAAAGCTATATATGGGAGCTATATCTAAATCTGAACCGATTTCAACCAAATTTGACACTCATAGCTACAATGCAAATTCTACTCCCTGTGCAAAATTTCAATTAAATCGGAGTAAAAGTTTTGCCACTGTGGTCATATGAGTGTAAATCGGGCGAACGATATATATGGAAGCTATATCTAAATCTGAACCGATTCAATAAAATCTGGCACACTTGACTACACTACTGATTGTACTCCTAGTGCAAAAATTCAACCAAATTGGGGTAAAACTCTGGCTTCTAGGACCGTCTTAGTCCATATCGGGCGAAAGATATATATGGGAGCTATATCTAAAACTGAACCGATTTCAATAAAATTTGGCACACGTGACTATAGTACTAATTGTTCTTCTTGTGCAAAATTTTAAGCAAATTATGGTAAAACTTTGGCTTCTGGTGCCATATTAGTCCATATCAAGCGAAATATATATATATATATATATATATATATATATATATATATATATATATATATATATATATATATATATATATATATATATATATATATATATATATATATATATATATATATATATATATATATATATATATATATATATATATATATATATATATATATATATATATATATATATATATATATATATATATATATATATATATATATATATATATATATATATATATATATATATATATATATGGGAGCTATATCTAAATCTGAACCGATATCTTCCAAAATCAATAGGGTTCTATTCTGACCCAAAACACATACTTGTGCCAGATTTGAAGTCGATTGGACTAAAACTGCGACCTAGACTTTGATTACAAAAATGTGTTCACGGACAGACGGACTTGGCTATATCGACTCAGGAGCCCACCCTGAGCATTTTTGCCAAAGACACCATGTGTCTCCTTCTGGGTGTTATAAACACATTTAAAATAATGTGATGAAACGCATTTCCTATTTTTATTCGCTATTTTGCTTTGTTATCAAGAAGAAGCAGCAGATGACTGGATTTTTGGAAATGCCTTAATTACAGTGGGAGAAATGCTTCGATAATTGCCCAGCAAATCATGAAGCACTATTTCGACAGGATTGTAAAGGAGAGAGGCAGTACCAACTGTTTACAAAACAACCGAATCAGCACTGATTTTTGTGGACGGTGTCCCGATTTAGAGTAGCTTTTACATAGCGCTGTTATATTTGCTCATTTTAATAGAAATATTGCTCAGAAGTGATATATAATATTAAGAATAGCATGGAGTGAAGGAAAACAGCGCTACCTTTCATGCATCTATACTGTATGAATTGGTTGCAATAACGTAAATGCATGATCATAAACTAGTTTGAATACTCGTTTACGTTATTGCCATCGATTCATGCAGTGTGAATGTACTGCCTACTTTATTGTATACCAAAAAGCGCAACTAAACTCTAACTGCTGTTGTATTTTTTGCTGGGTGGTTAAAATGCATTCAAAATTAGTGTTTTTCAAAGGAGAATATTGTGGAAAATTTTAAAGCGATTTGCAATAATTTAATAATTTACTTAATAATTTAATAATTAATAATTTAATTAATATCCCAGCAAAAAAATTTGGAAGTTCTTCCAAAGGCACAACTTTAAAAGCACTTCCAAAAGATGTACTCCCAACGATGTTCTTTATTTTAACTACACAGGAAGTTCTTTTAATTCAATTATTTATAATTCGCTTTTTTCTTATTTTTAATGGGTAAATTAATTTTTTTTGTTTCAAAAAGGTTAAAAATAGAGTAAGCATTAAAAAATTGTACAAATATTGAAATTTTGTCGAAAAAATTCTAAATCTAGTCAAAAAATTTTTCGAAAAAATTTCGAATTTTTTGCGAATTTTTTAAAATATTTTAATTCGAACGTTTCAGACAAGCGTTACAATGCATTAGTAATCGTAAAAAATTATAAAAATTATTTAGTTGTCAAAATACGAAATTTTTTAATTCACATCCAATACACTGAATTCGAAACACAGAGTAAGAAGTGATGCAAATTGAGTGCAACGGGTGTTGAAATGGTGGACATCCGTCCTATGGCAAGCCCATGTTAAATTCATCGCTTCTGCGCCAATTTTGCACTACTTCCGGATCCAAAAAGAACATTTTCACTACTTTGTTCGGGACGCTTTTTTTCTGGGATCTATATGGTTATCTACTCCCGAAATATATAAATTCTCCACAAATTCTTTCGACCCATTTCCATAAAGGGTGAGCCACCGTGGTGCAATGGTTAGCATGCCCGCCTTGCATACACAAGGTCGTGGGATCGATTCCTGCTACGACCGAACACCAAAAAGTTTTTCAGCGGTGGATTATCCCACCTCAGTAATGCTGGTGACATTTCTGAGGGTTTCAAAGCTTCTCTAAGTGGTTTCACTGCAATGTGGAACGCCGTTCGGACTCGGCTATAAAAAGGAGGTCCCTTATCATTGAGCTTAACATGGAATCGGGCAGCACTCAGTGATAAGAGAGAAGTTCACCAATGTGGTATCACAATGGACTGAATAGTCTAAGTGAGCCTGATACATCGGGCTGCCACATAACCTAACCTAACCTAAGGGTGATACGGTCAAAATTTGGTCAAGGGAAAACGCGTGTAAATCGGTGAAATCGTTTATTTAAAAAATCAAATTAAATTTCTTTTTCAAGTTCAATTAGCATAAAATTCAGGAAAAATATTCGCTTTTCCAAATCCGAATTGCCGGGCCTCACGCTTGACACCTGCCATCAGATTTTGTACAGCCACCTTGTCCACCTTCTTCGCCGCAGAAAGCCAGTTTGCCTTGAACTGCTGCTCGTCCTTAGCAGTTTTTTGGTCTTCTTTAGGTTCCGCTTGACAATAGCCCAGTATTTCTCAATTGGGCGGAGCTCTGGCGTGTTGGGAGGGTTCTTGTCCTTGGGAACCCCCTGCACGTTGTTGGCGGCGTACCACTCCATGGCCTTTTTACCGTAATGGCAAGATGCCAAATCCGGCCAAAACAGTACGGAACAACCGTGTTTCTTCAGAAAAGGCAGCAGACGTTTATTCAAACACTCTTTCACGTAAATTTCTTGCTTGACAGTCCCGGAAGCTATGAAAATGCTGCTTTTCAAGCCACAGGTACAGATGGGTTGCCAAACCAGATATTTCTTTGCGAACTTTGACAGCTTTATGTGCTTGAAAATATCTGCTACCTTTCCCCTTCCTTTTGCCGTATAAAACTCTTGTCCCGGAAGCTGCTTGTAGTCGGCTTTGACGTAGGTTTCGTCGTCCATTACCACGCAGTCAAACTTCGTCAGCATCGTCGTGTACAGCCTCCGGGATCGCGCTTTGGCCGTCGTATTTTATTTATCATCGCGATTTGGAGTCACTACCTTCTTGTAAGTCGATAGTCCGGCTCGTTTTTTGGCTCGATGCACGGTTGTAGACGATACACCCAGCTTATTTGCGGCATCTCGGAGAGAGAGGTTAGGATTTCGCTTGAAACTACCGGCAACTCTCTTTGTCGTCTCAGCGGCTTCCGGTTTTCGATTTCCCCCGGATACAGACTTCCTGGCTGTCGACAAACGTTCCCCAAACACTTTAATTACATTTGTAACGGTTGATTTGGCAACTTTTAGCGATTTTGCCAGCTTTGCGTGCGAGTAGCTCGGAGTTTCGCGATGCGCGAGCAAAAATTTGATACGCTGCTCTTCTTGCTTGGACGGCATTTTGACAACTGAAGAGTGAATTCCAAAATCAAAGAGAAGCAACATTCTACACACACACACCTTCAAAATGAGGCGTGTTAAGGTTTTTTAAATGCAAAATTGAAAGAAATACGTCAAGTTTATATTGACCAAATTTTGACCGTATCACCCTTTATGCCATATGATATGAAACTCCCTATATAACCAGAAATAATAGACATTACTATCACCACCATCATCAGATGGCTTATATGGAAGAAATTGTGCACACGATCTGACTATCAGTTCGATTGGTGTACCACAAATTAACAAATAGCCAATTTGTTTTTATTGGATTTGCGACATGCTGGCGTGTCGTTTTGTATTACATTGGTGCCATGTTAAAAATCTCAAATCAGATTTGCCATCTGGAAAACAAATAATCATTTAATTAATTTATTTTTATTATTAAAACATGAAAAATATTTTAATTCATTAATAAATTGACACCCACGACAACTAACACGAATATAATCAACAGGGGGCTATATGAGACTATTCCATGTAGCTCAGTAGCGGTGATGTAAGGTATGAAGGACCGAAAGAGTAAATTAAATTAATCTCCTAGTAGGATCTGGTATAAAGTACACATTCAACAAGTTGATAAAGGTTGAATGAATTGAAATGAGTTGCTGGAATTCACTTTATATTAAGACCCTGAAAAAAACATATTGTTGTCCTTAAAATACGAATGTGGAAGAAGATACATCATTCTGATGTGAAGGTGTTTTCCTTGTCGAAAAGTCGATACACTTTTCAATGAAGTCGTTTGTCTTTATAGTTAATTGAATCGACATAAAAGTTTGTTTGACTTTAATAATTCTGAAAAACTATTGAAATTGTCTTTAAATTTGTTGACTTTTGGAATCTTAACTACAAAGCTAACTAGCGTTCAAAAATAGGAGACGCCTTTCAACACTTTATTGTAAAGACGATTTTTACTTAATTTCTTCTTGAAGTAGAAACTGAATTTGGAAATTTCACGTTTTTAAAAGATTTTCATACTACGAAGAGAAAGCAGCAAAAAGGATTAAATTCAAATATGTTTCCTACTATCAAGTACCCAAACCACTTACACTGAAAAAAAAAATATTGTCGTGAGGTCAAAAATGTCATGTCTCTAAAATACGAACGCAAATTTTGCTTAGAATAGAAGACGCATTTCTATAATATAAAGTTTCCTTGTCTAAAAGTCGATGAACTTTTCAATGAAGTTGCATTGTCCTAATAATTAAGTGATTTCACTTAAAAATAGGTATCATAACATAAAAGAAAACATTTTTTGGGCTAAGGTCAACTTGACTTTAATAATTCAGACAAAATTCTTTAAATTTAATGAAATTGTCTTTAAATTTGTTGTCCTTTTGCATCTTGACTACAAAACCAAAAATCGTTCAAATATAGGATATGTTTTTCAACACTTTATTTTAAAGACGTATTTTACTTGAACCATAGCATAATTTCTACTGGAAGTTGAGTCTTAATTTGGAAAATAAAGTTGTCGTTAACTCGTTGTTAAAGGACTTTAATAGCGAATGAAGAAAAAAAAAGCTGAAAAAGCAAGTACACAAACCCCAAATTTAAAAGAGAATTGTGTCTTAAAGGTATCCTTACTTGTATTATCCGCTTCTTTGGCTCGGAATACCAATACCAAAATTTTAAAGTAAAGACAAAATCTTTGGAACCTGACATGCTTGTTGTCAGTGTAAGATCATAGACACTTTGGTATTTTTAAGTGCCAATCTTACTCTTCCAAATGCCCCAGCCGCAAAAGTCCAACGGAGTGAGATACCGAGATTTCGGTGGCCATTGTGCTCTAGAAATTACCTCCTCTCTTTTATGCCATTCTTGCACTAAAAAATATCGTGAGGCCAAAGATTTCATTTCAGCTTAATAACAGGTATCTTAACATGAAAGAAACTGTTGTTTGACTATGGTTAACTTGGCTTTAATAATAAATACAAATTTGTTTCCTAGAATCAGGTATGCAAAACTGAAATTTAAAAGAGAATTGTATCTTAACAGTATTCTTATTTCATTTCTCCGCTTCTTTGGCTTGGAATCAATATAAAATCTTTGGAACCGGGCATGATTTTTGTCAGTATGGTTTGATTCGTTAAGACTATTTCAGATATGCCTTTGGGATAAGACTTTGATGGGATTAACCCTGACGGAATGGAAATCAAATTCGATAACTGAGCTCTTGCGCTTTTTGGGACTTAAATGTATTTAGTCCAAGCCCATTGTATCCGCCCATCAAAAAAATTGGAAGTTGTTCCTCATACATTTCTTTTAAAGCGCATCCCGGAATCCCCCATTACTTGTTTTCACTTCCGATGCAGTTCTTTTGGACATATCCGGTTCGACCCTTTTGGACAAGTCTTAGAAAGTACGGAATTATGCCGTTTATCAACACTGAAAAAAATATTGTCGTGAGGTCATGTCTTTAAAATACGAATGCAAATTTTGCTTAGAATAGAAGACACATTTCTCTAGTATAAAGTTTTTTTCCTTGACCAAAGGTCGATAAACTTTTCAATGAAGTCGTATTGTCCTTATAATTAAGTGATTAAAAATGGATACCATAACATGAAAGAAAAAATGTTTGGGCTAAGGTCAACTTGACTTAATAATTTAGAAAAAATCTTTAAATTTAATGAAATTGTCTTTAAATTTGTTGTCGTTTTACATCTTGACTACAAAGCAAAAAATCGTTCAAATATAGGACATGTTTTTCAACACTTTATTTTAAAGACGTTTTTTACTTGAAACACAGCGTAATTTCTAGTAGAAGTCGAGTCTTAATTTGGAAAATAAAGTTGTCGTTAACTTGTTTTTAAAGGACTTTGATAGCATATGAAGAACAAAAGCTGAGAAAGCGAAAAATTAAAATTTGCTTCCTAGAAGCAAGTACACAAAACCCGATTTTAAAAGAGAATTGTGTCTTAAAAGTATCCTTACTTGTATTCTCCGCTTCTTTGGCTCGGAATCAATACCAAATTTTTTAAAGTAAAGACAAAACCGGGTATGCTTTTTTTTCAGTGAATAAAAAAGTAAAAAATAATAAAAAAATCATCCCCCCTGGGATTTGAACTTGTGCCATTTGACTTCCACTTCCGATGCAGCCCTTTTGGACAAGTCGACAAACATTTCTTTTAAAGCGAATCCCGGGATCCCTTTTCTATTTCTTTTACTTCCAATTCGATCCTTTTGGACAAGTCTTAGAAAGTACGGAATTATGCCGTTTATCAATAAAAAAGTAAAAAATAAAAAAAAAATCATCCCGCTGGGATTTGAAATTATGCCATTTGACTTTTACACTTCCATGGAAGTTCTTTTATAAAGGTTTTGCAAATTACGATAATTTTAAAATTTTTGTTGAATTTTATATATTTACACAAAAATATATGCCGAAAAAAAATGAAAACGGTGTATAACATAAAAAAATATTTTTTTAGAAACACATTTAATAAAAGAAATTTCCGCTGATGAGATTTGAACCAGTGTTCTTTATTTTTTCATTTATAATAATAAATAACATCTCAGGAAATAGTTAGAATGTCATGCCGTGGTGTCATATTATGTTCATGTCACAAACATTTGAATAGATGTTTTGGTGCATCGTGTTCAATGGTGTCCATTTGGCAAAGCAATAGCATTGACTTTTCTTTAAAAATTTTGGTATTTGGAGCCAAAGAAGAGGAGAATACAAGTAAGGATACTTTTAAGTCAAAATAGTCTTTTAAATTTGGGTTTTGTGTTCTTGCTTCTAGAAAGCAAATTTTAATTTTTTGTTTTTTTTTTTTCAGTTTTTTTCTTCATATGCTTTTGTCCTTTAATAACGAGTTAACGACAACTTTTTTTCCAAATTCAGACTCGACTTCCAGTAGACATTAGCTATTTTTCAAGTAAAAAATGTCTTTAAAATAAAGTGTTGAAAACCATATCCTATTTTTGAACGATTTTTTGCTTTATAGTCAAGATACAAAAAGACAACAAATGAAAAGACAATTTCATTAAATTTAAAGAGTTTTTCTGAATTATTAAAGTCAAGTTGACCTTAGCCCAAAAACTTTTCTTTCATCTTATGATACCCATTTTTAAGTCAAATCACTTAACTATAAGGGCATTACGACTTCATTGAAAATATTATCGGCTTTTGGACAAGAGAAAAACTTTATATTTGAGAAATGTGTCTTCTATGCTAAGCGAAATTTGCATTCGTATTTTAAAGACATGAAATCTGTGGCCTCTCGACAATATTTTTTTCAGTGTAAGAAATACACGTAGGAAGGAGTTCGTCTACCGACAATCGCTGTGATTGTGCTCGCACATTAAATGTGTGTTAACACAAACTATATAATATGGGCGATATATCTCCTGTAATTGTCCATGTTCTTCTATTCTCACAATTTTCCATCATTTATTTATTTTTATTTTAGTTATGGACAATTGCGACCATAATAATATTTTGGTTTGTGGACGATCATAATTCACATCGTTTTTTTTGTTTTTGTTTTGTTCGTACCGCTATGGAAAATGCAATCAATCAACGAAGGAGCCATATTACGACCTTGAACTTTACCTAAATGAAACCAACTATGACCCCATAAAAAGTCTAGCAAAGAGTGGAATATAATTTGAAAGGATATGTGTTAACAACTTTTGATTTGTGTTAGCCATGTGAGATTATTTGCTAAAAACCGAATAACTCCAATGGAAAGGTATATTATTCGTTAGGAAAACATGATTTATGGCCATGACTAGACATGGAATATGATATTTTATTTTTGAAGTACGAGTGCCAGTATGTATAACGATCCAGACAGGCAATTACACTCTTGGCTATAAGAATAACACTAACAGAAGTATTCATTTTCGCTATATATTTTAATGGCTATAATTTATATCTATAAAAAAATTGCTGTCACAAGAAATCTTCTTTAAAATCGTCAAAAATTAGAAATGTTCATAGTCTATAGGCATGGTCACACTAGGCAAATATTTGCCCAACATTAGTGTCAGACTTTTTTCCTGGAGCACTTTTGAATAATCTGGATACCGTTTTTGGAAAATACTCCTATTGTGATTTAATATATCAAATATGATCGAAAAATTTTGCTGGTTTGACTATTGCGGTGATTTTTTTATTTCTGTCAAATATGTGCGCAATATGACCAAACCGTAAGATATACTCGATTCCGCAGACAAAGTCAATTATAAACCACTATATACGGGTAAAACTGCGGCCAGGCCGAATCTTATGTAACTTCTACCATAGATTGCGTAAAAACTTATACTAATGGCTGTCATCCACAATAGAATAACTTGAGTTGTGGTAACACTTGCCGATGTCAAGGGATCTTAAAGCTTCTTAACATTGTCACCTAAATTGGAAGTTAGACTATGTAAATTGATGGCCAAATTTCAACCGGATCGGAAAAAATGCATCTCCAAGTACCTCCGGAGATCAAATTTGGGGATCGATTTATATGTGAGCTATATATAATACGGTACGGATCTATATTTACATGGTGGTTATAGGCCAATAGTAGCAATACCTACACTGAAAAAAATATTGTCCTGAGGTCAAAGATTTAATGTCTTTAAAATACGAATGAAAATTTTGCTTAGCATAGAAGACGCATTTCTCTAATATAAAGTTTTTTTTCCTTGTCCAAACGTCGATAAACTTAAAAATGAGTATCATAACATGAAAGAAACCATTTTTGGGCTAAAGTCAACTTGACTTTAATAATTCAGAAAAAATCTTTAAATAAATGAAATTGTCTTTAAATTAGTTGTCTTTTTGAATCTTGATTATAAAGCAAAAATCGTTCATATATAGGACATGTTTTTCAACACTTTATTTTAAAGACTTTTTTTACTGGAAACATAGTATAATTTCTATGGAAGTCGAGTCTGAATTTGGAAAATAAAGTTGTCGTTAACTCGTTTTTAAATGAATTTGATAGCATATGAAGAAAACGAGCTGAAAAAAATAGAAAAATTAAAATTTGCTTCCTATAAGCAAGTACACAAAACCCAAATTTAAAAGACTATTTTGTTTTAAATGTATCCTTACTTTTATTCTCCGCTTCTTCTTTATTAAAGTAAAAACAAAATCTTTGGAACCGAGCATGCTTTTTTTCAGTGTACACTGAAAGTAGAGTTTTCTTTTCTGAGGACCGAAGTTTTAGACAAGCAAAGTTTTCTTTTGACGCTAAATAATTTTCCTTAAGGGAAAATGAAAAGTATTAGAGACAATCGTTGAATGGCATATCAAAATTTTTGAGTTTGTTTGACATAAAAGAAAATACTTTGTAAGAAAGGGGAATTTTGTTGGTCTAAATTTTCGTTTTTGAGGAAAGTATTTTTTCATTGGGTGTACCAAATTTCAACCGAATCGGATAAAATTTGCATCTTCAAATACCTCTGAAGTTCAAATATGGGGACCGGTTTATATGGGGGCTATGTATAATTATTTACCGATATGGATCAACATTTGCATGGTGGTTACAGACTATATAGTGACATCACGTACCAAATTTCCGGATCCAAAACGAACATTTTCTGTACTTTTTTGGCGACACGTTTTGTGCTGTGTACCAGTACAAAGTCTCAAGTCAATAGCATATTTCTTTCGGAATTAAGTGTGACGCACGGATGAACATCGTTGGTCTACTCAGAATTTCACCAGGACCCAAAAAATACACGCAAAAAAATAATTCTTTCCTCCCAAACGAAATGTTAGACAAACAAATATCGTTTCTCATTTGTATATAATTTTCCACTGGGCTACGTAGCTGTTATTGTTATCAGCAGACAATTATACCTGTAGCCATAAATTAGTTGGGCACCGTGGAGCAATGCTTAGTACGTCCGCCTTGCATACCAAGGGTAGTGGGTTCGATCCTGTGGAAATTACCTGTTAGTAATTTACACTTGTTGAGATTTGTTTTGTTGAAACATAAAAGCATAGCAAGAATTTTGATGGAAATAAAAAAAAATATTGGAAGAAAGAGAAAGATTTTGAAAAACTGTCAGTCGAAAAAGCAAAAATTTTAAAAATTTAAAAAAAAAGAAGAAAATTTTTTAAGAAAATTCAACGAAGGATTTTTTAAACTGAGATACAAGAAATAAAACAAAAAGCGCGAAATAGTGCGATATATAAGCAAAGATAGAACGTTGTATTTTACGTGAAGTTTCGTGCTAAGAATTGAATGCTGGCAAAGGAAAATTTGAATTAACGACGCCTTTTCACATAGATTTAGAAGGGCATTAGCAGATTTTGGTTCTAATTGGGTTTAATAACCAGCCACAAGGAGTTCAAAAGCTTCAAATATTTATTTCTCCGAATTGACAAAAACGTTAAGAATTACTACTAATTACCAGCCAAAAGGATTTCAAGGACTTCGAACACTTATTTCTCACAATTGATGAAAACGCTAGAAATTGCTGCAAATTAGCTCCTCTAACTACCCGGCCGTACCTTTATGGATCTCTTACGGAAATGCAATCATCAATGAATTTATTATTACTATATTATTCCTTAATTTTCATTTAGAGACATATTTACATTTCCCATTCTAGATTAAGTCATACCGAATATTGAAAACCAGGATGCAGCGATCGCTTCAATCTGATGTCAAATAAGGTAAATCCCTTTCCTACAATTCACACATTTATAGACGCTCACTTGATTTACATTAATAGAATTAGTCATACCTACTTACACTTACATTTACTTTCCCTGTAAAATTTGTTCTCCAACCTACACTGAAAGAAGATTTTATTTTATCAATATTAGTAGTTAATTATTCCATTTCATTCATTTTTTTATGTTAATAATAACTTCATTTTAAAAATAATGAACTGCTAAGACGGCTTATTGACGAAGACAGCTTATTGACGAAAGACCAGGCTTGTCGGATGTATTCTCGAAAATGTATATAGTCTCCGTTATTATTCATCTCTCCGTCCGATATTATTCTTCCTTTTCTGCTATCCACCTATTTTAAAGTTATGTAATCGGCCATAAAAGATCCTCCCCAAATTTCCCTGAGCAAGGCCGGAAGTGAAAGATATGGCGATTTCGTTACAATCCCTGTTTCGACCGAACACCAAAAACCTTTTTTTGCTAGATATGTTCGGAAGATTCCGAAAATATGTTCAACATTGCATACTGCTATATTAAATTTTTACTATGAATCTGTAAAACGTGTCTTATTAAATACTTAAAGTCAGAAAATAACAGTGATTTATATAAAAGAAATTGACTGTGTTGTTGGTTCAAAAATAATTATTTTATTGGAAAAATAAAAAATTTGTAACAAACGATTTTTTTTTTGGTGATAAAAGTTTAAAATTTTCGAAGAAATTCAAAAAACTCTAACAAAAGAAAAACGTTTTCAGTGCACGTTTTTTTTTTTTTTTGCGGGTATATACTTTATGCGGTCTGAGTCCAATATTTCGATTCTATGGTGTAGGTTATAACAAGTTATACGGCCAAAACTTCGGTCAGGCCAAATCCTATGTGTCCTCCACCATGGAGAAGGGTACACATACCAAATTTCAACTGCATGGGATCAAATTCTTCTTTGTTGTTCTTCTGTTCCTCCCAAAGGGTCCAGACGTCAACTCTGGGGGTCGGTGATCCTATATAGTATATTTACAGACCTTCATCAATTTCTCCACAACCTACATGCAAAAACTAATTCTTTCCTGCCAAACGAAATTTTAGACAAACAAATATCATTTCCCATTTTTTTTTGGCTATAAGGAAATTTGTTTGCAAGAAAAGTATATACTTATACTTTTTCGGGATGTAAAAGCAATTTCATAAAGAATATTTTTTTTATTAATTTTTGTTTTAGGCTAATGCAACTTCCCACACATCTTTCTCGCTTCCACGAGGTTTATTTAGTTCTTAGCACCTTTTTCTGTAATACAAACAATGTTAAAAAAATAATTCAATTTTATACATTTTATACATTATACGGAGAGTCGAACCGCTGACCATACAGTTTATAAGTCACTGGGCTACATAGCTGTTATTACCATCATTAGTCAATTATCGCTATGACCATCAATGCACAAGCGACTAATACAGTTAAGAAAATATATTTATCGAGCATAGTTTTGGGCGCATACGAGCCGATGTAAAGAAACCTTACTTAACAGAAACGTACCTTTAGTGGACAACTTTCTTAAATATACAACTTTCGGAAACGAGAATAATGTAATTTTACACATTTGCCAATAACACATACTAATATGTTAAATTGTGTTATGAACCATAAAATTGTGTCTTATTAACCCTTAAATGCGCACTGTATCTTTTAAGATACAACAAGAAAAAAAATCGTCCGTCTTACAATTTTGACTGAATTCTATGAAATTAAATTTGTTGTATTTAGTACATCATAGCGCTATTTCTAAAAATATGGTTTTCGGGAAAATTTGTTGTATTTCTGAGTAATCTGCAGTCAAAAATAAAAATCAAATTTTGACCAAAAATTCAAAAAACTACAAATTCTAAGTTAAATAATATTTACCAGAGTATGAAAGTAATGTTGGTAAAAAATTGTGTAGTGTAAATATATCTCTATTCTCTAAATGTTTGTTTGTAAATTAAAACTTAGTTTAATTCGCGCCGTATTTTTAAGATACATCACAATTTTTTAAAATAACACATACATTTTTTGTTTGTTGAAAAAAAATGTGATATACAGATGGTCTTTATTTACCATTTTGCTTATTTTATAGTTTTTCGGTGGAATCGGTGACCTTGTGAATTAAAGGGTTTAATAATTAAAGTCAGAAAAGAACAGTAAACGAAATGGACTGCGATTTTGTAACAATTTTTTTTATATAAAATTGGAAATTTTACATTAAAAAAATTTGGGAAAATTAGAAATTTGCGAAGAATTAAAAAAAAAACAAACTCCAGAAAAAGAACAACGTTTTCGATACAAGTTTTGCAAACGTGTTTTTTTGCGTGTGGATTTCGATGTGATACACGCAAAGAAAAAAAAAACGTTTGGAAAACGTGTACCGAAAACGTTTTTGTTTTGTTAGAGTTTTTTGAATTGCTTCGAAAATTTTAAACTTTTATCACCAAAAAAATTCGTTTGTTACAAAATTTTTATTTTTTCAATAAAAAAAAAATATTTTTGAAACAACAACACAGTCCATTTCGTTTATATCAAACACTGTTCTTTTCTGACTTTAGGTCTTTAATAAGACACATTTTACAGTTCATAGTTTCGGAATTAATAGTGTTTCGGAATCTTCCGAACATATCTGGAATATATGTAAAAACAACAAAAAAAAACTTTGGTCGAAGCAGGGATCGAACCCACGACCCTTGGCATGCAAGTCAGACGTAGCAACCACTGCTCCACGGTGCCAAACTAAATGTTTGTTTCTGTTAAATAAACATTGTTTATTCGGCTCGGGGGCGCCGCAAGCTATGCTATATAAATATAACTTATATGGATAATTATCTATTGATGACCATAACAGGTACATAGCTCAGTGGTTAGTGTGTTGGCTTACAAAGTGCGTGGTCCGCGGTTCGATTCTCCGTCCAGGCGAAAGGTAAAAAAAAATTTAAAAATTTATAAAATCGTATAATTTCTTCTACATTGTTGGTATTACAGGAAAAGGTGTTAAGAACTAAAAAACCTCGTGGATGTGAGAAAGATGTGAGGGAAAATGAAATTGTTTTACATCCTGGAAAAGAATAAACGTTTATCACAAAAAGCATATACTTTTCTTCCAAATACACTTCCTTACAGCGAAAAGCAAATTAGAAACGAACTTTGTTTGTCTAAAATTTCGTTTGGGAGGAAAGAATTATTTTTTTGCGTGTACAAACCGTTAGTTAGTTGTTTTGTATAAAGTGATGTGGGGTAGCTCTCTAACTGGGAGGTAACAGTGTAAACCATATTTTCGTCTTAAAAGGCACTCCATAATTGTTTCCATCCGACGAAATTCTCTTTATGATGAGAATGGTACACGTTTGTTATGAAAATAGATCTTCTATTCCCTAAACGATTATTCATAACTCATTGAATATGTCCATCACCTGCAAAAAACGTCTCAATTTTAGCATCAAATATTATCTATTTGTCTATAGATATATGGGGAAGAGAAAATTTTAAAGGAAGTCCGTTTTCTATGTTTGGTTTGAGGGCAATGATTTATTCGCTTGTATTTATATGGGGTTTATGAGTTTTCACTTATTCAGAAAAAAATCTTTAATCACGAAATTAATTTATCCAAAAAAATTTTAATTGAAATGTCTTCAATCACAGAAATGATAGTATCAATCACCAAAGTCAGTTAAAAAATTAATTGTTCCAATTAAAAAATTAATTAAATGTTGTGATTGATTTTTGTTTAATTTTTATTGATTTTTTTCTTTTTAAATTCAATTAAATTTTTAATTGGTAATATTGTGGTTATATTTTTTTTTGTGTTGCCAAAGTCGGCTTCGTTTTTATTCATGCCAAAAATGAACTCGTGCCTAGTAAAACCCACTTTCACAAATGCAAATACTGCTTTCATGAAGCATTGTTCCAAATACAAATTCATATTTTATTGATATTCATAGCATGTCCATCACCAACTGTCAAAAGTTTTTCAATAATCTCCTAAAAAGGTAATAAATTGAATTTCTCCGTTATTATCTAATCCCAAATGTTTGAATTTTCATTCTTTTTTTTCAAAAGGACATGGACTGTTGGGATATGCCACGTATCTACATCTCCATCTGCTTTTCCTCACCCTCTAACTCTTTGTCAGTTTGAACAATTCATCCTTAAGTGAAGAATTGCTTTGGAAATTCTTCACGGGAAAATTTAATAGAAATCATCTGAAGTCTTTTGAAAACCCTGAGGTGGTAGAAAACAAATGAAAAACAACAAAGTAAAATACATCACGAGCCATGAAGTAAACAACTTTGTCAGTGACTGAATGCATTTGGCAAAGATTATCATGAAAAATAATCACGTACATTGTCCAAATTCATGTTAAAGTACATGAATCAAAATGCAAACAGCAAATTGTCGTCTTTCCTCCATCCGTACTTAAATCCACTGATGCGTGGGCTGTGTCCCAAATGTAAGGAGCCTTATTTCCTTGGCCAAATTAAGGTAGGCGATAATCATAATCAAATAATTGCGGGTTTTAAAATTTTCGTTGGTAAATGGTTAATGGGTTGGTCATACTCTGCCTTTGAAATGTGCACTGAAAAAAAAAATATTGTCGTGAGGCCAAAGATTTCGCATCCTTAAGATACTAATGCGAATTATACTTGGAATGGATGGCGGATTTCTCTGACATACAGTTTTTCTTTGTCCGAAGGTCCATACACTATTTAATGAAGTAGTTTTATCCTTATAGTTAAGTGGAATTCCTCCCAATTAATGAAATCGTCTTTAAAATTTTTGACTTTTTGCATCTTGCACACAAAAATTTTTTTTCTGATTCAATCACGAAATTAATTGATCCAATTAATTTTTAATTGAATTGTCTTCAATCACAGAAATGATAGTATCAATTAAAAAATTAACTGAAGGTCAATTAAAAAGTTAATTGATACAATTAAAAAACTAATTGATTAATTGAATTTCCGTGAAATTTTTTTCTGTGTACCCTGAAAAAAATATTGTCGTGAGGTCAAAGATTTCATGTCTTTAAAATACGAATACAAATTTTGCTTAGCATAGAAGACGCATTTCTCTAAAATAAAGTTATTTTCCTTGTCCAAAAGCCGATAAACTTTTCAGTGAAGTCGTATTGTCCTTATAATTAAGTGATTTGACTTAAAAATGGGCATCTTAACATGAACAAAAAAATGTATAGGCTAAGGTCAATTTGACTTTAATAATTCAGAAAAATTCTTTAAATTTAATGAATTTGTCTTTAAATTTGTTGTCTTTTTGCATCTTGACTACAAAGCAAAAAATCGTTCAAATATAGGACTTTTTTCAAAACTTTATTTTAAAGAAGTTTTTTACTTCAAACATAGCATAATTTCTACTGGAAGTCGAGTCTTAATTTGGAAAATAAAGTTGTCTTTAACTCGTTTTTAAAGGACTTTGATAGCATATGAAGAAAAAAAGTTGAGAAAGCGAAAAATTAAAATTTGCTTCCTAGAAGCAAGTACACAAAACCTAAATTTAAAAGAGAATTGTGTCTTAAAAGTATCCTTACTTGTATTTTCCGCTTCTTTGGCTCGGAATCAATACCAAATTTTTTAAAGTAAAGACAAAATCTTTGGAACCGAGTATGCTTTTTTTTCAGTGTAGTCACACACAAAAAAATTTCACGAAAAGTTTTCCAATTAAAATTTTAATTGAGTTTTAAAAAATATTCAATTAAAAATTTAATTGATTCAACAAATTTTTTAATTGAAACAAAAATCAATCACAAAAATTAATAGTATCAATTAATTATACCCTTCACCACTACTGTGGTACAGGGTATAATAAGTTTGTGCATTTGTATGTATCGCCAAGAAATAGTGGTCATAGACCCATCTTTTAGTATACCTATCGGCTTAGGATTAAATTCTGAGTCGATTTAGCCATGTCCGTCTGTCTGTCTTTCTGTCTGTCCGTCCGTCTGTCTGTATATGTAATTTTGTGCACAAAGTACAGCTAGCAATTTAAGTCCGATCGTCCTCAAATTTGGCATAGGGTCGTTTCTTGGGACAGAGACAATCGCTATTGGTTTTGGAAAAAATCGGTTCAGATTTAGATATAGCTGCCATATATATTTATCCCCGATTTGGTCATAGTTGACGTGTCTATCAACCGATTTTCTTGAAATACCGTACATCCAACTATTTTATGAATCTCCAAAATCCTGCAAAATATCAGCCAAATCGGTTCAGATTTAGATATAGCTCCCATATATATCTTTCGTCCGATTTAGACTCATATGACCACAGAGGCCAAAGTTTACTACCGATCTTCGTGAAATTTTGCACAGAGGGTAGAATTGACATTCTACCAATGCTTGGTAAATTTGATTGAAATCGGTTCAAATTTAGATATAGCTCCCATATATATCTTTCGTCCGATTTGAACTTATATGGCCACAAAAGCCAGAGTTTTGCCGTGATTTGCTTCAAATTTTGCACAAGGGGTACGTTTAATAGTATGGTTAAGTGTGTCAAATTTTGTAAAAATCGGTTCAGATTTAGATATAGCTCACATATATCTTTCGCCCGATTTGGACTTATATGGTCTCAAAAGCCAGAGTTTTGCCCTGACTTACTTCAAATTTTGCACAAGTGGTACTTTTAACGATACTATTGTATGTGCCAAATATGGTCAAAATCGATTCAGATTTAGATATAGCTCCCATATATATATTTCGTTCGATTTAAACTTATATGGCCTCAAAATCCAGGGTTTTGCCGTGATTTGCTTCAAATTTCGCACAAGGTGTACGTTTAGTAGTATAGGTAATTGTGGCAAATTTGGTTGAAATCGGTTCAGATTTAGATATGGCTCCCATATATATCTCCCGTCCGATTTGCACTCATATGACCAGGGCGGCCAAAGTTATACTCCCATTTACGTGAAATTTAGCATAGATAGCAGAATTATTATTCTAACTATGCATGTCAAATTTAGTCAAAATTGGTTCAGATTGTATATAGCTCCCATATATACGTACACCAGAGTTGGGGAAATATGGTAGACTGTTTCATATTTTAGACCCATTTTCAATGGGATTTTCCTCCAATTGACTGGATGTTTCCTCAGAGAACACAAATATGGCCAAAATTCTCACACTCTACACAAATTTCTGTGATGATTTCCCCATATCATAGCCATATCCTACACACTGCAATGCCAAAATTTCCACAGAACGGATGAGTTTTAAATAAGGCTCAAAGTCGCCCGACTAGACCAAATAATATATCACAACCCACACTTGACCACATATCTTGGCGAGATCTAACCAATATCCTTGTAAAATCGCCACTGCTGAGTAGCAAAAATTGTAAATATTACTCTAATTGTCCTATATCTCGAATACATATGTATCGCCTGAAAAATCATAAATCTCTTTTGTACAATTGCATTAAAATTTCTCTCGCTTCATATTTCCCATATTTTTTACTAACATTGTATTTCATCCCAGGGCGTTAGCCGATTTAAATTTTAATTCTGGAGATTTTGTAGAAGTACAAAAATTGTTCCCATTAAAAGTATTTGTATCTGGAAATGCAAACCTTTATATAGCTCCCAGCAAATTTGAAGTAGTTGAGATGGTAACACAAATGTTTGTCTACATAATGGTGAAGGGTATAATATAGTCGGCTCCGCCCGACTTTAGACTTTACTTACTTGTTTTGTTTCAAATAGGGTAAAAACGAATTAAGAATTAATAAAATTGTACAAATTATTCAAATTTTGTCGATAGAAATTCTAAATCCATTCTAGAAAAGTCCAAAACAAGTTAAGTAGTGATGCAAATTCAGTGCAACGTCTGCTGAAATGGTGGACAAGCCTATGACAAGCCCATGTTAAATGCATCGTTTCTGCGCCAATTTTGCACCACTTCCGGATGCAAAAAGCACATTTTCACTACATTTTTGGCGACGCTTTTTTACGGGGTGTATATATTCTGGGTAGTAGTGAAATTCTGAGTCGATCTTGCGATGTCCGTCCGTCCATCTGTGGAAATCGTACTAATTTCCGAACGAAAGAAGCAATCGGATTGAAACTTGGCACAAGTAGTTGTTATTGATGCAGGTCGAATGTTATTGCAAATGGGTCATATCGGACCACATTTAGGTATAGTCCCCATTCGGAGGCTCTTGGAAGAGCAAATTTCATCAGATTGAAATTTTATACGTGGTGTTAGTGTACGGCCTCTTACAACCACGCAAAAATTGCTCCATATTGGTCCATATAAACCGATCCCCACACTGAAAAAAAGCATGCCCAGTTCCAAAGACTTTGTCTTTACTTTAAAAAATGTTGTATTGATTCCGAGCCAAAGAAGCGGAGAATTCAAGTAAGGATACTTTTAAGACACAATTCCCTTTTAAATTTGGGCTTTGTGTAGTTGCTTCTAGGAAGCAAATTGTAATTTTTCGCTTTCTCAGCTTATTTTCTTCATATGCTATCAAAGTCTTTTAAAAACGAGTTAAGGACAACTTTATTTTCCAAATTAAGACTCGACTTCCAGTAGAAATTATGTTATGTTTCAAGTAAAAAACATCTTTAAAATAAAGTTTAGAAAAACATGTCATAAATTTGAACGATTTTTTGCTTTATAGTCAAGACGCAAAAAGGCAACAAATTTAAAGACAAATTCATTAAATTTAAAGAATTTTTCTGAATTATTAAAGTCAAGTTGACCTTAGCCCAAACATTTTTTCTTTCATGTTATGATACCCATTTTTAAGTCAAATCACTTAATTATAAGGACATTACGACTTCATTGAAAAGATTATCGACTTTTGGACAAAGAAAAAAACTTTATTTTAGAGAAATGCGTCTTCTATGCTAAGCAAAATTTTTGACCTCACGACAATATTTTTTTCAGTGCAGATATGGCTTTCTGACCCTCCATCCGGTTTAAATATGAAGTGTGAGAGTTAGTTTAAGGTCTCTAATAACAATACAAAAATTTGGTCCATACCGGTCCATAATTATATATATCCCCCATATAAACCGATCCCCAGATTTGGCTTGGAAATTTCCTCTTCTTGGAGGTGAACATTTCATCCGATGCGATTGAAATTTGACGTGTGTGGTATTAGTCTAAGGCGTCTAACAACCAAGCAAAAATTGGTCCATTAGGGCCACAATTATATATACCCTTCATATAAACCGATTCCCAGGTTTGCCTTGAGGAGCCTCATATGATCCAGTTGAAATTTGGTGCGTGATGTCAATATAGCCTCAAATCACCATGCCTCAAACCACCATATCGGCCCAGAATTATATACCATATATCCCTCCCATATAAACCGATCCCATGATTTGATTTCCTGCGCTTCCTGCAGGTGCAAGTTTCATCTGAACAGGGTGAAATTTGGTACGCGATGTCAATATATACTTTTTACTAATCGCGCACCAATTGGTCCATATCGGTTCATAATTACATATAGTCCCTTTAAAAAACGATCCTCAAATTTGACTTTTGGAGTTTCATGGAGGAATGAATTTTATCCGATTCCGTTGACATTTATCCGATCCGGTTGACACCATCTAATTTCCGTGCGAAAATTGGTTCATGTATGAACCTACAACTATTTATATACTCCTCTGTGTAAACCGATCAAGAACTGAATTGGCTTGTATAGGTATTTAGTCTGCCTTCATACACTCATACAAAAAAACATTAACGGCGTGCTCATTTCAAAACGATCCGTTCATGGAAGTGAATCCACTCACATCTAGTGTCAAAGGGAGAACAGCCGGTCTTATTCTGATTACGATGAAAAGATACCATGCGTTGTCAAAACAACAACCAGCGTTCATGGTCTGGAAATGTAATGGTTATGAATTTATAAAAAAAAAAACTAATAAAAAATCCGCTACCGTGACTCGAACCTGAACCACACGCCCTAACAGGCGCCTTAGCGCATTGAACCACCGACGGAATTGCCATAACTTTCTACTCAATCCATGGTAAAGGGTACATAAGATTCGGCCTGGCCGAACTTACGGCCGTATATACTTGTTATATATTAATTTAGACTATGAAATACATTAATTACAGACTGAAAATTATTTTGTCTAGGCAAGGTTAGGGATAGTGGAATTATTTCAGGCATACTAAGACTTTTCAGCCCAGTGTGATGTGGTGAACTTCTCTCTTATCGCTAAGTACTGTTCGATTCCAGGTTTATCTAAATGAAAAGGACTATCCTCTACGATAATATTATCTGTAAGGCCTTCTGTATCATTTAAATATCCTTTGACATCAACCCTATGCCATACATTTTAATCTACCCACTCAAAGGATATAAATCATATTTTTCAACCATAATTGTGGGATGTTATAAGACATTCGTCCTTTGTGTTCACTTCCAGTCCAATACTCCAAAGTTCTTCAAAAGATATAGTGCTTGGCAAAAGTTATGTCCCTAAGCTAGTTAAACAGGATGAGTTCAATATTCTTCGAAGTGAGGAGTGTAGTTGTTTGTGCCTACCAAATGAAACCAATGGAATACTCATTTCATCCCACTCCCATAAGGATAAGCACATTTAGTGAAGAAAATTTACTTGGTTAAGGAAATATAGTTGCAAAATATTGTATATACGAATATAGTGATCGACTCACTCAGAAGCATTTCCTGAGGCAATATAGACCCTACTAATGGCTTATTCTGTCTATATTTTTAAATGTTTTTTGATTCATTTTTAAGTTAGATGTTTATATCAATAATTTACACGTAGAAGAATATTAAAGTGTCGGGTCAGGTATTCAACTCCCAGTATTCCCAAATGCTTCAACATTACTATAGAAATAGAAACCGAAAGTTACTCAACAAACTGTCGATTAAAAAACCTCGCCCATATCCTCCATCATCCCTTGTAGCGGGGTTGGAGGGGGCTCTTGCTATTGACAATGAATATTGACAATGAGTTCCGCTTGCGCTCGTATAGTATCTTACTAATTTAAAGGTTCAGTTCCTATATTTTGAGCCTCTGGGAACATCCTCTCGGCAACATTAACATGGGAGGGTACGGGAGTTCACTCAACGGGTGATTGTTGCTTTCAAGCTGTCTTATTCGATTTTCCATTCGTTTGTAAACGTCCGTTGTTTAGAGGCTATATAAAAACGGTCGATCAATTGTGAGAAGTATCGGGAGTGGACCCAGTGAAAGGACGGGTTACCGAGACACGCTAATGATATGTCTGTCAAGCTGCTGCATTCACCCATAATTATCGTGGAGGTCTCTTCATTCACAGTGCACTGGCTTTATCCAATACGGGAGTTCACAGAAGCCGTCCCAGTTGGCTTTCTTTCAATGGTGATCGGGAGGTAGTCTATCCCAGTGAAAAGACGGTTTGCCGAGACTCGTCATTTATCAGACCAGGCGATGCTAGAAATATGCCTGGAGAACTTTTGAAATCACCCATAATTCTCGTGGAGGCCTCTTTGTTAACGGTGCAAAATATGAAGTCATGGATGTGATCTGCCAAAGCTAATCCTCTCTGGTCGTTATCATAGCCTCACCTGGGCAATTCGACCAGAGGGTATAAATCGAGCGGCTGTTGCGATGATTATGTCCGGAACATACACTCGGCATAATGAACATGGGAGGTGACGGGTCCGTCGTCCAGAGTTTATGAAATCGGAGGCTCGGTCAATGGTGAGAATTATGAGGAGGTGGTCGATTCCAGCAAAATTACGGGCTGCCAAGACTCGTCATTTTTCAGACCGATGCTTAAGATATGTCTGGAGAACTGCTGCAATCACCCATAATTCTCGCGGAGACCTCTTCGTTCATGGTGCAAAGTACTGGAGTCATGGATGTGCGTGCTCTGCCAAAAATATACCTCTCTCGTCACTATCCAACCCTCACCTTGGCAATTCGACCAGCGGCTGCTGCGTTGATGATGTCCGGACCATCCTCTCGAGAACATGAACGTGGAAGGGGACGGAGTACACTGAAAAAGTGATCGTTGTATGTACTGAAGCCATCCCATTTGGCTTGCTATTGGTTTATAAACGTCCGGCTTTCAGAGTTTATACAATCGGAGGTTCGGTCAATGGTGAGAATTATCGGGACGTAGACTGAAATCAGCAGAAAGACGGGATGCCAACATACGTCATTTATCTGCCCAAGCGATGCTAAATATATGTCTGTTAAAATATTGCAATCATTTATAATTCTTGTGGAGCCCATCTGGGCAATTGACCCAGCGGGTATGAAGCGATCGGCTGCTGAATTGATGATGTCCGGAACATTCCCTCGACAACATGAACATGGGAGGGAACAGGACTTCACTGAAGCAGCGATCGGTGTATTCAATGACGCCATCCCGGTTGGCTTCCTATAGGTTTATAAACGTCCGGCGTTCAGGGTTTATGAAATCGGAGGTTCGGTTAATGGTGAGAGTTATAAAGGGTGAATCTTTTGAGGTTAGGATTTTCATGCATTAGTATTTGACAGATCACGTGGGATTTCAGACATGGTGTCAAAGAGAAAGATGCTCAGTATGCTTTGACATTTCATCATGAATAGACTTACTAACGAGCCACAACGTCGAATTTTCAGTGAATGGGCCCTAGAAAAGTTGGCAGAAAATCCGCTTTTTTATCGACAAATTTTGTTCAGCGATGAGGCTCATTTCTGGTTGAATGGCTACGTAAATAAGCAAAATTGCCGCATTTGGAGTGAAGAGCAACCAGAAGCCGTTCAAGAACTGCCCATTCATCCCGAAAAATGCACTGTTTGGTGTGGTTTGTACGCTGGTGGAATCATTGGACCGTATTTTTTCAAAGATGCTGTTGGACGCAACGTTACGGTGAATGGCGATCGCTATCGTTCGATGCTAACAAACTTTTTGTTGCCAAAAATGGAAGAACTGAACTTGGTTGACATGTGGTTTCAACAAGATGGCGCTACATGCCACACAGCTCGCGATTCTATGGCCATTTTGAGGGAAAACTTCGGAGAACAATTCATCTCAAGAAATGGACCGGTAAGTTGGCCACCAAGATCATGCGATTTGACGCCTTTAGACTATTTTTTGTGGGGCTACGTCAAGTCTAAAGTCTACAGAAATAAGCCAGCAACTATTCCAGCTTTGGAAGACAACATTTCCGAAGAAATTCGGGCTATTCCGGCCGAAATGCTCGAAAAAGTTGCCCAAAATTGGACTTTCCGAATGGACCACCTAAGACGCAGCCGCGGTCAACATTTAAATGAAATTATCTTCAAAAAGTAAATGTCATGGACCAATCTAACGTTTCAAATAAAGAACCGATGAGATTTTGCAAATTTTATGCGTTTTTTAAAAAAAAAAAGTTATCAAGCTCTTAACAAATCACCCTTTATATCGAGCGATAAATCATAAATAAACTTTTGCAAAGTTTCCTTAAAATTGTTTCAGATTTAAATGTTTCCCATATTTTTTTACTAAAATTGTGTTCCACCCTAGTGCATTAGCCAACTTAAATTTTGAGTTTATAGAGTTTGTAAAAGTCTATCAAATTATGTCCAAATCGAATGATATTTAAATGTATGTATTTGGGACAAACCTTTATATATAGCACCCAACACATTTGACGGATGTGATATGGTATCGAAAATTTAGATCTACAAAGTGGTGCAGGGTATAATATAGTCGGCCCGCCCGACTTTAGAATTTCCTTGCTTGTTTTTCCTATAAAAGATTTTTTTTTTTGGTGCAAAAACAAATCTTTGGAACCGGGTATGCTTTTGTTTCAGTGTACATTAATTTATACACTGAAAACATGTTAAAATTCATCTCACAAGCAATGTCCTTTTATGAGAGATATCACAAGCGCCAACTGACGTCATGGGGAAATTCACATTAAATTTAGATGCGTCCACATTTGCTTGCTAAAGGGTGACTTTTTAAGAGCTATAGAAGCTAATTAAAAAACACATAAAATTCAGAATAACTCATACAATCGTTATTGGAATCGCTCCATATAATTTAATGTTTGAAGATTATTTCATACAAATAATGACCACGACTGCGTCTCAAATGGTCCATCCACTTAGTCCAATTTTGGCATACTGCCGGTATCTCTACTAAATGCTTCAATTAAAGTAGGCTTGTCTGTATAGACATGAGCTTTAACATGGATTATCCCCTTTCAGTAATGCTGGTGACATTTCTGAGTGTTTCAAAACTTCTCTAAGTTCTGGAACGCCGTTCGGACTCGGCCACAGCCCAATGAAATTTTCCTTTTTTTGAATATGTCTCAAACATTTTATGAACTAAACGTGGGTATAAAGTTCAATGACCACGCACATAAGCTCAATATGAACTAAAGCAAAAGAAAAATTTCGTACGATTCCCAAAATTAGTAAGAATGAACTACAGTGTGGTTAAAATGGCAAAGATTTGGCGTCAATGATTTTGTTCTTTACTATTAGTTAATTTTTCTTCTGTGAGAGGGCGTAATTTCATGAGTTGTAGTTAAAAAGTACAAATTTTCCTGGTTTTAAGAACGCTTTGTGGAGATCTCAAAATGTGGAGTATAATTTAGTTAAATTTTCGTATGATGTAGTTTATTCTTGGTGTAAAACAGTTTACTTTTTTCTGTGCTTACACTCAAAACAAAAAGTTAACTAACTATTTCACTAAAGCCAATTTAACATTATTTTAGTTCATGGAATTATTATGTTTGGATAAAGTTTCTTTTACTCTAATAATTTTTTGCGTACGTTAGTTAAATGAACTAAGAACGGGGAAAAAAATTAAAACACAAATTAAGCACAATGATTTACTAAATTCGTATTTCTGAAAAAATAGTTCATTGTTTCTTTAAATTTTACTACTCCAATGTTTTCCTTCAAACTACAAAATTTTCTTTAACAAGTCAAAAAAAAAAAAAAAAATAACTTATGTCTAAAAAATTTTCTTGAATTTGTCGAAAAATATTTGCTTATTTTTGTTTAGTCGGCGTGATGTCTGCGTTTTTAATACTATTTAGTTAAAATTTTCTAATCTTAACCAAAAGTTTTCATCCTGCTTTTCCAGTGTACAATCTGGCAGCACTCACTGACAGGAGAGAAGTCCACCTATGGTATCACAATGGACTGAATAGTCTAGGTGAACCTGAAAGTAATGGGCTGCCTCTATGCATATTCAAACCTAACAGAGTACGACTTTTGTTATCCAAACAATGTGATACAATCATAATCTGAAATTTGAACCGGATCGAATGAAATTTGTTTCTCTATAAGACTTCAGAAATCAAATATAGGGGCTATATATAATTCTGCACCGATATGGACCAATTTCTGCATGGTTGTTATATATATATACGCTAAGACTACAAATCATATTTCAATCGAATCGGAAATCAAATCTTCAGGTCGGTTTTTATGGGGGCTATACATACAGCGACAAATGCGAATTTTGCTTAATTAATTGTTTTTAAATAACTTTTTTCAGTTTTAGAATTTAATTGAAAGAATATGGGTGATAATTTTTTCTGTTTAAGGAACAACAAGTGTATACAGCAGTAACTTCGGCCGGGCCGAATCTTATATACCCACCACCATGAATCAAATATGAATAGTTTCCTTTAAATTTTCGGAGGGTTTGATGACAGATATACTCCCAAATAGAGCAGTTCAACTAGTACACTTTTCAAAGATAAATCTAAAGATTTTATATCAGATTCTGGAATTATAAGAACCATTTATTTCCATTTATTTAAGCACTTAAAAGCCTTTAAAAGGCCAAATTAACAAATTACAATGCGCTACTCTAATTTTTGTTTGTGTTTTAGAGGAATCATTGACATCTCTTGTAGGTGTGCAAGAAAATGATGAAATAAAGCCTTGATTTGAAATTTAAAATATATAGATTTTCATCCCCATTATTTAAATAAATTCGGGAGTTAGGTCTATATGGGGGCTATACCAAAACATGGACCAATACTCACCACCTCTTAATGTTCCTCAAATACCTCTAGAATTCCACTTTCAGACGAATTGGATGAATACTACGAATTCTAGAAGCCCAAGAATAAAGATGGGGAGATCGGTCTATATGGCGGCTATACCAAAACATGAACCGATACACCCCATTTTCGACACACCTCTTCATGGCCCTAATATACCTCTAGATTTTCAATTTCAGGCACATCGGATAGAAAAAACAGTTTCTAGACGCCCAAAAATTAAAATTGGGAGATCGGTTTATATGGGGGCTATACCAAAACATGGACCGATTGGCACCATTTTCGGCACACCTTTTTATGGCCCTCAAGTACCTTGATAAAAACTACGGTTTTTATAATCCCAAGACCCCAAATCGGGAAGTCGGTTTATATGGGGACTATATCAAAACTTGAACAGATATCAAAACTTGGACATCTTCGAACTTGACCTGCCTGCAAACTACAAACGAATCTGTGTCAAATTTCAGGACGATAGCGCCATTATTGAAGACTGTAGCGTGATTACAACAGACAGACGAACATCCTTATATCCTCTTAGAATTTCTCCCTGATCAAGAATATATATATTTTATATAGTCGCAAATCGATATTTCCATGTGTTACCCACAGAATGACAAACTTATTATACCCCCATCACCATTCTATGGTGGTGGGTATAAAAATGCCAATAATTTAGTACTATTAAAAAATTTTAAAATTTATTTTAAATTTAACAAACTCTTTATTATCTTTTATTTTATATATTCCAATTATATTTCTGTTGAAATACCTTCATATCTACAGGTAGATTTGCACAAATGCTAACAAGGACTACGCCTGGAGCACAATAATAACCAAGTGACATGACTTCCTCGATTGAAATAGAAAAACACAAAACAAAATGAAATGAAATGCAAATGCTCCTGGGTGTATCAGCAGAAACTAGTTAGCAAAATTACCTTTAATAGTAGTATTGTTTGTAAAAATTCAAAGTAGAATATCTCCGAGGAACATCCCACCCACGTAGTCTGGGGAAATGGGAATTTTAGTCAACTTCCAAAAAAGAAAAATCTCATTTCAATTCTTTGGAGCACATACATGTTCGCATGTAGGATATGAAAAGTTTTCGTTTTTCTTTCCAACTCGAGTTTTTTTTCTGCAAAGATCAACAGGAATAGAAAAAAGGACTAGAGACTCTTCAGTAGATAATCCATGTAAGCAAACATGGGATGGCATTCACACTTGCATGAACACATGTTCCTACTATAAAATAAATGTAAAATTGGTTGAAGAAGTGTGCTGCGATACGACAGTGTTTGCAATACAGCAATAAAGGAAACTCAATATAAATTATTCAAACTTATTTATATACAGTTTAGTGAGTTTGTAGAGGCATTCCGCCCTCATTCTACCTCTCTCCCAGGCTCGTGAATTCATTTGGGATTTTCGATTTGGCTTTTATTGAAGAAATGTGTTTATAAAGGGTAAAATCGGGACGAAGGAATGTAGTCCTTTTTTCTGTTGGTCCTTAGCAAAACAAATATGGTAATATTTCCATAGGATTCTTGATGTGTTTGACATTTAACTAAAGATTCATAGATATTTTTGCATTTCAATACGATTTCCAATAACAAAGGTTATAATAGATGACATTGTTCTCGTTTCTATAGGACCCAACTTGTCCATGTGAAAATGATTTGAATTAAGAATTCTCATAATGGAGAAAATTGCCAAACAAAAAAGTGGAAAATTTTCACTTCGAAAAGGGAAGTCACACTGAAAAAAAGTATTCAATTTTGGTATTGATTACGAGCCAAAGAAGCGGAGAATACAAGTAAGAATACTTTCACTATTTACTATTTATTTATTTATTAAGTCTTTTTTTTACGGAAATGGTACAATCAAAGGTTAACAGGAAATTCTTAAGACTATAATGTATTGTCTTAATTATACATAGAGTATTATACAACATCAGGTTTAATTTTTAAATGTTCCATATTATGAGAGCATGCCTCAAATATGTTATTCTTACAACTAGTTCCTAAATTACTAAGCGATGCTAGTTATGGACCCAGTTCAAAATCAATGCAGAATGCACTGATTTAGAGCCCAGTCCATGTCTAGCGTAACTACCAAAAATTATTTTGCAAATTCGAATCATATATGTGTTCTAGGGAAAGTTTGTTATCCCCTATGCATTCCCCTTATAACTTTGGTATAAGAATCAGAACACAAGAAGTCTCTTTAATATTTGGGTTTTTGTACTTGCTTCTACACACAAAAAATTTTTTTTCTGATTCAATCACGAAATTAATTGATCCAATTATTTTTTAATTGAAATGTCTTTAATCACAGAAATGATAGTATCAATTAAAAAATTAATTGAACGTCAATTAAAAAGTTAATTGATCCAATTAAAAAATTAATTGATACTATTATTTTTGTGATTGATTTTTGTTTCAATTACAAAATTTGTTGAATCAATTAAATTTTTAATTGAATATTTTTTAAAACTCAATTAAAATTTTAATTGGAAAAATTTTCGTGAAGTTTTTTTGTTTGTAGGAACAAAAATTTTTTTTTTTTGATTTTTTTCTTTATATGCTATCAAAGTTCTTTAAAACCGAGTTAACGACTACTTTATTTTCCAAATTCTGGCTCGACTTCCAGTAGAAATTATGCTATGTTTCTAGTAATAAACATCTTTAAAATAAAGTGCTGAAAAACATGTCCTATTTTTGAACGACTTTTTGCTTTGTAGTCAAGTTGCAAAAAGACAACAAATTTAAAGGCAATTTCATTAATTTTAAAGATTTTTTTCTGAATTATTAAAATCAAGTTGACCTTATCCCAAACAATTTTTCTTTCATGTTATGATACCCATTTTTAAGTAAAATTACTAATTTATAAGGACAATACGACTTCATTGAAAAGTTTATCGACTTTTGGACAAGGAAAAAAAAAATTATATTAGAAAAATGCGTCTTCTATGCTAAGCAAAATTTGCATTCGTATTTTAAGGACATGAAATCTTTGGTCTCACGACAATATTTTTTTCAGTGCAGTGAACTCAAGATGTAAACTATTTAGGCAGGCATGACATTTTTTGAAATAGAGCATAGAAAGGACAGATTCTAGAAGTAATCTTAGAGTAATTGCCTTTTTGCCAAAGGAAACCAAAGTTGAAAGCGACAATAACAACTTTAAGAGACACCATAGTTCAATGGTTAACATGTATACATGGGGTCCTGGATTCAATATCATTATCGAACAAACACCAAAAAGCTTTTCAGCATTGGTTTATTTCCTTTTATTAAAGCTGGTGAAATTTCAGAGTGTTACAAAGTTACTCTAAGTGGTTTCACCCTAATGCACTCGGCTTTAATAATATAATAACATCGAGTTCCCTAATCGATGGCGACAAAAACAGAGGAAGGCTATATCAATTTTTCTCTTCGAAATCGGTTAAAATACGATATGCAATGTCACACAGTGGTTGCAAATTGCTTTTTTGGAAATAATTCGGCAACTATTGAGCGGATGAAGATATCAACAATGTTTAAAAGCTGTTTCCCCCTATTTTTGCAAGTTTGTGGATCCACGGACTGACCTGAAGGCGTTGAAAGTTCGTCAACTCGAAGGTATGAAATTTTGTTTTAGCTGTCAAATCCGCAATTATGAACCGATTTCGATGACTATATGGTATGACAGAATGTGATTGGAAGCACTCGAAGTAGACGACTCCAACGGTATCAACCAACAAAACTTAGATTAAACGAGTGAGTCGAGAAGAAAGTCGTGTGGGGCCGACAATATCATACACTGCAACAGAAGCTTAGGTTAGGTTAGGTTAGGTTAGGTTAGGTTAGGTGGCAGCCCGATGTATCAGACTCACTTAGACTATTCAGTCCATTGTGACACCACATTGGTGAACTTCTCTCTTATCACTAAGTGCTGCCCGATTCCATGTTAAGCTCAATGATAAGGGACCTCCTTTTTATAGCCGAGTCCGAACGGCGTTCCACATTGCAGTGAAACCACATAGAGAAGCTTTGAAACCCTCAGAAATGTCACCAGCATTACTGAGGTGGGATAATCCACCGCTGAAAAACTTTTTGGTGTTCGGTCAAAGCAGGAATCGAACCCACGACCTTGTGTATGCAAGGTGGGCATGCTAACCATTGCACCACGGTGGCTCCCTAACAGAAGCTTATCCGATTCCAAAGTTTTTTGTCTTTACTCCAAGGTTTTTGGTATTGATTCCGAGCAAAAGAAGCGAAGAACTGATGTAAGGATACATTTAAGACACTACTCTCTTTTTAATTTGAGTTTTGAGAACTTGCTTCTAGGAAATAAATTTTAATTCATTAATTAGTGTCTGCTTTTTTCTTCATATGCTTTAAAAGTCCTTCAAAACCCTGTTAACGACAACTTAAATTTTCAAATTCAGACTCGACTTCAAGGAGAAATTATGCTACCGTTGAAGTAACAACGTCTTTAAAAAAAGTGAAAACATTTCCTATTTTTAAACGCTTGTTTTATTATGTAGTCAAGGTACAAAAAGTCAACACATTTAAAGACAATTTCATCAATTTTGAAGAATTTTCCAGAATTATTTAAGTCAAGTTGACCTTAGTCGAACAACATTGTTTTCCATATAAAGATACCCATATTGAGGTATAATCACTTAACTATTAGGACATTGAAAATTCATTGAAAATGTTATCGACTTTTGAAAAAGGAAAAAAAAAAATTATATTAGAAAAGTGAGTGTTCTAGCCAAACAAAATTTGGTAATTTACTACTTTCGTATAAGAAAAGCAACTCCTTGCCTGTTTCCAATCTAACTATGTTTGTGCATCGGTGAACTCGTGCCTTTTTTGGAACATAATAAAAGGAAAAAACATCCCACGAGTGTCTTTTATAACACTGCGGCGTGGTTTTATTGCAGTTCTTTTCGTCCAATTTTTGGGAGCGATGCAACCACGGTTGCCGCAATTGGTAAAATTCTGCCAAAAATTCTAGCTTTTTCACTGTTCGTATTCTTACTGGTAGAATTCTTGATGTTTTGATAGGTTTTGCAAAATATTCCTCCAACTAAAAGGTACTTAACCAATTTTTACAAAATTTTCTATAGAAATAAAATTTAGACAAAATTTTTATTGATATAAATTTTTGATAAAATATCCTAAGAAATAAAATTTTGAGAACATTTTCTATGGAAATAAACTTTTTCTATGAAAATAAAATTTTGACAATGTTTTCTATAGAAATAAAATTTTGACAAAAATTTCTATCGAAGTATAATTTTGATAAAAAAAATCAATAGAAATAGCAGTTTTAAAAAATTTTCTATACACGCAAAGAAAAAAAAAACGTTTGGAAAACGTGTACCGAAAACGTTTTTCTTTTGTTAGAGTTTTTTGAATTGCTTCGAAAATTTTAAACTTTTATCACCAAAAATATTCGTTTGTTACAAAATTTTTATTTTTTCAATAAAAAAAGTTATTTTTGAAACAACAAACAGTCCATTTCATTTATATCAAACACTGTTCTTTTCTGACTTTAGGTCTTTAATAAGACACATTTTACAGTTCAAAATTTAATATACTGCAATGTAATGTTGAACATTTTTTCGGAATCTTCCGAACATATCTGGAATATATGTAAACAAAAACAAGTAAGGAAAGTCTAAAGTCGGGCGGGGCCGACTATATTATACCCTGCACCACTTTGTAGATCCAAATTTTCGATACCATATCACATCCGTCAAATGTGTTAGGTGCTATATATAAAGGTTTGTCCCAAATACATGCATTTAAATATCACTCAATCTGGACAGAATTTGATAGACTTTTACAAAAGCTATAGACTCAAAATTTAAGTTGACTAATGCACTAGGGTGGAACACAATGTTAGTAAAAAAATTGGGAAACATTTAAATCTGAAGCAATTTTAAGGAAACTTCCCAAAAGTTTATTTATGATTTATCGCTCGATATATATGTATTAGAAGTTTAGGAAAATTAGAGTCATTTTTACAACTTTTCGACTAAGCAGTGGCGATTTAACAAGGAAAATGTTGGTATTTTGACCATTTTAGTCGAAATCAGAAAAACATATATATGGGAGCTATATCTAAATCTGAACCGATTTCAATCAAATTTGGCACACATGACTATATCACTAATTGTACTCCTACTGCAAAATTTCTACCAAATTGGACCAAAACTCTGGCTTCTGGGGCCATATAAGTCCATATCGGGCGAAAAATATATATGGAAGCTATATCTAAATCTGAAAATTTGGCACACTTGACTATACGACTAAGTGTTATGTTTGTACAAAGTTTCAAGCAAATCGGTATAAAACTCTGGCTGCTGGTCCATATTAGTGCATATCAGGCGAAAGATATATATGGGAGCTATATCTAAATCTGAACCGATTTCAATCAAATTTTGCACACTTGACTATGCGACTAAGTGTTATGTTTGTACAAAGTTTCAAGCAAATCGGTATAAAACTCTGGCTGCTGGGTCCATATTAGTGCATATCGGGCGAAAGATATATATGGGAGCTATATCTAAACCTGAACCGATTTCTTCCAAAATCAATAGGGTTCTATTCTGACTCAAATTAGGAACATGTGCCAAATTTGAAGGCGATTGGACTTACATTGCGACCTAGACTTTGATCACAAAAATGTGTTCACAGACAGACGGACGGACGGACAGACGGACATGGTTATATCGACTCAGGGACCCACCCTGACCATTATTGCCAAAGACACCATGTGTCGATCTCGTCTCCTTCTGGGTGTTACAAACATATGCACTAACTTCCACAGTGTGGCGCAGGGTATAAAAACTTTGGTCGTAGCAGGGATCGAATTTGTTTATTCGGTTCGTGGGCGCCGCAAGCTATGCTATATAAATATAACTTATATGAATATTTATCTATTGATGCCCATAACAGGTACATAGCTCAGTGGTTAGTGTGTTGGCTTACAAAGTGCATGGTCCGCAATTCGATTCTCCGTCCAGGCAAAAGGTAAAAAAATTTTAAAAATTTATAAAATCGTATAATTTCTTCTACATTGTTGGTATTACAGGAAAAGGTGTTAAGAACTAAAAAACCTCGTGGATGTGAAAAAGATGTGAGGGAAAATGCAATTAGCAAGAAATCAATGTTTGTTTTTTAGTTTGTCTTTATGAAATTGTTTTTACATCCTGTAAAAGAATAAACGTTTATCGCAAAAAGTATATACTTTTCTTCCAAATACACTTCCTTACAGCGAAAAGCAAATGAGAAACTAACTTTGTTTGTCTAAAATTTCGTTTGGTAGGAAAGAATTATTTTTTTTTTTGCGTGTAGAAATAAAATTTTAACGAAGTTTTTTTCTATAGAAATAAAATTTTGACAAACATTTTTATATAGAAATAAAATTTTGACAAAATATTCTATAGGAATAAAATTTTGAGAAAATTTTCTATAGAAATAAATTTTTGACAAAATGTTTTTATAAACATTAACAATAAAATGAACTGTCACTGGAATAAATCTTTAAACTATCAAGCGAGCGGTTCAGAAATGATAGCAACCTACATCTGTTTGCAATACATATCATTCACACTGTATATCCAGTTCTGACTAATCGTCCGTCATTCCACCTAATTATTTTTGTATTTCGAAATAAAAAGATAAAATATTTTTCCTGCCTTAATGAAAGTGTGTATAGCAAAAATGTTTGATACAACAAATTTAAAAAAATATAGAACCAACTTCCGTTTCCTATTGCCATTATATCATTCTTCTCATACACCTCAAACTTTTGCTGAAAGTGCAAAAATCCCCTACATTGGTAAGAAACCCAATGATATGAAAATGATGATGCTTCTTCTTGCAGTGACCAAGTTAAATTTATTTTGCATATTTTATTAACAATGTCCAAAACAAAACGAATGTAACAAAAGTACAAATATTGTTCCTAAAAGGAATTTCATTTAGTTTTTTTTGTGCTATTAATTCCTAGAAAAAAAGAAAACTCAATAAAAAATATGGCAAACAAAAAGCACTCAACTTCTTAAAAGGGCCTACGACGTTTTGATGAGAGCAAAGAAGAAAGGTCTAAATTCAATTGTCACGAAGTTCAATATACTGCCATTATGAAGAGATGACCATATGGCAAGGTTTGAAATTTTTAGCAACCTTGCCAAAAAGCCATTAGAAAGGAAACTTCTATAATTTCCAACTTAAAGTATTTAAGCTAAATTTTAGGACAATTAATTTACACGAATTTGGGGCACTTTTTTGAAAGTAAAGAAATTTTTGTTAAAAGAGTTTTTAGTTTCATTTAATATAGGATATATTTAATGAAACTAATTATACATAGTCTCTATATATATCGATCCCCAGATTTGAATTCTGGAGCCCCTTGGAGGAGCATATTTCACGCCATCCGATCGAAATTTGGTATGTGATGATGTCCTCTAACAAATTGGTCCGTATCGGTCCATAATTATATATAAATCCCATATGAAAACCAGCCCAGCAAAAATAATTGATAGTTGTTCCTTAAAATTCAGCCTCCTGCCCAATGTAACTCCAAGCTCACTCACAAAAAGAAATTTCAATACCACCTAAAGAGAGTAGATGTAAAAATTTGACAAAATTTTCTACAGAAATAAACTTTTGACAAAATTTTCTACAGAAATAAATTTTTGACAAAATTTTCTACAGAAATAAAATTTGGACAAAATTTTTTACAGAAATAAAATTTGGACAAAATTTCCTATAGAAATAAAATTTTGATAAAATATTCTATAGAAATAAAATTTTGCCAAAATTTTTTATGGAAATAAAATTTTGACAAAATTTTCCATAGAAATACAATTTTGACAACATAATCTCTAGGAATAAAATGTTGACTAAATTTCTATAGAAATACAATTTTGAATAAATTTTCTATAGAAATAAAGTTTTCAGAAAATTTTGTATAGAAATAAAATTTTGAGAAACATTTATATACAAATAAAATTTTGACAACATTTTCTTTAGGAATAAAATGTTGACTAAATTTTCTATAGAAATAAAATTTTGAGAAAACTTTCTATAGAAATAAATTTTTGACAAAATTTTTTATAGAAATACAATTTTGACAAAATTTTATATAGAAATAAAATTTTGACAAAATTTTTTATAGAAATAAAATTTTGACAAAATTCTTTATATTCGTTTTGTTTTATTATTGTTGGTTTTTTTATTTAATCATTGTTGTTTTTTTTTTGTTTTCAGCTTAAAACCATGCATTGACTAAACTACAAGTGTAGCTTAACCAACAGAGGAAAAGAATGTTTGTCAAATTTATTTGGGCAAAGCCCTATAGACTGCAAGATGGTTGGATAGAAGCACGTTTCGGAATTACCACATTCCTCAGCAGCATCCTCTACTTGCAGCAAAACTATCATCGATTTGAGTGCAGTTGGAAAAATATTGTATGAAAAAATTTTCTATAGAAAACAAAATTTTGACAAAAAAAATTCAGCCTCCTGGCCAATATAACTCCAAGTTATTTTGTTCACTCACAAAAAGAAATTTCAATACCACCTAAAGAGATCGAATTGAGCGTGGTAATTTTTTATTCTTTGCAGTACATGACAACCCAGCAAAAAAAAAAGTAATGAAAATTTTCATTTTGGATCCGGAAAAGGTACAAAATAGGCGCAGAAGCGATGATTAAAAAAAATTTGTGATATTTTGCCAAATAAATAATTTTTAATTTTTTTATGACTTTTGATGCATTCTAACTTTTCACCTCAAATATTTTAAAAAATTTGCTAATTTTCTATAAAGGATATAGCATTTTAAAATTTAAATTTTTTAACCTATTTGAAAAAAAGTTAAAATTACACATCAAAAATATGGAAGTCAATTTATAAGAAATTGAGTTAAAATAACTTGCTGTGTAGTTAAAATGTAAAACATCTTTGGGAGGACATTTTAAAGTTGTGCCTTTCCAACTTCTAAATTTTTTACTGGGTACTTTTGTGTTTGCAGGATTAACCATTTTCCTATAAACATCAAACTCTTGGTGTGTGGTGCAAAGGAAATGGCTAAGTTATTAAACCCCCAACACAATCCTATGGTGTTGAGTATAATAAAAACTATTAAATAATACATTTTGTTTAACATTATAAAACACTTTTTTACACATTCCATACTAAGCTTAGGTAGAGGCAGTTCAAATTATTAAGATATCTGAAGGACAATTTTTTGTTTCTTGTGTAATTGGAATATATTATTAAATATATTTAACTTCTTGTACAATTTATATATGCAAAGGTGTGTAATGTGAAAGAACCTTCCGTGTAACGAATTCTTGTATAAGGAATTCCTACAATGTCATATGCAAGAAAAGCGAGCACTTTGAGCTCTGCCTCACCAATTATCAAGGCAGAAACTAATTGTAAACTTTAATTAAGGTTGGCATTCACAATTTGTCCTCGAATAAGTTACATTACAAAGTAGCCAAAGGGTATTCTGGATGGGATTTTAAAAGAACAAAGTTGGAACACTGGGAGGAAACTTCCTATGGAAATACACACAAATTCTAACAATTTCAGGATTGCAGATTTTGGATCATGCATTCCAGGATGCTGAGTTAAAATTGTTTAGCGAATATACTAGACACTATAAATATTTTCGAAATTTTAATTTTATTTGCGTATTTAAATTTTGTATACCCTTCACCATAGGATGGGGGTATACCTACGTGGTCATTCCGTATGAAACACATTGAAATATTAATCTCAGACTCCTTATATTCTTGATGTAAATGTCCACGGAACAAAAGCAAGCCCGGATCCAAAGATTTTGTCTTTACACAAATGATTTCGATATTGATTACGCGCCAATGAAACAGAGGATTGAAGTAAGGATACATTGAAGAGACAATTCTTTATTAAATATGAAGTTTGCGTACTTGATTTTAGGAAACATATTTTAATTCATTCGTTTTTCAGACTCGACTTCAAGCAGAAATTATGCTATGTTTCAAGTAAAAAACGTCTTAAAATAAAGCATTTAAAAGCATTTCCTATTTTTTAAACACTTTTTTGTTTTGTAATTAAGATACAAAAAGCCAATAAACTTAAAGACGATTTCATTATTTTAAAGAATTTTTCTGGATTATTAAGTCAAGTTGAAAATTTTCTTTGCTAGTCGACAAGGACAAAATGATTTCATCGAAAAGTTTATCAAAAAAAACTTTTCTATGATACTGATAATCCGCATTCGTATTTTAAGGACGTGAAATCTTTGGGCTCACTACAGTATTTTTTTATTTTAGTATGCGCGTAATAAAAAAAAGTGCGAAGTTAAAATTAATTTAGCGAAAACACCAACCACAAGAAATATTTTTTTTATGGAACAACTAAAAAACATTGCTGGTCATACTTTTTGAATATGAAGGAACCCACTTCAGGTTGCTTTCATTTCTAAACGGCTCGTCAGAAAATTGACAGATTTATTTTAGTAACAGTTCATATTTTGTACACAAGCTTACAAAAGCATTTTGATCTATGGCATTCATAAATATTGTTATCCGTGATGGAATTCAAGAGTGATAGTGTGATTGCTTTATATTTGGGAAGAGTACTGGTGGATCATTTCCACCAGTACGCTTCACTGAATTTTAACGGATAAAAACTACGATTCTAGAATCCCAAGAAGTTAAATCGCTAGATCGGTCTATGACAAAAACATGGACCTATACACACCATATTCAGCACACCTACACGCAAAAAAATAATTCTTTACTCCCAAACGAAATTTTAGACAAACAAAGTTCGTTTCTCATTTGCTTTTCGCTGTAAGGAAGTGTATTTGGAAGAAAAGTATATAAACGTGATAAACGTTTATTCTTTTCCAGGTTGTAAAAACAATTTCAAAAGACAAACTCAAAAAAATTTTTTTTGCTAATTGCATTTTCCCTCACATCTTTCTCACATCCACGAGGTTTTTTAGTTCTTTCACCTTTTCCTGTAATACCAACAATGTAGAAGAAATTATACGATTTTATAAATTTTTAAAATTTTTTTACCTTTCGCCTGGTCGGAGAGTCGAACCGCGCACCATGCACTTTGTAAGTCAACACACTAACCACTGAGCTATGTACCTGTTATGGTCATCAATAGATAAATATCCATATAAGTTATATTTATATAGCATAGCTTGCGGCGCCCACGAACCGAATAAACAAAGTTTATTTAACAGAAACAAACATTTAGTTTGGCACCGTGGAGCAGTGGTTGCTACGTCCGACTTGCATGCCAAGGGTCGTGGGTTCGATCCCTGCTTCGACCAAAGTTTTTTTTTTGTTTTTTTTTACATATATTCCAGATATGTTCGGAAGATTCCGAAAAAATGTTCAACATTACATTGTAGTATATTAAATTTTGAACTGTAAAATGTGTCTTATTAAAGACCTAAAGTCAGAAAAGAACAGTGTTTGATATAAACGAAATGGACTGTGTTGTTGTTTCAAAAATAACTTTTTTTATTGAAAAAATAACAAACGAATTTTTTTGGTGACAAAAGTTTAAAATTTTCGAAGCAATTCAAAAAACTTTAACAAAAAAAAAACGTTTTCGGTACACATTTTCCAAACGTTTTTTTTTTCTTTGCGTATAATTGCGGTTCTGAAAAACCTACAGGATCTAGACCCAAAATCGGATAGCGGTTTTATAACATGTACCTATGCACAATATATTCCGCATACCTATTTATAGACCTAAAATGCTAAGGTTTCTAGAAACCCAAGAAGTAATATCGGTCTATATAGGGGCTATACCAAAATATGGATCGATGCACACCTATTTATGGTCCCAAAAAACATCCAGATTGCTAATTTCAGGCAACTTGGATAAAAACTAGGTTTCTAGAAACCTAAGAAGTAAAATCGGGAGATCGGTCTATATGGGGGCTATACCAAAATATGGACCGAGGCACACCATTTTTGCACACTTAGTTTTGGTCTTAAAATACTTGCAGATTTCTAATTTCAGGCAAATTGGACAAAAACTATGGATTCTAGAAACCAAATAAGCAAAATCGGAAGAAAGTTCTATATGGGGGTTGTACCAATACCCGGAACAATACACACCATTTTAGGCATACCTATTTGTGGACCTAACATACCTCTAGATTTCCAATTTCAAGCATATTGGATAAAAACTACTGATGCTAAAAGCCCAAGAAGTACTGAAATCGATAGATCGGTCTATATGGGGTCTATACCAAACCGATACTCACCATTTTCGGCACACGTCTTTATGGTCCTAAACTGCCTCTAGATTTTCCATTTCAAATTGGATAAAAACTACGGTTCCTATAAGTCCAAGATCCCAAATCTGGAGGTCGATTTACATGGGGACTATATCAAAACCTGGACCGACATCACCTATTTGCGAACTTGATCTGACTGCAAACAAAAAACGAATCTGTGCCAAATTTCAGGACGATAGTCCATTTTTAAAGGCTGTTGCATAATTAAAAAAAAAAACAAGACAGACTGACAGTGTTATATCGTCTTAGAATTTCTCCCTGATAATGAGTATATATACTTAATATATCGGAAGTAGATATATCCATGTTTTACAAACGGAATGACTAAGTTATTATACTTCCATTACCATTATATGATGGTGGGTATAAAAATAAATGAGTACACTTAAAAAAGTTCGTAGTTAACTAAAGCTGTATTTTACTTAAATTTTAACTATTTGTTTGTAGTTAAATTTAATTTTTTTTAGGTCGAAACCCTTTGTTATTTGTACCTATCTCATTTAATATTATAATTTATTATGGTTTTAAATTCTTTAATAAATAAGTATATAAATAAATTTAATTTTTTTTTCGAAATTTTCCGCAGCCCAATAAAATTTTCCGTTTTTTAAGTATGTCTCAAATATTTTATAATCTAAACATGGGTATAAAGTACAATGATCGTATACATAAGTTCAATATGAATTAAAGCAGAAAAAATTTTCGGAAAAATAGTAAGAATGAACTACTGTGTGATTAAAATGGTCATGAATTGGCGTCATTGGCTGTTGTTTTTTTTTTACTTTTAGTTCTTTTTTTTCTATAATTTCGTGAACTGCAGTTAAAAATTACACCAGGGCATTCAATTTTCCTGATTTTAACAATATTTTGTGGAAATTTAAAAATTTGGAGTACAATTTAATTCAATTTTCCCACAAGGTAGTTCATTCTTCCTATAAAACAGTTCACTGGTTGTTGCATAATATATAAGTCACCCTGTATTACACACATAAAACATTAATTTACCTTCACGATGTAACCATTGTCATTACCAAAGTCAAACCAATCATTCTTCGGGGTACATGCATACCTTCTAAGAGTATGCAAAGGACCTGAAAATGGAGTGTCTCCGTCCCAAGTCAATCCCATTTAAAATTGATTGGTGATTGTGGAAAATTGCTCTAATGTTGCGATCAAAATGTTTTAACATTTATAATCCTGCACTGTAATAAAATGTGTATAAAATGAAATGAAAAAAAAACAAATTGGTATTCAAAATACTTTTTTCGAAGCTCTCTCTTATGCTGGTTGATAAAGCGTCCAGTGCCAATATTTCTGGCTATTATAACCAGACCACATGGTGGTGCTGTGCACTATCAAATTGTTATGAAAGGTATCCTTTTCCACTTTCTCCAAATTGAAGTGCCACTTCCTGTAAACACTTGGATTTAAAATCCTTAAATAAACGTTGATTAAAATCAAATCCAAACAAATAAATCCTACACTGTGACCGCTATAAAGGAAAACTGATGGCCTTAAGTGCTATGTTTAAATAAAAATTTGCGCTATTTTCCTGTGTAACAAAGTAATCGTTAACAAAAACAGCAACAACAACCCAAAAAGAGAAACAAAACGACAAACACCATGAAAAACTTGAATTGTTGCACCATTAACACCATTTAGGACGGTCGATTGTGTCAAGACAAAAAACTAGCACCATAAAAGCTCCATCAGATGGCGAACCTTTGTATGACTTCAAGAAAACTATGCGCCAAAGAAATACAACAACAACAACAACAATGGGGAAACGTGCAAAATGCGACATCAGCCATGGCCAGATGAACTTAAACTTCGTGTAGAGTGATTGCATCACTTTCTAGTGTCGGCTGTCCAACAGTGAGCTCAGTGAGTGAAAAAAGGTTTTTCTTAGCCATCAACTCTTCTGTTTTCCATCCAACGTAAATTGAACGAATTAGTTGATGTTGGCACAATGAAAAACGGAGAACAACGCACGTGTGAAAATGTTCACTAATCACAAGGAAAACAAAGGCCAATACATAAATGCGATATTTAGGGATAACGAAGCAAACGAAATAATTTTTTTAAATTCATAAATATAATATTAGATTGCAGATTGATCCAATTAACACAAGTAAGAATTATTCCTAATATCGCCAGACACACGATGAATTCTAACCCAGCAAAAAAAGCGTCGCCAAAAAGCGATGAAAGCACAAAGCGCAGAAGCGATGAATTTAACATGGGCTTATCATAGGACTCCATTTCATCAGTCTTTGCACTGAATTTTCATCACTTCTTTAAGTGTGATCCGAATTCAATGTTTTTGTCAAATAATAAATATTTTTTATAATTTTTAATGGATTCTAACGCTTGTCGGAAACATTTGACCTCAAATATTTTCAAAAATGCACAATTTTTTCAGATTGGATTTAGCATTTTTTTCGACAAAATTTAAATGATTTGTACCATTTTATGAATTCTTACTCTGTGTTTAACCTATTTGAAACAAAAAAAGTTAAAATTACCCATTAAAAGTATGAAAAAACCAAGTTATAAAAAATTGAATTGAAAGAACTTCCTGGGTAGTTAAAATAAAGAACATCATTGGGAGTGCATCTTCTGGAAGAGCTTTTAAAGTTGTGCCTTTGGAAGAACTTCCAAATTTTTTTACCGGGAATCGCTTTGTTATACCCACCACCATAGAAATTATAGAACAACGAACTTCCCATTTGTTATAACGTAGTTTCTTAACAATGAAATAAATCCGAAGTTATGACGAACGATACAACGTTAAACCTACACCTAGACCTCGCTTTGCATCGTAGATACGTTGCAAAAAAACACGACGCAAACTGAAACGACGCAATGTGAATTATGAGTTTCTTTGGCAAACTATGCCAAAGAAACTATGGAAATAGATAATAACGCAACTTTGAAAATCTAACGATACAAAGTGAAAACTAGTACTCATTCTACCGCGACGCAACTTCGAAACAACGCAAAACGAAACGAAGCAACCCGAGGTCTAGGTGTAATCTGTTCTGCACCTTCAAAGAAATCGCTTCTGTAACATATACTCCAAACTCATTTTGCTTCAAGAATATATATTTTCAGAATTGGTCCAAACAAAATATTGTTTGTATTTTTCAAACATATTATGTTTCACCTTAGGCTTACACTGGTAGAAAAAAAATTTTAATGAAATTTCTTTTGTGTATATATATTTTTAAGGCGCCAATTGGTTACTTCCATTCGTTTACTTGCAGCTTACTGTCTAGGTCTATGTTTATAAGCTATTTCTAAATTAATATATGTTTGCATCCAAACATATTATATACCTAAATGTTACGTTCCAAACTTAACATAACATATTAACATATATGTCACAAACATGTTATTCTAGTTTATATGCTTGCACTTAAAAATAATGTGTTAAAAAATTTGGCTTCCAAACATATAATTTTTACACACAAACATATGAAAAAAAGTTTTTTTTTTTCGTACACATACGTTGACTTTGAAGTAATTTAAAAAGAAAACGTCGTTTGTCTCTAATTTCGTTCCTCATAAAAGAGAACTCTTTTTTCAGTATAGAAACTGCTGAGTCGGAAAGCCAGGAATTCGGGCTAAGGAGAGGCGAGAGTTATCCAATAAGGGAGCTGAGGACAGGTCGGAAGGTCAGGAATCGGGGTCAAGGAAAATGTAGGGTGGCGCAGAAGGCACCGAATTCCTAGGTGATGTTACCTGTCATACGACAGGCGAACTTTACCACCTTGGTCGGAGTTGCAACAACTGGTAAAGAAAGCCAGACAATCAGAAAATGGGGTGCTGGGGCAGTTCCAACGTTGACAGAAGAGGTCAAGCCTATGATAAGACTCCAACTGAAGCGATTTATCCCAAACTTCCCAGAGATATAGGATATAGATCAAAATTTTGAAACATTAACTAGTAAGAACGTTCGAGGAGAGATTTCCAGTGCGTGAAAGAAACCCCTGGTTGGCAGGGGAGATTCGTAACATTGGTCCGAAGACTTTACAATAGGGTACCTTGCCAAAAAGGATGAGTTATACTGGAATGCTTATCACAATACAATAAAATCACAAGAAAAGAGAAATGCAATTTCTGGAAGTTATTCCAGAACGACACTGTAACAAACGGAAGGTGAGGACTACCAGGACGTTATCGTAACGAATGAAATGGTCAAAGGGTCTAAAAAAGCTTTTAAATCGAAAAGAAGGTGGACTAAAAAACGCCCCACTTAGCAGGGCTTTGGTTAGGTTAGGTTATAAGGTAGAACAAGCTTTCTATCGCCACTAATAATAACTATTGACCTAAGGAAGAGGGATTGAAACCCGTCTGTTACGCAGACTCCACTACTCTCCACTCAAGGAGAGCAGTTTTAAAGGGGATGGGTCCCATTTTATGACCATGCGAATGGGCAATACCCGGGACCGGACCATGCGAATGGGCAATACAGGAAGATAGTCCTGGGAGATTGGGATCACATAACAAATGTCAGAGGGAATAACTGCTACATGGTTGAGAGAACGGGACTAGGCGTATAAGTGGAGGAATCAGACACGGAGATCAAATTCCAATTAAAGGATCACAGCACAATCCTGCAGACAGAAGTGTGTACCATAACGGCTCGGAAAAAACACGAGCCTTCAAAACATGAAAATTTTCACAGATTGCCCGAGGGCAATGACTGTCCTGTCCTCACTATATGGCTACGATGGAAAGAAGAAGTTAGAGCACATAACAAGCCGAATACTGGCGTTGGTGTATGTCAGCCGAATCTTTTGAATCTTTTTGTCATCCTAACATAAAAGTAAAATGAGAATACTCTTTAGAATGTCCATATTGCACGAATGCCTAATCCCTTAATAAATTCATGTCAATATTGACAACCCTACGCAAATCGCTTGTGTGTGCAATCCTACACTCACTGCATAATTTTTTGCAATATGAATAGGGAGAAAATTTGTGGGACAATGTTTCCTGAGATTTCATTTACGTTACAATAGGAGACAGCCGTTGCTTGTTGGTGTCATTATTAGCACCTTGTTTGACATCCCAGTTGAACATAGAGTGACATTACCTGTATCCAACCAATATAGCATTGGAGGCCGACAACAGCTTTAATGGAAATGACAAAACTTAAAATTCACAAAAAATACGCTATGAAAATGATTATGTGTATAGGACATAGTAAAGACGCTACATCCAAGAGGATTGGCGTCACAAATTCTGATGACAGTCTGAAATGGAATAAATTTAGCATACATACAGTACAATATCCTTAATTCGGACCTCTGTCCTGATTATTGAGTTGTCCGTTCTACGGTACAAACATATGTAAAGTTGGTTGCTGTTTTACATATATCTACATTAAGTATGTCTCAAATCTCTTATGAACTAAAAGAGGGTATAAAGTTCAATGACCGTATACATGAGTTCAATATGAACTAATGCAGATTTCATCCGATCCGGTCGAAATTTGGTCCGTGTTGGTAATATAAGCTCTCATAAAATCATTCAACACTTGGTTCACATCGCACAGTGGTTCTACATCGCCCTTTTTGGATGTGGCGCTAGCAGCCAGGGGAAAATTCCCAACCACAATCAGAGATATTATACAGAGAGCTCTCCGGATGGTGCAAATCCAGCAAAGACAGAAATAGTCATGTACTGCAAAGATCGCAAAACTCCCACGGTTAGGCCCATTTCCACCGAGCCACCGTGGTGCAATGGTTAGCATGCCCGCCTTGCATACACAAGGTCGTGGGATCGATTCCTGCTTCGACCGAACACCAATCCAGCGGTGGATTATCCCACCTCAGTAATGGTGGTGACATTTCTGAGGGTTTCAAAGCTTCTCTAAGTGGTTTCACTGCAATGTGGAACGCCGTTCGGACTCGGCTATAAAAAGGAGGTCCCTTATCATTGAGCTTAACATGGAATCGGGCAGCACTCAGTGATAAGAGAGAAGTTCACCACTGTGGTATCACAATGGACTGAATAGCCTAAGTGAGCCTGATACATCGGGCTGCCACATAACCTAACCTAACCTAAATCATGAAACACTTGGTCCACATCGCACAGTGGTTCTAAATCGCTCATTTTGGAAATAATTGTGCGACTACAGTGAAAAACAGTAAACCCACCAGGAAGAAACATTTCGGTTAATTTTAGAAAATTTTTAATATTTTTGGAAAATTTTAACTAAACAGTATAACAAACGCTGGCATCACGCCGCTGGCATCATAAAAATAAGTAAATATTTTTCAACAAATTCAAGAAAATTTATTAGACATAATTAAGTTTTTTCATTTGTTAAAGAAAATTTTGTAGTTTGAAGGAAAAAATTGGAGTTCAAAATTGCAAGAATATCTTTAGTGACATTCAAAGTTCATGATGAACGCATTTGTAGTAAAATTTACAAATTTGAAGAAATATTGAACTATTTTGTGTGGAAGGCGCTAATTTAGTTAATCTTTATCCTTCATTTGTGTATATTTTTTCTTCGGTTTTAGTTAATTTAAATAACGTACACAAAAAATTATTAGAGTAGAGGAAACTTTCTCCCAACATAATAACTCCATGAACTAAAAAAGTTAAATTGGCTTTAGTGAAATAGAGAGTTCACTTTTTTTTTGAGTGGATTGAACGGATAAAGATATCAACATATTTGTATACCCACCACCATAGACTGGTGATGGGGGATTAATAAGTTTGTCATTCCGTTTGTAACACATCGAAATATCGATAGGGAGAAATTCTAAGACGATATAACCATGTCCGTCTGTCTGTCTGTTTGTCTGTTGTAATCACGCTACAGTCTTCAATAATGAAGCAATCGTGCTGAAATTTTGCACAAACTCGTCTTTTGTCTGCAGGAAGGTCAAGTTCGAAGATGGGCTATATCGGTCCAGGGTTTAATATAGTCCCCATATAAACCGACCTTCCGATTTGGGGTCTTGGGCTTATAGAAATCGTAGTTTTTATCCAATTTGCCTGAAATTAGAAATCTAGAAATATTTTAGGACCATAAAGAGGAGCGCCCAAAATGGTGAGTATCGCTCCATGTTTTGGTATAGCTCCCATATAGCCCGATCTTCCGATTTTACTTCTTGGGCTTATAGAAACCGTAGTTTTTATCAAATGTGCCTGACATTAGAAATCTAGAGATATTTTAGAGCCATAAAGAGGTGTGCCAAAAATGGTGAGTATCGGTCCATGTTTTGGTATAGCTCCCATATAGCCCGATCTTCCGATTTTACTTCTTGGGCTTATAGAAACCGTAGTTTTCATCAAATTTGCCTGAAATTGGAAATCTAGAGGTATTTTCGGACCATAAAGAGGTGTGCCAAAAATGGTGTGTATCGGTCCATGATTTGGTATGGTCCCCATATAAACCGAACTCCCGATTTGGGGTCTTGGTCTTATAGAAACCATAGTTTTTATCCAATTTGCCTGAAATTGGAAATCTAGAGGTATTTTAGGCCCATGAAGAGGTGTGCCGAAAATGGTGAGTATAGGTCCATGTTTTGGTATAGCCCACATATAGACCGATTTCCCGATTTTACTTCTTGTGCTTATAGAAACCGTAGTTTTCATCCAATTTGCCTGAAATTGGAAATCTAGTGGTATTTTCGCACCTTAAAGAGGTGTGCCGAAAATGGTGAGTATCGGTCCATGTTTTGGTATAGCCCCCATATAGACCGATTTTCCGATTTAACTTCTTGGTCTTCTAGAATCCGAAGATTGTATCCAGTTTGCCTGAAATTGGAAATTTAGAGCTATTTTCGGGCCATAAAGAGGTGTGCCAAAAATGGTGAGTATCGGTCCACGTTTTAGTATAGCCCCCATAAGAACGATCTCCCGATTTAACTCCTTGTGTTTCTACAAACCGTAGTGTTTATCCGATTTGCCTGAAATTGTAAATATTCTGGTATTTTAGGCTCACAAAAACGGATATCGGATTTAGTTTTTATCAGTCCATTTGGTAAGGCCTCCATATGGACCGATTTCACTTCTTGGAGGTATAGAAGGCGCACTGATCATCAAAATTGCTTGAAACTCAATGTAAAATTTCCAGATTTTACTTCTCGGATGAAAATCTACAGATTTAAGATTTCATATCAAGACGTTACTTTTTAATTGACTTGTACACTTACAAGAGATGTTAATGATTCCTCTAAAACTCAAACAATAATGATTCTTACAAATCCAGATTCTGATAGAGTCTTCATAGGTAAAATCTTTAAATTTATCTTCGGGAAGTGTACTGGTTGAACTGCTCTGCTTGATCTGTCATCAAACCCCCCTGAAATTTCAAAGGAAACCTTAATATTTGATTCATGGTGGCGGATATTTAAGATTCGGCCCGGCCGAACTTACTGCTGTAAATACTTGTTTTCATTGTGAAAGGTGAGGTGCTTTCCTCTAAGTTTTTAGGTTGTCCTGTAGGCGTTGAAAATTGGTCACCACGGGGCTATGAAGTTTTTTGTGTTAGCTGTCAACTCCGCAATTTTCGACGATTTTTCTAGTTAGAACTTGTAAAACTCTACAAACCAGTTCGCGTTTTGCTATTATCTGTTACAGTTTGCAAAAAAAAATTTATTAAAAAAGCCACCGTGGTGCTATGGTTAGTATGCCCGCCTTGCATACACAAGGTCATGGGATCGATTCCTTCTTCGACAGAACACCAAAAAGTTTTTCAGCGGAGGACTATCCGGCCTCAGTAATGCTGGTGACATTTCTGAGGGTTCCAATGTGGAACGCCGTTCGGACTCGGCTATAAAAAGGAGGTCCCTTGTCATTGAGCTTAACATGGAATCGGTCAGCACTTAGTGAATAGTCTAAGTGAGCCTGATACATACACGCAAAAAAATAATTCTTTCCTCCCAAACGAAATTTTAGACAAACAAAGTTCGTTTCTCATTTGCTTTTCGTTGAAAGGAAGTGTATTTGGAAGAAAAGTATATTTTTTTGTGATAAACGTTTATTCTTTTCCAGGATGTAAAAAAAATTTCATAAAGACTAACTCAAATTTTTTTTTCTGGCTAATTGCATTTTCCCTCACATCTTTCTCAATTCCACGAATTTTTTTAGTTCTTAGCACCTTTTTCTGTAACACAAACAATGTAGAAGAAATTATACGATTTTATAAATTTTTAAAATTTTTTACCTTTCGCCTGGACGGAGAATCGAACCGCGGACCATGCACTTTGTAAGCCAACACACTATCCACTGAGCCATGTAGCCGTTATTGTCATCAATAGGCAATTACCCATATAACTAAGTTATATTTATATAGCATAGCTTGCGGCGCCCACGAGCCGATTAAACAAAGTTTATTTAACAGAAAAATACATTTAGTTGGGCACCGTGGAGCAGTGGTTGCTACGTCTGACTAGCATGCCAAGGGTCGTGGGTTCGATCCCTGCTTCGACCAAAGTTTTTTCTTTTTTACTTATATTCCAGATATGATCGGAAGATTCCGAAAAAAATTTCAACATTACATTCTACTATATTAAATTTTTACTATGAACTGTAAAATGTGTATTATTAAAACCCTAAATTTAGAAAAGAACAGTGTTTGATATAAACGAAATGGACTGTGTTGTTGGTTCAAAAATAACTTTTTTTATTGAAAAAATAAAAATTTTGTAACAAACGAATTTTTTTGGTGATAAAAGTGTATACTTTTCGAAGCAATTCAAAAAACTCTAACAAAAGGAAAACGTTTTCGGTACACGTTTTCCAAACGTTTTTTTTCTATGCGTGTAGGACTAACACCTAACCTAACCTACCCTAACCTAAACCAAACTTGGCAAACATGACGACACTATCAAATATAATCCATGAGTAAAACTTGAAGCAAATCAGAGTAAAATCCTGGGGCCATATAAGTGCATATCGGGCGTAAGATATATATGGGAGCTATATCCCAGAAAAAAGAACTTCCAAAGAAGTAGTTTGGATCCCTAATTTGTGATTCGGAAGTAGTGCAAACTTGGATCATTTCCAATGAATTTTACAAGGGCTTGCCATAGGACGGAAGTACTCCATTTTTGGATCTTTTGCATAGCCTCCATATTAACGTACATTCACAGATTTGCACTATTTTACCAGATTTAGTAATTTCTCCCAAAATCAATACGGTTCTATCCAGACACAAACCACATACATGTGCCACATTTGAAGTCGATTTGTCTAAAACTGCCACCTAGATCACAAAAATGTATTCCCAAACATACGAACATAGCTACACGCAAAAAAATAATACTTTCCTCCCAAACGAAATTTTAGACAAACAAAGTTCGTTTCTCATTTGCTTTTCGCTGTAAGGAAGTGTATTTGGAAGAAAAGTATATACTTTTTGTGATAAACGTTTGTTCTTTTCCAGGATGTAAAAACAATTTCATAAAGACTAACTCAAAAAAAAAAAAAACACACACACATTGTTGTTTGCATTTTCCCTCACATTGCTAATTGCATTTTCCCTCACATCTTTCTCACGAGGTTTTTTAGTTCTTAACACCTTTTTCTGTAATACAAACAATGTAGAAGAAATTATACGATTTTATAAATTTTTAAAATTTTTTTAACTTTCGCCTGGACGGAGAATCGAACCGCGGACCATGCACTTTGTAAGCCGACACACTAACCACTGAGCTATGTACCTGTTACGGTCATCAATAGGTAATTATCCATATAAGTAATATTTATATAGCATAGCTTGCGGCGCCCACGAACCGAATAAACAAAGTTTATTTAACAGAAACAAACATTTAGTTTGGCAGTGGAGCAGTCGTGGGTTCGATCCCTGCTTCGACCGAAGTTTTTTTTTTGTTTTTTTTTTTTACATATATTCCAGATATGTTCGGAAGATTCCGTAACTGTAAAATGTGTCTTACTAAAGACCTAAAGTCAGAAATGAACAGTGTTTGATATAAACGACTGTGTTGTTGTTTCAAAAATAACTTTTTTTATTGAAAAAATAAAAATGTTGTAACAAACGTATTTTTTGGTGATAAAAGTTTAAAATTTTCGAAGCAATTCAAAAAACTCTAACAAAAGAAAAACGTTTTCGGTACACGTTTTCCAAACGTTTTTTTTTTCTTTGCGTGAAAGATGCAATGATTTCCGTATCTGAATTTTCTGATTCTGAAAGCGCTGAAATTCATATAGAAGAAGAAGCCCATTAAGTGGGATATTTCCTCATTAAAACACCTGTGAATTCATAGCAGTGGTTAGCGCTGATTAACATCATTTGACTTCCTTTACATACGAGTAGCTGCTGAAAATTCTGCAGGTTTTTTTGCTGGGTAAAATAAAAATGGCAATTTTTTTCTCTTGCAATTCCAAAGTAAATATTTGTGCTAGTTTTTCATTTCCAGCATTCTTTCCTTCCATCAGCTGTAGACCTTCCATGTACACAGTTACTTCTTGCTGGTCCTCCAAGCGCTATAAAAGAGAGCTCTTCAGCTCATTTTTCATACTTAGTATGGCTTTGAGTGTTGCAAATTTATTTCCTAAATGCATTTTAGTTTCTTTTTTTTTTTTGTATATAATTTTCATTGTTCCATCGTTAGTTGGCGATGGAAATTTAGTTTTATGTTCATGTCATCGCTACGAGTCGTTTCATCCATTCATGATGCTCTAGGCATTTTTCTGGGTATCTCCACTCATGGCACATCAGCAATGGGTCGGTCGCATTAATGTTCCTCCATTGAGTCAGGTTTTTCTTCATCTAAACTTAGCACATCTTCTCTGGATGGAGGAAGAGTGGTGGATTGTTTAGTCGTTATATTACTGTTGCCTTTGCAATTTTCTTGGGTACACCTTTAAGTTATTTTTTAATATATATTTATTTATTCCTTTATCACTTTCACTTTCTTTTTAAATCTTGACATAGGGATGTCAGTACATACTAAATTTGGTTTTAATTAAATTTAAAATTAAGGAAAAACAGAACAATCGTATCTACAATACTCTGAATTGGTATTGCGTATTGACTTGTAAAAGTTAGTGCCTATGAAGTCTATGTTAGATAAAAAAGCAGAATAAATAGCTATATAAGGCTCTTTATTTTTTTGATCGGCTCATATAGAGGATTATATAAATAATTATGAACCGAAATGAACGAATTTCGCAAGGTAATTAGAGAGAGAGAAGAGGATAAAATATTCTTCTCCAAGAGGTTGTCGAGGTCAAGGTTAGATTAGATATGGTGGCAGCCCAGTCTCACTTGTACAATTCAGTCCATTTTGATACCATAGTGGTGAACTTCTCTTTTCTCATTGAGTGCAGCCCGATTCTATGTTTACCTCAACGACAAGGTACCTCCTATTTACACCTGGAGCATTTGTGAGAGCTCTTAGAGAAGCATTGAAACACTCAGAAATGTCACCAGCTTTACTGAGAGGAAAACCTTTTTGGTGTATGGTCTAAATTGGGTTTGAACCCACGACCCTGCACGCAAAGAAAAAAAACGTTTGGAAAACGTGTACCGAAAACGTTTTTCTTTTGTTAGAGTTTTTTGAATTGCTTCGAAAAGTATACACTGGAATATATGTACAAAAAAAAAACTTTGGTCGAAGCAGGGATAGAACCCACGACCCTTGGCATGCAAGTCCGACGTAGCAACCACTGCTCCACGGTCCCAAACTAAATGTATTTTTCTGTCAAATAAACTTTATTTAATCGGCTCGTGGGCGCCGCAAGCTATGCTATATTAATATAACTTATATGGATAATTAGCTATTGATGACAATAACAGCTACGTAGCTCAGTGGATAGTGTGCTGCCTTACAAATTGCATGGTCCGCGGTTCGATTCTCAGTCCAGGCGAAAGTAAAAAAATTTAAAAATTTATAAAATCGTATAATTTCTTCTACATTGTTTGTATTACAGAAAAAGGTGCTAAGAACTAAAAAACTTCGTGGAAGTGAGAAAGATGTGAGGGAAAATGCAATTAGCCAGAAAAAAATTTTTTGAGTTAGTCTTTATGAAATTGTTTTTACATCCTGGAAAAGAATAAACGTTTATCACAAAAAGTATATACTTTTCTTCCAAATACACTTCCTTTCAACGAAAAGCAAATGAGAAACGAACTTTGTCTAAAATTTCGTTTGGGAGGAAAGAATTATTTTTTGCGTGTGTATAGGCAAAGCGGGCATACTAACCATTACAAAATCGTCAGTTTTTTTCGTGGCTATATATAATTATGGATCGATATCGACCAATGTTTGCATATACTAATATCACATATCAAATATGAAATTTACTCTTCCAGAAGGCCCCAGAGGTCGTCGGTTTATATGGGGGCTATATAGAAATGTGGACCAATTTTTGCATACTTGTTAGAGGGCATATGCTAACATAGCTTCTGATGTCAAATCTGGCGATAGCTTTTTATGGGGTTATACCCATATTTCATGGTTGCTAGAAAGCACATGCTAACATCGCTTACAAAATTTCAAAATACCAAAACGTATACCCATCAGACAGTATTGGACACACTTAGGTTACACTCTTAGAAAAATATGTTTTTCATATGTTCCGATATAAACAAAATGTGTTTCGGGCACAATTTTAAAACACAATATATTTAAGTGCAAACATGTAATGTTCCTAAACTAACACTAAATGTTTGGGACATCTATGTTAATATGTTAGAATATATTATGTTTGGGGCATGAATGTTTCAAACATATATAAATTTACAAATTTCGACTAATCATACATATGGTGTGATATTTTATTCAAAGCGACAGAGAGAGTATAGAGAAAGAAATAGAGATGGAAACCGGGAGAGTTGACAAAAGATATCAACATAACACAGCGAAAGAATCAAAAGAGAATAATTTCTGTGAAACTGCTTATATGTTGTTTCGGAAAACTGTTTTATGATAAGGCCAAATATTTGATATGCTTAAGTCTAAATATTATTTAATTTGAATAATGAAAATAGACATTCGGAACCAAGAGAATAGACATTTGAAAAACAAACAGCATATGTTTTCGCCTTGAGAGCAGCATTTTATGTATGTGTGGACATGTGTTTTGTTTATCATTTTGGCATTATGGGCACATTTTTTTTTCTTGGTTCGTTACAAGAAATCAGGGGTCTTAATAAAAATAACGAAAGGGCACTATACTTTTTTTAGAGTTGGGACAGTAAAATGAAATAAGGAGGAAATAGTGAAAAATTACACAGTAAAATGTATAAAAACAAAGTTTAGTTCCTCTTTATTAATAAGTAGTCCACGAGGAGTTGACGGACACCTTCAAATATAAAAGCGGGCATTAAATTCGAGTTTTGCAGCTAAAACAATTTAAAAAGTTTACTTTCTTTAAAATGAATTATTAAAGAAAAATAAAAGGCATTTTTGAGCGATGGATGAAATGCCAGCAAAAAACTGTTCACGCCTAAATAAATGTATGTTTATATTATAAAATTATTTATGTATGTTTATACTCGACTCTACGTTCTTCTTTTGTTGGAGTTTTTGAATCCCTTCCAAATTTTAAAGTTTTGTACCAAAAACAGTTTTTTGTTAAAAAATTGTAATTTTTGCAATAAAAAAATAATATTTTATACAAAAATCAGTCAATTTCGTTTATATCAAGCACTGTTACTGACTATAAATCTTTAATAACCCAAATTTCGAAGTTTCATTATAGAAATTTAATATTGTATAAATATAAATGTGTAAATTAAAACAAAAAAAAAATAAAGTGTTCGGTCGGAGCAGGGATTGAACCCACGACCGTTTGCATGCAAGGTAGACATGCTAACCACTGCTCCACGTGGCAAACAAATGTATGTTTCTGTTAAATAATGTTATGTTTGCATGGGCTCGTGGGCACTGCAAACTATGCTATATAAATGTACCTTATAACGATAATTATCTGCTGGTGACCATAACAGCTACGTAGCCCAGTGGATAGTGTGTTGGCTTACAAACTGTATGGTCCTTGGTTCGATTCTCCTTGCAGGCGAAAGGTAAAATTTAAAAAATTTATAAAAGTGAATAATTTCTTCAACATTATTTGTATTACAGAAAAAGGTGCCAAGAACAAAAATATTTCGTGGAAGTGAAAATAACGAGTATGTTAGGGAATGAGCACAATCGTCTTTGGGAAAAATTCTTCCAAGCATATAATATTTTTGGGCTAAAAATGCTTCCAAACATATAATATGTTCACATAAAACAAACATATTAATGTTTCGGCAGTATCCAATAATATATGTGCTTCCTGCAAAATATGTTTGGAACATATGTTAAAGAAGCGTTTTTTTTTTTTTTGAGGGCGTAGGTTAGGTGGCATCCCGATGTATCAGGCTCACTTAGACTATTCAGTCCAGTGTGATACCACATTGGTGAACTTCTCTCTTATCACTGAGTGCTGCCCGATTCCATGTTAAGCTCAATGACAAGGGACCTCCTTTTTATAGCCGAGTCCGAACGACGTTCCACATTGCAGTGAAACCACTTAGAGAAGCTTTGAAACCCTCAGAAATGTCACCAGCATTACTGAGGTGGGATAATCCACCGCTGAAAAACTTTTGGGTGTTCGGTCGAAGCAGGAATCGAACCCACGACCTTGTGTATGCAAGGCGGGCATGCTAGCCATTGCACCACGGTGGCTCACTTATTTCTGGCCCGAAATTACCTCTAGATTTCCAATTTTAGGCAAATCGAATAAAACTTTCGGGGTACGGAAGACCAAGAAGTCAAATCGGATAGAAATTGGAGTTTCTAACAGACCACGAAATCTATATGGGGGCTATAACAAAACATGGACCCATACAGTCAGTCAAATCAGGACATCGGACTATATGGGGCCTATACCAAAAAGTATACCGATACGCTCCATATTCCTCCCCGACCTAAACTATTTCTAAATTTCCTTTTTCAGGCAAATCGGAAAAAATGCCCAATGGGGGGGGAGGTCGGTTTGTATGGGGGAAAACATGGACCGATACTTCTCATATTCGGCACACCTATTTATGAACCAAACAGTTGCCTAAAAGACGCTCTACATGGGGGCTATACAGTGACACACATAAGTATTGACACACCAAACAATTTTATTTAAAAACCACATGTTTAAAGTGATATGAAGAGATTGTAAATAAAAAAACATATTAATTTGGATTATAACTGCATTAACTGCATATAGATCATTTTTTATTTCACAAAAAAGTTTGTTCTTTAAATATGAAAATTAAAAAAAGTAATTTTTTTGAAGAACAAAAGTATTGTCACAGGTACTTTTTAGCATTCCGTTTTGGTTGATAACAATATCAAGCAGACTATACAAAAAATGGACAATTTTTTGTACCTATATTCCCCCATTCTTCCGCTAACACTGCACCAAATTTCATCAAAATCGGTAAATAATAGTGACCTGAATACTGCAAACAACAAATACAGGCGGATGGTCAGGTGGATGGACACCAAGGGCTAAACCGACTCAGGAGATGGTTCTGAGTCGATCGGTATATATTTTATGGAGCTTAAAATCAATAATTCTGGTAGGCACATTTTTTTGCAGATACCCTGGCTACTATGTGGTTTAGTATGCTGTGCTAATAATTATGTGTGACACTGTATTTCCCCTAAATTCCCTTGTATCGAACCAAACTAAATCTCATATTGCCATCCCTTCCATTGACTGCAAATCGTTAACTATCATCCTTGTGTGTTGTAATAGCAATAAGCTTTTCTTCGCTCTCTGGATAATTCCCATTGTGAATGGATAAAGTTATTTTTGGATTTGCTTTAAAAAAAATTCCCAAGATGTCTCTTTGCCATTTTTCTTCCTTTATCAACTGGCTTGGAGGAATACTCATAGCTATAACCATTGCCACTGCATTTGCTGTTGTCGTTGTCGTTGCATCGCAATCTTAAGATGCTCCTATCTCCCCCCCCTCTTCGCCTGTAGCTTAGATGATTCACAGCATGTATCATCATCTGTCGCTTCAGCTAACACGACAAAAAAATGTCTTTTTTTGTGTAATTTTCCCCCAAAAAAGTTTTGTTATTTAACTTCCTTGAATAGATACTGCGGGCTGGCTAGGTAACTAACTAACTGGCTGACTGACTGGCAGACTGGATACAATACAGCCGCCAGTGTATAACTGGAGATGGCCAGTTGTATCGTTGTCATCGACGACTTTGTTGCCTTTGGTAACATTGAAGGTGAATTATAAGCATCAACTGCACCTCTTCAAAAGTTTCATAATTGCAATTCGAAAATGGGACACAATGCGGGCGATTTTGTTTCTGTTCGTCTTTTCTATTTTTCTTCATAATGCAAATTCCGATCCTTGTCGCTTCGAGTGGGGGGAAACTTGTTGAGATTTGAGGTTCATTTTATTTATAAAAAATGTTGTGATCTTATGAAAGTAATAAAAGAATAACTTTAGTCCTTCATTCAAAAGTTGGAATTTTGCAATTTCATATAAAAAAAGAACGAGGTTGTGAAAGTTCATAAATTTATATTAAATCTTTTTGGAAATTTATTATTCTAAAACCAAACTTTTGATAGAGTTTTTCATTGGGGAATAAAATGTGAAATCCTAACATTTTAAACGGTTAAAGGGAAACTATTAGTTGACATCTACTTAATTAGTGTTAGTTGCACTGAGAAAAATATTGTTGTAAGAACAAATATGTCAGTCCATACAATACGAGTGTAATTTTTGCGTAGCATATAAAACGAATTTCTCTGAAGCAAAAGTTGTTTACTTTAAACTCAACTTTTTTTCTTGAAGGCGTTTTGTCCCTAGACATTGGCGTAGCTAGGGGAGTGCTGAAAAATTTTAGCCCCACTCAGAATATTTATCGGTACATTTTTTTAGTATTCATACCTTTGAATTCGAATATTACTATTATGTATATAATTTTATATATACACCGAAAGACTTCTCTTCCTAAAAAGAACGAAAAATTTCATTAAAGTACAAAGTTAGTCATTGTTTTACAACCAAAGAAACTTTTCATTAAATGTACGAAATATTTCGTACATTTTACGAAGAAAAGTTCTTCCAAATTTTTCGTAGTTTGTAAGAAAACAATCGAACTTTTTATGAAAAATATTCGTACTTTTTATGAAAAACTTTCGTACATTTTTTTAAAATTTTCGAACTTTTAGAAAAAAAAATTATAGTTCAAAGTGCATTGTTTGTAGTAACAAGTTTGAAACATGTCATCACTACTTTACATCTTAAGTTTTTGAATAATTTTAGCAAATGAGAAGTAGCATAGACAAGAATTAAAAAAAAAAATAGAATAAAAGAATGCATCCAAGCACATTATCAAAGACAATTTTATGTCGCGAACGGAAATTTTACAACTTCAATGAAAGTTCTTCGTTTTTTTTAAGAAAATATTTCGTACTTTTTATGAAGAAATTTTAACGCAGAATGTTTCGTAATATGTTCATAAATTCGTAATAACTTTTTCACAAAAATTATGAAATTTGAAGAAAGTTTCGTTAAAAATACGAACTTTCTACGAAGAAAAGTTAATGTAGAATATTTCGTCGACGTTTCGTATATTCCTAAAACGTTTTTCGTAAAATTTACGAAAATTAATGAAAATTTCGTTGTTTCAATGAAGAATTCACGAAGAATAGTTAATGAAGAATTCTTCGTAAAATTAACGAAGAGAATTCTTTCGGTGTACGCAGACCTTAATTTACCATAAAAAATCTTTAATTTTCAATTGACGGGGTAAAAAATTAAAATCTGAGATACGTGAGCTTGTGAATCGAAAAAAAATCCGGATATGTAAACCTGAGTGATAAATATACGTGGGGTATGCATTAAATATTATCCCACGAGAACTATCAAATTTCTATTTATGTTTCTGGGAAACGAAATTTTAGAACAAAGAAGTTTTCATTTATTGTTAGAATTATTCACGGGTACCAAAATGGTCAAAAAATAAAATTTGTAGAATGCCTTCGTAACGATCAAACAATAGAGTTCTGATATAACCTGTATAGCCATGTATCTTTCTGGCTCAACAAAATTATTAAAATGGAAGAAAATCGAGTGATAAACTAGTAAAGAAAGTCTAAAGTCGGGCGGGGCTGACTATATTATACCCTGCACCACTTTGCAGATCTAAATTTTCGATACCTTATCACATCCGTCAAATGTGTTGGGGCTATATATAAAGGTTTGTCCCAAATACATACACATTTAAATATCACTCGATCTGGACAGAATTTGATAGACTTCTATAAAATCTATTGACTCAAAATTTAAGTCGGCTAATGCACTAGGGTGAAACACACTGTTAGTAAAAAACAAGTATATACAGCAGTAAGTTCGGCCGGGCCGAATATTAAATACCCACCACCATGAACAAAATATTAAGGTATCCTTTGAAATTTCAGGAGGGCTTGAGGACACTTCCGGAAGATAAATTTAAAGACTTCACCTAGGACGACTATATCAGATTCTGGATTTATAAGAACCATTTTTGTTTGAGTTTTAGAGGAATCATTAACATCTCTTGTCAGTGTGCAAGAAAATTATAAAATAACGTCTTGATTTGAAATCTTAAATCTGTAGATTTTCACCCGAGAAGTAAAATCTGGAAATTTTACATTGAGTTTCAAGCAATTTTCATGATCAGTGCGCCATCTATACCCTCAAGAAGTGAAATCGGCCTATATGGAGGCCTTACCAAATGGACCGATAAAAACTTAATCCGATACACGCTTTTGTAAGCCTAAAATACCAGAATATTTACAATTTCAGGCAAATCGGATAAAAACTACGGTTTCTAGAAACCCAAGGAGTTAAATCGGGAGCTCGTTCTTATGGGGGCTATACTAAAATATAGACCGATACTCACCGTTTTCGGCACACCTCTTTATGGCCCAAAAATACCTCTAGATTTCGAATTTCAGGCAAATTGCATAAAAAATTCGGATTCTAGAAGCCCAAGAAGTAAAATCGGGAGATCGGTCTATATGGGGGCTATACCAAAACATGGACCGATACTCACCATTTTCGGCATACGTCTTTATGGTCCTAAAATACCTCTAGATTATCAATTTCAGGCAAATTGGATAAAAACTACTTTCTATAAGCCCAAGACCCCAAATCGGGAGGTCGGTTTATATGGGCACCATACCAAAACATGGACCGATGCTCACCATTTTTGGCACACCTCTTTACGGTTCTAAATTACCCCTCGATTTCCAATTTCAGGTAAATTGGATAAAAACTGCGGTTTCTATAAGCCCAAGAAGTAAAATCGGGAGATCGGTCTATATGGGGGCTATACCAAAATATGGACCGATACTCACAATTTTTGGCGCACGTATTTGTGGTCTTACAATACCTCGAGATTTCCAATTTCAGGTAAATTGAATAAAAACTGCGGTTTCTATAAGCCCAAGAAGTAAAATCGGGAGATCGGTCTATATGGGGGCTATACCAAAACATGGACCGATACTCACCATTTTTGGCACACCTCTTTATGGTCATATGGTCAGGCAAATTGGATAAAAACTACGATTTCTATAAGCCCATGACCCCAAATCGGGAGGTCGGTTTATATGGACTGATATAGCCAATCTTCGAACTTGACATGCCTGCAGACAAAAGACGAGTTTGTGCAAAATTTCAGCACGATTGCTTCATTATTGAAGACTGTAGCGTGATTACAACAGACAGACAGACAGACAGACGGACATCGTTATATCGTCTTAGAATTTCTCCCTGATCAAAAATATATATACTTTATATAGTCGGAAATCGATATTTCGATGTGTTACAAACGGAATGACAAACTTATTATACCCCCGTCACCATTCTATGGTGGTGGGTATAAATATGGGAAACATTTAAATCTGAAGCAATTTAGGGAAACTTCGCAAAAGTTTATTTATGATTTATCGCTCAATATATATGTAGTAGAAGTTTAGGAAAATTAGAGTCATTTTTACAAAATTTCGACTAAGCAGTGGCGATTTTACAAGGAAAATGTTGGTATTTTGACCATTTTTGTCGAAATCAGAAAAACATATATATGGGAGATATATCAATGTCTGAACTGATTTCAACCAAATTTCGCATGCATAGCTATAATCCTTATTCTACTCCCTGTGCAAAATTTTAACTAAATCGGAGTAAAAGATTGGCCACTGTGGTCATATGAGTGTAAATCGGGCGAACGATATATATGGGAGCTATATCGAAATTTGAACCGATTTCAATAAAATTTGGCACACTTCACTACACTACTAATTGTACTCTTAGTGCAAAAATTTCGACCAAATTGGGGTAAAACTCTGGCTTCTGGTACCGTATTAGACCATATCGGGCGAAAGATATATATGGGAGCTATATCTAAATCTGAACCGATTTCAATAAAATTTGACTATAGTTTTTGTTGTGCAAAATTTTAAGCAAATTAGGGTAAAACTGGCTTCTGGGGCCATATAAGTCCATATCGGGCGAAATATATATATGGGAGCTATATCTAAATCTGAACCGATTTCTTCCAAAATCAATAGGATTCTATTCTGAGCCAAAACACATACTTGCGCCAAATCTGAAGTCGATTGGACTAAAACTGCTACCTAGACTTTGATTACAAAACTGTGTTCACGGACAGACGGACATGGCTATATCGACTCAGGAGCCCACCCTGAGCATTTTTGCCAAAGACACCATGTGTCTATCTCGTCTCCTTCTGGGTGTTGGAAACATATGCACTCCGTTCCACAGTGTGGCGCAGGGTATAAAAAGCAACATCTGGAACAAACTTCCGCTAATATAATTTAATTTATTTTAAAGAAAATAAACTTTTTGAATTGGTACTTTAGAATCTAAATCTAAAGTTTAGATCATTCCCTTTTCATGTTATAATAAAATGTGCCAAAAATAGATAACCGTAATTTAGTTACCCGTTTGTTTTAACTTATTCTTTTATTTCTTTTTTCGCCTTGAGGTTCTTTCCAAATTGCTAATTGTCAATTAACTTTCTTTAGGAACGGACGAAAGCTTTCTCTTTTTAATTCCCCGTCAAAAACTGACGATATTAGTCGAAAAAGTTAAAAAAAAATAATTTTAGAATTAATCAAAACTCGTAAAAGGATTTTTTAAAGGACCTCAAACTGAAATAAGAAATAAATAAACAAAACTATATATTTTTTATTCTACTTTTACAGATTCATTTTTGATTTTAGTGGCTAAACTCGAACTTAGCATCCATCTTTAAAGCAAACTACCACACTGAACGGAGAGTTTTCTTTTCTGAAGAACAAAGTCTTAGAACTCAAACAGAACAGTTTAGAAACAATTTTTGAATCACTTACCACACCCTCAAAAAATCGCTTCTGTAACATATACTTCCAAACATATTTTGATTCAAGCATATAAATTTTTGGGTATTGCCCAAACATTTATATGTTTGATTTCTTCCAATATATAATATGTTTGAAAGCATATTGGTCTAAACAATATAATATGTTTGGGTAGTCTAAGTTTCAAACATTTTGTATTTTTCCATCCAAATTCAATAATGTTGTCTTCCAAAAAACTATATGTTCTTATGTGAACATATAATATGTTTGGAAACATTTTGAACCCAAAAATATTATATGCTTAGAAGAATTTTCTCCCAAAGAAGATTGTGCTCAAATTTTTTTTTCTGCCTAATTGTATATTCCCTCACATTTTCTCACTTTTTCTGTAATACAAACATTTTAGAAGAAATTATTATATTTTATATTTTCTTTTTAATTTTACCTATTGCCGGACGGGGATTCGAACAGCGGACCACACAGTTTGTAAGCCAGCACACTAACCACTGGCCTACGTAGCTGTTATGGTCATCAAGAGATAATTATCGTTATAAGTTATATTTATATAGCATAGCTTGCGGCGCCCACGAGCCCATGCAACATAACATTGTTTAAAAACATAACATTGTTAAACATACATTTGTTGGCAGCGTGGAGCAGTGGTTGGTCGTCCGCCTTGCGTGACAGGGGACCTGGGTTCAATCCCTGCTTCGACCAACACCATATTTTTTTTGTATACCCACCACCATAGAATGGTGACGGGGGTATATTAAGTTTGTCATTCCGTTTGTAACACATCGAAATATCGATTTCCGACTATATAAAGTACATATATTCTTGATCAGGGAGAAATTCTGAGACGATATAACGATGTCCGTCTGTCTGTCTGTCTGTCTGTTGTAATCACGCTACAGTCTTCAATAATGAAGCAATCGTGCTGAAATTGTGCACAAACTCGTCTTTTGTCTGCAGGCAGGTCAAGTTCGAAGATGGGCTATATCGGTCCAGGTTTTGATATAGTCCCTATATAAACCGACCTCCCGATTTGGGGTCTTGGGCTTATAGAAATCGTAGTTTTTATCCAATTTGCCTGAAATTGGAAATCTAGAAGTATTGTAGGACCACAAATACGTGTGCCAAAAATTGTGACTATCGGTCCATATTTTGGTATAGCCCCCATATAGACCGATCTCCCGATTTTACTTCTTGGGCTTATAGAAACCGCAGTTTTTATCCAATTTGCCTGAAATTTGAAATCTAGAGGTATTTTATGACCATAAAGAGGTGTGCCAAAAATGGTGAGTATCGGTCCATGTTTTGGTATAGCCCCCATATAGACCGATCTCCCGATTTTACTTCTTGGGCTTATAGAAACCGAAGTTTTTATTCAATTTATCTGAAATTGGAAATCTAGAGGTATTGTCAGACCACAAATGCGTGTGCCAAAAATTGTGAGTATCGATCCATATTTTGGTATAGACCGATCTCCCGATTTTACTTCTTGGGCTTATAGAAATCGTAGTTTTTATCCAATTTGCTTGAAATTTGAAATCTAGAGGTATTTTATGACCATAAAGAGGTGTGCCAAAAATGGTGAGTATCGGTCCATATTTTGGTATAGCCCCCATATAGACCGATCTCCCGATTTTACTTCTTGGGCTTATAGAAACCGCAGTTTTTATCCAATTTATCTGAATTTGGAAATCAAAAGGTACTATAGAACCGTAAAGAGGTGTGCCAAAAATGGTGAGCTTCGGTCCATGTTTTGGTAGGGTCCCCATATAAACCGACCTCCCGATTTTGGGTCTTGGGCTTATAGAAACCGTAGTTTTTATCCAATTTGACTGAAATTGGAAATCTAGATGTATTTTAGGACCATAAAGAGGTGTGCCGAAAATGATGAGTATCGGTCCATATTTTGGTATAGCCCCCATATAGACCGATTTCCCGATTTTACTTCTTGGGCTTCTAGAATCCAAAGTTTTTATCCATTTTTCCTGAAATTGGAAATCTAGAGGTATTTTCGGGCCATAAAGAGGTGTGCCGAAAACGGTGAGTATCGGTCCATATTTTTGTATAGCCCCCATAAGAACGACTTCCAGATTTAACTCCTTGGGTTTCTAGAAACCGTAGTTTTTATCTGATTTGCCTGAAATTCTAAATATTCTGGTATTTGAGGCTCAGAAAAACGTGTATCGGATTAAGTTTTTATCGGTCCATTTGGTAATGCCTCCATAAAGACCGACTTCACTTCTTGAGGGTGTAGAAGGCCAACTGATCATGAAAATTGTTTGAAACTCAATGTAAAATTTTCAAATTTTACTTCCCGGGTGAAAATCTACAGATTTAAGATTTCAAATCAAGACGTTATTTTATAATTTTCTTGCACACTTACAAGAGATGTTAATAATTCCTCTAAAACTCAAACAAAAATTGTTCTTATAAATCCAGAACCTGATATAGTCCTCATAGGTGAAATCTTTAAATTTATCTTCCGGAAGTGTCCTCAAGCCCTCCTGAAATTTCAAAGGAAACCCTAATATTTGGTTCATGGTGGTGGGTATTTAAGATTCGGCCCGGCCGAACTTACTGCTGTATATACTTGTTATACCCTCCACCATAGGATGGGGGTATATTAACTTTGTCATTCCGTTTGTAACACATCGAAATATTGCTCTAAGACCCCATAAAGTATATATATTCTGGGTCGTGGTGAAATTCTGAGTCGATCTGAGCATGTCCGTCCGTCCGTCTGTTGAAATCACGCTAACTTCCGAACGAAACCAGCTATCGACTTGAAACTTGGCACAAGTAGTTGTTATTGAAGTAGGTCGGATGGTATTGCAAATGGGCCATATCGGTCCACTTTTACGTATAGCCCGCCAAATTTGGCTTGCTATTGCTCTAAGAGAAGCAAATTTCATCCGATCCGGCTGAAATTTGGTACATGGTGTTAGTATACGGTCTCTAATAACCATGCAAAAATTGGTCCATATCGGTCCACTTTTACGTATAGCCCCCATATAAACGGAACCCCAAATTTGGCTTGCGATTGCTCTAAGAGAAGCAAATTTCATCAGATCCGGCTGAAATTTGGTACATGGTGTTAGTATATGGTCTCTAACAACCATGCCGTCCATATCGGTCCATAATTATATATAGCCCCCATATAAGCCGATCCCCAGATTTGACCTCCGGAGCCTCTTAGAGGAGCAAACTTCATCCGATCCGGTTGAAATTTGGTACGTGGTGTTAGTATATGGTCTCTAACAACTATGCAAGAATTAGTCCATATCGGTCCATAATTATATATAGCCCCCATATAAATCGATCCCCAGATTTGTCCTCCGGAGCCTCTTGAAGGAGCAAAATTCATCCGATCCGGTTGAAATTTGGAACATGGTGTTAGAATGTGGTATCTAAGAAACACGCAAGAATTGGTCCATATCGGTCCATAATTATATATAGCCTCCATATAAACCGTTCCCCAGATTTGATCTCCGGAGCCTCTTGGATGAGCAAAATTCATCCGATCCGGTTGAAATTTGCAACGTGGTGTTAGTATAAGGCCGCTAATAACCATGCCAAAATTGGCCCGTATCATCTATAGTTATATATAGCCGATCACCAATCACACAAAAATTGGTCCATATCGGTTCATAATCATGGTTGCCACTCGAGCCAAAAATAATCTACCAAAATTTTATTTTTATAGAAAACATTGTCAAAATGTTATTTCTATAGAAAATTTTGTCAACATTTTATTTCTATAGAAAATTTTGTCAAAATTTTATTTCTATAGAAAATTTTTTCCAAATTTTATTTCTATTGAAAATTTTTTCCAAATTTTACTTCTATAGAAAATGTTGTCAAAATTTTATTTTGTCAAAATTTTATTTCTATAGAAACTTTAAACTTAATTATATACGTATTAATCGGCCTTTTTAGTTTAATATATACCACGTATGGACTATGTGGTATATATTACGGTGTTAGGAAGTTTTAAGATACCTTGCCATCGGCAAGTGTTACCGCAACTCAAGTAATTCGATTGTGGATGACAGTCTTCAGTAGAAGTTTCTACGCAATCCATGGTGGAGGGTACATAAGCTTCGGCCTGGCCGAACTTACTGCCGTACATACTTGTTTTTTTTTTTGAGTTAGTCTTTATGCAACTGTTTTTACATCCTGGAAAAGAATAAACGTTTATCACAAAAAGTAGATACTTTTCTTCCAAATACACTTCCTTACAGCGAAAATGAGAAACGAACTTTGTTTGTCTAAAATTTCTTTTGGGTGGAAAGAATTATTTTTTTGCGTGTACAATTATGAACTTGATATCGACCAATTTTTGTGTGATTGGGGATCAATTTATCTGAGTGCTATATATAACTATAGACCGATATGGACCTACACGGATGAAAAAGACTGTTTTTCATATGTTTGGCTATAAACATTATATGTTTGGAACACAAATTTTTAAACACAATATATTTGAGTGCAAGCATATAATGTTCATAAACTAGCATAACATGTTTGGGACATATATGTTAATATGTTAGAACATATTATGTTTGGGACATAAAATGTTTGTAAATATAATATGCTTGGATGCAAACATATATTAATTTAGAAATAGCCTATAAACATATATGTGTTTAGTAGCTTGGAGCGCTATTTAACAGGGAGCGATATTGAATTAAGTTGGTGGTTGTTGCTTGTTATTACAAAATTAACATTTTATTTTTCCTTGGGCAATTGATCAGCTACTTCTTTGATCCTTACAAACTGTGTGGTCCGCTGTTCGAATCCCCGTCCGGCAAAAGGTAAAATTAAAATAAAAAAATCATACAATTGAATAATTTCTTCTACAATGTTTGTATTACAGAAAAAGGTGCTAAGAACTAAAAAATCTTGTGGAAGTGAGAAAGATGTGGGGGAATATACAATTGAGCAGAAACAAAATTTTGAGCATTCAGGTCGAAAACCTATGTTGTTAGCACCTATATTACCTGTTTATTTTCATAATTCATTATGATTGTAAATATATAAATAAATAAATAAAATTTTGAGCACAATATTGTTTGGGAGAATTTTTTTTAAGCATATAATATTTTTGGGTGCAAAATGCTTCCAAACATATTATATGTTCACATAATAACATATTGTTTTTTGGAAGACAACATTATTGAATTTGGATACAAAAATACAAAATGTTTGGAACTTAGACTATCCAAACATATAGTGTTTAGACCAATATGCTTTCAAACATATTATATATTGGAAGAGATCAAACATATAAATGTTTGGGCAATACCCAAAAATATATATGCTTGAAGCAAAATATGTTTGGGAGTATATGTTACAGAAGCGATTTTTTGTGAGCGTGTATGATTATGGATTGAGATGGACCACTTTTGGCATGGCTTTTAAATATCATATACTACCATCACGTACCAAATTTCAACCAGATCGGATGAATTTTGCTCCTCCAAAAGGCACCGGAGGTCAAATCTGGGGATCGGTTTATATGGGGCTATATATAATTATGGACTGATATGAACCAATTCCTGCATGGTTGTTGGATACCATATACTAACATCACGTACCAAGTTTCAACCGAATCGGATGAATTTTGCTCTTCCAAGGGGCTCCGGAGGTCAAATCTGGGGATCGGTTTATATGGGGCCTATATATAATTATTGACCGATTGCGACCAATTTTTGCATGGGTGTTTGAGGCCATATATTAACACCACGTACCAAATTTAAAATGAATCAGATGAATTTTGGTCGTCCAAGATTCTCCGGAGGTCAAATGTGGTGATCGATTTATATGGGAGCCATTGCCGTATCTAGACATTTTTAACCAGGGGGGCTATAGCCCCCCCATTTATACTACAGTAACAATATATAATGGAAAATCATATATAGGTTTTCACATTCTAGTGGGGGCCAATTTTTTTCTGGAGGGGGCTAAGCCCTCCCCCCAGAGGCCTTACTACGCTTATGATGGGAGCTATATATAATTATGGACCGATATGGACCAATTTTTGCGTGGTCATTAGAGACCACATACTAACACCATGTACTAAATTTCAACCGGATCAGATGAAATTTGCTTCTCTTAGAGGCTCCGCAAGCCAAATTGAGGGATCGGTTTATATGGGGGCTATAGGTAATTATGGACCGATGTGGACCAATTTCTGCATGGTTGTTAGAGACCATATACTAACACCATGTTCCAAATTCCAGCCGGTTCGGATGAAATTTGCTTCTCTTAGAGCAATCGCAAACAAAATTTGGGGTCCGTTTATATAGCTATACGTAAAAGTGGACCGATATGGCCCATTTGCTATACCATCCGACCTACATCAATAACAACTAATTGTGCCAAGTTTAAAGTCGATAGCTTGTTTCGTTCGGAAGTTAGCGTACGGACGGACGGACATGCTCAGATCGGCTCAGAATTTTACCACGACCCAGAATATATATACTTTATGGGGTCTTAGAGCAATATTTCGATGTGTTACAAACGGAATGACAAAGTTAATATACCCCCATCCTATGGTGGAGGTTATAAAAAGTATAAAATTATACCTATTTGATGCAAATTATATTATAACTTGATGTCGAATAGCCCAAATCAACTTTTCATAATGTTTATATTCTTTAAAATGGATTACTAAAGAAAAGTAATCGTGAAAAAATTGTCACTGGTGCGATTTGAACCAGCGTTCTTTAGTTTTTCATTCAAAATAATAAAGAACATCTTAGGAAGTAGTTAGAATGTCATGCCGTGGTGTCATATTATATTCATATCACAAACATTTCAATAGAATTTTTAATGCATCGTTTCAATGGCGTTTGTGACGTGCTAAAGCGTTCTGTTATGGTACCAACAGATCCAGGTTCAACCCCCGGAAGCGAAGAAGTTTTTTAATTTGTAAAAATTAGGTAAAAAGAAAATAAAAATGTAACAAAAAATACTAAAAAAAGCGAAATTCGAGAAAAAGTTTTGTTTTTTAATTTTCTAAATTTCTTCATTCAAATGAACTTCCAAGGTTGCACTACTTCCGGATCACAAATTGGGGATCCAAACTATTTTTGTGGAAGCCCTTTTTTTGCAGGGTACGTATAGCCCCAATATAATCCGATCCTCAGATATACCTTATGGAGACGCCTGAAAAAGCAAATCTCATACGATCCTGCTGAAATGTGGCCATAACCATTCAACTGTTTACAGACTCCTCTATATAAAACGATTAAGATCTAACAAATATATATAGCCGTAAGTTCGGACAGGACGAATCTTATGTGTCCTCCACAATGGATTGCGTAGAAATTTCTACTAAAGACTGTCATCTATCTGCTTTCGAATTACTTGGGTTATGATAATATTTACTTACCGATGGCAAGGTATCTTAAATCTTCTTAACATCGTCTTCCAAATTGTAAGTTAGTTCATACGTGGTATATATTAAACAAAAGAGCAGATTAAATACGTATATAATTCAGTTCTCGACCGGTATATATATGGAAGTCTACAAATAAATACGAACCGGTATGAAGTTTTCCGCGGAATTTAAATATGGGGTTTAAATATGGAGGTTATATACAATTATGAACCGATATGGACCAATCGCCCACCTCGGGCATACACTGGTAGAAAAAAAAATTTAATGAAATTTTTATGTGTATACGAGTATATATTTTTAAGACGCCAATTGGTTACTTGCATTATTTCACTTGCAGCATACTCTCTATGTCTCTCTTTCTAAACACATATATGTTTATAGGCTATTTCTAAATTAATATATATTTGCATCCAAGCATATTATATTTACAAATATTTTATGTCCCAAACATAATATGTTCTAACATATTAACATATATGTCTCAAACATGTTATGCTAGTTTATGAACATTATATGCTTGCACTTAAAAATATTATGTCAAAAAATTTGAATTCCAAACATATAATTTTTACACCCAAACATATGAAAAACAGTTTTTTTCGTCCGTGTGGATGACAGTCTTTACTAGAACTTTCTTTGCAATCCATGGTGGAGGGCAGGGCTGTGGAGTCGAGCCAATTTTGCTCGACTTCGTCTCCAGCATATTTCATCAGCCTCGACTACCACGACAACCACTAATTTGTACTTCTATTGTGGGGGGTACCGTAATTGGATCGATTTAAATTATCGTATTTATTTATGTGTGCAAAAAATATCTTAGTTTCACATTTGATACCACTTGAACTCTATATTTCAAAATTTACTGCAATGTCGGTCCTATGTTTAATAAATAAAATAATGATGTAAATACCCATCACAATATGAGCAGATACCAACCGTCTTCAGTATATGTATTTATAGCCAAGTAAAGAAAGTTCAAAGTCGAACGGGGCTCATTGTATTGTACCCTTCAACACATTGTGGACCAAAATTATTGATACCATCTGAAATCCTTTAAATTTTTTGCAAGGTTTATATTCCCATATGCATGAATTTGAATCTGAACCCATTTAGACAAAATTGTATACACTTCTACAAAATCTATGTACTTAAAATTTAAATATAACGTTATGGGACGAAACACAATTTTAGTAAAAACCAAATAAGGAAGTCTGAAGTCGGGCGGGGCCGACTATAATATACCCTGCACAATTTTTTATTTTGATCTACATTTCGATAAAATCTCAAATCCTTTAAATTTGTTGAGTGCTTTATATAAAGGTTTATGTTCCCATTAAACAATATTTAAAACTGACCCGATTTGGACAATATTTTGTCAGACTTCTACAAAATCTTGGGCACAGCTAATGCCTTGGGCACAGTGTGGCGCAGGGTATAAATATGGAAAATATTAATAATATTTAGGCAATTTTTCAAAAAATGCATTTATGATTCATCAGTCGATAAATATGAATTAGAGGTATAGGAAAATTTGAGTCATTTTTATAAGTTTTCGCCTTAGCAGTGAGTATCAGTGAGCATCAGTAAGAAATAAATAAATTTTGAGAAAATTTGCTTTAGAAATAAAGTTTTGAGAAAATTTTCTATACAAACATAATTTTATTTTTGAGAAAATTAGCTATAGAAATAAAATTTTCACTACATTTTTTATAGAAATAAAATTTTGGCAAAATTTTCTACAGAAATAAAATTTTGACAAAATTTTCTATAGAAATAAATTTTTGAAAGAATTTTCTGCCAATATTCGACATACATATGTATATACACAGACGGTAAATACTGTTTTTCATATGTTTGGGTGTAAAAATTATATGTTTGGAACTCAAATTTTTTAACACAACATTTTTAAGTGCAAGCATATAATGTTCATAAACTAGCATAACATGTTTGGGACATACATGTTAATATGTTAGAACATATTATGTTTGGGACATAAAACATATATTAATTTGGAAGTAGCCTATAAACATATGTATGATTAGAAAGAGAGACCTGGAGAGTATGCAACAAGTAAAATAATGGAAGTAAACAATTGGCGCCTTAAAAATATATCCACACAAAGAAAATTTCATTAAAATTTTTTACTACCAGTGTTTGCCCTAAGGTGAAACATAATATATTTGAACAATACAAACAATATTTTGTTTGCACAAATACTGAAAATATATATGCTTGAAGCAAAATGTGTTTGGGGTATATGTTACAGAAGCGATTTTTTGAGGGTGTAGGTATATGGTCTTAAAATAAAATTAAAAAATAAAATCGATTGTTCGAAATATTTTAAATAAATTTTTATGGTGGTGGGCATTAAAATGGATCGATTCAGCCCATCTGCTATCATTCTAGGAAATTTCTAATTACATTCCGTAATTGGAAGTTGGTTTTCATTCACAGTCATACCGAACATTGATCGAATGAATAACGCAATGGAAACTAATTTGCGTAAAAACTTTTTTAGTTACAAAAATGTGAAGTGTTTTAAAAAATTTAGTTTAGCCGGAGTCGGAGTCGAGCAAAATTTTTACTACTCCGAGTCCAGCAAAATCTTCAGACTCCGACTTATAAGATTCGGCCTGGTCGAACTTACAGCCGTATATATTTGTTTAATATTTCACAGGCCATCGCAATTACTTTCATCCCAAGTATGCGTCAAAAGTACATGCACAAATCTTGGGTATAAAGTTCGATGACATTACAAATAAGTCCATTGTAAACTAAAACAGAATAATATATACATAAGGTTCCCAAAAATAGTAAGAATAATGTTCTGCTCGGTATAAGTAACTCATCATTTGACCCCAATCATTTTTTCTTTACTCTCTTTTTCTTAACTCAAACTATCACAAACTAAGGGCGTTTTCGTTTCGCAAAAAATATGTTGCCTTGGTGTTACACTACTTTTTCCCTCATTGTATTTTCGCCCAAATGGTAGTGTCATTCCAAAGTTATTATTAATTCATAACATTGTGAGGGACACAGGAACCAAAATTTATGACAGTGTCCTTCATATGTGGCAATCAATTTCGAGAATGTTGCACCTTTTTTCCCAATCGAAATCGCCATAAGAAATCTTATCAATTTTCTCACCATTACTCAGAATTAAGTAGAGGGGTACACACTATGATTTTTTTTTTTAATTTTGTCACCGTTGATTTTTTATTATGCTTTTTTACAAATACTTAACAAAAATTAATATAATTAATTTATTAAAATAAAATGTTCGTAGATCATTAGAGTAGATCCCAAGAGCGAACAAATCTAACCTAATAGCAAGTGTTGCCAAAGCAACTTTAGAGAGATACAAGATCTAGCGAGACATATAGATAGTTGGGAGAGAGCGAGAGAGATAGAGAGAGCTTAAGGAAATATGGCTTATATACAAAAGAGATTTTTTTGTTGAGAAAAGTATAACCACAGATTGTCATTTGTTTTTTCGTGTTTAGAGAACAAAGTCGGTCGGACAGTCAGTCATTCCTAATTTAGATGCCCACAAAAATGAGCGAAGTCATTTTTCGGTTGTCTTTGTTGGATTTTTCGTTTCGTGTGTGTTTCAAGTAGAATTCCTGGTTGGAGTATGGTTCTTTTGTCTGAAGGTTTATTTTAAGGACTAGCAGACAGCAGCGTTATCGCAATTTGTCGAAAATGCCTGTTGGTCATGTGAAAATGGGTGAGATAATCCAATTTGCTTGATACATGGATACGCTTAATATGGGCCAGATTTTCCGGGAGGACCATAGTTGGTGGATGGGGCACCACCACCAATACCGCCGCTGCCACCGCCAATACCACCGCTACCTCCACCAAGACCACCTCCAAGACCGCCACTGCCGCCACCAATACCACCGCCAATACCTCCACCAATTCCACCACCAATTCCACCTCCAATACCACCACCAATACCACCTCCAATAGCACCGCCACCACTTCCATCCTTTTGGGTCTTGTATTTGATGAAGTAAACTTCGGGTTTCGAGGGTTGAGTTGGGGCAGCTGTGGGTATGACAATATCTTGTTGATCTTCTGGTTTCTTGACCAACACATAGACCAATGTCTTTTCTTCGTTTTGTGGTTGCACGGGAATAACGGGAGCCTGGTAAGATGGAGCAGATGGAGCCTTAATGAAGATGATCTTGTAATTCTTTTGAGACTGGCCAACAGGAATATTGGGACGAGGACGGAATTCCTCGGGTTCTTCGGGGGCCACATGGACATAGACATGTTTCTGGACCAAGGTAGTTCCACCGCCACCAAAACCTCCAATGGCGCCACCACCACCGAATCCACCACCAGCTCCTGAAATACAAAAGCACAATATATAAAATATGCCTATTAATCTAAGACTTAAGAAATCTTACCACCGCCAAAACCACCACCAGCACCTCCACCAAATCCACCACCGGCACCACCACCGAATCCACCACCTGAACCTCCACTGAAACCACCACTACCACCACCACCGAAGCCACCGGAGCCGCCAAATCCACCAGAGCTGCCACCTCCGAAACCGCCACCGCCGAAGCCACCACCTCCGGAACTGCCGCCAAATCCACCTCCACCGGAGCTACCACCAAATCCACCACCGGCACCACCACTGCCTCCAGGTCTATTATAGGCATAGCCTGCTTCGGGTCTGGCCGCAGCCAAAGCCAAACATGACATCAATATAAAGACTTTCATTTTCCGACTTAACTCTGTTTTACTCTCACAAGACGTTCGGACCGATAGAAATTTGCAAAACGACAACGAGACTTCGCGTATATGGTATCCTAGGGGTTCGTCCTCTCACACACACTCACAGACTTAACGTTTTTATGGTAATCCTTTTGTTAATCTGTGGTCACTCTTCGACAAATTTGGTTATAGGCAAAGAGAGGGGGGTTGGAAAGAATTGAAGAAATTCGCGTTTTTAGATTGCGATGATCGCTGTTTATGGAACTAAATCAAACGGTTTACTGACTATCTTCACTAGGCGTTGCATCCATTTATACCAAATTTGTCGATGTTCCTCAACCTTTGTCGGCGGCTAAGCTTTTGTGTGTTCATCATTCATTGCTGTGATCATCACAAAATTCGCATGTAATGGCACACGGGCTGTGGTACATGGCTTACATACCAATGCAGATATATAGCTCTTGGCTTTTGGGATTTCTGGCTGATTACCTGGGTGTTAAAATTTCTGGTGGCTGCTGCTGCTGCTGTTGCTGTTGTCCAGCTAAGACTTCTTCTGCTGATTACCTGTTTGTCTAGTGACTCCGTGACTCCATATATTAAGGGGTTTTGCATGGGCCAAAGGTTTCGTTGGCATGCAGATGATATGCATGCCCGTCTTTTCTCTTTCTTTGGAATCCAGTCAGTCAGCCAATGGACGAGCAGTTAAACGGAATGCTTGTGATTAGGGACTCGGAAGAATATGAAAACAAAAAAAAAAATAATTCCCAAGTTGATAATCAATTTTGAATTTTGTTTGTGAATTTCATTGGTTTGGAAAACGAAAGAATTGCTGTGACCAATAATGGGACATTCAATGTTCCACTTAATTAAATTTCGTAGTGATTTGGAGTGTAAATGATTTGTGGGAGTTTTTGTATACTTGCCTCTTCAATTTTCCTCAAGGATGTTGTCCAAGAAATTGCTAGATCAACATACAGGAAGCAAAACTTGCTATAGTAAAACTACACATTGCTTGAATGCCAGGAAGTGAATCCCTAGAAAATATTTGTTTTTAAAGGCTTGCCATTAATAATGGATTTTTTGTTGTTGTTTAATGAAACGATAAAATGAACAAAATTCCAAATGAAAATTTTGCTGGAAACAAATGCATAGCTATCGACTAGCTACTTAGTCATGTTTAACTAAGAGATTTGATAAATATTTAAAATTATATTGGACATTTAAAAACAATAGTTACACTGAAAAAACAGTGAACCCACCAGGAAGAAATATTTTGGTTAATTTTAGAAAATTTAGATTACTTTTAGAAAATTTTAACTAAACAGTATTATAGACGCTAACATAATTTTTCGACAAATTTAAGAAAACTTATTAAACATAATTCATTTTTTTTACTTGTTAAAGGAAATTTTGTAACTTGAAGAAAAAATTGGAGTTGAAAATTGAACGAATGTCTTTAGTGCCATACGAAGTTCAACATGGGCGCAATTGTAGTAAAATTTACAAAATTTAAAGAAATAAATAACTATTTTGTGAGAAATACGAAATTAGTAAATCTTAATACTTCATTTGTGTATCATTTTATCCCGTTTTTAGTTCATTTATTAGAGTAAAGAAAATATTCTCCAAACATAATAATCCCATGAACTAAAATAAAACTAAACTGATTTTAGTGTAGAGTGTAACTCCAAATATTCAAAACGGATTAAAATTTTCTTGTCTACTCTCAGAAAAGAAAAGGAAAAGAAACAAACTTCATTTCGTAGCAAAACAATTGTCCACCAAAAAGCAATGCATATTGTCTTTTGGAATCCGAAGGCTTGAGATAAGGCGAAAAAAATCAATTTCCATTTAGAAACATATAAAGGCGTTTTGCACATATTTTTACATATTTTTTAGTACATATTTTTTTATCGAAAATGACATGTCCTGCAGAAAAGGTCATCGCTTTAAATTAATTTTTGGAAATTTCCCGATTTTTTTTTGTCCTTACAATCCGACAAAAAACAAAATGGAATTTGTTTCACTAGCATTTGATTTTAAGCACGATCTGCGCTGCTCTGTTTTTCTACATCCGATGAAGTTATTTTGAAAAAGCCTTTTTCAATTTGCATTTTTCAGTGCATAATAAAATTTTAGACAAATACCAACTTCAAGTCCATAGCTTGTTTCCTTTGGAAGTAAGCGTGATTTTAAGAGACCGATGAACGAACATCGATGGATCGATTCTTCTAATGGAGGGTATAAAAACCAGATTTTTTCATAATTTTTAAATTTCTATTTCCTCATAAAGAGATTTTGAATAATACACACATATTTTATCGAACAATTCATGTCTTTTATGAAATGGTTCAGTTCACTTTTTAGGGAAATGTTTTGGAAATTTGTAGAGTATTACTACAGTGAAAAAAAAATGTTTACCAAATGTTTATACCCTCCACCATAGGATGGGGGGTATATTAACTTTGTCATTCCGTTTGTAACACATCGAGATATTGCTCTAAAGTATATATATATATATATATTGCCATAAAGTATATATATTCTGGGTGGTGGTGAAATTCTGAGTCGATCTGAGCATGTCCGTCCGTCCGTCTGTTTAAATCACGCTAACTTCCGAACGAAACAAGCTATCGACTTGACCTACATCAATAACAAGTAGTTGTTATTGATGTAGGTCGGATGGTATTACAAATGGGCCATATCGATCCACTTTAGGTATAGCCCCCATATAAACGGACTCCCAAATTTGGCTTGCGAGGCCTCTAAGAGAAGCAAATTTCATCCGATTCGGCTGAAATTTGGTACATGGTGTTAGTATATGGTCTCTAACAACCATGCAAAAATTGGTTCACATCGGTCCATAATTATATATAGCTCCCATATAAACCGATCCCCCGATTTGGCTTGCGGAGCCTCTAAGAGAAGAAAATTTCATCCGATCTGGTTGAAATTTGGTACGTGGTGGTAGTATATGATATTTAACAACCATGTGAGTTGAAATTTGTGGATGACAGTCTTTCGTAGAAGTTTCTACGCAATCCATGGTGGAGGGGAGGCCTGGCCGAACTTACGGCCGTATATACTTGTAAAATTGAGAGACTGTTTCTTCAAAATATCGCATTTTTAAGAAACGTTTTCGGTAATCTAAGTCAACTTTCCCAGAATATTTCGAAGGATAATAAATAGTATTTTTGAAAAATATTCCAAAGCATTTGAAGCTAATTTCGAAATTAACATCAACACGGATTTTTGTGGATATTGGTGGTATTGATCACGTAGTAATTTAGGTTAAGGAAGAAAATAAAGTGAAAACCAAAAAGTTAAATCGGTCTTAATGGGGCTATACCAAAACATAGACCGATACTCATCATCTCTTTACTGTACTAAAAGACCTCTAGATTTCCAATTTCAGGCAAATTGAAAAAAAAACAAGTAAGTAAAGTAGAAAGTCGGGCGGGGCCGACTATATCATACTCTAAACCACCCTTACTGAATTAGTAAACATAAGCATTTGTGGGGTAACATTGACATAGGTATGGGAGATAAACCGCAGTTGCATATTTAAGAAAATTGAGGGGTACATGTCTATGGGTGATTTGTGTCAATCTGACTATAGCTCATAGTCAATGTTGCCACGGAAAATGTTCGGTTTACCCTACAAGGACAAAAAAGTTCCCTACTTTCCCATACATTCCCAAACAATTTTCCCTACTATATTTTTCGTTAAATTTAAAAAATTTTACAAAACAAAAATGGTTCTAAGTACTTTATTATCTTAAAACATGAATATGCAACGTATATAACTTAGAATATAAATTTGTATTACCACCACGGTTGCCACAGTTGGTAGAATTCTACCCAAATTGGTAATCTTTTTTGTTAAATCTCTATCAAAATAAAATTTTAGAAAAAGTTTCTATAAACAAATTTTTGTAAAAAACTTTTCTATAGAAATAAAATTTTGACAATCAATTCTATAGAAATAAAATTTTGAGAAAAAATTCCACAGAAATAAAATTTTGAGAAAATTTTTTATAGAAATAATATTTTGAAAAAATGTTCTATAGAAATACAATTTTGACAAAATGTTCGATAGAAATAAAATGTTGACAAAATTCTCTACAAGAATAAAGTTTACCACACATTTTGTTGAGTGAAAATATCCTACATTGTGGCCCTACGTCCCTGCAAGAGGCTAAATATTAGAAAAACCCTACATATAGGGAATTTCCCTTACTTCTAGCAACACTGGCTGTGTTGATATTGCGCCTACGGAGTTAGTATGCCACTAATATTGAGCCCATTATTAAAAAAAGAGAAAATCGTTAAATTAGTGTGGGTAATAAATACAAATTTGTAAAAATCGAGCAATATTCTTACAAGAGCTACAAGTACGTATCAAAGTACGATCGGCTAGTACATCAAAATTTGAAATTTGAGTGACATTGGTTAATAAATAAGAGTACTATGGCCAAATTTGGGAAAATCGAGCGATGCATATATATGGAAGCTATATCTAAATCTGAACCAATTTGCATAATATTTTGCGGGTTTGATTAATACCCCAAAAGGTTACCTTGTGTCAGATTTGAGTAAGATCAGTTAAAAAATGAGGCCTGTATGATCAAACATAAGGTTATTAAGGGCGAATTTGTCAAAATCGGGTGATACATATATGGGAGCTATATCTACATCTGAACCGATTTCGATGAAATTTTGCACATATAGTTAGTACTATAGAGGACTGGATCTAGCCAACTTTTAGTAAGATCGGTTAATAAATAAGGGTCCTATGGCCAAATTTGGGAAAATCGGGCGATACATATGTATGAGAGCTATATCTAAATCTGAACCGGTTTCGATGATTTTTTGCACATATAGTTAGTGCTTTAGAAGACTACATTTAGCCAAATTTGGGTAAGATCGGTTGATAAATAAGGGTTTTATGGCCAAATTTAGAAAAATCGGGCGGTACATATATATGGGAGCTATATCTAAATCTGAACCGATTTAGATGAAATTTTGCAGACTTGAAGGGCGATGGAAAAGATTACCTTTTGTCAAATTTGGTGACGATCCGTTTGAAAAAACGCGCAACGTGGCCCCATTTGTCGAAATCGGGCGATACATATATATGGGAGCTATATCTAAATTTGATCCGATTTCTTCCAAATTCAATAGCGTTCGTCCTTGTGCCCAAAAAACTCCATGTACCAAATTTCATCAAAATCGTTTACTAATTGCGATCGGAATCCTGTGAACAACAAATACATGGACAGACGGACGGACGGACGGACACCAAGCGCTAGATCGACTCAGGAGGTGATTCTGATGTTTCGATGTTTTTTATATCCCCGTCATGTTTCTTATATCCCCGTCACCATTCTATGATGGTGGGTTCAAAAGTCATGTATGTATTCCCTCACGTCCTCTGTAAATTTCAAGTAAAACTGAGAAGTTTAGTTTTTTAACTGTGTTTAAGAACAACTTTCAAGCATATCGGAAAACTTTGGTTCAATTTTCAAAACGCCGGGCAATGGAGAGGTCATCGTCGCCGCTCAAATATTAAAACATAAGGTACCCCATATAAGCTTCATAACCTTACACCGCGTCGTCTGTACACTAAAAAAAGTGAACTGTTTTATTGGAAGAATGAACTAGGTTAGGTTAGGTTAGGTTATGTGGCAGCCCGATGTATCAGGCTCACTTAGACTATTCAGTCCATTGTGATACCACAGTGGTGAACTTCTCTCTTATCACTGAGTGCTGCCCGATTCCATGTTAAGCTCAATGACAAGGGACCTCCTTTTTATAGCCGAGTCCGAACGGCGTTCCACATTCCAGTGAAACCACTTAGAGAAGCTTTGAAACCCTCAGAAATGTCACCGGCATTACTGAGGTGGGATAATCCACCGCTGAAAAACTTTTTGGTGTTCGGCCGTAGCAGGAATCGAACCCACGACCTTGTGTATGCAAGGCGGGCATGCTAACCATTGCACCACGGTGGCTCCTCGCACGAAAATTGAACTAAATTTTACTCCACATTTTGAGATTTCCACAAAGCGTTGTTAAAACCAGGAAATTTTAATGCACTGTTGTACTATAGAAGAAAAAATTAACTAAAAATAAAGAAGAAACTCATTGGCGCCAAATCATCACCATTTTAACCATACAGTAGTCCATTTTTACTATTTTTGGGAATCGTACGAAAATCTTCTTTTGCTTTAGTTCATATTGAACTTATGAGTACGGTCAGTGGACTTTATACTCATGTTTAGTTCATAAAATTTTTGAGACATAAGGCGGGTATTAAGTTCGAGTTTAGCCGCTAAAATCGTAATTTTTTCACTAAAGTATAAACTAAATCAGTAAAAAAAGGCATAAGATTATACATTTTTGTTTAAGATTTCACTATAACTTGATGGGGAATAGCCCAAAGCAAATTTTCACACGGTTTGTAGTCCTTAAAATGGATTATTAAACAAAAGTAATCGTGAAAAAATGACGATTTTAGCGGCTAAACTCGAACTTAATACCCACCTATACTTAAAAAAAGTAAGATTTCATTAAGCTGTGGAAAAATAAGCAAATAATTTTTTTCCAATATAAATGAGTTAAATTTAGCGTTACTTTAACTACGGAATTTTTTTTCTGTGTAAAATTCAAGTAAAATGGAGAAGTTTAGTTTTTTTACTGTACTTAAAAAAAGTAAGACAAACGGGAGGACCCCCTCACCGACCGACTATCGAAAAAAGTAGCTGATATTTGTCTAGATGGCACCCCCAACCTTCCCTGAAAAGTAGCTGATATTTGTCTAGATGGCACCCCCAACCTTCCCTGAAAATGTTATCTGATATATGGAAAATTTATTTTAACGACAAAAAGGTTTCAAACTTAGGCTAAGACTTATTCAGACGACATTGCATCCTTGATGTAACGAATGTTGTGACCAAAAAAATTATTGTATTAACGAATTCAATTAAATTTTGTAGTGAACCATTTGTGCAGTATAAACGACTTATGGGAGTTTTTTTGCTGTTGCTCCTTTAATTTTCCTGAAGGATGTTGTCCAAGAAATTACTAAAGAAATATTCAGGAACAAAAACACTTCCTATTGTTAGGATGAAATTTTCCTAGATGCTGAAAAATTGAAAACTTTTAGGAAGTGAATCCATAGAAAATTTTAGCAATGCAGCTTTTGTTTCTGAAACCTTCCAATTAATAATGAAAATTTTGTTGTTTGAAGAAGAAAATAAACAGAAATCAAAATGAACATTTTTGTTCCAAACAAATACAATGGTGAAGCGTGGCTATAGACCAACCACTTGGCCATGGTTAACTGAGAGATTTGGTATATATTTAAAACTATATTCGAAATTTAAGAAAAATGTTGGGCATTAAAAAAATGCTATTTTAGAAAAAACGAGTATATCCATGATTATATGGCCTGGCCGAATTGGCGAACAAAGTTCTACTACACTGAAAAAAAAGCATGCCCGGTTCCAAAGATTTCGTCTTTACTTTAAAAATTTTGGTATTGATTCCGAGCCAAAGAAGCAGAGAATACAAGTAAGGATACTTTTAAAACACAATTCTCTTTTAAATTTGGGTTTTGTGTTCTTGATTCTAGGAAGCAAATTTTATTGTTTCGCATTTTCAGCTTTTTTTCTTCATATGCTATCAAAGTCCTTTAAAAACGAGTTAACGACAACTTTATTTTCCAAATTAAGACTTGACTTCCAGTAGAAATTTGGGCATGTTTCAAGTAAAAAACGTCTTTAAAATTAAGTGTTGGAAAACATGTCCTATATTTGAACGATTTTTTGCTTTGTAGTCAAGATGCAAAAAGACAACGAATTTAAAGACAATTTCATTAAATTTAAAGAATTTTTCTGAATTATTAAATGTCAAGTTGTCCTTATCCCAAACATTTTTTCTTTCATGTTATGATACCCAATTTCAAGTGAAATCACTTAATTATAAGGATAATACGACTTCATTGAAAAGTTTATCGGCTTTTGGACAAGGAAAAAACTTTATATTAGAGAAATGCGTCTTCTATGCTAAGCAAAATTTGCATTCGTATTTTAAAGACATGAAATCTTTGACCTCACGACAATATTTTTTTCAGTGTAATGACTATCATTCACAAATAACAGTTGCCAACCCATCTGGCTTTAAATCTACGATCAATAAAATTAAAATTAAGATACAGATTAGAGGTGTGCATGTGAGTAATATTTTACTCTCGCTCACCCACACTCACGACGTAAAAATTTTACTCACGCACACTCTCGCACGATATTGTTTGGTAGGACTCTCGAACACTCGCGAAAAAAAATTTTTACTCACACTCACGCACGAAAATGTCGTGACTCACTAAAATATACCGTGCGACATGCGACTTTAACGGAGTGGCACAAATTTACAAAATTGGTATCGTAAATTTAATTTAAAAAAATTGAAGCAATGATTATAAACTTTTTAAAGATTTTAAAATTTCATTGTTTTAAAGAAATTTGTCGTCAATATTTTGTAAATTGCGCATCCTAAAATTTAGGTTGCGTAATCTTTAAAATTACGTAACTATTTTTTCTGCGTAGGGACTTTTTTATGTACATTTGAGGCCATAAATGTAATATTGTATTAGAATTTCAGAATGTTTACCTCTCTCAAAACATTCGGTTTAAACAGTACGGTTTCATGCATATCTGATGGTAATTGCAGCTTCCATACTATCAAGAAGTCAAATCGGGAGATATGTCTATTGCGTGACTATTTCAAAACATGGACCAATATACAATAACCAATTTAGCACAGCCCTCTATGTCCCTAAAATACCTCGAGACTTTCATTTTCAAAAAAAAATCGGATGATACTCGGCCACACAAAAACGCATTTTCGTGTGGCCGAGTGGCATTTTTGTGTGGGTGAGTTGCTCATAGTTGCATGATTTGACATCGGATTTGTTCACTCAATTTCTAGTTGGTCTTATTACTTAAGTTCGAGAATCATCTATACGACCATGAAAAAAAAATTGTTTCCAATGGTTTGTACTTTTCCGGCGGAAAAGGGTCACTGTGAAACACGATTTTTTTTTTGAAAATTTGCTTTTTGCATCGATATTTTTTGAATCGATATTTTTTGAACAGATCCAAATACACACGATTATTCGTCATTTCAATACCTTTAATTTAAATATCAAGGACATTTCTAACTCGAGATATAATTTGTTTAGTGAAAAAAGAGCGAAAAACTAAAAGTAACGGGATATCTCAAAAATCTTTCCATAAATAATTTTTTTACATTTTTTCCAATTCAGCAGATCAAAATACATAAGAAAAGTCACCTCTCATCAAATGTACATGAAAAAAATTTATTTTGTAAACTAGTGTTATGTATTGAAATAAGATCTTGACAAAATTAGCTATAGAAGTAAAATTTTGAAAAAAAAAATCTTCTATAGACATAAAATTTTCTATAGATATAATATTTTTTACAAAATTTTCTATAGAAATAAAATTTTGACAAAATTTCAGTAGTAAAGAAAATTTTCTATTGAAATAGAATTTTAGTAATTTTTTCTATAAAAAAATTTTAGTAACTTTTTCAACAAAGTCAATATCTTTAAAAATTTAAATTTTTGTTTTAAGCTATCTATCAAAGTCTCTCTTTTGGAGAAATAGTAATTTTCTCTTGTTGGTGCAAATTAAAAATATTTAAAATTTCGACACATTTACAATTTAAGGTATGTTTATACACTCAAATAAATTTTATCCATTAGGAGTAATCAAAACATAATAAATAAAGTAATAAAATATTTCTTTAGAAGAAACACTTTTTTCAAAATAACCAGAAAAAGTGTATCAAACATTGCAAAATAAATTTTTATTAGGTATTTTTTTTTTTGGAAAAAAAAAATATTCAAATGTTGCTCGAGTGGCAACCGTACTTACTGTGTGACCGTACGTACCACACAGGGCAAATATTTGAGAGAAATAAAAACAAAATTCACCTTCACAGTCAAACCAGCAAACATTACAATATTTGGAGTATTTTCCAGATATTTAAAAATGATCCTGGAAAATTTTTTTAACAATTGACCAGGAGGCTCTGCAACTCAAATCTGGGGATCGGTTTACATGGAGGCTATATAATTATATATAGCCCCCATATAAACCGACCCCCAGATGTGATTTATAGCGCTTCGTGCAGGTGCAAATTTCATCCGATTGAAATTTAGCCCTCAAATAACCATGCGAAAATTGGTTTATATAGGTTCATAATTATTTATATTTATATAATATATAGGTTCATATTATCTATAGTCTACTCTATATAATCCGATCAAGAACTTAGTTTTTTTGTATATAGGTAATGAATATTCCACCATATGGGTTAAGACAACCCAAGTAATTCGATTGTAGATGACAGTCTTCAGTAGAGCTTTGAAAATATTCGAGGGAAAACGTTTCAAACAAGCGTTAGAATGCATTAAAAATCATAAAAAAAGTATAAAAATTATTTACTTGGGAAAATATCACAAAATTTTTAATTCACATTTAAAACACTGAATTTGGTTCACACTTTAAGAAGTGATGCAAATTCATTGCAACGGCTGTTGAAACGGTGGACATTCGTTCTATGACAAGTTCATATTACATTCATCGCTTCTCCGCCAATTTTGTACAACTTCCAGACCCAAAAAGAACATTTTCACTTCTTTTTTGGCAACGCTTTTTTGCAGCATTATTAAGATATTAATTTATGAAAGAATAGTTTTAATATCAATTACTATTTTTTATTCAACTAAATCATAAGTTCAACCACAGCTTTATTTCATAAATATCAAACTTCTACCACAACCCAAGTAATTCGATTGTGCATGAAAATCTTTAGTGGAACTTTGTGCGTTGTACGAGTATATACTTGTTTAATTTTTATAAAAATGTAAAATCGTAAATAGGTTTTCAAATTCTGGGGGGGGGGATAAAATTTTTCTGTGGGGGTCTAAGCCCCCTCCCCAGAGGCCTTCCTACGCTTATGATTAAAATGTATAGTTTGAAGATTAATACAGAAAAATATGTTGTGGATATCTTATCCTTGTTCCCATGCGAGTATAGCGGTCCATTCTTTACCAAATTTTTTATGATCCTGACTTTAAGTTCGCATTTAATTGTATTTGAAAATTCCAATCGAAACTGCCATTTTTGTAGTTACCTGAAAAAAAAATAAAAAATATATATAAATAGTTATAACAATAATACGAATAGCTATCTATATTTAACAGTAAAAACTGGAACTGAATAAACCTCAGGCCTATAGATTGAATAAATTGAGATAAAGCAAGATAAACCATGACAGGACATTACAGATAATATCTAATTCTTGGAACCAGCCAGATAACCAAGAAGTCCCCTAGAGATGAGCGTAGGTTATGATGCCGGAAAGACATTTATGGGCTAGTGAAATCCCACAAGAGAGTTTAAATAGTAATAATTTTTAAACAAATAGATTAAAAAGTAATAACCAATGATAGTATGGGGGTCGTGTGGATATAGCCACAATGCGCTTCATCATTATCCTAGTTACTACTCCGTTTTCCTTATTTTATAATCATGTTTTTTATTCCATGCTCCACACTGTGGAATAGTGCATATGGAGACGAGATAGACACATGGTGTCTTTGGCAAAAATGCTCAGGGTGGGCTTTTGAGTCGAAATAGCGTTGTCCGTCTGTCCGTGAACACATTTTTGTAATCAAAGTCTAGGTCGCAGTTTTAGTCCAATCGACTTCAAATTTGGCACAAGTATGTGTTTTGGCTCAGAATAGATCCCTATTGATTTTGGAAGAAATCGGTTCAGATTTAGATAAAGCTCCCATATATATATTTCGCCCGATATGGACTTATATGGCCCCAGAAGCCAGCGTTTTACCCTGATTTGCTTAAAATTTTGCACAAGAAGAACAATTAGTACTTTAGTCAAGTGTGCCAAATTTTATTGAAATCGGTTCAGATTTTGATATAGCACCCATATATATCTTTCGCCCCATATGGGTCCCAGAATGCGGTCCCAGAAGGCAACCAATTTGGTTGAAATTTTGCACAGGGAGTAGAATTAGCATTGTAGCTATGCGTGCCAAATTTGGTTCAGATTGAGATATAGCTCCAATATATAGCTTTCGGCCAAATTTGGTTGAAATTGGTTCAGATTTTTTCAGAGTTTTGCCCCAATTTGGTTGAAATTTTGAACAAGGAGTAGAATTAGCATTGTTGCTATGCGTGCCAAATTTGGTTGAAATCGGTTCAGATTTAGATATAGCTCCCATATATATGTTTTTCTGATTTCGACAAAAATGGTCAAAATACCAACATTTTCCTTGTAAAATCGTCAATGCGTAGTCGACAAGTTGTAAAAATGACTCTAATTTTCCTAAACTTCTACTACATATATATCGAGCAATAAATCATAAATAAACTTTTGCGAAGTTTCCTTAAAATTGCTTCGGATTTAAATGTTTCCCATATTTTTTTACTAACATTGTGTTCCACCCTAGTGCATTAGCCGACTTAAATTTTGAGTCTATAGATTTTGTAGAAGTCTATCAAATTCTGTCCAGATCGAGTGATATTTAAATGTATGTATTTGGGACAAACCTTTATATATAGCCCCCAACACATTTGACGGATGTGATATGCTATCGAAAATTTAGATCTACAAAGTGGTGCAGGGTATAATATAGTCGGCCCCGCCCGACTTTAGACTTTCCTTACTTACGTATAGATATAACTCAAAAATATAATGTATATTTTTTAGTGACCATATAGTTTTTCGAGTTATTTGCAGCGAAAAAAATTCTCTACCTCAAGTATTTACATAGAATTTTAATTTTTTGGAAGGCATAATATTTTTAACGATGACCATGTTCCTTTAATTAAAAAAAATCTCTTCAAGATCATAACATCATATTTTTATTAGAACTATTTTCCTTGAAAGTATTTTTATTTGGGAGGAAAACATTTTTGTCCAAGACCAATACATTTTAGATGGTGATCATGTTCTTTTAACTCGAACAAAACTCTTTTTCATCAACATCATAAAATCTTAACCCTTTCGACCCCGAATTTTTATAGGTATCACTAAATTTTTTTTTTACTTTTAATCATGTTGAAGTCATTTAAGAAGCGTCTAGCCAAAATTTCGGGTCGCCACGACCATTCGTTTAGGCGGTAGAGAATGTTGCCTGTGGGCAACTTTGGGCAATTGTGACTACAAACTATTTTGTTTTGTAATGATTACGTTTTATTGGATTTATGTTAAGTTTTTTGTTATTTTACAGTAAATATATACTTAGATGCGCGTGTGAGTGGAATTTCAATCACGCTCAAACACATTCACGAAGACATATTTGTACTCACGCATGCCATGTAGGTAGGAATTCACGGTCACGAAATGAAAAGTCATACTCGCACACGCTCACACATGAACAATGTTTATGTCTCACGCTTTCGCACGAGTCACGACAATTTTCGTAATTCACGACAAATCTCGTAAGTCACGAATATTTTCGGAACACGACAATTTTCGTGGCACAATAAAATTCTGGTAATTTACGAAATTTCTCGTGACTCACGCTATTGAAATCTTAAGCGTGATTAAATATGTAAAGGTGATTAAAATCGGTGAGCTTGAATTTAATCGTGAACGTGAATTTGTTCGTGATTGTGACTTTTTGTGTCTGTTTTACCGCGAGTGCGAATTTTATCGTGAATATGAATTTTAATGTTAACGTGAATTTTATCTTGAGCGTGAGTTGGATCGTGAGCGTGGGTTGGATCGTGAAAGTAAATTTTTATCGGGATCGTGATTTCGGAGAAAGTTTACTCACTCACAATCACGAACACGAGGATTCGTTTAAATTTCATTCACGAGATTTCGTTTAAATTTAATTCACGGTTTCGCGTGAATCACGCGTGACTCACGAAAATGTTATGTTTTTTTTTTTTTTGTTTTTAACCCATGTCAATTTAACTGGCGGTGTAAAAAACCAAAGTATTATAAAGCGTCAATATTCGTGCTAATCCACTAGTATGTTGCCAAGAAGTGGCTTCCTGCCTTTTTACGATTCCTTCCAAATTCCCCACTGCAAAGCAGATATGTTTTCCACATCATCGCCGCATTTCTCGTCACTGGGACATCCCAATTGAAGTTCAAAATTTTTTCAAAATCATTGTTTTTCAAACCTTTTTTCTCCAGGTCTTATGTTCAAAAATATGTAATTTTACTACCACAATTGCCCAAAGTTGCCCACAGGCAACTTTTCAATTTTAAAAATTGCCCATCTGTTGTTTTTTTGCAATTCTAAGATTTGACTTCCAGAAATATTTTATTTGACATGTACTACAATAGATTTAATAAAAACTTTCAACATTTTAGTTGTAATTTTTGAAAAAAGTCACATGTATAAAAACCTCTTTTTAAATTCGCAAATATTTTTTTCTTGAGGTACGTGCGTATTAATGACAAATTGTTTGCTAATTGACAACCAAATTAGATGATTTTTCATTCAACTTGAAGAAAACACTTGTAGCTTTCGATACCGTTACAGTTTTATGAACAAAAACAAAAACAACGCTGACAGTGAGTCTCAAAACACAAAAAGTTGCCCACAGGCAACTTTAGGGTCGAAAGGGTTAAATAACTACCATGATATTATACCCACCACGATAGAATGGTCATGGGGATATTGTTGATCAGGGAGAAATTCTAGAACCTTGTCCGTCTGTGTGTCTGTCTGGCTGTCTGTTATTATCACGCTATTGCCTTCAATAATGAACCTATCGTGCTGAACTGCAATTTTTATCCGATTTGCATGAAATTCAAAACGGAGATTTACTTTAGGTCTAGGGAGCCGCCGTAGGGCAATGGTTAGCATGCCCGCCTTGCATACACAAGGTCGTAGGTTCGATTCCTGCTTCGACCGAACACCGAAAAGCTTTTCAGCGGTGGATTATCCCACCTCAGTAATGCTGGTGACATTTCTGAGCTTCTCTAAGTGGTTTCACTGCAATGTAGAACGCCGTTCGGACTCGGCTATAGAAAGGAGGTCCCTTGTCATTGAGCTTAACATGGAATCGGGCAGCACTCAGTGATAAGAGAGAAGTTCACCGATGTGGTATCACAATGGACTGAATAGTCTAAGTGAGCCTGATACATCGGGCTGCCACCTAACCTAACCTAATTTAGGTCTATAAATAGGTGTGCCGAATATAGTGGGAATCGCTCAATGTTTTGGTATTGTCCCCATATAGACCGATATAGCCTCCATATAAACCGATCTTCCGATTTGACTTATTGGGCTTTTAGATATTGCTATTTTTATTCGATTTGCTTGAAATTGGAAATCTAGAGGTAATATATAATGGGTTAAAAAATAAGTGTGCTGAATATGATTGCATCGGTCAATGTTATGGTATATTGGCGGAGCTATCAAATTTCTCTGCGGCGTGATTAATAAAATTATACGTACCTAATTTTTATACCCTCCACCATAGGATGGGGGGTATATTAACTTTGTCATTCGACACATCGAAATATTGCTCTAAGACCCCATCAAGTATATATATTCTGGGTCGTGGTGAAATTCTGAATCGTTCTGAGCATGTCCGTCCGTCCGTCTGTTGAAATCACACTAACTTCCGAACGATTTCAAACTTGGCACAAGTATTTGCTATTGATGTAGGTCGGATGGTATTGCAAATGGGCCATATCGGTCCACTTTTACGTATAGCCCCCATATAAACGGACCCCCAAATTTGGCTTCCGAGGCCTCTTAGAGAAGCAAATTTCATCCGATCCGGCTGAAATTTGGTACACGGTGTTAGTATATGGTCTCTAACAAACATGCAAAAATTGGTCCATATCGGTCCATAATTATATATAGCCCCCATATAAACCGATCCCCCGATTTGGCTTGCGGAGCCTCTAAGAGAAGCAAAAATTCATCCGATCCGGCTGAAATTTGGTACATGGTGTTAGTATAGAGTCTCTAACAACCATGCGAAAATTGGTCCATATCGGTCTATAATTATATATATAGCCCCCATATAAACCGATCACCAGATTTGACCTCCGGAGCCTCTTGGAAGACCAAAATTTATCTGATTCAGTTGAAATTTGGTACGTGATGTTAATATATAGCCTCAAACACCCATGCAAAAATTGGTCGATATCGGTCCATAATTATATATAGGCCCCATATAAACCGATCCCCAGATTTGACCTCCGGAGCACCTTGGAAGAGCAAAATTTTCCCCATTCGGTTGAAATTTGGTACGTGATGTTAGTATAGGGTATCCAACAACCATGCAGGAATTGGTTCCTATCAGTCCATAATTATATATAGCCCCCATATAAACCGATCCCCAGATTTGACCTTCGGTGCCTTTTGGAGAAGCAAAATTCATCCGATCTGGTTGAAATTTGGTACGTGGTGGTAGTATATGATATTTAACAACTATGTGATTTGAAATTTCGTAGAAGTTTCTACGCAATCCATGGTGGAGGGTACATAAGATTCGGCCTGGACGAACTTACGGCCGTATATATTTGTTAGACATAATGTGTGAGTAATTTAAAGATAAACTAGAGATCCTTTTTGGAAGTTGAACCCGCGGCCAAGTTCGAGTTTAACCGATAAAATTAAATATCATCAACCAATCAGTAAAAGTAGAATATAATTATATATTTTGGCACATTTGATTATAACTTTATATGTGTCCCAATGAAAATAATCCACAATTTTTATTTTTTGGCAGATTAGGATGCTGCCTGGAATTAGACTGATGTCCTTTAAACTACAAAAATAAAAATGTTGACGATGCTCGTCAAATAATATCTGGATATTATTTCGACTTATAAACTTAACGATTTCGACCCCAAATTTTTACAGGTATTGCTAATTTTTTACTTTTAATCATGTTGAAGTAATTTAAGAAGCGTCTAGCCAAAATTTCGAGTCGCCACGCCCATTCGTCTGGGCGGTAGAGAATGTTGCCTGCGGGCAACTTTGGGCCATTGTGGCTATAAAATAGTTTGTATTGTAATGATAGACGTATTACGTTTTATTGGATTTTTTTAAGTTTGTTGTTATTGTTACAGTAAAAATATAGTTGGATACATTCACGAAGAAATATTTGTACTCACACACGTCATGTGGGTAAGTTCATGCTCACGCAGATTCAAGAAATGAAAAGTCATACTCGCGCACGCTAATGAACGAACAATGTTTCACAAATATTTTCGGAACAGGACAACCATGAAGGCTCATTAAAATTCTCGTAACTCACGACAACATTCTGATTCACGAAAATGTTCGTGACACAACAATTGCTATCATTCACAAAAATTCTTGTGATTCACGACAAATCTTATGACTCGCTGCAATTACTGATGATGCAGTAACATTCATAACTCACGACGGTATCATTAGCAAACTTAAAATATGTTTCACACACTGAAAAAAATATTGTCGTGACTTTGACCTCACGACAATATTTTTTCCAGTGTCTTTAAAATACGACTGCAAATTTTGCTTACCATAGAAGACGCATTTCTCTATTATAAAGTTTTTTTCATTGTCCAAAAGTCCATAAACTTTTCAATGAAGTCGTATTGTCCTTATAATTAAGTGATTTGACTTAAAAATGGGTATCATAACATGAAAGAAAATATGTTTGGGCTACGGTCAACTTGACTTTAATAATTTAGAAAAGTTCTTTAAATTTAATGAAATTGTCTTTAAATTTGTTGTCTTTTTGCATCTTGACTACAAAAAATCGTCCAAATATAGGACTCGTTTTTTCAACACTTTATTTTAAAGACGGTTTTTACTTGAAACATATCATAATTTCTACTGGATGTCGGGTCTTAATTTTGAAAATAAAGTTGTCGTTAACTCGTTTTTAAAGGACTTTCATAGCATATGAAGAAAAGCTGAAAAAGCGAAAAATTAAAATATGCGTCCTAGAAGCAAGTACACAAAATCCAAATTTAAAAGAGAATTGTGTCCTAAAAATATCCTTACTTGTATTCTCCGCTTCTTTGGCTCGGAATCAACACCAAAATTTTAAAAGTAAAGACAAAATCTTTGGAACCGAGCATGCTTTCTTTCAGTGCAATCAAACAACGGGCGCTATGTTAAGCGTGATAAAATACGTGAAGGTGATTAATATCGGTGAGCTTGAATTTAATCGTGAACGTGAATGTGTTCGTGAGTGTGAATTTTATTGTGAACGTGTAGTTTATGATGAACATGAATTTTATCATGAACGTGAATTTCATCGTGAGCATGCTTTGGGTCGTGCACATGAATTTTTATCGTCAGCGTGATTTCGGAGTCATTTTACTCACTCACAATTACGAACACAATTTGAGTTTTATTCAAAGCATAATAAAGCGCCAATATTTGTGCTAATCCACCAGTATGTTGCCAAGAAGGCCGATATCTATAGCTTCCTTGCTTTTTACGTTTCCTTCCAAATTCCTCTCGAGCACTGCAGATATGTCGCATTCCTCGTCAGTGGGACATCCCAGTCGAAGTTCAAAATTTGTTCAATATCATTGTTTTTCTTCTCTAAGTCTCATGTTCAAAAATTGGTAATTTTACTACCACAATTGCCCAAAGTTGCCCATAGGCAACTTTACGATTTTACTCACCTATTGTTTTTTTTTTTTTTTGCAATTCTAAGATTTGACTTCCACAAATATTTTATTTGACATGTACTAAACCAGATTTAATAAAAACTTTCAACATTTTTGTTGTAATTTCTGAAAAAAGTCACATGTATAAAAACCTTTTTCTAAATTCGCAAATATTTTTTTCTTGCGGCACGTGCGTACTTATGAAAAAAAAATTACTAATTGACAACCAAATTAGCGGTTTTATTCATCTTGAAGAAAACACTTGCAGATTTGGATACCATTACATTTTTATGAACAAAATCAAAAACAACGCTGACAGTGAGTTTCAAAACACAAAAAGTTGCCACAGGCAGCGTTAGGGTCGAAAGAGTTAAAAATGTAATAATGTCAAATAATTTTTCTTGAAGTTTACCAAAAAAGTTTATTTAAAATTATGTAAAATTAATATACATATTTCTTCCCTGTAGGTACTTCTTTTGTTTCCCAGTTTGATAAAGAACACGTTATTAAACTCCTCGGATTATGCATATATTCGACACTAAATCCATTTTAATACTGCTATTTCATTTAATATCGTAAATAAAAAATCAGATATTTTCAATTTTGTCACCGTCGTTTTTTATTGTGCATAATAAAATTACTTAACAAATTAATACAATTACTATTTTAAAAAACAATTTTAACATAGTACTTCCATTTTGGAGATTAATTTAAAATAAAAACAAAAAGTTAATAAAATTTCGAGACAAAACTTAAAGAAAAAATCACCAAAATGGTCGTTTCTTAAGCCTAACAACAAGAGTTGCATTCACAGCAACAGAGAATAGAACGCAAGAGACAGCGAGAGAGAGAGAGACAAAGTATAGGAGAGATATTTACAGTAAGAGATAGAGTGAGAGAGGGAGGATGTAGAAAAACATGGCTTATATACAATAGATGAGTATTTGTTTTGATGAGAAGGATAACCACAGATTTTCGTGTGTTTGTATGAGTTTACCAGGCCCTTGTACATGGAACATTTGGTAATATTTCGGGCTTGAGCGATTTTTTCTTGTCCACTAGGATCCAGTTCTCTTTGGTGATTTTGTGGACATTTGTATTATTCTTGTTTAGATTTAAAATTCACAGCGTATTTTATTGGTATAGATCTTCGTTCCGATTGAATTTTGAAAGGTTGGTCTAAAGGAAATTTTTGTTGGTCTAGGGACTAGAAGCCAGTGGTCTTAACGCGCTATTAAGCATTCCGATTATGTTTTCAGTGGTCACATGAGTGGTAAATTAATAGCCGCTTTTCTTAGCCTCTGGAGTAATTTAATAAGGACCTGATTTGCCGGGAGGACCATAGTTAGTGGATGGGGCACCACCACCACCACCGCTGCCTCCGGATCCCCCACCCAAATCATAGCCACCACCACTACCACCACCAATACCGCCTCCAATACCGCCGCCAATACCACCACCAATTCCAGAACCACCGCTACCGGAATCGTAACCGCCACCACCACCACCGCCGCCTCCACCTTCCTTTTGAGTCTTGTATTTGATAAAGTAGACCTCGGGTTTCGAAGGTTGAGTGGGAGCTGGTGTGGGGATAACAATATCCTGTTGATCGTCGGGTTTCTTGACCAAAACATAGACCAAAGTCTTTTCTTCATTCTGGGGTTGCACTGGTATGATGGGAGCCTGGTAAGAGGGTGGAGATGGGGCCTTAATGAAGATGATTTTATAGTGTTTCTGCGCCTGAGCAACAGGAATGTTGGGGCGTGGACGAGACTCCTCAGGTTCTGGTGGAGGAACATGAACATAGATATGTTTTTGCACCAATGTAGTGCCACCACCGCCTCCGCCGCCACCACCTCCGAAGCCACCTATGGAACCGCCACCACCAAATCCTCCACCGGATCCTAAAACATACAAAACGATTTTAGAAATGAAAAACTTTCCTGTTGGGCACTGAACTTACCACCACCAAATCCACCACCGCCGCCAAATCCTCCAGAACTACCGCCTCCAAATCCCCCAGAACCACCTCCGCCAAATCCTCCAGAGCCACCTCCACCAAATCCTCCAGAACCACCTCCGCCAAATCCTCCAGAACCACCACCGCCGCCAAATCCACCGGAACCACCACCTCCAAATCCGCCAGAGCCGCCGCCAAATCCACCACCTCCGCCGCCACCACCACCACTTCCACCTGGTCTATTATAAGAATAACCAGCCTCAGGTCGGGCGGTTGCCAGAGCCAAACATGACATTAAAATAAACGCCTTCATTTTTCACTGCACTCAATCTCACACACGCACTGATCTGTTTTGTTTTGTTTCGTTTAATTTTCTTCTACGAGATTCTTGTTATCTGAATAATCCTTGTAACCGATTATCGTCTATACCAAACTCACTCAGTCTCCGATCAAATTACGGAAGAATGGTTGGATTATTGTGATATAAGCAAAATAGATAGGGGGTCGGAAGAAATGGAAAGTTCTGATCTGATCGCGTTTTAGGTTGCGATGTTTGTTGTTTATTAAACTAAATCAAATGGTTTACTGAAGATCTGCGACGACCATCTCATCCATTTATACCGCAACGAAAGAAACTGAAGCTGAGTGACCGAACTCCTCCGGCAGACAGAGACCACCAAAAATTCGCATGCATTGGTGGCTTGCATACAAATGCCAAAAACAGCTGTTGGATGAGCTGGTAGTCTTGTTTGCTGGCGCCGCAGTAGCTATGACTTCTTCTCTTTGCCAGGCCATTTTGTGAGAGTGTGTGCCAGTTCGTTTGTAATACCTGGGAGAATAAGGTTCACATGATTTACAAGACCACCATCACGAATGCTGGATGAAAACGATGAAGTGCTTGCGAGGAAACAAATGAATATAATTGAAGCTGAAGCTTAGTACAACTCCATATCATCTTCATTGTTTGCAGATAGCCAACAACTATAACAGCTTTGGATTACACAGCAATTGTTGTTGTTATATGGAGCTAGACTCTGTTGTTTGTCGCCATGGTTATAGGTTATTTTTCCACAGCGCTATCTACTATGAGTACCTTTATCCCCACTTTATCATATTTGGGAGATTTTCTTTTTATTGTCGCTTTTGTCTTGGTCTATGAGGGAATTATTTTTGTGAGTAAACATTGTGAGGCTCTTTGAAATGATCTGCCTTCGGGTTGTAAGTCAAAACACACACACTCCCACACAACCATTAGTTTGCATATTCATGTGGAAGCTATGATGCTTTCTGGCAACTCACACCAAAAAAATATAGGGTTACTATATAAGAAAGAAATGCAAAAAATAAATCTGTGGGTTCTTTTATATGGGTGCTTATAAAAGAACCCAATTTTTACCTTAGTCCATACATACGACGGTTGCCTTCTATATTTCAGGGTAAGAAAACAAAGACCTAATATTAGACATCAAAAATTACTTTATTGTTTCTCAAATTACTCCCCATTAAGAACTGTAGACTTGAATGCGTTTGAACCAATTGTCGAAACACCTTTACCACTCTGACTGAAATATTTGAAAACATCTACCGATTCTTCAGGTGTCAAAAAACGTTGCTCTCTCATTTTATTTTTTACATACGGGAATAAAACGAAGTCATTCGGTGCCAAGTAAGGAATATACGGCAGATGATCCATGAAATCAAAAATGCAGATGCTTTAGCTGATATGTGAGAGCTTGCAGTGTCACTGACATACGCCTACCCAGCAAAAACATTTGGTTCGTTTTTCCAAGGCACAACTTTAAAAGAACTTCCACAAATGCTCTCCCAAAGATGTTCTTTATTTTAACTGCACAGGAAGTTCATTTAATTTTTTTAACCCGCTTTTTCATATTTTTAATGGGAAATTTATATTTATTAGTCTCAAATAGGTTAAATACATATAAAGAATTAATAAAATGGTACAAATTTTTTAAATTTAGCCGACAAAAATTTAAATCCTTTCTAGAAAAATTGCGAATTTTTTAAAATATTTGATGACAAACATTCCGGACAAGAGTTATAATGCATTAAAAATCATAAAAAATTTTAAGAATTATTTATTTGTCAAAATATCACAAAAATTCTTAATTCACATCCAAAACACTGAATTCACCTCACACCTTAAGAAGTGATGCAAATTCTGTGCAGCACCTGTTGAAATGTTGGACATCCGTCCCATGACAAGGCCATGTTAAATTCATCGCTTCTGCGTCAATTTGGCACCACTTCAAAATCACAAAAGAACATTTTCACTACTTTTTTGGCGACGTTTTTTTGGTGGGTAAGCCAGTATTCGGCTTGTTGTGCGCTCCAACTTCTTTCCATTGTATTCTTCGTTGATTTTATGAACTCTGTGTCTTTAACGAATTCCCTAATTTCTTTACAGTACCTGATTCCAAGCTGTGTCAGATACCGAATGATATTGGTTAAATATTTGCCTTGTACAGGCAGGGAATGACAATGGAAGTGTTCCAAGGTCTCATCATCCTCAAAACAAGCTCACCATGCACCATCCTCTGCTGCTTCTATTAGGCGCAGATATTTTACATTCTTATACGATCGTGTTCTCTTGGGTTCATTGCCCTCTGGCAATCTTCGAAAATATTCACGTTTTGTGGCCTCCTTTTACTTCCGAGCCATTTAACACATTTCATTATGGCACGCACTTCTGCCTGCTGGACTGTGATGTGAATCGGTAATCGGAATAGGTAGATGAGTGCATTTTGAGCGAAATTGGGAACTTTATTTAGCAGCCTATGTCAAAGACCGATGGAGACGGCCCTACACTGTAGCTCTATTCGTCGACGTTGAAAGAGATTTGAACATAGGGAAGCGGGAAGGTTTTACGATATATTTGTGTCAAGTAGGCGACGAGTCTGTTCTCCTAATTTAGGCATATATGGTTTTGATGGGAGAAGAGTATTAAAGCTTATAACAAGCTGAATGTTAGATGTAGGCGGGAATTATCCGATTATATGTATTTTCCTGAAATTCTTAGGAGGAAAATAGCATTCCATTGTCTTCTGGCATTAGCTACGTATTCAGTTCTCGCAATGTGTATCCCTCATCGGGTACTTCGGAATCTTCTCCACGTGTTCGCTGGTCTCTCTCTTATTCGACTTCCTTGTGGATTCCAGTCGAGTGCTGTTCTTGTTATTTCATCATGCGGTTTCCACGAGAAATGCCCGATCCACATCCATTTTCTTCTTCGGATTTCCAATAGTACAGGTTGCTGCTTGATGGTAAGCCACAGGTATTCGTTAGTGATCATGTTTGACAAAAAATTTTGAACCATTTTCCTTAGGCAGCGATTAATAAACACTTGAATAGCCTGTATTTCTTTACTTGCGTCACAGCCACACAGTATTACTCATTTTATACTGGCGTTGATGATTTTAATATTCGTGTTCCTCGATATGTATGTTGAGCGCCATAAGTTCTCTACTGACGCGAAAGAGGCTCGGCCTTTGTTGGGGCGACTTTTATATCCTCGTAGGTACCACCTTCCGATGTTATAATGCAGGTAGCAGATTGTATTTACATTGTCAATTGACTTCCCATCTACTGCAATTATATCGTCGTTGATCGCATTAATTCGCATGACTTTTGTTTTTTGCAGTCGCCGCATATTTATTTAGATCGTTCAGCATTCCTTGGATTTCCGGGCCCTTATGCACAATAAGGCAAATGTCGTAGGCGTAATCGAGGTCGCAGAGATTTCCTGGTAGTCCCCAGGTTATGCCTCCATGACTCTGAAATACTCGTGACATTATTACATCGAGAAGTATGTTGAAGAGGAGTGGTGAGAGGAAACATCCTTGGCGTTTCCTTATCTCAACTTTTATTTGGTCACAAAGCTGCTGTTCGTGTCGTATTCGGCAAGTTGCCCTATAGTACAGGCTAGCTATTAGTCGGATTATTATTATTATTTTTTTTTTTTTGAACAGCGCTTTCAATATTGCTTCGTGTCAAATGGTGTCAAACACTTTTGTAAAGTCAATGAAGCATAGAGAAAGCAGTGAACGCCACTCAACAAGATCAGATTAATCTTAGAAAGAAAAATTTAAGTTTTTATTCTATATTCTCTAAAATTTACTGAATATGACCTATTTTAGAGAACAACAGTCGTGCGTAGAGTAAAAACCCGTTTGAACTTCGCTAAAGGAAAGGTTCCGCCTTTCCAAATAATTCTGCGAACGTTTTCCTGAATTGAACGCATCCATTTCATACACCTAGAGAAGGAATATGACCACCCGAAACATGTTTCAAGAGCAAAATATTATTTTTGGACGGTGAACATGAAACATGTTTGCCGCAGCCATGTTATATTCCCGAAATGTATGTATCTGATTATGGTAATTATGTATATGTTTGCCGAGAAAACGACATTTTGCTAAATAAAAATGGTCCATGTTCACCGTTCAAAAATAAATTTTTGCTCTTAAAACATGTTTGGGATGATCATATTCCTTCTCGGTGTGTATGCTGCTCTTCTGCAATAACCTCATATTAGAGTGCTGCAGCTAATACTCCTCTTTGTCACCAACATCATGACACTTATTTTCATTACGTGAGATTGAGTGAGCTAATGTGTGTTTGCGTGTGTCTGTGGAAAGTGCTTGTACAGCGCATTACACATTCAATGTGCGAATTCATCCCAAGCAATTACAGTTCAAAGAAACAAACAGACCAAATGCGAACACATAAAGTCACGCTAACATTACCGCACAATCAGCGTGTATTACAGCATAGACTCCGCCAAAAGATACAGTCGTGGTCTTAGCTAGACGGTGGTCTATATCAAGGGGGCATTCGGCAAGTACGCATATGTATAGTGGCAATATCAGCAACAACAACTACAGCAGCTTTTACAGCTAAAATAACTGCGACCACAACGAGATAATGCTAACGACAACATCGCAAACGTAGCAAACTCCGACAATAATCGTAATCAAAATGTATGACCAGCAACGAAGAAGAAGCCGCCGCAGCAGAAACAACAACGATGACAATAAAAAACATTTTGGTCATACCACTACAATTGTTAATGAGTGGCTGGAATAGTCATGGGCCAAATAATTTTTGGAGATGCAATCTGTTTGTATGGCTTTGGTTTTCCTGCGATGACATTGCATGACAACAACAGTCACTATGGTGCAAATGAGTTACCTCCAATAGGGAGACATCGAATTGTTTAAGAGAGACTGAAAGAGCGAAAGTATGGATTTCCAGAGTCATGTACTATTACAGACATGAAAATTGGTATTAAGAGCACTGTTGCCAGATTTTTGTTTCTGGAAAAAGTGTCCGCCTATTCTAAAAAAATAAGATTTATTGCATATAACAATGTTTTCACTTTGTGTACCTTGTGTTAATTATGTTGCTACACATTCACAAGTGGTGAACATCTCCAATGTTGAAAGGATCTGTTAGATTATGAATTTCTATTACGGGGATACAACAAAACGCCATGCAAAGAAATACGAGAAATATCACGGCTGCAAACTTCAAGTCCGAAAGGGCAGACCACAAAAAAAAAAACATAAAACGTTTGGAAAACTGATGCAGCAAATGCTGTTCTTAGTCACAATTTTTTGTACGTCAGCAAAATTCCAGTGTTTTTAGAAGAACGAATGGCGCAAATATGACAAAACTTGATATTTCATAGTAAAAACTAATAGTGATGTGGCTTACACGACCAATTCTGAAATAAATTAAATCTAATTTTTCCTTCCACATTATTTGTATTACAGAAAAAAGTAGTGAGAACTATATAAATCATATTGAAATGATTGAGTTATAGAGAATATAGAATTAGTAAGAACATTAAAAAAAGAAAAACCCTGTTTTTCCGCGAGAAGGAAAAATTGTCTAAATTTTTTTTTAGTCAAGATACAAAAAATAAATAAAAGACGATTTCATTAATTTTAAAAAACTTTTCGTTTACCCTCAACGAGCTTTGTTTGGATTCAAAGAACAATTTTAACAATAAATGAAAACTTCATTGGTCTAAAATTTCGTTTCCTTGAAAACAAATTAAGCTTCATTAATATTTAGAAATTTGACGGTTCCCGCCGAATTATATTTAATGCATTCCCCTCTTATATTTATCTCAGAAAATAAAACTTTTCTTTCAGTGTACGTATCTCAGATTTTAAACTTTTTCACTCGTCCTAAACTTTTTAGCCTCTCGAGAACCGATGAGAGATTTTGAAAAAGGTTATCTGAAAATTTACATTTTCAATTGGCCACCAGAACTCAGGCGTTCAAGTGTAGGCCGCCGCAACGGTAGAAGGTCGCTCCCAGCACGTATTCATCGACCGTGGGGTAAAAATAAATACCGACTACTATCGGGAAAACGTCTTTAAGGCAGTATTAAAGCCCTGGGCAGATAAACATTTCGGTCGCAACCAGGAAAGTGGTTGCTCCCTTCATTTTCTACCTAACAATTGACATCAAAATCTCCGATTTTCACTTGTAGTCGAGTCTTAATTTGGAAATTTAAGTAGTGGTTCAGACGTTTTTAATGGAAATTAATAGCACATGAAGAAAACAGCTGGAATAATTAATAAAATTTGTTTCCCAGAATCAAGTACGCAAAACTCAAATTTACAAGTGCATTGTAGCGCAAATGTGTCCTTACTTCAATTCTCCGCTTCTTTGGCTCAAAATCAATACTAAGATCATTATTGTACAGACAAAATCTTTGGAACCAACCATCAAGGTTTTTTTCAGTGTGCGATTAGATACGATTTCAATCACAGAAAATCGAATGAAAATTTCGTGTTTTAGGTCTTGGGCCAGGTTTTACATCTTTTTGGACAAGTTTAGCCCTATATTCGAATGTGCGCAAAAATTAGAATAGTAGGATTGAGCTATATAAGAATATGGACCGCATGAAATTATGGATGCAAAGCAACACTACAGCAAATTGGATGAAAATTCGGAAAACTATTATAATCTCTCTAGAAGTAAAACCGTGACTGTTGTTGTCTTTAACCATCTCTAAGTCGAAAGTTTAAGTCAACTTTTTGTAATATTGAATTTGAACTTTTGATGTCAACTAAAATTGACTTTAAAATTCGACTTTTTCAAATTGTCTATTTTTTAAAATTTAAAAAAAAAGTTGAAAAGTCGACGTTTTGATTCCTAGGTTAGGTTAGGTGGCAGCCCGATGCATCAGGCTCACTTAGACTATTCAGTCCATTGTGATACACCACAGTGGTGAACTTCTCCCTTATTACTGAGTGCTGCTCGATTCCATGTTAAGCTCAATGGCAAGGGACCTCCTTTTCATAGCCGAGTCCAAGCGGCGTTCCACATTGCAGTGAAACCACTTAGAGAAGTTTTGAAACCCTCAGACAACCGCTAAATCATATCATGCCTTTCTGGTTTACTTAACTTGTTTAATAAAAGCACTATGTACAATAATAAAATACTTTTTAAGGTATTTTCTTCGAAATTTAGAAATTTGGTCCGCTATAGGGAATTTTGGTCCGATTTTGGAAACAATTTGGTCCAAAATAAATGTTCGTTGTGGCAACGCTGGTATTAGGCGCAAAACATTGTTGCCAGGTTGAGGTTTTCCCCCATATTTAGGGGTAACATTTATTTAGAGGGATTTTTATGGGTAAAAAAATATTTTAAACCTTGTAAAATTGAACACATCTCTTAGCCTAAATATAAGCAACTATGCATTTAGGCGTGCCAGATTTCAAATCGGCAAAACCAGTACATTCAAGAAAAAAAGTACATTTGCAAAAAACCAGTACATTTTCATTTTAGCAATAAAAACACAAAAACATAAACAATTCAACAATAGACATTAAATGAATAAAATTAAATGAATTTTGCGAACGATTTTAGCCAGTTTTGTTTTTCCGCAAGTGAAATCGGAGGTCACTTTGTAAACATTTGCTTCACGAGTTTACCTGTGCAATCTCCAGTTTGGTAACTGTGGCTATGCATCACGGTGTAAAAAGCAACAGATGTTTTGATTGGGTCACTGGAAGTCGGCTTTAATAACCCAGCAAAAAAGCGTCGCCAAAAAAGTAGTGAAAATGTTCTTTTTGGATCCGGAAGTGGCCTATGACACAGGCTTGTCATAGGATGGATGTCCACCATTTCAAATGCCGTTGCACTGAATTTGCAGCACTATAATTTTGCCAAATATTACCAATAATTTTTCAAATAAACAATATTTATATTTTTTTACGATTTATGAATCATTGTACTGCTTGTCTGAAGCGTTTGACATAAATCTTTTCCAAAATTAACAATTTTTCTAGAATGGATTTAGCATTTTTTTTTTTCGATAAAATGTTCATAATTGGTACCATTTTGAACAAAATATTTGAAACAATATTTGAAAAGTTAAAATTTCCTTTCAATAAACTGAAAAGGGGAGTTACAAATAATTTTACACAAAGAACTTCGTGAGTAGTTAAAATGAAGAACATATTTGGGAGAACATTTTTGGAAGTGCTTTTGAATTTGTGCCTTTAGAAGCACTTCCATTTTTTTTTTTGCTGGGAAGTTGGTTAGGTTAGGTGGCAGCCCGATGTATCAGGCTCACTTAGACTATTCAGTCCATTGTGATACCACATTGGTGCTAACTAATAATAACTGACTGGTCTCAATATTCTTTTTATGTCTTGCCGATTTCATGTGTCATGTGTTAAGCCTCCATTCGCAATTGAGAATTTGTAGCCACATACACACGATTAAATGTTTTCTCGTATTTAAAATGATTTTATGAAAAATTTGGCGCGACAAGCTCTGGTGTAATCGATCAATAGAAATGGAAAACGAATGACTAAAAGCATCAGTTGACTTTCGATTTATGGCCGATACCAATGTTGGCCGCTTTTACTTCAAAATGATACCTAAATACATACGTAAGTTGAATCAAAAACGTACGAAGATGAAGGAATTAAAACTGTACGTTCCTTTTGCTAAAAAATTGTTCAAAATCTAATGCTGAAAAAAAAAACAGTACAAAAACCAGCACAAAACGCAAAAACCAGTACATTTTTGTACTGTTATCAGTACATTTGAAAAACCAGTACGTGTACTGGCTAAACCAGTACGTCTGGCAAGCCTATATGCATTAGCATTATTTTTGCTACATTTAATTTAATTAATTTTATTTTTTCCCGCTTTATAATTTTTATTTTTTGCAAGGTTCAAAAAGTAACCTGGCAATACTGGTGCAAATATGCCCATTACGAATACTGCAGTTCAGTGTAAAGAAAACACTTATCGAAATTGAGAAAGAGATTAAGATAGGTCAGCTAAGAAACTCTCTCCAATTCACTCTCAACTTTAATAAACAGTTTCTCTATGAGTATATGAATCTCATATACACTATATTTTACTTAGGGCCAATTTTTGCATTTCTTATTTGAAGTGGGTATTTAAATTGTTTTGTGACTAAAAGGAAGAGATCCAACAACTGTCCATTTATTTGCTCGATTTATTTTTTGCATTTGTTATGATTTTGCCAGAAGGCGACCTGCACCTCTGGTCACTAAGTCGACATTGTTTACAGGCGACAAAAAAGCATGATCACAGTGCCAATGTATTTTCTCAGTTTGGGAAGACTTTTGTCTGGCTGAGTCACGATTTATTTCTTCCTTCAAGAGAAGATCAGTTTTTTTTGTTTTCGCCCATTTGTCTTTATGGAAATTTCTTGGTCTTTTATGTATTTTGGTTTTTCTATTTGCTTGCGATTCGTTATGGGCCTTTGTAAGGAAAAATACAATTAAAATAAGCGAAATATTCGTGATGGTGTAATTTGCGATTAGCTTCTCAAATCATTTCAAATCAATAATAAAACAACTCAATATGTAAATGGGAATGTGAGTCTCAAAGATGTCAGGATGTTACGTCGTCTTCGTGCCTTTTTGTGATGCATTGATGATGGCTGTCATGTTTCTGTTTGACATAGCTTCCAATGAATGTACAAAATTCAATGAGTAGGGTCAACAATTTAATATGATAACAAGCATGCATTCGCTAAATGGCCTTTTGGGAATTTTCTGCATGAAAGAAGTCAAGAAAAACATAATGATTGAATTTATGGTGGCTAAAATTCATTATTTTGTATATATTTTGTATATGGTAGCCGATATGAAGTGCTTCTACAACTTATGCCCTTTTCGCGTAAATTATATGAAACTCCATTCGAAAGAAAAACAGTCGCTCAAATTCGATTAATTATAACCTAAACCACATAGTGGTCAGGATATATTAACTTTTATCTGCCAAAAAATATGCCAACCATTATGCCGATCGACTCAGAATCAGAATCGAAATCGGTTCAGATTTAGATATAGCTCTCATATATATATTATGTATCGCTCGATTTTCGCAAATTGGTCATAAAACCCTTATTTATCAACCGATCTTATTCAAACTTGCCTTATTCTAATTTTCTATAATACTAACAATATGCACACAGAAAACAAATTTGTTGGGACAACCAATTCTTTTGCCAACCGATATATTTGGTTCCAGCTACTACCAAGAAATAACTGACATAATTTGTTACTACAACCAACTGTTGTGTGACATAACTTGAAAAACATTTGTTTGGATAACTAACATATGAGTAGATTAACCATATATTGGCAATCACAACCACTTCGATTTATTATGTGGTTAGAACAATCAACTGTTGTCTATGCTAATAATATGTTGAATTATCGAGGCAACCAATATTTTGGTATCAGTACTATCTGTTTAGCACGAAAACCGTGCAAAATTTTAAAGAAAACTCATTTCAAATATTTTAAGTTTTTAAATTAATTTATTGTGTATTCATAAAAACGGAAAATAAAAGCATATAAACATTAAATATTTAGTAATCCCAAACAACAAATTCTTCGCCAGTAGCGGATATAGACACATGTGACCAACAATTTACATTAATTTTTTTAAAGTCAATAATAGTATTTATACAGTCAGTAGAACTTATTTTATACGCAAAATAGTGATTATCAAAGTATAAAGTTTTTAAAAGCTTAGCACACAAAAAATAATAACCATCTTCGACAATTATATGTTCAATTAATCCAAAAAAGGGTTCGCCATTTATGTATTCTTCAAAACAAATAACACAGTTTTTTTTCAAAGACTTGTTGTTAATTAAAAGGTAAGAGATTTCATATGCGGAAGATCCTATCTTATACCCTTTAATATTGGAAGATTTTGTAACCATTCCTAGTATAGTTTTCGAGGAAAAATTATTTTCTAAAATTTGTTTTGCAATATTAAGCTGGTTTTTAATATGTAAGGATTTTAGTATATTAATTCTGTTATTGGAGTTGTGCGCCGTTTTTTTAAAGAATTGGTGTTTACTTTCAAATCGAATTGAATTTGTGTGAACAAGTGGTCCTATACGTCTCATCAGTGTAGAGTAATGGAGCATGAAATGAAATTTAGGTTTTAACCATTCTTGCGAAATTGTTAAATATAAGTTATGGTGGTATATTATTAAATTCTGTAAATAATTTGGAAGAGCAGCAGAAATGCTTTTCCTATAAACAAGACTCAAAATTTCGCGCAAGGCTATAAGTAAGTACCATTCATCACAACCAGGAATTAAATCTCCTATTAAAAGTGGTAAATATTTAATAAACGTAAACATTTCGGAAGCAGACATTTTGAATTTACTTTTGCTTAGGCAGTCTTTATCTAAATATGGTGGCCTTGAGTCAACTCCAAAATCGAATGTTTCAATACGTTTGTTTAAAATTTGGATTGTTATTAGCTTTTTATCTAGGCAAATCTGTCTAAAAATTATTGCCAAGTCATAATGGGCAACTCCTTCCAATATGTCATGCATTAAATCTATGCAATTATTTTCTACAACGTGAAAACCTTCTAAGTGGTTAAAAATCGAGTTTTCTTTAATTCCAAAAGAATGTGGAAATGTTGATATATCTTCTAAATAATTTTCTCTACTTCTTAGGCAGTTTACATTTTCCATGCATAAGTTCCTATTTTCATTGGAACCTATTCTACAAAACCTACAATAATATAAACCACTGAAAGACTCAGAAAATCCTAGTAGAGAATTAATACCCAAATTGTCCCCACCTATGAAGCAAGTAATTAATTTTACTGTTGTGCCAAAAGTGGTCCATATCAGTCCATAATCATTTATAGCCCCCATATGAACCGATCCCGAGATTTGGTTTTGGATCCTCTTGGAGGAGCAAATTTCATCCGAGTGAGTTGAAAATTGTGGATGACAGTCTTTCGTAGAAGTTTCTACGCAATCCATGGTGAAGGGTACATAAGATTCGGCCTGGCCGAACTTACGGCCGTATATACTTGTTTTCTTTCAAACTACGAAATTTTCCTAGCAAGTGAGAAAATTTAATTATGTCAAACAAATTTTCTTAAATTTATCAAAAATCATTTGCTTATTTTTGTTATATCGGCTTGTAATTGGCGCTTGCTTTAATTTACTTTAATTTTTCGATAAGAGTATTTCCCAAAAACTGTATCCAGATATTTCGTAAGTGCTCCTGGAATAAAGTGTGACACTCGTTTTGGGCAAATATTTGCTTAGTGTTACCACACCCTTAGTATCAAGTACGTACAACTCAAATTTAATAGAGAATTGCGTCTTAAACGTATCCTTACTTCATTAAATTTTCCGATTCTTTTGCTCAGAATCAATACCAAAACCATGAGTGTAAAGAAAAAATCGTTCGAACCGGGCATTCTGTTTTGTTTTTTTTTTTTTTTTCAGTGTAAACATATCTTGTTTGCATTCTGCTAGTGAAAAGTTTGGACGAATCTCTTAAATATTATATAACTCGTCTACTATTATCTACGTTGCTAAAAACAATATTTAAAATTGTATATGCTCTTATACATCACCTTGTAGTCCGTGCCCAAACAGAGAAAATAATTACCTTACTATTAAGGCTAATTTTGAAGTTTCTTCAAATTTCAGGAAGGCTATGACATTTCAAAATGGTCTATATTCACATAAATGATATTACATCCAACAGGAAACTGAATTTAAAATATATCATGCAGAAACTTGGCAATTCTCATACTCTACAATATCGTTGTGAAATTCTGAATCCAAGCCCGAATCTTTTTACCTGCATGTATATAGTTTTTTTTTTTAATATCACTGTCAATTAGCAAAATAATTATATTGTTGTATGAAAGTTGTGTTGCTAGCACCCTCTTCTTCCTGCTGTGAACAAAAACGTGTTTGTGGTAAAACCTCAGTAACAGATGAAAGCTCCACTTTAACTTAACACCTTCATTACGGTCAGTCAACGTTTAATTGGGGCGTTTCAAAATACTTTACTCAGGTATTTAAATTAATTTTCGTTTGTTTTGGTTTTCTGCTGTTGAGATTTGCATGAAGAACTTTGGGTAATTACATGAAAATGGAGCAGCTTGGTACTCCTGATTATTAAAAAATATTTTTTGCTATACTAAGGTTAAACATATATCATGCAAAGAATATCAAAAAAATTTCATGAACATCGCTCGCAAAAAAATTTACTGGATCATCTAAAATGCATTTTCGAATATGAACCAAGTGCAGAAAACATTCAAAACAAAATATTGATATTTTCCGAAAGGTCACGAATCGTGTGATCCGATCAGTTCAAAACATTTGTATTAAAACGCGAGCAGTAATGATTGAAATATAACGTTTATTAAGCCAAATGAAAATGATAGGAAAATTAATTGTTATAAATTTGAATGTGTATCTAGCAAAGAAAAAAAACAAACTCTGAAAAAATACATTTTTCATTTTGACACTTAAAGCAATACAATATGTGAATATATATTTTCTGAAGCAAGGCACTACTTGCTTCGTTTTCTTAACAATTTGCAACTACACTAAAAAAAGTGAACCCTATATTTCACTGAAGCCAATTAAACTTTATTTAAGTTCATAGAATTATTATGTTTGGAGAAAGTTTCCTTTACTCTAATAATTTTTTGCGTACATTAGTTAAATGAACTAAAAAACGAGAAAAAATTATACACAAATGAAGCAAAAAATGTACTAAATTCGCACTTAACACAAAATAGTTCATTATTTTTATTATATTTGTAAATTTTACTACAAATGCACCCATTTTGAACTTCTCCAGCAAAAAAGCGTCGCCAAAAAAGTAATGAAAGTGTTCTTTTTGGATCCGGAAGTGGTGCAAAATTGACGAAGAAGCGATGAATTTAACATGGGCCTGTCATAGGACGGAAGTCCTCCATTTCAACAGCCGTTGCACTGAATTTGCATCACTTCTTTAGGTGTGATCCGAATTCAATGTTTTGTATGTAAATTAAAAAATTCTGTGATATTTAGTCAAAGAAATAATTTTTTATAATTTTTAATGGATTCTAAAGCTTGTCGGAAACGTTTGACCTCAAATATTTTCAAAAATTCAAAATTTTTTCGGATTGGATTTAGCATTTTTTTCGACTAAAATTTAAATGATTTGTACAATTTTATGAATTCTTACTCTGTTTTTAACCTACTTGAAACAAAAAAAGTTAAAGTTATCCATTAAAAGTATGAAAAACCCAAGTTATAAAAAATTGAATTAAAAGAACTTCCTGTGTAGTTAAAACAAAGAACATCATTGGGAGTGCATCTTCTGGAAGTGCTTTTAAAGTTGTGCCTTTGGAAGAACTTCCAAATTTTTTTGCTGGCACTAAAGACTTTCTTGCAATTTTCAACTACAATTTTTTCCTTCAAACTAGAAAATGTTCTTTAACAGGTGAGAGAAAGGCATCGTAGGAATATCGGCTCTGGCGGGTATGTTCTATAGTTGGAATGATTCGATAATATGGACGGTAAAAATTATTATAAGCAAATTATCGACGATATTAAAACAGGTGCATTGCAAAAACGAATTTTGGAAAAATATCCATAAATCAACTGTGTCTCGCGTTATAAACTGTGGATGTCCCAAACTTTAAAAGAATTATATAACAATTCTCTCAAATATCACCGAAAGAAATCAAAAATTCATTTCAATGAGATGCTTAAATAAAAGTCGGAGTACGATCATATAAAAATGTAAAAAAGTACTCATATCTAAGAGAAATAGCTTAGAGCGTCTTCAATGTGCAAACATTATTTTATATTTTACGACAAATCAAAGTATACGTTCCATGGTTTGGATAGCAGATGCTGTGAACGAAGTCCCAAAGGTAGATGTCTTAATCCAAGGTAAACAAAAATTACGACAAAAATTGTAGGGTCAATAGTATGGTCTGGTGGTTTTTTTCTGGACAAGGTATTGGTCCGATTCGTAGATTAGAGGGCATAGGTGCTATCGGACGACAACAAAAAACTTTTTGCCCAATGTGCTATTGCCTTATCATCCTGGAAAATACCGTTTGCTAGGACCTTTCAGCACGATCATGACCCCAAGCTCATATCTAAGGCCGTAAAGGAGTGGATTTCCGTTGAAAAATTGCGTGTGTTTATCTGGCCTGTCCAGTCGCATGGCCGAAATCTCGGTGAAAACCTTGGGGAAATTGTAAAACAAAAATTGGAAATATTTGTTTGTAGATCGCTTCTGTAACCAATACTCCCAAACACATTCTGCTTCAAGCATATATATTTTCAGGATAGGTCCAAACAAAATATTGTTCGTATTGGTCAAACATATTATGTTTCACCTTAGGCATAGACTGGTAGAAAAAACATTTAATGACATTGCAGCATACTCTCTCCGTCTCAATTTCTAAACACATATATATTTATAGGCAATTTCTAAATTCATATATGTTTGCATTCACACATATTATATTTAAAAAATATTATGTCCCAAACATAATATGTTCTAACATATTGACATACTCGTGTTTGTATGTAATAAATTAGTTTTTTTGATGGCTCTGTTGATTAAGAACTGAATATTGTTTTTATACCCTCCACCATAGGATGGGGGTATATTAACTTTGTCATTCCGTTTGTAACACATCGAAATATTGCTCTAAGACCCCATAAAGTATATATATTCTGGGTCGTGGTGAAATTCTGAGTCGATCTAAGCATGTCCGTCCGTCCGTCTGTTGAAATCACGCTAACTTCCGAACGAAACAAGCTATCGACTTGAAACTTGGCACAAGTAGTTGTTATTGATGTAGGTCGGTATTGAAAATGGGCCATATCGGTCCACTTTTACGTATAGCCCCCATATAAACGGACCCCCAAATTTGGCTTGTAGACCCCCTAAGAGAAGCAAATTTCATCCAATCTGGCTGAAATTTGGTACATGGTGTAAGTATATGGTCTCTAACAACGATGAAAAAATTGCTCCACATCGGTCCATAATTATAAAGGGTGATTTGTTAAGAGCTTGATAACTTTTTTTTTAAAAAAAAACGCATAAAATTTGCAAAATCTCATCGGTTCTTTATTTGAAACGTTAGATTGGTCCATAACATTTACTTTTTGAAGATAATTTCATTTAAATGTTGACCGCGGCTGCGTCTTAGGTGGTCCATTCGGAAAGTCCAATTTTGGGCAACTTTTTCGAGCATTTCGGCCGGAATAGCCCGAATTTCTTCGGAAATGTTGTCTTCCAAAGCTGGAATAGTTGCTGGCTTATTTCTGTAGACTTTAGACTTGACGTAGCCCCACAAAAAATAGTCTAAAGGCGTCAAATCGCATGATCTTGGTGGCCAACTTACCGGTCCATTTCTTGAGATGAATTGTTCTCCGAAGTTTTCCCTCAAAATGGCCATAGAATCGCGAGCTGTGTGGCATGTAGCGCCATCTTGTTGAAACCACATGTCAACCAAGTTCAGTTCTTCCATTTTTGGCAACAAAAAGTTTGTTAGCATCGAACGATAGCGATCGCCATTCACCGTAACGTTGCGTCCAACAGCATCTTTGAAAAAATACGGTCCAATGATTCCACCAGCGTACAAACCACACCAAACAGTGCATTTTTCGGGATGCATGGGCAGTTCTTGAACGGCTTCTGGTTGCTCTTCACTCCAAATGCGGCAATTTTGCTTATTTACGTAGCCATTCAACCAGAAATGAGCCTCATCGCTGAACAAAATTTGTCGATAAAAAAGCGGATTTTCTGCCAACTTTTCTAGGGCCCATTCACTGAAAATTCGACGTTGTGGCAGATCGTAAGTCTATTCATGATGAAATGTCAAAGCATACTGAGCATCTTTCTCTTTGACACCATGTCTGAAATCCCACGTGATCTGTCAAATACTAATGCATGAAAATCCTAACCTCAAAAGAATCACCCTTTATATACTTGTTATTACTTAATTTTTTTATACCCTCCATCATAGGATGGGGGTATATTAACTTTGTCATTCCGTTTGTAACACATCGAAATATTGCTCTAAGACCCCATAAAGTATATATATACTGGGTCGTGGTGAAATTCTGAGTCGATGTAAGCATGTCCGTCCGTCCGTCCGTCCGTCTGTTGAAATCACGCTAACTTCCGAACGAAACAAGCTATCGACTTGAAACTTGGCACAAGTAGTTGTTATCGATGTAGGTCGGATGGTATTGAAAATGGGCTATATCGGTCCACTTTTACGTATAGCCCCCATATAAAGGGACCCTCAGATTTGGCTTGTAGAGCCTCTAACAGAAGCATATTTCATCCGATCCGGCTGAAATTTGGTACATGGTGTTGGTATATGGTCTCTACCAACCATGCAAAAATTGGTTTACATCGGTCCATAATTATATATAGCCCCCATATAAACCGATCCCCAGATTTGGCTTGCGGAGCCTAAAAGAGAAGCAACTTTCATCCGATCCGGCTGAAATTTGGTACATGATGTTGGTATATGGTCTCTAACAACTATGCAAAAATTGGTCCATATCGGTCCATAATTATATATAGCCCCCATATAAACCGATCCCCAGATTTGGCTTGTGGAGCCTCTAAGAGAAGCATATTTCGTCCGATCCGGCTGAAATTTGGTACATGGTGTTGGTATATGGTCTCTAACAACCGTGCAAAAATTGGTCCACATCGGTCCATAATTATATATACCGCCTATATAAACCGATCCCTAGATTTGGGTTGTGGAGCCTCTAAGATAAGCATATTTTATCCGATCCGGCTGAAATTTGGTACATAATGTTGGTATATGGTCTCTAACAACCATGCAAAAATTGGTCCACATCGGTTCATAATTATATATAGCCCCCATATAAACCGATCTCCAGATTTGGCTTGCAAAGCCTCAAAGAGAAGCAAATTGCATCCGATCCGGCTGAAATTTGGTACATGGTATTGGTATATGGTTTCTAACAACCATGCAAAAATTGGTCCACATCGGTCCATAATTATATAAAGCGCCAATATAAACCGATCCCCAGATTTGGGTTGGGGAGCCTCAAAGAGAAGCAAATTTCATCCGATCCGCCTGAAATTTGGTACATGATATTGGTATATGGTCTCTAACAACCATGCAAAAATTGGTCCACATCGGTTCATAATTATATATAGCCCCCATATAAAACGATCCCCAGATTTGGCTTGCGAAGTCTCCAAGAGAAGCAAATTTCATCCAATCCGGTTGTAATTTGGAACATGGTGTTAGTATATGATCTTTAACAACCGTGCCAGAATTGGTCCATATCGGTCCATAATTATATATAGCCCCCATATAAAACGTTCTCCAGATTTGACCTCCGGAGCCTCTTGGAGGAGCAAAATTCATCCGATCCGGTTCAAATTAGGAACGTGGTGTTAGTATATGGTCGCTAATAACCATATCAAAATTGGTCCAATCACAGAAAAATTGGTCCATATCGGTCCATAATCATGGTTGCCACTAGAGCCAAAAATAATCTACCAAAATTTTTTTCTATAGAAAATTTTGTCAAAATTTTATTTCTATAGAAAATTTTGTCAAAATTTTATTTCTAGAGAAAATTTTGTTAAAATATTATTCGGTTCATAATGAAATTTTCATCATTGTCAAAATTTTATTTCCATAGAAAATTTTGTTCAAATTTTATTCGGTTCATAATCATGGTTGCCACTCGAGCCAAAAATAATCTACCAAGATTTTATTTCTATAGAAATTTTGTCAAAAGTTTATTTCTATAGACAATTTTGTTAAAATTTTATTTCTGTAGAAATTTTTGTCAAAATTTTCTTTCTATAGAAAATTTTGTCATACAATTTAGAAGATGGTGTTAGGAGGTTTTAAGATGCCATCGGCAAGCGTTACCGCAACTTAAGTAATTCGATTGTGGATGGCAGTGTTTAGAAGAAGTTTCTACGCAATCCATGATGGAGGGTACATAAGCTTCGGCCTGGCCGAACTTACGGCCGTATATACTTGTTAATTCATAGAATCATAAAAAAACTAGATTATTACATACATAAATACAACTACACAAAATGTTATTTTTGTATGGAAATCACAAAAGAAATCAAAAGTTGTGATCGATTGTAATGAAATATATCTTATTTTATTCAAAATATATTTAACTAACTGTTTCTAGACCAAAATTGTGATTTTTGTGCCATTTTTATTTTTTAGGAATTTTTAAAGAAAAAAAAATTTTGTCAAAATTTTTTTTTTCAAAACTTGAACGATATCTCTAAAAATACTTAAAGAGAATATTGCTTGGGAGTTTCGGATTTTATTATTTAATATGGTGAACCGTTTTCAAGTTATTCTAATATATGTCGTGGAAGTGGCTTAATTTTGAACATAACGGTATATCTCGAAAGTCGAGCTAATAGAAAAAAAAAAACCAAGTACAGATATGGATTCAGCGTCCCAAATAACTTCGAAAACAATATTCAGTTCTTAATCAACAGAACCATTGTTCCATTGTGTAATCTTTCAATATTAGGTCAATATCTTTTTCAGTGTAGTCGAGTTTTTGTTAATAACTTTAAATCCCTCAAAAGGGATTTTGCAACACTTGAATTAAATTGTATTCACCTGCCCATCACTTGCACAAGGTATACTAATTAGGTCAACAATTGTAAGGTAATACAATTCAATACCCTTTAGAGGAAATAGTTGCCATATTCTTTCCCCCTTCCCTTTGAAGGTGATGCAACTGTTGAAGCAGTTTTGGTATTTGAACGATATTTCCATGTTTATTGATTTGCCCAAAGAGGAATTCAAAAAACCAGCCGTCACCAAAAGAGCTCTTTTTGTAGATTTCCTTTTGGGTGCCTTTGCTTGTATCCATGGTAACTCGAGAGCTTTACCTCTTTGGCGGACTTCAGTGAACTCTGCAAAACTCAGCGACAAATACTTGTCCATGAGTACGAGTGTCAGAGTATTATGCAATCCATTCATCCTTTCAAGGTGAAATCCCGTCAAGTAAGGAAAAACTCAGTGAAGGGGTGAAGAGTCGAAGGCAATGGAGGATGAATAGCGGAAATTGTATGACACTGCAACATGTTCCAAGTCTTTGGTTTATTTCTTATATTTTTTGCTAGCTCACTGCCGATGATGTTGCTGTTGATGATGTTGTCGCTGGCCTCTGCGATGATGAATAAACAAGATTTGCATTTTTTTTATTTCGGGTTCCATTTGGAGGAAGAGCCGGTTCGTTTAAAGTCCAGTTATTGTGGAGGAGGTTTTCCATTTCTTTCTGGTATTTACTTTTGAATTTATATTTGTTTGGTGGGAAAGTTTTTTTTGTCTTAGTTCCGGTAGGTGAGGATGATGTCAAAATGATGGTTAGATAAATAAACAAATTTGTGTTAAGAGGTTTTGTTGAAACTTCAAAAATGCAAAAATTACTAATTTAGTTATTCATTGTCCTATAGACAATTAATTGATAGCCGGAAGTCAATGTATAACGAAACTGAAGTTTAATGCTACGGTAATAAATAGCTACATAGAACGGAAAAGTAATTTTATTAGTTCAGTAGTTTGGATCCCCGACCTGTGATCCGGAAGTAGTGCAAACTTGGATCATCTCCAATGAATTTTACATGGACTTGTCATAGGACGGAAGTACTCCCTTTTTGGATCCTTTGCATTGCTTTAGAAGTTGTGCCCTGGAAGTTAATTTGAATGAAGATATTTAAAAAGCGAAAAAAAATTCAACAAATTTAATTTTTTTTTCAACCATATTTTTATTACATTATTATTTTCCTATTATCTAATTTTTTACAATTTGAAAAACTTTTTCGCTCCGACCAGGGGTTGAACCTGGGTTTGATGGCACCATAACAGAACGCCTTAGCACACTCAGCCACAAACGCCATTGAACATAAAGCGTCGAAAGGTTATAAGGGGAACCCAAAATGCGTTTTAGAAGAAATGTTTGTGGACTTGTCCAAAAGGACTGCATCGGAAGTTGAAAAAAAAAATCGATGGGGATTCTGGAATGGGCTTCAAAAGAAATTTTTGTGGAACAACTTCCAATTTTTTTTTGCTGGGATACCAAAATCCTAATTTTATATTTCTCAATTGTACTGCTGTAACCTTGTCCAAGAATTTAACGTCCACAATTGTATTTAGAAGTGAAATTGAAAGAATAAAAACAAGTTTTTTCTTGTTTCTTTTTTATGAATTCCTCAATAATGAAATTGCATCACATCCGAAGAATTAGTGTGAAATATAGCGGATGCTCAAATGGAAGATTTTTGCCTCATGACAAATCCATATAACATAAAATGCATTGCTTCTGATCCCAATTTGGACCACTTCCGGATTTAAAAAAAAAAAAAAAAAAAAAAACATTTTAATTGTTTTTTTTTTTTTTTTGGCAAAACTTTACTTGCTGTGTAGTTGCTTACTAAAATAATTTGTGTCATACCCCAGCAATAAATTTGGAAGTTCTTCTAAAGTCACAACTTTGAAAGCACTTCCAAAAATGTCCTTCCAAAGACGTTCGTTATTTTAACTACACCGGAAGTTTTTTTAATTTATTTTTTTTTATTTATTTAAATTTTTTTCGGAAAAATGTTAAATCCATTTGAGAAAATTGCGAATTTTTGAAGATATTTGGGGTCAAACGTTTCAGACAAGCGTTAGAATGAATTAAAAATCATAGAAAATTATAAAAATTATTTATTTGGCAAAATATCACAATTTTTTTTCACATCAGTAACACATCGACATATTGGTCTCAGACTTCTTAAAGTATATATATTCAGGGTCGTGGTGAAATTCTGAGTCGATCTAGCTATGTATGTCCGTTTGTTATAATCGTGCAAACTTCCGAACGAAACAAACTATCGACTTGAAACTTGGCACAAGTAGTTGTTATTGATGTAGGTCAGATGGTATTGGAAATGGGCCATATCGGACCACTTTCAGGTATAGCCCCTATATAAACCTAACCCCAGATTTGGCTTGCGGAAGCTCTTGGAGGAGCAAATTTCAACAGATCCGGCTGAAATTTGTACTTGGTATTAGTCTAATGTCTCTAACAACCATGCAAAAATTGCTCCATATCGGTCATATTGGTCCATAATTACATATAGGCCCAATATAAACCGATCACAAGATTTGATTTCCAGAGCTTCTTGCAGGTGCAAACTCCATCCGATCCGCTTGAAAATTGGTACGTGGTGTCAGTATATGGTCCCTAAGACCCATGCATAAATTGGTCAATATCGGTTCAGAATTGTATACATCCCCCATATAAACCGAACTTCAGATTTAACTTGTGGAGACTATTGGAGGACTAAATTTTATCCGAAGAATATTGAACATTTAAGATACAATTCTGTTTAAAATTTGAGTTTTGCGCAATTGATTTTAGCAAACAAATATTAATTTATTAATTTATTTTGTTTTTTATTTAATATAAATTTAATAAAATTTAATTTAGACTCGAGTTCAAGTAAAAGCTATGCCATGTTTCAAGTGAAGAATGACTTAAAAAAATATTTTTGAACATATTTTTGCCTTGCAGTCTATAAGTCGTTTCTTTTAAGTCGAAACTTTTGAATAATAAGGACAAAACGGCTTCATGGAAAAGTTTATCGATTTTTGGTGAAGGGAAAACTTTATAACGGATACATGCTTATTTTATGCTAAGCAAAAACGCGCATTCGTTTTTTAAGGACATGAAATCTTTGGCCTAACGACAATATTTTTTTCAATGCATAAGATCGGGGGTAGACTAAATTTTGTCATTCTGCTTGTAAATTATCCCAGCAAAAACTCTCATTACCAAATAAAGTTGGAGGCAACTTAGTTCAGATTGGTAAAAAATTATCTTTAAATAGAAATCTAAGAATGTCTATTTATTCACCCGATCCGCCTGAAATTGGGCACGTAATTCGGTATCCACCCACACTGAAAAAATATTGTAGTGAGATCAAAGATTTCATGTCTTTAAAATACGAATGCAAATTTTTCTTAGCATAGAAGACGCATTTCTCTAATATAAAGTTTTTTTTTTCCTTGTCCAAAAGTCGATAAACTTTTCAATGAAGTCGTTTTGTCCTTATAATTAAGTGATTTCACTTAAAAATGGGTATCATAACATGAAAGAAAAAAATTTTGAGCTAAGGTCAACTTGACTTTAATAATTCAGCAAAATTCTTTAAATTTAATGAAATTGTCTTAAAATTTGTTGTCTTTTTGCATCTTGACTACAAAGCAAAAAATCGTTCAAATATAGGACATGTTTTTCAAAACTTTATGTTATAGACGTTTTTTACTTGAAACATAGCATAATTACTACTGGAAGTCGAGTCTTACCCCCATTTTCATGAAGCTCCGTTAGTGTTCCGTTAGCTAACGAACTTTTAAACCGTACCATGGACATATCTGTCATCTTGCCTATATATTCCACATGCCAGTTAGAAATTTAACTGCTGAAAATTTTTCAGTTAAAGTTAACCGGAGAGGAGATATTTCTGTTAAATGACAGTTAAAGCTTAACGGAGCTACAAGAAAATGGCCGTTAATTTGGAAAATAAAGTTGTCGTTAACTCGTTTTTAAAGGACTTTGATAGCATATGAAGAAAAATAGCTGAAAAAAGCGAAAAATTAAAATTTGCTTCCTAGAAGCAAGTACACAAAACCCAAATTTAAAAGAGAATGGTGTCTTAAAAGTATCCTTACTTGTAATCTCCGCTTCTTTGGCTCGGAATCAATACCAAATTTTTTAAAGTAAAGACAAAATCTTTGGAACCGGGCATGCTTTTTTTTCAGTGCATAGCAATTTCATAACAATTGGATCCGGAAGGCCTAGTTATCAAGCCAATGCGATCCCCGTCTTCTTGACACCATAGATACCTTATTTTCAGCACATCCTGGCTGCGTTGAAACTTTTAACAGTGCACTGAAAAAAATATTATCGTGAGGTCAAAGATTTCATGTCTTTAAAATACGAATGACATTTTTGCTTAGCATAGAAGACGCATTTCTCTAATATAAAGTTGGTTTCCTTGTCCAAAAGTCGATAAACTTTTCAATGAAGTCGTATTGTCCTTATAATTTAATGATTTAACTTACAAATGGGTATCATAACATGACAGAAAACATTGTTTTTTTATAACTACTACTGGAAGTCGAGTCTAAATTGGGAAAATAAAGTTGCTGTTAACTCGTTTTTAAAGGGCTTTGATAGCATATGAAGAAAACAAGCTGAAAAAACGAAAAATTAAAATTTGCTTCCAAGTACACAAAACCCATATTTAAAAGAGAATTGTGTCTTAAAAGTATCCTTACTTGTATTCCCCGCTTCTTTGGATCGGAATCAATATCAAAATTTTTAAAGTAAGGACAAACTCTTTGGAACCGAGCATGCTTTTTTTTAGTGTGCATATTTATTTTGTTCTGAGTATAACGATCGTGTATAGAAATACCTTTGCATATTGTATGTTACTGTACTCTACGAGTATAGGTACAACTTCATCTAGGACCATCTCTACCGATCTCTCTTTTTAATATGCTTTCTGTCTACACAGAAAAAAAAACTATTTATGTGCTATTAAAGATTATGCAATCTAAATTTTAGGATGCGCTACTTACAAGATATTAGGGATAAATTTCTTTAAAATAATGGCATTTTAATTAAAGCAAAGTTTATAATCTTTACTTCAAAAATTGTTTTCAATAAATTTAGGACACAAATTTTGTAAATTTGCACCCCTTTGTTACAGTCGCATGTCTTTGAGCTAAGAAAATTTTTCCTTAAAATAAAGAAACACATTTTTGATTTAAAGAAATCGTTCTTAAATTAAGTGAAATATTGAATCTTTAGATTGAAGATAAAAAAGCTTCAAATATAGGATTATTTTGAGGATTTAGCATCTTTGGTTTAAAGTTTTTTTTTTTTTTTGGAATTAAGAAAACATTTTTACTTTGAGGTATCCGCTATAATTTTGATTTTTAAACTAGCATTTATTTGTATAGCTTTATTAATATACTGCGAAAAAAATGAAAATTAGATAAATGAGATTTAAGGCCAGATATACCGCTAAAAATGTTTTTATTTTAAAGAAGCCGCATCTGTGGCTCGGAATCAATACCAAAATCCTTAAGAGAAGGTCAAAATCTTTGGATCCAAGTATTTTTTTTTTTTTTTGAGTGTATTCCTTATTATTATAACAGGGCATCCATATTTGTTTAATACAATGCTATACAAATACCAAATGACGATTGAAGAAATATTTTACCTTATATTAATTATTACTAGGCAAATAATACTTTGTATACTGCATACCATTCGCATTGCCATTATGAATTCCAGTGAATTTGTGCAATGCAAATTCAATTGAAAAAAATTCCTCTGAAGTTGCAAAAACGTATGACAAACATTGCCGACTACTTACCAGTCAAGTTATGGCAAAAGATGCTGCATTCGACCCATTGTAGAAATGTAAACAAGTTGGTTACGAAGACCATTCGTTGTAGTCCGGAAGTGTAATGACAACAACTATCGTTATCTCGAAGCTGTTTAACACATTAGCACATCATTAAATCAAATCTTAAATTGACAAAATCCTCAATAACATTATTCTCTCACGAACACATGCCCACAACTGAGACATAGTGGAACACTTTCTACAGTGCTCTAGAGAAATAAGGATGTCATTATGACTAAAATAAACCAACTCGTAATTGCAATGAAATGTAGCAATCTGAAGCCGCCATGTGAAATAGCAAAACAAACACTTTGCAGATAATTAGAAAAACAAGCACTGCACACACACCAATGCATTCGATATGTCGTGTAATAGGTATGTAATGCCAGATTCATAATCATTTATAAATAGGCTTAGATTTTGAATAATCAAATTGGTTTACACCTAAAACGATGATTTTTATGAAAAAGCTTGAAAACGAATTTTTTTCAGGCGGATTTTATGCAACATACCATCTCAAGAAGATCGCTTCAAATGATACACTTTGCAAAGTTAAATCTAAAATGTTTACATATGGATATTACTACAGATAGATTAAAATCGAGAGATCCGTCTATAAGTGCCCAGCGAAAAAGCGTAGCCAAAAATCAATGATTTATCATTGTTCTTTTATCATTGTTCTTTTTTAATGTTCTTTATGGATCCGGAAGTGGTGCAAAACAATGAATTTTACATGGGCTTTTCATAAGGCGGAAGTTGAGTTGATGATATTTTAATATTGCGCACTTTATTAAAAAATATGAGGAAAAACATAAAAAATAAATATTTCTTAAATTTTTCTATTTGTTTCTCCAGGTAAAACCGTTTTGAAGAATACTAGCCAATTCCACGTCTACAGATAGATTAAAATCGAGAGATCCGTCTATAAGTGCCCAGCGAAAAAGCGTAGCCAAAAATCAATGATTTATCATTGTTCTTTTATCATTGTTCTTTTTTAATGTTCTTTATGGATCCGGAAGTGGTGCAAAACAATGAATTTTACATGGGCTTTTCATAAGGCGGAAGTTGAGTTGATGATATTTTAATATTGCGCACTTTATTAAAAAATATGAGGAAAAACATAAAAAATAAATATTTCTTAAATTTTTCTATTTGTTTCTCCAGGTAAAACCGTTTTGAAGAATACTAGCCAATTCCACGTCTGACACGTTTCAAATAGATTTTGGAAATTTCGTTTTGTTTGTTATTGTTGGTTTATTCTTCAATCATTATTGTTGTTTTTGTTGTTTCAGCTTAAAACTATGCATTGACTAAACTACAAGTGTAGCTTAGCCAACAGAGGAAAAGTATGCTTGTCAAATTTATTTGGGCAAAGCCTTATAGACTACAAGATGGTTGGATGTACAGCTGTTTCGGAATTACCACATTCCTAATCAGCATCATCTACTTGCAGCAAACCTATCAACCAATTATCAGAATAAATTCGGGTAATTCACTAAACTCAAAAAGTGAACTACACTTGAATCTTCTTTTATTTTGTATGTCCTCAGAAATTTCAAATCTATTGCGAAAACTGAGTAAAACAAACGATTTTTTCAAATTTCAAAAGAAATTGAAAATGTGAAGTGAAAATTAAGCCCATCTCTAGAAGAAAATTTTTGGGTAGTCTCCATCCTAAATAATTAAAAATAATGACTTAGAAATAACTCCCAAAATGTTTTGTTGGGCAACTATCCAAAAACATGGACCGCGACCCACCACATTCGGCACACTTATTTACTGATCTAAATCACCTCTAGATATCAATTTTCAGGAAAATCGGGCAAAATTTCGTCTTTCTAGATGCTCAAGAGGTCCAATATCCCAGCGCTAAAGTACTACCAGAGAGCGGTAATATACTGCATTTATAAATTATGAAATGGACACACATTTGTAACCGTCCTCCTTTTTTATAATAATACTAGCTCCGCCCGGTCCGCGTTGCTGACCGCAAGAGTTATTCTTACCTAGAATTAAATTCAATAATACAAAAAACAAGAGAACAAAAAATTAATTGAATCGTCCGCAGAACAAGTCTTTATCCTTCAAACACAATACATCAACTGATTTATTTTTATACCCTCCATCATAGGATGGGGGTATATTAACTTTGTCATTCCGTTTGTAACACATCGAAATATTGCTCTAAGACCCCATAAAGTATATATATTCTGGGTCGTGGTGAAATTCTGAGTCGATCTAAGCATGTCCGTCCGTCCGTCCGTCCGTCTGTTGAAATCACGCTAACTTCCGAAGGAAACAAGCTATCGACTTGAAACTTGGCACCAGTAGTTGTTATCGCTGTATGTCGGATGGTATTGAAAATGGGCCATATCGGTCCACTTTTACGTATAGTCCCCATATAAAGGACCCTCAGATTTGGCTTGTGGAGCCTCTAACAGAAGCATTTTTCATCCGATCCGGCTGAAATTTGGTATATGGTCTCTAACAACCATGCAAAAATTGGTCCACATCGGTCCATAATTATATATAGCCCCCATATAAACCGATCTCCAGATTTGGCTTGCGGAGCCTAAAAGAGAAGCAAATTTCATCCGATCCGGCTGAAATTTGGTACATGGTGTCGGCATATGGTCTCTAATAACCATGCAGAAATTGGTTCACATCGGTCCATAATTATATATAGGCCCCATATAAACCGATCCCCAGATTTGGCTTACGGAGCCTCAAAGAAAAGCAAATTTCATCCGATCCGGCTGAAATTTGGTACATGATGTTGGTATATGGTCTCTAACAACCATGCAACAATTGGTCCATATCGGTTCATAATAATATATAGCCCCCATATAAACCGATCCCCGGATTTGGCTTGCGAAGCCTCCAAGAGAAGCAAATTTCATCCAATCCGGTTGTAATTTGGAACATGGTGTTAGTATATGATCTTTAACAACCGTGCCAGAATTGGTCCATATCGGTCCATAATTATATATAGCCCCCATATAAAACATTCTCCAGATTTGACCTCCGGAGCCTCTTGGAGGAGCAAAATTCATCCGATCCGGTCGCTAACAACCATACCAAAATTGGTCCAATCACACAAAAATTGGTCCATATCGGTTCATAATCATGGTTGCCACTAGATCCAAAAATAATCTACCAAAATTTTATTTCTATAGAAAATTTTGTCAAAATTTTATTTCTATAGAAAATTTTGTCAAAATTTTATTTCTAGAGAAAATTTTGTTAAAATTTTATTTCTGTAGAAAATTTTGTCAAAATTTTATGTCTACTTTGTCAAACTGAATTATATACGTATTGGATCGATCTTTTTGATTTAATATATACCACGTATGAACTTACATACAATTTAGAAGATGGTGTTAGGAGGTTTTAAGATACCTTGCCATCGGCAAGCGTTACCGCAACTTAAGTAATTCGATTGTGGATGGCAGTGTTTAAATGAAGTTTCTACGCAATCCATGATGGAGGGTACATAAGCTTCGGCCTGGCCGAACTTACGGCCGTATATACTTGTTACTAGTTTCTCTTCGCACAAAATCGTTCGTTCGTAAAGTGTCGTGATAAAAAAAAACACAAAAAGCTCTTGCTTACAGTAGAGCAACTTTATAAGCGAAGGAGGAAGCACCCGCTTACTCTAGTGCAACGAAATTGCACTAATTTCAGCACTTACATATTTTAACAAATGTTTGTCGGGCGTTCAATAAAAAAAATTATTAAGTGCGTTTTCCGGTGTAAACGAAACCTTTAGAAGAAGTAGCACTGAATTCTGCACTTACAATTTTGCACAGGATAGTAGTGCCTACAACATGAACACTGATATTTAAGTGTTTCCAATTTTATAATTATTTTTGCTGGGATGTAAAGTGGCCTATGTGGGAGTTATAATAATGAATTGATTAATAAACAACATATTCGGCACACTTATTTGTGATCCCAAAATACCTCTTGATCTCCAATTTCTCTTGGAGCCCAAGCAGTCAAATCGGCAGGTCGGTCTATATGGGAGCTACACCAACCGCAACCGCACAGCCGTTGTTGCAGCTGACTGTTTGGTCAAAATGTCTAAAGGCAGTAGATGCAGCATGACATTAAGGGAATTAGTTCCTGTCTTGCTGAATGCGCCTGAGATACACAAACACGCCATACGCTGAACTTTGTCTAAACTTGTTGGCTGGTGAAGTGCCGGCCACCAGACTACAACACCATATAGCATTATAGATCTAACCACTGCCGTGTATAGCCAATGCACAATTTTTGGTTTTAGTCCCCACTTTTTTCCTATTGCCTTATAGTGGAATAATAAACTAATATTTCGCTGCTGTTGATTCTTAATAAATATATTTAATATATTAATAAAACATGTCTTTTATTAAAGAAAAAATTGCCTATTTAAAAGCGATGATAAGCAGTTCTAATTTTGAAGTAAAAGGTTTACAAAAAATATGTATGTTGAATTCATATATGTAAAATTATTCCATATATGAATTCAATTCAGTTAAATTTTTTCATTCACATCGTACAAACAAATAAAAATGACTTTGGTGCTATACCAAGTTCAACATTCTTCACAATGAGTTCATTTTAACTTAAAGAAGGGGTCACTTTTTTCTGGGTGTAACTACTTACATCTCTTACTTCTTTATTAGTACGACTGAAAACATGAAGAATACAGGTTCAAGCCTCACCAGCGCACTACTTCTCAACAAGCTAGCTTCACAAAATTTGGTGAGTACACTTTTAGTTATAAAATAAAAGTATTTTTGAAAAAAATGGGCGGGACACGCCCCTTTTGTAATGTAATGGCTAGAAATCCTTTTAGAAACCCAGGTTCACCAAAATGAGAAAAATCAACATGAGAAAAGTAATTTAAAGAAGATGATCATGGTATCTAAGCTTAGAATCAGAATTTTAATTGCAGCTGGAGGCTTCTTTAGGCATTTTAAGAAGTTTAATGACTTTTCGAAGAAAATGATTTTTTTTTGCATATAAAAATTTAACAATATGTGTAAGAGCTATCCCTAGTTCTGAGACACATGCCGAGATCCTACTCGATCTTTCTTATAATACTGGTTTCATGCCTCAGATGAATTTTCTGCAAGGCAACCTTCGGGTACGACTGAAACCTTTTCAAAGAAAATTATTATATGTGATCCATGGTGATGGATCACATATAATGAAGCTGACCCATTTTTGTCGGCGGCGGCTGACACACAATGTTTGCCTCCGGCGGTGGCGGCTAAGCTCTTCGGCGGCGGACAATTACCCATTATAAAATCGTACAACCAATCTTATAATCAAATTTTCTGAACAAAATTTTTTGCAAAATTATTATTGATTGATTGTGTGTGAAAGGTTCAAAATTTTGGCAAAAATATGACAATTATTAATAAATTTTTCGGATTTAAACCGATATTTGTAATTAATTGGCGGCTACATTTGAGTCAAGATGAGTCGACATATTCGGCAACGGCGTCGACTGGCAAAAAATGGTCGGCGGCTTCATTCTCTGGTGGGTATTTTATTTTCTCGGCTGTACTTACGACCACATATATATTTTTGTTGTTTTTTTTTGTAAATTTTATTACAACTATTATTACAACAAGAACAATGATCCAAGGCAACAATTCACTAAATTTAAACGAAATTAAAATGAATTACAAAAGAAAAGTAAAAGCGAACAAATGACTAATGCAAGTGTTTAATACCGGGCTATATTTTCAACTTGATTTCATCCTCATATAATCAACTGTTATCTGATACATAAATCCAGTTCTCAAAAATGAAAAACCACCAGGTATTGTATAGCTCTCAATCATGGATAGTCATCATGACCGTTCAACAAAAATAATCCGCAATCATTGATGTAGAAATTTCGTTGTTGACAATATTCACAAATTGTGATGATATCTAATACCAAGATATCGTTATAATGACACTGATTGATATAAAAATTTTTAATTAGCCTTGCTGTCATTATTCCAGTTGGAACATATTTCCGTGGATGTTGGATTGAAGGCAAATGGCGTTTGGGAAATATTGCATCATATTTGTGGTTAGGCTATTTATTCATAATTTGGTAGGTTAGAGACTTTTACTTATATTTAAAGGAAAATATAGAATACACACATACACTAAAAAAAAGTGAACTCTCTAATTCACTAAAGCCAATTTAACTTTATTTTAGTTGATAGAAATATTATGTTTGGAGAAAGTTTCCTTTACTCTAATACTTTTTTGTGTACGTTAGTTAAATTAACTAAACCCGAGGAAAAAAATACTCAAACGAAGCATAAAGATTAACTAAATTCGTGTCTTCCACAAAATAGTTCAGAATTTATTTAAATTTGTAAATTTTACCAAAAATGCTTCCATCGTGAACTTCGTATGTCACAAAAGACATTCTTGCAATTTTGAACTCCAAGTTTTTTCTTCAAACTACAAAATTTTCTTTAGTAAGTGAAAAAACTTAGTTATGTCTAATAAATGTTGTTGTATTTGTCGAAAAATATTTACTTATTTTTATGACATCGGCGTGATGCCAACGTTTGTAATACTGTTTAGTTAAAATTTTCTACAAATATTCAAAATTTTCTAAAATTAACCGAAAGTTTTCTTCTTGGTGGGTTCACTGTTTTTTCAGTGTATGTACATATATTCACTCATAAGCGTAGTAAGGCCTCTGGGGGGAGGGCTTAGCCCCCTCCAGAAAAAAATTAGCCTCCCCTAGAATGTGAAAACCTATATATGATTTTCCATTATATATTGTTACTGTAGTATAAATAGGGGGCTATAGCCCCCCCTGGTTAAAAATTTCTAGATACGGCATGGTATTCACAAAGACCATTTAGGGAATTGAAAATAATTCTATGACAACCTTACACTGAAAAAACAGTGAACCCACCAGGGAGAAAACTTTCGGTTAATTTTAGAAAATTTTGAATATTTGTAGAAAATTTTAACTAAACAGTATTACAAACGTTGGCATCACTCCGATGTCATAAAAATAAGTAAATATTTTTCGACAAATTCAAGAAAATTTATTAGACATAACTAAGTTTTTTCACATGTTAAAGAAAATTTTATAGTTTGAAGGAAAAACTTGGAGTTCAAAATTGCAAGAATGTCTTTAGTGACATACGAAGTTCATGATGGACGCATTTTTGGTAAAATTTACAAATTTAAAGAAATTCTGAACTATTTTGTGAAAGACACGAATTTAGTTAATCTTTATGCTTCATTTGAGAATATTTTTTTCCTCGCTTTTTGTTAATTTAACTAACGTACACAAAACAATATTAGAGTAAAGGAAACTTTCTCTAAACATAATAATTCCATGAACTAAAATAAAGTTAATTTGGCTTTAGTGAAATAGAGAGTTCACTTTTTTTTGAGTGTACAATTTGGGTAATTGGATTTATGATTTTCGTAATAAGATGGAAATCAAATACAAAAATAACTGAAACCACAATTTTTGTATTTGATTCAAGTATTCACGTTATTCTGTGTATCAATTGTTTGGTTACTTAGGAAAATTTATAGTCATTGGTTTAAAGGGTGATACGGTCAAAATTTGGTCCAGGGAAAACGCGTGTAAATCGGTGAAATCGTTTATTTAAAAAATCAAATTAAATTTTTTTTCAAGTTCAATTAGTATAAAATTCAGGAAAAATATTCAGTTAGACTTTCGCTTTTCCAAATCCGAATTACCGGGCCTCACGCTTGACACCTGTCATCAGATTTTGTACAGCCACCTTGTCCACCTTCTTCGCCGCAGAAGGCAGTTTGCCTTGAACTGCTGCTCGTCCTTAGCAGTTTTTTTGGTCTTCTTTAGGTTCCGCTTGACAATAGCCCAGTATTTCTCAATTGGGCGGAGCTCTGGCGTGTTGGGAGGGTTCTTGTCCTTGGGAACCACCTGCACGTTGTTGGCGGCGTACCACTCCATGGCCTTTTTACCGTAATGGCAAGATGCCAAATCCGGCCAAAACAGTACGGAACAACCGTGTTTCTTCAGGAAAGGCAATAGACGTTTATTCAAACACTCTTTCACGTAAATTTCTTGGTTGACAGTCCCGGAAGCTATGAAAATGCTGCTTTTCAAACCACAGGTACAGATGGCTTGCTAAACCAGATATTTCTTTGCGAACTTTGACAGTTTTATGTGCTTGAAAATATCTGCTACCTTTCCCCTTCCTTTTGCCGTATAAAACTCGTGTCCCCTGCTTGTAGTCGGCTTTGACGTAGGTTTCGTCGTCCATTACCACGCAGTCAAACTTCGTCAGCATCGTCGTGTACAGCCTCCGGGATCGCGCTTTGGCCGTATTTTGTTTATCATCGCGATTTGAAGTCACTACCTTCGTGTAAGCCGATAGTCCGGCTCGTTTTTTGGCTCGATGCACGGTTGTAGACGATACACCCAGCTTATTTGCGGCATATCGGAGAGAGAGGTTAGGGTTTCGCTTGAAACTACCGGCAACTCTCTTTGTCGTCTCAGCGGCTTCCGGTTTTCGATTTCCCCCCGATCCAGACTTCCTGGCTGTCGACAAACGTTCCCCAAACACTTTAATTACATTTGTAACGGTTGATTTGGCAACTTTTAGCGATTTTGCCAGCTTTGAAAGAAATACGTCAAGTTTATACTGACCAAATTTTGACCGTAACACCCTTTATGTGGGATTTATTCGATATTAGTTTATAAGATCAACATTGAAATGCAAGATTTTTTCAACGATATTTGAGAATTTATTCCGATTTAACATACTGATCAATCGGTGTATTACCATCTTCAAATATTTCCCATCATTCTGACAAGATAAAGATACCGTGACAAGAAAATCTATCGTCTTTTGACTCAATTCGCCATTCGAACCCATTTTAGGCTTCAGCAATCAAAACGAAACTACTGATCAGCCTGTCATGAGTCATCGATCGGAACAAGTGGTAATCAGAAGGAGCAATGCTTGGGCTACACGGCATCTGGCGTAGGACTTCACATTTGAGTGATTCCAAAAAAGTGCGCCACGAAAATCGGGGCCAAGCCTAAGCCCAAGCCCAATCATATGGGGACTATACCAAACCATGGACCGATAAACCGCAGGTTTGATACACCTATTTATGGAGCTGTAATACCTTTAGATGGTTTTTATTTATTGGCATATTTATTATAATTAAAAATTACAATAAATAAAACAAGATGTAAGGTTAGGTGGCAGCCCGATGTATCAGGCTCACTTAGACTATTCAGTCCATTGTGATACCACATTGGTGAACTTCTCTCTTATCACTGAGTGCTGCCCAATTCCATGTTGAGCTCAATGACAAGGGACCTCCTTTTTATAGCCGAGTCCGAACGGCATTCCACATTCCAGTGAAACCACTTAGAGAAGCTTTGAAACCCTCAGAAATGTCACCACCATTACTGAGGTGGGATAATCCACCGCTGAAAAACTTTTTGGTGTTCGGTCGAAGCAGGAATCGAACCCACGACCTTGTGTATGCAAGGCGGGCATGCTAACCATTGCACCACGGTGGCTCCCTAACCACTAGCAACCAAAGCTAATTTCAGGCAAATTGGATAATAAAATATAAATACAAATACAAATTGTTGAGTCTGCACGCACAGAAAAAACATGTTTGGACATGGTTGCCGCATCCATTTAATGCTTATTTAGAGTATTTAATTGTCGCGAAAACCATGTATTTTGTCTTTGTAAAAATAATTTTCGAGTGGAGAAAAATATATGTTGGCAATAAGCATTTAAATGGTTCTCAAATGCCGCAAACATGTTCTATTATTTAAATGATAGAATTTGAGACCATTATATGGTCAGGAAAATCATGTACCTGACCATTCAATTTTTTTTACTTTTTTGCAAAGAAAAAAGTATTTTTATAGTTTACGTATAGATATGTCTACAAGCATTACATGGCCATAAAGATCATGTACATTGTTTTCGTGACCATTTAATTTTTTAATTTTTTTGCAGCGACAAGAATTTTATAAAAACATTGAGCAGGTACACACGATTTTCATTTTGCGCGTCAGTCGTGTGTTGATTGTTTCTTGGAATGGACGGAGAATACGGAATTATTGTGTTTTGTGTTAATTTATTTATTCAGAAATGGCACGTGGATTTATGTGAATACAAAAAAGGAAAGTGTAATTGAAACAAATGTACCAGGTTTTTGTTCTGCATTTTGACATATGGTATAATTTATTTTTATTTGCAGTTATATGATGTCTGTGTTTGTACATTTGATGGGCACGAAGTAAATATGGAATGATTTCTTATTGTTGAAATTGAACCAAACTAGAGTGTGTAAAAATATGTGAAGTTTGCTTGCACAACATTATAAATACAAATAAACAATGAATTAGTTTATAAATAAATAAAAACAAATAAATAAAGTTGATTTTGTGTTTTCTTTTCTCAAGTGGCGTCCTTTTTTCGACGACGAAAAAAGTTTTTTCATAAAAATCAAAACATTTTAGGTTGTGACCATGTTCTTTTAACTAGAAGAAAAACATTTTTGACGAATAACATAACATTTTAGATCGTGACCATTGTCTTTTAATGGAAACAAAATTCTTTTTATCAATATAATAACATTTTAGATGAGGACAATTGTATTTTTCTTAGAACCATGTTCACTGAGCCAACATGGTTGCAGGTTAAAATGTTACATGGTCGCCGCAAAAATAGCTGCTATCATATTATTTTGCTCTTCGAATATGATTGTGGCAATCATGTTTCTTCTCTGCGTGTGGAAGCTCAAGAATTCAAATCGGGAGTAGGGTCTATGTGGGACCCGTTCCAAAACATCGACCGATATTTGACAAACTTATTTGAGATACTAAAATACTTCTAGATATTAATTTTCACGAAAATCGGACAAATATTGCAGCTTCTAGAAGCTTGAGAAGTCAAATCGTGGACCGATATTCATCAAATTCGGCACACTTATTTGAGATCCCAAAATTATTAGTATTATTGTTTGAGATCCTAAAATTACCCTAGATGTCCAATTTCAGGCAAATTGAATAAAAACTACGGTATCTTAAAGCCCCAGAAGTTAATCGGGAGATAGGTCTATATGGGGGTATACCAGAACATGATGTACTGATACTACTTCTAGCACACCCCAGCAAAAAAGCGTCGACAAAAAAGTAATGAAAATGTTCTTTCTGCAAAATTGACGCAGAAGCGATGAATTTAACATGGTCAACAGCCGTTGCACTGAATTTGCATCACTTCTTTAGGTGTGATCCGAATTCAATGTTTTGGATGTGAATTAAGAAATTTTGTGATATTTCACAAATAAATAATTTTTAATTTTTTTTAAGAGTTTTAATGCATTCTTACGCTTGTGTGGAACGTTTGGCATCAAATAATTTCAAAAATTCGCATTTTTTTCAGAATGGATTTAGCATTTTTTCCGACAAAAGTTAAATGATTTGTACCATTTTATGAATTCTTACTCTGTTTTTAACCTATTTGAAACAAAACAAGTATATACGGCCGTAAATTCGGCCAGGCCGAATCTTATGTACCCTCCACCATGGATTGCGTAGAAACTTCTACGAAAGACTGTCATCCACAATCGAAATACTTGGGTTGTGGTATCTTAAAACTTCTTAACATCGTTTTCTAAATTGTGAGTTAGTCCATACGTGGTATATATTAGACAAAAAAGTTATGTATAGTTAAGTCTACAAATAATTACGAATAGATATGGACGTTTTGCACGGTACGTTGAGAGCCAGAATTGTAATATTGGGGGTCACTATGTACAATTATGAACTTGATATGGACCAATTTTTGTGTGATTGGAAATCGATTTATCTGAGGGATATATATATCTATAGACCGATATGGACCTAGTTAGGCATGGTTGTTAACGACCATATACTAGCACAATGTACCAAATTTCAACTGCCTCGGATGAAATTTGCTCCTCCAAAAGGCTCCAAAACCAAATCTCGGGATCGGTTTATATGGGGCTATATATGATTATGGGCTGATATGGACCACTTTTGGCATAGTTGTTAAATATTATATACGATCACCACGTACCAAATTTCAAGCAGATCGGATGAATTTTGCTTCTCCAAAGGCACCGGAGGTCAAATCTGGGGATCGGTTTATATGGGAGCTATATATAATTATGGGCTGATAGGAATCAATTCCTGCATGGTTGTTGGATACCATATACTAACATCACGTACCAAATTTCAACCGAATGGGAAGAATTTTGCTCTTCCAAGGGGCTCTGGAGGTCAAATCTGGGGATCGGTTTATATGGAGCCTATATATAATTATGGACCGATTTCGACCAATTCTTGCATGGTTGTTAGAGACCATATACTAACACCACGTACCAAATTTCAGCCGGATCGGATAAAATTAGCTTCTCTTAGAGGCCTCGCAAGCCAATTCGGAGGATCGGTTTATATGGGGGCTATATATAATTATGGACCGATGTGGACCAATTTTTGCATGGTTGTTAGAAACCATATACCAACACCATGTACTAAATTTCAGCCGGATCGGATGAAATTTGCTTCTCTTAGAGGCCTCGCAAGCCAAATCGGGGGATCGGTTTATATGGGGGCTATATATAATTATGGACTGATGTGGACCAATTTTTGCATGGTTGATAGAGACCATATACCAACACCATGTACCAAATTTCAGCCGGATCGGATGAAATTTGCTTCTCTTAGAGGCCTCGCAAGCCAAATCGGGGGATCGGTTTATATGGGGTCTATATATAATTATGAACCGATGGGGACCAATTTTTGCACGGTTGGTAGAGACCATATACTAACACCATGTACCAAATTTCAGCCGGATCGGATGAAATTTGCTTCTCTTAGAGGCCTCGCAAGCCAAATCGGGGGATCGGTTTATATGGGGGCTATATATAATTATGGACCGATGTGGACCAATTTTTGCATGGTTGTTAGAGACTATATATTAACACCATTTACCTAATTTCAGCCGGATCGGATGAAACTTGCTTCTCTTAGAAGCCTCGAAAGCCAAATTTGGGGGTCCGTTTATATGGGGGCTATACGTAAAAGTGGACCGATATGGCCCATTTGCAATACCATCTGACCTACATCAATAACAACTACTTGTGCCAAGTTTCAAGTCGATAGCTTGTTTCGTTCGGAAGTTAGCGTGATTTCAACAGACGGACGGACATGCTCAGATCGACTTAGAATTTCACCACGACCCAGAATATATATACTTTATGGGGTCTTAGAGCAATATTTCGATGTGTTACAAACGGAATGACAAAGTTAATATACCCCCATCCTATGGTGGAGGGTATAAAAAGTTAAAATTACCCATTAAAAGTATGAAAAAACCAAGTTATAAAAAATTGAATTAAAAGAACTTCCTGGGTAGTTAAAATAAAGAACATCATAGGAAGCACATCTTCTGGAAATGCTTTTAACGTTGTGCCTTTGGGAGAACTTCCAAATTTTTTTGCTGGGACTTATTGTCAGATCTAAGATACGTCTAGGTATACAAGTCCAATAATTCAAATCGGAAGATTTGTCTAAATGGGGCCCATGCCAAAACATACACACCATATACTGCACCTATTTGTGGACCAAAGGACATCTAGATTTTTAAATTTTAATCGAATTTAAATTGCGGTGTCTATATGCCATGTAAATAAATTCGGTAGGTTGGCTTGTGTGGGGGCTAATCTGGACGAAATGTAGCTGCTTGCAGACAAAAAACTAATCTGTACCAATTTTCTGCACGATAGCTTCATTATTGAAGGTTGTAGCGTAATTACAACAGAAAGACGGACAGATATCAGAATATCACACCATTTGTGGAAAATATACACTTCATATATTCGGAAACCGATATTTCGATGTGTTACAAATAGAATGGCAAGCTTGTTATACCCATAGACCCTATATTATATAGATAGTTCATCCGTGTCAATCGATGTTTCACTCTTACATTCTCTTTCGTTGTACTTTTTGTAGTTTGCCAATTTTACACATAAATTAGAACGTTTATGATGCACCAGAGGATTTATAAATAAATTAAAAACTCAAAAGCTCATGCTTCTACACAAAATTGGTCACAAAAGACGCGAAAATACGTAATTTAATTTTGAGCAGCATTGCTCTTTACGAACAATACAAACGCAAATGCCAGAAAAGTAATGTTTAGAACTGACTCTACGAAAAAATCAAAACGAAATGTCATAAAATTAATTTTTGGAACTGACACATTTTTTCGCGGAGAGAAATGGCTCACCTATATATATTCTATAAACTATACACTGTTAGAAAAATATGTTTTTCATATGTTTCGATATAAACAAAATGTGTTTCGGGCACAATTTTTAAACACAATATATTTAAGTGCAAACATGTAATGTTCTCAAACTAACACTAAATGTTTGGAACACATATGTTAATATGTTAGAATGTATTATGTTTGGGGCATGAATGTTTCATAAAAATTATATGTGTGAATGTAAACATATATAAATTTACAAATTTCGAGTAAACATATATATGTTGTGATATTTTATTCAGAGAGCGACAGAGAGAGAGGGAGTATAGAGAAAGAAATAGAGATAAAAACCGGGAGGGTCGAGGAAATATATCAAATTAACACAGCGAGAGAATCAAAAGAGAGCAATTTCTGTGAAACAGCTTATATGTTGTTTCGGAAACTGCTTTATGATAAGGCCAAAAATTGTATATGCTTAAGTCTAAATATTATTTAATTTAAGCCTAATTATTATTTAATTTGTGTATATTATAAAATTATTTATGTATATTTATACTCGACCCCACGTTCTTCCTTTGTTAGAGTTTTTGAATTCCTTCCAAAATTTCAAACTTTTATACCAAAACCAGTTTTTTATTACAAAATTGTTATTTTTGCAATAAAAAAATAATATCTTAGCCAAAAGCTCAGTCCATTTCGTTTATATCAAGCACTGTTTCTGATTGTAAATCTTTAATAACCCACATTTCGAAGTTTCATTATAAAAATTTAATATTGTATAAATATAAATGTGTAAATTAAAAAAAAAAAAATTGGTGTTTGGTCGGAGCAGGGATTGAACCCACGACCCTTTGCATGTACGGCAGACATGCTAACCACTGCTCCACGTTGCCAACACATGTATGTTTCTGTTAAATAATGTTATGTTTGCATGGGCTCGTGGGCGCTGCAAACTATGCTATATAAATGTAACTTATAACGATAATTGTCTACCGGTGACTATAACAGCTACGTAGCTCAGTGGTAGTGTGTTGGCTTACAAACTGTATGGTCCTCGGTTCGATTCTCCGTCCAGGCGAAAGGTAAAATTTAAAAAAATTATAAAATTGAATAATTTCTTCAACATTATTTGTATTACAGAAAAAGGTGCCAAGAACTAAAAAAATTCGTGGAAGTGAAAATTATGTTAGGGAATGAGCACAATCTTCTTTGGGGAAAATTCTTCCAAGCATATAATATTTTTGGGCTCAAAATGCTTCCAAACATATTATATGTTCACATAAAACAAACATATTAATGTTTCGGAGTATCCAATAATATATGTGCTTCCTGCAAAATATGTTTGGAACATATGTTAGAGAGGCGATTTTTTTTGAGGGTGTACGAGTGGGTGGGTTAAAATAGTTCACAATTTTACACAAATATTTATAATATATTTTTTTTTTAATTTTCCATTTTAAAATTGCAACAACATCTGCGAAGATTTTTATGGGCATAACCTTTGGAAGTATCGACAAAGGGTCAAAATCCCTGACCTATATGCCACACTTCCATAAAAATATTTATTTTTAATGCTGATCTTCTTCAAAAAAACGTTAACGTATAAAGAAGCCGGTAGTATTTTTTAGGTCTATTTTTCTAAAAAACCCTAAATTTTCGTTCATGGTACACGCAAACAAAACCTTTGGAACACGTGTACCAAAAATGTTTTTTTTTGTTACGAGTTTTTTGAATCTCTTCGAAAATTTTAAACTTTTATCACAAAAAAATCGTTTGTTAATTTTTTTGATTGAAAAAAATAATTTTTGAACCAACAACACAGTCCATTTCGTTTATATCAAGCACTGTTCTTTCCGACTGTAAGTCTTTAATAAGACACATTTTACAGTTTCATAGTATAAATTTAATATAGTAAAGGGTGATACGGTCAAAATTTGGTCAATATAAACTTGACGTATTTCTTTCAATTTTGCATTTAAAAACCTGAACACCCCTCATTTTGAAGGTGTGTGTATGTAGAATGTTGCTCCTATTTTGATTTTTGTCAAAATGCCGTCCAAGCAAGAAGAGCAGCGCATCAAAATTTTGCTCGCGCATCGCGAAAATCCGAGCTACACACACGTAAAGCTGGCAAAATCGCTAAAAGTTGCGAAATCAACCGTTACAAATGTAATTAAAGTGTTTGGGGAACGTTTGTCGACAGCCAGGAAGTCTGGATCGGGGTGAAATCGAAAACCGGAAGCCGCTGAGACGACAAAGAAAGTTGCCGGTAGTTTCAAGCGAAACCCTAACCTCTCTCTCCGAGATGCCGCAAATAAGCTGGGTGTATCGTTTACAACCGTGCATCGAGCCACAAAACGAGCCGGACTATCGACTTACAAGAAGGTAGTGACTCCAAATCGCGATGATAAACAAAATACGACAGCCAAAGCGCGATCCCGGAGGCTGTACACGACGATGCTGACGAAGTTTGACTGTGTGGTAATGGACGACGAAACCTACGTCAAAGCCGACTACAAGCAGCTTCCGGGACAGGAGTTTTACACGGCAAAAGGAAGGGGAAAGGTAGCAGATATTTTCAGGCACATAAAACTGTCAAAGTTCGCAAAGAAATATCTGGTTTGGCAAGCCATCTGTACCTGTGGCTTGAAAAGTAGCATTTTCATACCTTCCGGGACTGTCAACCAAGAAATTTACGTGAAAGATTGTTTGAATAAACGTCTGCTGCCTTTCCTGAAGAAACACGATTGTTCCGTACTGTTTTGACCGGATTTGGCATCTTGCCATTACGGTAAAAAGGCCATGGAGTGGTACGCCGCCAACAAGAACCCTCCCAACACGCCAGAGCTCCGCCCAATTGAGAAATACTGGGTTATTGTCAAGCGGAACCTAAAGAAGACCAAAAAAACTGCTAAGGACGAGCAGCAGTTCAAGGCAAACTGGCTTTCTGCGACGAAGAAGGTGGACAAGGTGGCTGTACACAATCTGATGGCAGGTGTCAAGCGTGAGGCCCGGCAATTCGGATTTGGAAAAGCAAAAGCCAAACTGAATATTTTTCCTGAATTTTATACTAATTGAACTTGAAAAAGAAATTTAATTTGATTTTTTAAATAAACGATTTCACCGATTTACACGCGTTTTCCCTTGACCAAATTTTGACCGTATCACCCTTTAGTATGTAATGTTGAGCACCTTTTCGTAATCTTCCGAACATACGTTAGGTTAGGTTAGGTGGCAGCCCGATGTATCAGGCTCACTTAGACTATTGAGTCTATTGTGATACCACATTGGTGAACTTCTCCCTTATCACTGAGTGCTGCCCGATTCCATGTTAAGCTCAATGACAAGGGACCTCCATTTTATAGCCGAGTCCGAACGGCGTTCCACACTGCAGTGAAACCACTTTGAGAAGATTTGAAACCCTCAGAAATGTAACCAGGATTACTGAGGTGGGATAATCCACCGCTGAAAAACTGTTTGAACACATCTGGAATATATGTAAAAAAAACACACAAAAAAAAACTTTTTGGTGCTCGGTCGAAGCAGGGTTCGAACCCAGGGCCCTTGGTATGCAAGGCGGACGTAGCAACCACTGTTCCACGATGCCCAACTAAAGGTATGTTTCTTTTAAATAAAGTTTGTTTAATCGGCTCGTGGGCGCCGCAAGCTTATATAGCATAGCTTATACGGATAATTGTCTATTGGTGACAATAACAGCTACGTAACCCAAATTGCATGGTCCGCGGTTCGATTCTCCGTCCAGGCGAAAGGTAAAATTTAAAAAATTTTATTAAATCGAATAATTTCTTCTACACTGTTTGTATTACAGAAAAAGGGGCTAAGAACTAAAAAACCTCATGGAAGTGAGAAAGACGTGAGGTAAAATGAATTTAGCCAGAAAAGATTTTTTGAGTTAGTCTTTGTGAAATTGTTTTTACATCCTGGAAAAGAATAAACGTTTATCACAAAAACTATATACTTTTCTTCCAAATAAACTTCCTTAAAGCAAAAAGCAAATGAGAAACGAACTTTGTTTGTCTAAAATTTCGTTTGGGAGGAAAGAATTATTTTTTTTTGCGTGTAGGTTAAGTTTTATTGCGTGTTCAAACTAGAAAATATCCATAGACATTTGAAAGGTACTTGTTTTCTTAAACTAAGGTCAGGAAGTCTAAATTTTGACCCCTGTTAAATCCCCTACATTTAATTGGTCAGAAACAAAATCGCCCATTCGGGTGAAACAACTTCGAGACAATGCAAAAGTTCTATCTAGAAATAATGTCATTTGGCGCTAGTTAAAGCGATGGGAGCCACCTAACCTAGTGATATAATTAAACAGTAAATGTGACAATAAGTAAACTACAAAAGATCTTTTTTAAAGCATAAAATATTGATGGAGACATTAATCCCACCAATTGCCCCAATGGAATGTTTTCGAAACGTTATCCGCATTGCTAGTTTTAAACAAAAACAATTTTGAAAGTCCATTTATGTCTGTACAGATTGGCATTGAAATCCACAATTCATTAAGTGAATCCCCCCACTTTAAAATGCAAAACCAAAAAATAAAAATAAATGTATAACAAATAACAAAGATAAAAGTGAAATGTTGTGTTGCTCAAATGTGACATAAATCCCCTTTAAAATGTGAGTGACTTAAAGCCAAGACATTAAGCATTGTGACATGAGATACCCCTACCTCAAAAACAATCCGGTTGTTTTGCATACGACAGCTTATGAAGTTTATTTGCTTTAGGCCGATACAAGTGTCACCGATTCAAGAGCAACAGTAATAGTTTTCTGGGACAACTTATCATTTCGGTTGGAATAGCATTGCCATGACATAAAGGATATTACTGTGGAGGCATTTTTATATGTTTTATATTAAAACAAGTATATACGGCCGTAAGTTCGGCCAGGCCGAAGCTTATGTACCCTCCACCATGGATTGCGTAGAAACTTCTACTGAAGACTGTCATCCACAATCGAAATACTTGGGTTGTGGTATCTTAAATACACGCTCACAAAAAATCGCTTCTGTAACATATACTCCCAAACATATTTTGCTTCAAGCATATACATTTTTGGGTATTGTCCAAACATTTATATGTTTGATCTCTTCCAATATATAATATGTTTGAAAGCATATTGGTCTAAACAATATATGTTTGGGTAGTCTAAGTTCCAAACATTTTGTATTTTTGCATCCAAATTCAATAATGTTGTCTTCCAAAAAACAATATGTTATTATGTGAACATATAATATGTTTGGAAGCATTTTGCACCCAAAAATATTATATGCTTAAAAAAATCTCCCAAACAATATTGTGCTCAAAATTTTATTTATTTATTTATATATTTACAATCATAATGAATTATGAAAATAAACAGGTAATATAGGTGCTAACAACCTAGGTTTTCGACCTGAATGCTCAAAATTTTGTTTCTGCCCAATTGTATATTCCCCCACATCTTTCTCACTTCCACGAGATTTTTTAGTTCTTAGCACCTTTTTCTGTAATACAAACATTGTAGAAGAAATTATTCAATTGTATGATTTTATTTTAATTTTACCTTTTGCCGGACGGGGATTCGAACAGCGGACCACACAGTTTGCAAGGATCAAAGAAGTAGCTGATCAATTGCCCAAGGAAAAATAAAATGTTAATTTTGTAATAACAAGCAACAACCACCAACTTAATTCAATATCGCTCCCTGTTAAATAGCGCTCCAAGCTACTAAACACATATATGTTTATAGGCTATTTCTAAATTAATATATGTTTGCATCCAAGCATATTATATTTACAAACATTTTATGTCCCAAACATAATATGTTCTAACATATTAACATATATGTCCCAAACATGTTATGCTAGTTTATGAACATTATATGCTTGCACTCAAAAATATTGTGTTTAAAAATTTGTGTTCCAAACATATAATGTTTATAGCCAAACATTTGAAAAACAGTCTTTTTCATCCGTGTAGTTTTCTAAATTGTGAGTTAGTCCATACGTGGTATATATTAGACAAAAAGGTATGTAAGTCTACAAAAAATTACGAATCGATATGGACTTTTGCACGGTGCGTAGGGAACCAGAACTGAAATATGGGGGTGACTTATATGTGGGCTATATACAATTATGAACTTGATATGGACCATTTTTTGTGTGATTGGGGATCGATTTATCTGAGGGCTATATATAACTATAGACCGATATGGACCTAGTTAGGCATGGTTGTTAACGGCCATATACTAGCATAATGTACCAAATTTCAACTGACTCGGATGAAATTTGCTCCTCCAACAGGCTACAAAACCAAATCTCGGGATCGGTTTATATGCGGGCTATATATGATTTTGGACTGATATGGACCACTTTTGGTATGGTTGTTAAATATCATATACTACCACCACGTACAAAATTTCGGATGAATTTTGCTTCTCCAATAGGCACCGGAGGTCAAATCTGGGGATTGGTTTATATGGGTGCTATATATAATTATGGACTGATATGAACCAATTCCTGCGTGGTTGTTGGATACCATATACTAACATCACGTACCAAATTTCAACCGAATCGGATGAATTTTGCTCTTCCAAGGGGTAGGTCAAGCCAAATTTGGGGGTCCGTTTATATGGGGGCTATACGTAAAATTGGACCGATATGGCCCTTTTGCAATACCATCCGACCTACATCAATAACAACTACTTGTGCAAAGTTTCAAGTCGATAGCTTGTTTCGTTCGGAAGTTAGCGTGATTTCAACAGACGAACGGACGGCCATGCTTAGATCGGCTCAGAATTTCACCAAGACCCAGAATATATATATACTTTATGGGGTCTTAGAGCAATATTTCGATGTGTTACAAACGGAATGACAAAGTTAATATACATCCCATCCTATGGTGGAGGGTATAAAAACTAAATAAAATTATAAGTTCTTAATTTTTAGATATAATGTGAAATTAATATAAAAACTGAATTAAGATGAGCAAGGGAAAGATCCTTTTTGGAAGTTGAAGCCACGAGCGCACTCAAAAAAGTTAAGTTGAATTTGTATTGTTTCCGAACTAAAGATGGGGTCGATCTGAGCATGTCCGTCCGTCCGTCCGTTCCGTTGAAATCACGCTAACTTCAGAACGAAACAAGCTATCGATTTGAAACGTGGCACAAGTAGTTGTTATCGATGTAGGTCGGATGGTATTGCAAACGGGCCACTTTTACGTATAGCCCCCATATAAACGGACCCCCAAATTTGGCTTGTGATTGCTCTAACACAAGCAAATTTCATCCGATCCGGCTGAAATTTGGTACATGTTGTTAGTATATGGTCTCTAACAACCATGCAAAAATTGGTCCACATCGGTCTATAATTATATATAGACCCCATATAAACCGATCCCCCGATTTGGCTTGCGGAGCCTCTAAGAGAAGCAAATTTCATCCGATCCGGCTGAAATTTGGTACGTGGTGTTGGTATATGTTCTCTAATGACCATGCAAAAATTGGTCCACATCGACCCATAATTATATATAGCCCCCATATAAGCCGATCCCCATATTTGACCTCCGGAGCCTCTTAGAGGAGCAACATTCTTCCGATCCGGTTGAAATTTGGTACGTGGTATTAGTATATGGTCTCTAACAACCATGCATGAATTGGTCCATGTCGGTCCCTAATTATATATAGCCCCCATATAAATCGATCCCCAGATTTGTCCTCCGGAGCCTCTTGGAGGAGTAATATTCATCCGATCCGGTTGAATTTTGGAACATGGTGTTAGAATGTGGTCTCTAACAAACACGCAAGAATTGGTCCATATCGGTCCATAATTATATAGCCCCCATATAAATCGATCCCCAGATTTGTCCTCCGGGGCCTCTTGGAGGAGCAAAATTCATCCGATCCGGTTGAAATTAGCAACGTGGTGTTAGTATAAGGCCGCTAACAACCATACCAAAATTGGTCCATATCGGTCTATTGTTATATATAGCCGATCCCCAATCACACAAAAATTGGTCCATATCGGTTCATAATCATGGTTGCCACTCGACCATGTGAGTTGAAATTTGTGAATGACAGTCTTTCGTAGAAGTTTGTACGCAATCCATGGTGGAGGGTATATAAGATTCGGCCTGGCCGAACTTACGGCCGTATATACTTGTTTTTTTTTTTATTGTTCATTTTCCTTTATTTAAGCAATTCAAAGCCTTTGAAAGGTCAATTTAACGAATTACAGTGTACTACTCTAATGGAAATTACAATATTATATGAGAATATAATATTGCCCCCATACACAGAAAAAAAAGTGTCTCGTAAATTTAAGAAGATTTTTACAATAATTTATTACAAGAATTTTCCAGAATTTTAGTTCATTTTTCGTATCTTCAACGAAAATTAACTACTCGAAAGGAAATTTTACAAATTCTAAGTAGCAATCGTTTAGTTCATGGCCTACAAAATACGATGGAAATTTCCTTAAAAATTTTCTTAACTGGTAGTTAAAAATTCGTTTGTCATGCTATAAAACTACTTGTGAAATGTAAAGTATTTTCTAACTAATAAGTGCAATTTACTATAAGATTTTTTTGTATGAGAAAATATTTTTTTACGAAAAATGAACTTGAAAGTGGATAGCAATTTCTTACTGACAATTCCTATAGTTAATAATTGTTGGTAAAAAATTACCCAATGAAATATTTTTAGTTCACATGTAATTAAATTTATAGACATTTTCGTCAAAAATGGTAGATAACATTTCATGAAAATTTTGCAAATTTTAAGATAAACGTTTCATCGTTCATAAACTGGTGTGCCTTTACGAATATTATTCTTAGAGTAAATTGTCAGCAGATGCGATGAACTAATGCATAGTACAAAAATCATTATCGGAATAGTGGAATGTGATTAATGTAAAGATGATGTTACTTGAGTTTTGTTGTGTATACATGAGCGTGGGGTTGTTTTTATTTTTGTTCATTTAGTGGTTTGTATGTGCGTGTGTTTGTTATTCGTTGATGGTTTTTGGCTGGATGAGGTGTTGTTTTCAATAAAGGCACATGTGTTTTTGTTGTTGTAGGGATGTTTTGGCTTTGCTTGGTTTTGTTTGGCATGCTTCAGTTGTACAGTTGGCGTTGGCGTTGGCGTGGGTTGTTGCATTTTTTAAGCAGGTGTGCAACAAAGGAATATAAAGGCATGGAATATTTTGGATTTTTGAGACATATATTGGTGTTTGTTTATTAAACCTTTTAAATGAAAGTTATTAATATTTTATCGGTAGTTTAGAAAAAAGTTATTAAGAATATTTAGTAAAATATGTTTAAATTTAAGGTGTATTGAAATTTTCATTATTCAATGTAAAAAATTAATATTCAATTCCAGATGAATTTGGAAAATTTTTGTTATATCTCAGCGTACAGTTTAGTCATAAATTGGTAAGTATTTTTTTAATATGGTTTTCTTTTAAAAATAATATTTTTATGTATATTATTATTTGTTAATTAATTTTTTTGGATACCAGTTTAATGTTTTGTTGTTAAAGCAATATTTAATTTCAGAGCAACTCCAGATGGATTCGAACAAATTTAAAAAATAGAGAATTGGTAAGTTTTCTTTTACAAATTGGCTTTCTTTCAACTAGCATTACATTTTTATCATCAAAATTACAGGTTTTTAATACCTTATTTTAGTTTTTTTTAATAATTTTTTTTAAACCAATGTAACATTTGTAATGTAAAAAACAATTATTTAATTTCATAATAACCCCTTAAAAATTTTGAAAAATTTTTAGTACTCCTTTACTTGTAATTTAATAGTGAATTGATAAGGATTCTTTGACTTTCTTTTAACCCTGGACAGTCATCCTTATTTTTTGTACATTAACGTCATCCTTCGTCATTTTGATTACGGCTCATTTCAAGACGCTATAATTTTCATCGTGAGCGAAAAAGTGAACCAAACTTGAATTTATTTTCTTATTCAATTTGGTTTTAAGTAGTATAAGACAAAAAGTCATAAAACGGTCGAATTAGTATAACTTAAATTTACCATTTCCCAATAGACTAAAATGCATTTTAAATTGAAAATGAAATTACGCGTCGTCATTTCGACGAATGATGACTGTCTAGGATTATCAAGAATATTTGGTTTTTTATGCATATTATTATTTTTTCATTAGATTTTTTGAAAACCTATTATATATTTTAAAATTTTAAAATAAATATTTAATATTTAATTTCAGAGTAACCCAAATAAATTTGGACAACTTTATATATTTCCCCTCAGCGTACAATTTAATAGAGAATTGGTAAGTTTTATATTAAAACTTTGGCTTTCTTTCAACTAGAATATTTATTTTATTATATCCTTCACATCGATAACAACACAGTTTTATGAGTTTATATAGAATACTTCATTATTTCTCTAATTGTTTCAGGTACAAATTTTATGAGATACGTTTTCCAAAGAAAAGTTGAATTCCATACACCATTTGATAAAATTTCTCCAAATATGGTAAGTTACAAGCTAAAATGATGAATTAAAAAATTATATTTCATTACATGGTGTTAATTTTCATTATTGCTTCCATTTCTTTCCAGCAAGATATGTGAAAAAATTACCTACGATGAATACAAAAAGGATAAGTCAAAATGTCGAAACAGCGAGTTCAAATGAACTACTCTCTGTTCCACGAGGTCGTCATTTTTATTCACAAAAAACATTGTATTAAGAACTTTCATCATAAGTTTTTATAATAAAGTACTTTTGCTTAAAGAAAGTTTAATTTTAATGTATGAAAATCTTCATAATAGTAAAACGGTTTGTTGTTCCTTTAATTATTCAATTTCTCTGTACTTTGGAATGATTGATTTAAAAATAGTTTAGTCGTCGACATTTTAAAGAGACTGTTAACCAATTTTTATTATCGGGTTTCCCAAAAAAATAAGCAAGTAAACCAAAATAATACTGACTTTTTAACTTTGTAGGGCTATATAAATCTTATGGCGTTGTAAAAATGAACTAAAATACAATGTTATAGATGAACTAAAATTTAAGAGAATTATAAACTAGACAAGTTGAAAAAAATCTTAAGGGCTAAATCATGGTCAATATTACTAAAGTTTAGTTCATTTTGCAATGGAAAAGGGTTCACTGTTTTTTCAGTGTATAAACGGTCCCCCAGATTTGGCTTGCGGAGCAAAATTTTGTCAAAAATTTATTTCTATAGGAAATTTGTCTGAATTTTATTTCTGTAGAAAATTTTGTCAAAATGTTATTTTTTAGAACATTTATGAAGTATTTCCTAGTTGGAGAGGAATATATTGCAAAATCTTCGAAAACATTAAGAATTCTACCAATCTACCAATCAGTAAAAAATCTGCCATTTTTGGTAGACTCGTGTTCCTATAATCCGATCCCCTCAATACTCCTTTTTATGAAGAAGATTATAACTCTGCACCCTGGAATTACGAATTCAACGTGATATTCTATGCAGCTAATGTTTAACAAAATTAATTTCTGTTCGATAAAGGTTCTGATTATTCTGTTTAATTTCAGAAAAATAATTTAGCTAACAGGCTGCTGATTTATTGGAAATCTAGGCGCATCTACACTCGTATAAGAAGGAACATGCTGACATGGTTAATATGATAAGGAAGATAATGATTTATATAGTTTATTTTTTCACCCTTTAGTTATTATTGATCGTAATTGTTAGAAGAAAACCACTGATTGAAATTTATTACCAATATCAAATAATTATTTAATTGAATCAATAAAATAGTTGATTGATTTTTGTCGCGAAATTAAATAAAAATGTAATTGATTCAATTAAAACATTGATTGAATTTTATGTAAAAAACTAATCATTTTTTTATAGATTCAAGCACACAATTAATTGATTCCGTGACAAAAGTCAATTAAAGTTTTAATTGAAAATCGTGTTGGTTTTCAATCAGAATGTGTGATTGATACTATCGTTTTAATTATAAAAATAATTGAATCCGCGATTTTGTGGTTGAAATAACTTTTTTAGTGTGTAGGTTTATGCACTCGTATTTTAATATTTCAGTATTTTAAAATTCGAGCAAATTGATAAAATTTGCAGAGTCTAAGTGCTCAAGAACTAAGATCGAGAACTAAGATATCCCTAAGATTGAGGGATATAACAAAACCTCAACTGATATAACCCATCTTCAAACTTGAGCCTGATTTTTTAATTTTAGCGCAATAGCTTTATTAATGAAAGATTTAGCGTGTTACGACAGAAAGACGAACATTGTTATATCGTTTTTGAATTTCTCCCTGATATAGTAGTAAACTTGTTATTGGAAAACTGAACTTTAACGTGTAAAAATTGAATTAAATATTATTCCAAATTTTGAGATGAATTAAATTGGCGAAACTTTTCTGACTGTTTTGATTTTTTAACTACCATTTATGAAATGCATCTATTTCGAAAAGCAAAAATAAAAAATAAAGAAAAAATCTTAGATCATTGTCATTTAAATCACAACTATTTGAGAAGTGCACGAAAAACTTGATCTGCTTAAGTTAGCATTTAACTTATTTCTATGTCATTGATATTGTACTGGCATTTAGTTCATAAAATTTTTGATACTAACTTGAAATAATAAAAAATTCGTTGGGCTGGGGAAAATTTCTTACAAAATTTAAATAATAAACTAAAACAATATGCAAAAATGCAATGGATATTAGTTAATTTTATCATCAGTTTTACAACTGATATCTTTTCTATGTACTGCCACCCTATGGTGGTGAATATAAAATAGTGTCAACTCTATTTTGTGGTATAGTAAATACTAGAGGTCTGCACAATTCCATTTGTAAATGCAGAGTACACGTGTACTTGCTACATGAGTACATCTATTTGAGAGAGTCGCAAAACAATTGGTACACATTTTAATGAACATCAAAAGCCACGAGTAACTTCTTGTTGCTACTCTGATGTCTTCACTACCAACAAACACATATTCCTCTTTCTCTCTTATTGAAGTGTACTCAGATTGATCACGTCGAGTATGTTGCGAGAACAAAACTTCATAGAGTACTCCATGTACCACGTGAAGTTTCAGAAATACAAGAAAACAGTTACTCTCCATAATATATGTTTTCGGATTGATATAAAGAACGGAAAACGTTAAGGTAAGTGTGTGACATACATAAATATATGAAATATGTGACATACATACATATCTATGATTAATAATAATGGAAAGTTTTGCTTCGCACATAGCTAAGCAATACTTGTGGTACCACGTGAAGTGAAGAGAATCCATGTTGTACTTTTTCTCAAGTACTTACATTTTTATTGTTCCTTTTTTTCGGAACACATATTGTTTCGGATAAGTACTTGGTGGTATTTGACAAGCAAGCGTTCTCTTCACTTCACTACTTGCGCTCTGAGAGAAAGACAGTGTATGTACTATATTCGACAGCGAATTGCATACATGTAGTGAAAAGTTATTCGATGCAGACCTCTAGTAAATACCATCAAACTTGATCCTCAAAATGATTCCCCACGAACTATTCAACAAAGAAAATTTCCATAGTCCTCACACACATTCGATTCGATTTCCTAAGACTTACTTAAATACCGGAAATTAATTCGTGCAATCATTTAACGCACTGCATGTTCAGATTCCATTTGAATATTCATTGTAACTGGTTTTCCATTGCCATTGAATTCAAATGCTGTCATTGCGAGAGTGCGTTTCAAAACTGGTGTTGCATTTGAAGCGTGATATTTATTTTTCATATTTATTTGTGATTTTAACACCACCTTTTATCCTAAACGCAAAAAGGAAGCATCGTTTATGTGAGTGGTAAATAAATTTTTTTATTAACTAATTATGATGTAATCAAAAGTGGTATAGCAGTTTCAGTTTGGAATGAGATTATTTAGTATAAAGAAATGGCTCTTCACAATAATAAAAAACAAGTATAAACGGCCTTAAATTTCGGCCGTCCGAACCTAAAATACCCAACACCATGAATCAAATAGAATAGTTTCATTTCAAACATCTTCGTCGTAGCGAGTTACTTGAAAATCAATTGAGTTTCAGGGAGGTATGATGACAGGAACTCCCCCGAGCAGATAGGTTCATATAGTACACTTCCCTAAGTTTAATTTTACAAAACAATAATAAGGACAACTTCTTTAAAATTATGAAATTTTAATTAGATTAAAGTTTATAATCTTTAATTCAAAAAAAAAAAAAAATTGGAAATTTACGTCCCTCCGTTAAAGTCGTACATATTAGAAATAAGGCAAATTTTCCTTAAAGAAAAGAAACACTTTTTTGATTTTAAGAAATCGTCCTTAAATTAAGTGAAATATGGAATCTTTAGATTTATGACAAAAACTTCAAAATTAGCCTAAGATTTATTCTGAGGATTCAGCATCCTGCCTCAAGACCAGGAGCCCTTTCATCCTTAAGGTTCTTAGTGGAATTTTGTAAAGACTGTTTGTGAGCATTTTTGCCTCGTTTTCGTTTTCGTCTTCTCTGATCTCGTGTCTTGTGCATAAAGTTTCCATGATGTTTCACATGTCATTTAAGTCCATTTTGTCTACCGAACTTTTCGTGCCGAGTTTTTGCATAACTCTTTTGTATTGTAGTCCCAAGGATTATTGCCTTTGTCTAATCGCATTTCTTCCCATTTATCACTCTTGCTCTTACTTAAGCCGTACTCTATTTGTAAACCCTCCACCATAGAATAGGGGTATATTAACTTTGTCATTTCGTTTGTAACACATCGAAATATAGGTCTAAGACCCCATAAAGTATATATATTCTGGGTCGTGGTGAAATTCTGAGTCGATCTAGCAATGTCCGTCCGTCTGTCTGGCTCTCCGTCCGTCTGTGGAAATCACACTAACTTCCGAACGAAACAAGCTATCGACTTGAAACTTGAAACAAGTAGTTGTTATTGATGTAGGTCGGATGGTATTGCAAATAGACCATATCGGACCACTCTTACCTATAGCCCTCATATGAACGGACCCCCAGATTTGTCTTGCAAAGGCTCTAGGAGAAGCAAATTTCATCCGATATGGTCTCTACTATTCACGAAAAATTAGTCCAAATCGGTCTATAATTATATATAGGCCCCATATAACTAAACCGATCCCCAGATTTTGCTTGCGGATCCTCATCCGATCCAGTTGAAATTCGGTGCGTGATGTTTATATATGGCCTCTAACATCCGTGCAAAAATTGGTTCAAAGCGGTCTATTATTACATATAGCCCCCATATAAACCGATCCCCAGATGTGAGCTCTGGAGTAGGGGTGTGCACGTGACACGAAATTGTCGTGACTCACGCGTGAGTCACGCAGAGGGAAACGGCGTGAGTGTGCGTGAGCGTGATTACGAAAATAATATCTTCGTGAGCTTGCGTGAGCAACGAATTTCGAAAAAACACGCTCACGAAAATAATCTCGCTTACGAACATGAAATGCTTAGGAGTTGAATTCATTTATAATTTTTGTGATATCGTAAGTGTTAACAGTTTTATAGCGCTCTCGATTTTAATCATACTCATGTTTTCGGTCAGGTTCTGTAGGTAAATTACTCATAAAATTATTCGTGAGTCACGACATTTTTCGTGAGTCACGATATTTTTCGTGAGTAACGACATTTAAATGATTTTCGTGCGTGAGTACAATTTTTTTTTTCGTGACCGTGAGTCCTACCAAAAAATATCGTGCGTGAATAAGATTTTTCCGTCGTGAGTGTGCGTGAGAAAATATTACTCACGTGCACACCTCTTGGAGGAGGTTTAAATTTGGTACGTTGTGCAAGGATATGGCCGCTAACAACCATGCCAAAATTGTTCCATATCGGTCTGTTTATCTGGAGGCTATATATAAATATAGCACCCAGATAAACCGAACCCCTATCAAACAAAAATTGGTCCATATCAGTTCATAATTGTATAAAGCCCCTATACAAAGCGACCCCCTTATTTCACTTCTGGCTCTTTAACTACCACGCAACAGTTCATATCGGTTCGTAATTATTTATAGACTCCCCTATATATACCTATCAAGAACTGAATTATATACGTATTTAATCGGCCTTTTTTATTTAATATATATACCCCATATGAATTAAATTACTATTTAGAAGACGATGTTAAGAAGTTTCTGTCGGTAAGTATTACCACAACCCAAGTAATTCGATCGTGGGTGACAAGCTTTAGCAGAACTTTCTACGCAATCCATGGTGGAGGGTACATAAGATTCGGCCTGGCCGAAATTACGCCCAAATATACTTGTTTTTTTTTTAGTATCCGTTATAATTTGAATTTTTAAATTGGCATTTCTTTGTACGTGAATAGCTTTATTATTATACCACGAAAAGGAAAAATACTACGGTTTCTAGAAGCCCAAGACCCCAAATCCGTATATCGGTCTATATAGGGGTTATACGAAAACATATACCAATTCACACCAAATTCAACACACCTACTTTTGGTTCTAAAATACCAATTTCAGGCAAATCGAATAAAAACTCCGGTTTCTAGAAACATAAGAAATTGAATCGGGAGATCGGTCTATATGGGAGCTATACCAAAATATCGACCGATATACATCGGCCAACGAATTTTTCTTTATTCTAAGTTTGTCTCAAGAATTTCCATGACAGATTCGCAAAGAAAAAAAAAACGTTTGGAAAACGTGTACCGAAAACATTTTTCTTTTGTTAGAGTTTTTTGAATTTCTTCAAAATTTCGTTTATTACAAAATTTTTATTTTTCAATAAAAAATCACACAGTCTATTTCGTTTATATCAAAAATCGAATAATTTCTTCCACATTGTTTGTATTACAAAAAAAGGTGCTAAGAACTAAAAAACCTCGTGGAAGTGAGAAAGATGTGAGGGAAAATTAATTTAGCCAGAAAAGATTGATTTTTTTTAGTCTTTATGAAATTGTTTTTACATTCTGGAAAAGAATAAACGTTTATCAGCAAAGTATATACTTATCTTCCAAATAAACTTCCTTAAAGCAAAAACCAAATGAGAAACGAACTTTGTTTGTCTAAAATTTTGTTTGGGAGGAAAAATTATTTTTTGCGTGTAAAAATAAATTCAATGCTAACCAAAACAGAAGAAGTTTTTTGTGCACTTCTCATAAATAGTAAGTATGAAATTCTGCGACCATATAGTTTGTACGCAAAATCACTATCCTCTGGACTATGTACATGTTATTGTCATCAACCAAATGTTTTACCTGATTCAATGTTTGTAAGAGAAAACCCTTTTAACGTGGTTTTGTTTTCCTCAAATAAAGTTTCTTTACATCGGTTTGAGTGCGCCCACCAATGGTATCGATAAATAGAAATGCTTGACGGTATGTGTTGCTTGTGCATTTATGGCTATAGTGATAATTGTATGTTAATGACAATAATTCGAGAGTGGATGACATTCCACGGTGGAGGGTACGTACACCCATAGAAAACATCATGCACGGCGTGGTCATTTTGAAACGATCCGTTCATGAAAGTGAATCAACACACATGTGTTGTCAAACTGAGAACAGACGGGGTCATTCTGACAACCTAAAAATGACACAATACGTTGTCAAAACAACAACCAGCGCTCATGATCTGAAAACGTAATGGTTACGAATTTATAAACAAAATTAAAAAAATATTTCCGCTACCGTGACTCGAACCTGTGTTGCCTGTACGATACGCGTTAACAGTCGCCTTATCACATTGCACCAACGGCGGAGTTGCCGTAACAACGTCTAACGATTATTTTAAGACTTTTCATTGCCAAAGAAAAATGAATGCCGTTCATGAAATCGTGAACGCCCGTGGACGAATTCGTGATCATTCCGTTTTGATTTTTTGTGAAAATTTTCGTTTCATTTTGACAACTATTAGTGTAAGATTCGTCCTGCCGAACTTTTGGCCGTATATAATTGTTTCTTCTTACATGTGAAGGGCTTATATCCGTTACCTTTGGTAGTTTTCATAAATATCGTTCCCCCTATATTTGTAACTCCTATTAACCTCTGTGTGTGCACCTTTTGCTTGAACTCATAAAAATCTCCATTTATATTCTAGCACTAAATAAATAACACGTATTCTAATAAACAATGGTGTTGTTAATATGTGAATAAATTTTGAGTACATATAGAGATAGAAATATTTGTTGCTGGCAAATTCTATTCATAAATTACACAAAATTTCCAACAAACTGAAAGTACGCGGGATTTTCTCTCAATCTACTCGTCCACCAACGTAAATGGAAAGGATTATTTTCTATCATTGAGTACTTGCACAGGACATAAATCATATTTTCGTGGACCATGAAAGTAGAAAGAGTTTATAGAGTGAACTACGTATCTACACACAAAAAAATAATTCCTTCCACGTGAGCGATATTTTAGACCAATGCCACTTTTGTCCTCAGCCACCTTTGCTGGGCTTGAAGAAAACAACTCTAAAAAATACAGTAAAAGTTCGTTAGTCTAAAATTCCAGTTCTCAAAAAAGAATTTTTTTGTGTGTATAAAACACCGTCTCTATGAAGTATATGAGTGGTATTTGCGTAGGTAGTTTAGGGATTTATTCATACAAGGGCAAAAGTTTATTTAAATTCACGTTTGGAAAATCTTTAATTTAGAATTGTATTATAAAATAAATTTACTCAGACTGACTGCCACAAATAGAAGGTATGTGTGTAATTCACTGGAAATAAAACCAAAGTTTGTGAAAAAGATTTTGTTATAGGATCTTAGTTGCATTCAAACACCGTAGTGCAATGATGCTAACCGTCTGACATTACTGGTTAAATCCCAGTCTCGACCAAACATAAAAAAGTTTTTCAGCGATTGTTTATCTCCTCACTGTAATTATTATTTTAAAACTTCTCTAAGTGTACATGAATACAACAGCTTATGTTCCTCATGGAATATGCTAAGTGCCCAAAAAAATTACTCGTTCTGTTAGAAGCTTTTCTAAATATAAAAAGTGTATACGAACAAAACATCTGCTGGGCCGAATTTTAAATACCCACCACCATGAATCAAATACAATAGTTTCCTCTGAAAGCCCCCGCCGTTACTTGAAAACGTTTAGAATTTCAGGTGGATCTATTCCAAAATATGGAGTACCGATACACGCCATATTCGGTGCGGCTAGATTTGGTCACAAAATTTTCTTTTAGATACCAATTTTGAGGAAAATCGGATAAAAGAAGTCAAATCGGAAAATCAATATGTATGGGGGCTATAGAAAAACCTCAACCGATATAGCCCATCCTCGAACTTGACCTAGCTGCAAAGGGAGATTATGAAATTAATATCTTTATTAATATTTGGCGCAGAGGGGGACCTCTTCCGTGACCGGATTTTTGAAAATTGAGCTTATGTTCTCCGTCTAGACAAAGATCCGCTACTATATTTTTCTATTTTGGTCGGCGAGAGCGACCTCCCTTTTGCCGGACTTTTTTAAAGTATATTGAAGGAATTCTCCGATTTACTTGAAATTTACAAAGGAATTGGCGGAGATTATGAAATCAATATAGGGTATCCTATTTTTTTATGTTTGGACGAAGAAAATGTCAATTGCCCGACATTTTGAAAGTCGAAAGGAGGTCAACATCCCCCTTCGACATTTTGGAGCTTGTAGCAGAGTTCCCCGAATTTCTTGAAATTTTCAGGGAAGTTTAAGGAGGTCTCTAGACAAAAATCCCCTACCTTTTTTGTCGACATTTGACTGGGGAACAGCCGTTCCTTTTTTTAGCAGAATAGAGCTAAATCTAAAAATCTCCGAGTTACTTGGAAGTTAAAGCAAACGTGGGAGAAGGTGATTAAATTAACTCAGTGTTATATTGTCGGGGAAGGAGAACTACCTTCTCGAATAATAAAAAATCGAAACTTATCCGATTTACTTCAAAGTACAGCTCCCATTTACGTCCTATCATCCTCGAATTTGGCTCAGAGTTTTACTTTGGCTCAAAGATAATCTCTATTGAAAAAATCGGTTCTGATTTAGATATAGCTGCCACACGCAAAGAAAAAAAACGTTTGGAAAACGTGTACCGAAAACGTTTTTCTTTTGTTAGAGTTTTTTGAATTGCTTCGAAAAGTATACACTTTTATCACAAAAAAAATCGTTTTTTACAAAATTTTTATTTTTTCAATAAAAAAAAGTTATTTTTCAACCAACAACACAGTCCATTTCGTTTATATCAAACACTGTTCTTTTCTGATTTTAGGTCTTTCTGACTTTAGGTCTTTAATAAGACACATTTTACAGTTCATAGTAAAAATTTAATATAGTAGAATGTAATGTTGAACATTTTTTCGGAATCTTCCGACCATATCTGGAATATATGTAAAAAAAAACTTTGGTCGAAGCAGGGATCGAACCCAGGACCCTTGGCATGCAAGTCGGACGTAGCAATCACTGCTCCACGGTGCCCAACTAAATGTATTTTTCTGTTAAATAAACTTTGTTTAATCGGCTCGTGGGCGCCGCAAGCTATGCTATATAAATATAACTTATATGGGTAATTGTCTATTGATGACAATAACGGCTACATAGCTCAATGGTCCGCGGTTCGATTCTCCGTCCAGGCGAAAGGTAAAAAAAATTTAAAAATTTATAAAATCGTATAATTTCTTCTACATTGTTTGTGTTACAGAAAAAGGTGCTAATAACTAAAAAAATTCGTGGAAGTGAGAAAGATGTGAGGGAAAATGGAACAAAACAATTTTTTTTAGTTAGTCTTTATGAAATTGGTTTTACATCCTGGAAAAGAATAAACGTTTATCACAAAAAGTATATACTTTTCTTCCAAATACACTTCCTTTCAACGAAAAGCAAATGAGAAACGAACTTTGTTTGTCTAAAATTTCGTTTGGGAGGAAAGAATTATTTTTTTGCGTGCATATACAGTGAGTGAAAATACAAAGGAAACTTTAAACTATATTTTAATTCTTTATGATTGTTATGCAAAATAGCCACAATTTGTAATTGAAAAGGAGGAGAAATCAAAAATAAAATTATTAAATAAAATAAATAAATATTAATACAAAAGCAAAAACAATTGAAAAAACTCATGCTATTCATTTGTACGTTATTGGCAAAACAATGGAAACTTTTGTAATAAAAAAGAAAAAAAAACAAAAAAAAAAATTGTATTAAGTTTTAATATTTTGTTGGGTTTCCCTTATGGGTTTCCCTTATATGCTGTTAATGAAATTGTCGATTATATCCTTAGAAACCTTTTCCCACTCCGAAGTAACAGCTTCTATGAGATTGCTTCTATATAATTGCGGGTCCTAATTTTGAGATCTATTATATCCCAGAGATTTTCTATGGGGCTTTAAATCTGGGGATTGGGCAGGCCATTTCAAAACTTTAAGTGTATGTCGAAAATAGCCACTCGGTAACAACCTTGGAGGTGTGTTTTGGGTCATTGTCATGTTGGAACGATTTGGAGACCTCAATTAGGTGTGCAGATTATGGTGTGTGTGATCCTCCGATTTAACTTGGTAGGGTGTCCAAAAAACCGGATGTTTTTGGTTTATCCGAAATTCCATTTTTAAACCGATATTTTATTTTGCTGAAACCCGATTAAAACCAAAAAAATAGAAAATAGTGAAAAAAGTTTTTAACGTCGTAAAAGTCACACAAAAATGGTTCTTGTAAATACAGAATGTTTAAATTTTCCTTCGGGAAACGTATTGGACGAACTGCTCTACTTAAGAGAATATCTGTCGTCAAATCCCCCTGAAATTCTGTCTATTATCAAGTAATCCACTACGACGAAGAGTTTTCAAAGGAAACTATCTTCCTAATTAAGGATATATAAACTTCACATAGTCGGAAATTGATATTTCGATATATGTTATATGGGAGCTTCCATCTCTTGAGACTTTAACTCATGCACTTGGTTTTTGTTGCCGATTTGTTTTATATTTTTAATCCAATCTGTAGTTGATTCGACATCTCTTATCGTATACGCTAATGCGATTCCAATGATTTGAATAAATAAACCAAGTGCATCACTGTTTCCATCGTTAGTTAATATTTGTTTGGATTACAGTTTTTCCCATCTCTCATGCAAATGTGATTTGACTATGCATATGAAATTGCCAGCAATCGTTATTTGTTTATGATGGTAGTGAGTGGGTTAAAAAAAAAAAAAGAATAAAGTTTTTATGGGAAGTTAGCATAACAAAAGGGTAACGTTTTTGGACTGACAAAGCTCTAGTAACATAATAAATAATTTAAAGAATAATTTCAATGAAAAATTTTATGATCGATTTAAAATCTGTGGACCATCTACATTTCTAGCGCAACCACACTGAAAAAAAGCATGCCCGGTTCCAAAGATTTTGTCTTTACCCTAATGATTTTGGTATTGATTCCAATTCTAGTAAGGATACTTTTAAGCCGCAATTCTCTTTTAATTTTAGGTTTTGCGTACTTGATTATAGGAAGCAAATATTAATTGTTCGTTTTTTCAACATGTTTTCTTCATATGCTATCACAGTCTTTTACAAACGTGTTAACGCCAACATAAATTTTCAAATTCAGACTCGACTTCCAGTAGAAGTTATGCTATTTTTCAAGTAAAAAACGTCTTTAAAATAAAGTGTTGAAAACCATGTCCTATTTATTAACACATTTTTGTTTTGTAGTCAAGATACAAAAAAGCAACAAATTTAAAGACTATTTCATTAATTTTAAAGAATTTTTCTGAATTATTAAAGTCAAGTTGACCTTGGTGCAAAAACATTTTCTTTCATGTTATGATACCCATTCTTAGATCGAATCACTTAATAATAAGGACAAAACGACTTCATTTAAAAATTTTGCGGACTTTTGGAGAAGGAAAAAAACTTTATAACAGAGAAATGCGTCACATTCGTATTTTAAGGACATGAAATCTTTGGCCTCACGACAATATTTTTTTCAGTGCACAAACATAGGAAAAATAAAATCAAAATTTTAGAAAAAGGAAATTTTTCCCTGCTATTTACACAGGATTTTCTTTAAGAAAAAACAAACCCGAGTTTTAGGCAATTATATTATTCAACCGTCAAACGGAACGGACGTGTTTTTTAATAGCGGATAAACTCATCGACAGGTGGCGACACTTTGACAAGTCGTACTTTTTCTAAGGAGGTAATCCCTCACGAAAGAGATACAAGGAACGCAGAAATGCTTTGTTTATCCTAAAGAAGTTAGAATCAGTCGACCCAAGCACGCTGTCGGCTAAACAAAGCGATTCCTTAAAATGGGCTCAAGGAATTCTTGAGGCTGGAAAACGGGAACGATCACCAGATGAGCTGCCATCCTCCAAAAGGGATCAAAGATCGTTTGTCTCAGTTGCTAAAGACAGCCTTGTGATGGCTATCATCAATAAAGGAGCATTGGATGGTATGGTTCCAAAGCAAAAATGGGGGGAAATTAAGAATGCTCTCTCTGTCGTCTACTCACAGGTGCTGGAAAAGTTTCCCGGTCCAGATCCTCGACACCAAGAGGCTGGTTGGTATCGAGGACGATTTAAGCTAGTCGCATTTGAGGACCAGAAGTCTATAGAATGTTTTAAAGCTGCTCTGATACTAATTGGTGAAGTTTGGGAAGGAGCTGCTCTAGAGTTAGTCGAGAAGAAAGACATACCGGCTAGACCTAGAGCACATTCGTGGATACCTGCAAACCCTTCTGATCCTGAATCTATTTTCAATAGACTGAAACGATGCAATCCAGATCTTCCAACAGCTGATTGGAAGGTTGGCCGTTTGGATGAAGTGGATGGACCAAGACGGCATGCAGTGTTTATATTGAACACTCAGTCTTTGCCACATCTAGCAAAGTCCCAGGGCCGTGTATGTTATGGCTTTCATTATATCCAAATGAAGGTATATAAAAACGATCAGCTAAAGGATTCAGAAATGGACAAGCCTCTGTCTGAATCAGAAGTAAGCGGATCCTCTTGCGAAGTCGAGGGAGATACCAAAGTTGAAGACATGGATAGACACCGTATGCGAGAGGAGGTTTCTATTGCCTCAGAACTCACCAAAGTTGAACCTATGGTTATTGCGAGAGTCACCGAGATCTCTGAAGAGGACATTCTTGATGACTCGATTGAAGCGGCTGATGTGACGGTTATTGAAAATCTCGATCGTCCTACGGATCCTCCAGATAAATCTTCATCAAGGCTGCATGTGCCGCCTTAAAAGTTCTCCTGATGAAAGGGGACATAGATATAGTTCTTATTCAAGAACCATATGTTTATAGAAACAAAATATGTGAATTAACAAAGACGAAACTCATTATAGGATGCGATGCGAATGCACATCATAGTATATGGGGAAGTAGTGATACTAATGCAAGGGAGAGTCGCTAATAGAGTTTATTTTGCGTACTAATCTGGTAGTTTGCAACAAGGGAGATGCCCCAACCTTTGTCACTAAAAACAGGCAAGAGGTTTTGGACATCACCTTGGCCTCGCAAGAACTGAATGAAATGATATCTGAGTGGCAGGTTTTAAGTGAACACAGCTTCTCAGATCATCGCTACATCAGTTTCAAATTAAACCGCACACTAGATATGCTAATGTTCTCGAGACGTCAGATATCACTCCTGATATCTGCTATAACGGGTCGCTGCCTGATAGGCGATTTTGCAAAAACTATTGGCGCGAACTATAATGACAATAGTCATGAGCTGTCATGATGCGGAGGAGGAGGAAGAATCAATTAAACACCTCTTGTGTGAGTGTCCTGCATTTTGTGTAAAGCGCAAGCAACTTTTAGGAGCATATAGCTTCAGATTACTGGCGGATCTGGAAAACGTTAACTTAAGCAGTCTGCTAATATTTTTGGAACAATCTGGTTGGTTCAGCGAAGAAAAATAATCGAGAAGGTACAGCGGTTAAAGCTAGAAGTGCCCATATGTAATAGGTACTTTTAGTTAATGTGGTATCACAATGGACTGAATAGTCTAAGTGAGCCTGAATCTTAATCGGGCTGCCACTTTGACCTAACCTTTAGGCAAACTATTTATCGATTTTATCTAATATATTTTAAAACGTTGTCGTGAGCCCAAAGCTTACTTCTCCTTTAAGTATGAATGCAAATTTTGCTTAGCATAGAAGACACATTTCTCTGACATAAAGATTATTTTTCCTTGTCCAGATGTGGATAAACTATTCAATGAAGTCGTTTTGTCCTTAGGGTTTTAAAAATTTACATTTAAGTGATTCGACTTAAAAATGGGTATCTTAACAAGAAAGGAAATTTTGTTGAGTTATATGTCAACTTGGCTATAATATTTCTAAAAAATTCTTCACAATTAATGAAATCGTCTTTAATTTTTTTGACTTTTTGTATCTTAACTACAAAGCAAACAAGTGTTTACAAACTCGTATAGGATACTTTTCTCAAAACATTCTTTTAAAGACGTTTTTAGTTGAAACATAGAACACTCTCTACTTAAGGAAGAGTTGGAATATGAACATTTTAGGTGTCGTTAATACGTGTTTAAAGGACATGAAGGAAAAAGCACATGAATAAATTCATATTTAACACACTTGACGTTACTACCAATTATATTCTTTGTACAAAATTTTCAGGTAAATCAATCTAAACTATGTATTCTGGGGCCAATTATGTTAATTTCGAATGAAAGATATATATGGGAACTATATCTAAATCTGAAGCAATTTCAACCAAATCTTAAATGCGTTAAATGTTAATTCTACTCCCTTTGCCAAATTTTATGTAAATCGAGGTAAATCAGTCTGTGGTCCTCTTCAACTAGAAATACAATTTTTGTTTTGTTTGTTTTTGTTGGTTTCTCTTCTCTTTAACTGTAAGATGATTGTTTCGGAATTACCACATTCCTCATCAGCATCATCTACTTACAGCGAAACTATCAAACAATTATCAAAATAAATTCGAAATTAGAGGAAGCACACTAAAAATAAACCCAGCCAACTGCACTCAAATCAATCAATTAGACTATAGACTATCGAAAACCTTTTTATACCCTCCACCATAGGATGGGGGATATATTAACTTTGTCATTCCGTTTGTAACACATCGAAATATTGCTCTAAGACCCCATAAAGTATATATATTCTGGGTCGAGGTGAAATTCTGAGTCGATCTGAGCATGTCCGTCCGTCCGTCCGTCTGTTGAAATCACGCTAACTTCCGAACGAAACAAGCTATCGACTTGAAACTTTGCACAAGTAGTTGTTATTGATGTAGGTCGGATGATATTGCAAATGGGCCATATCGGTCCACTTTTACGTATAGCCGCCATATAAACGGACCCCCAAATTGGGCTTGCGAGGCCTCTAAGAGAAGCAAATTTCATCCGATCCAGCTGAAATTTGGTACATGGTGTTAGTATATGGTCTCTAACAACCATGCCAAAATTGGTCCACATCGGTCCATAATTATATATAGCCCCCATATAAACCGATCCCCCGATTTGGCTTGCGAGGCCTCTAAGAGAAGCAAATTTCATCCGATCCGGCTGAAATTTGGTACATGGTGTTAGTATATGGTCCCTAACAACCGTGCAAAAATTGGTCCACATCGGTCCATAATTATATATAGCCCCCATATAAACCGATCCCCCGATTTGGCTTGCGAGGCCTCTAAGAGAAGCCAATTTCATCCGATCCGGGTGAAATTTGGTACATGGTGTTAGTATATGGTCCCTAACAACCGTGCAAAAATTGGTCCACATCGGTCCATAATTATATATAGCCCCCATATAAACCGATCCCCCGATTTGGTTTGCGAGGCCTCTAAGAGAAGCCAATTTCATCCGATCCGGCTGAAATTTGGTACGTGGTGTTAGTATATGATCTCTAACAATCATGCAAAAATTGGTCCACATCGGTCCATAATTATATATAGCCCCCATATAAACCGATCACCAGATTTGACCTCCGGAGCCTCTTGGAAGACCAAAATTCATCTGATTCAGTTGAAATTTGGTACGTGGTGTTAATATATGGCCTCAAACTCCCATGCAACAATTGGTCGAAATCGGTCCATAATTATATATAGCCCTCATATAAACCGATCCCCAGATTTGACCTCCGGAGCCCCTTGGAAGAGCAAAATTCATCCGATTCGGTTGAAATTTGGTACGTGATGTTAGTATATGGTATCCAACAACCATGCAGGAATTAGTTGATATCAGTTCATAATTATATAGAGCACCCATATATACCGATCCCCAAATTTGACCTCCGGTGCCTTTTGGAGAAGCAAAATTCATCCGATCTGGTTGAAATTTTGTACGTGGTGGTAGTATATGATATTTAACAACCATGCCAAAAGTGGTCCATATCAGTCCAAATTCATATATAGCCCCCATATAAACCGATCCCGAGATTTGGTTTTGGAGCCTCATGGAGGAGCAAATTTCATCCGAGTCAGTTGAAATTTGGGACATTGTGCTAGTATATGGCCGTTAACAACCATGCCTAACTAGGTCCATATCGGTCTATAGTTATATATAGCCCTCAGATAAATCGATCTCCAATCACACAAAAATTGGTCCATATCAATAATTGTATATAGCCCCCATATAAGCGACCCCTATATTTCAATTCTGGCTCCCTACGTACTGTGCAAAAGTCCATATCGATTCGTAATTATTTGTAGACCTACCTACACATACTTTTTTGTCTAATGTATACCACGTATGGACTAACTCACAAATTAGAAAACGATTTAAGATACCACAACCCAAGTAATTCGATTGTGGATGACAGTCTTTCGTAGAAGTTTCTACGCAATTCATGGTGCACAGAAAAAAATACCACCAAAATATTTCCAATTAAAAAGTTAATTGAAGTTCAATATTTTTTCAATTAATAAATTAATTGATACAATTAACTTTTTAATCAAGATAGAACATAAAGTTAATTAAGTCAATGATTGAAAATTTTAAAATTTTTAATTAAAAAATTAATTGACACAATTAACTTTTTAATCAAATTCGGAAGACTAAGTCAGTTAAAAAAAGTGATGAACATTTCTTAATTCAAATAAATATTCTAAGCCAATTCAGAAAGTAATTGAAAATAGTTACCTTTTTAAATAAAAAATTAATTGGGGTTTGCATTCAAAATCAATTAAATTTTTAATTGAATCAATTAAAAAATTAATTGAAAATTGCTAATGACATCAACTAATATTTTAATCAAGAATTTTTTCTATGCCCAATTAAAACTGTGATTGATACTATCATTTTCGTGATTGAAGACATTTCAATTAAAAAATTAATTGGATCAATTAATTTCGTGATTGAATCAGAAAAAAATTTTTTTGTGTGTGGAGGGTACATAAGATTCCTGGCCGAACTTACGGCCGTTTATACTTGTTTTTGTTTAATTTACTTTGGGTTAAGTGAATTACCCGAATTTATTCTGATACAATTTTCTATAGAAATAAAATTTTTGGCAACATTTCCTATAGAAATAAAATTTTGACAAAATTTTCTATGGAAATAAAATTTTGACAACATTTTCTGTGGAAAAAAAATTTTTACGAAATTTTCTATAGAAATGAAATTTTGACAAAATTTTCTATAGAAATAAAATTTTAGCAAAATTTTCTATAGAAATAAAAATTTTCTATAGAAATGAAATTTTGACAAAATTTCCTATAGAAAAAAAATTTTTTATTTGGTGTTTTTTTTTTTTTTTTTAAATTTGAGCTCGAGTGGTAACCATGGATGCAATGGTTAGCGTGTCCGCTTGGCATACAAATGGATTCTATTCTGACCCAAGGGAGCCACCGTGGTGCAATGGTTAGCATGCCCGCCTTGCATACAAATCAATCCCTGCTCCGACCGAGCACCAACAAGTTTTTCAGCGGTGCCGCAATATCTAACCTATCCTTCTGACCTAAATTACACACACACACAACATTTTTTTCTGATTCAATCACGAAATTAATTAATGTTTTAATTTAAATGTCTTCAATCACAGAAATTATGTTGTTTGTTGAAACAATAAAATTTTTAATTGAATATTTTTTTAAAATTAAGACTTTAATCAAAGTCGTTTGGACTAAAACTACGGCCTAGATATTGATTACAAAAATGTATTCACACATAGACGGACGTCAATAAATCGACTCAGGGGTGGTTCTGAGCATAGTAATACATTATTTCCGTTTCCAAAGGCTATTTTTGGTACATTGTTTATTGATTTGACAAAATTGATTTGTTTTATTTAAGAAAAAATTCTTTGAATTGGCTTGTGTTTGCCCAAAAAAGTGTTCTATAAATAGAATAGTTTGATTGTGAGCGATAATTGATGACAATAAGTCAATATGTACAAAAGGTAAACGATTGTTGTTTGTCTGAAATTTAGTTTGAGTGATACAATCGTGTGTTATACACGTGTTAATTAACCAAGCCATATGTAAGGTATTTTGCAAACGACTCCTCAGTATATGAATTTTTCCTCATTTGTTGAGATATTTAATCTTCCCACCAAAGTCACTTTCTATCACCCACTTATATACCGACTTTTCAATATCTCACCTTGGATTTTATTTTATTGTCATAATAAAATTCTTCCTCCTTTGCCAACTATCAGTAAAATAAAGGCAATTACACCTTATGTCTATATGACTTTTATTAGAGCTCATTATACAAAAAGAAACAGAGAATTACGTTTTCTTTGGCGGTGCTTTGGATTTCTTAGATTTTCACATGCAATTTATAAGAGGAGCGAAATTATCATAGCTATGATATAGCTGCATGTGTATTGGGAAATTCATATGCGTCTACTTAGTTAGAGGGAATATTTATGATAGTTTTTATATGGTAACAATAGTAATGAAAATGTCTTCGTTTAATTATTTTTAAATAGGGCATACAATGAAAATAATAGTGACCTAATATGGGGGATTATGCAATATAAATATAAATTAATAAAAGTTTATAGTCGTTGCTTTAAAAATTTGTTTTTATTAAAATTAGGACACAAATATTTAAAATTAACGAGCCCAGATTAACTTCGCATTTTTTTGAAGTAAGAAAACTTTCCCTTAAAATAGAGCTAATTATACCCTGCGCCACACTGTGGAACAGGGTATTATAAGTTAGTGCATATGTTTGCAACACCCAGAAGGAGACGAGATAGACACATGGTGTCTTTGGCAAAAATGCTCAGGGTGGGCTCCTGAGTCGATATAGCCATGTCCGTCTGTCCGTGAACAAATTTTTGTAATCAAAGTCTAGGTCGCAGTTTTAGTCCAATCGACTTCAAATTTGGCACAAGTATGTGTTTTGGCTCAGAATAGATCCCTATTGATTTTGGAAGAAATCGGTTCAGATTTAGATATAGCTCCCATATATATATTTCGCCCGATATGGACTTATATGGCCCCAGAAGCCAGAGTTTTACCCCAATTTGCTTAAAATTTTGCACAAGAAGAACAATTAGTACTATAGTCAAGTGTGCCAAATTTTGTTTAAATCGGTTCAGATTTAGATATAGCTCCCATATATATCTTTCGCCCGATATGGACTAATACGGTCCCAGAAGCCAGAGTTTTACCCCAATTTGGTTGAAATTTTGCACAGGGAGTAGAATTAGCATTGTAGCTATGCGTGCCTAATTTGGTTAAAATCGGTTCAGATTTAGATATAGCTCCCATATATAGCTTTCGCCCGATTTACACTCATATGACCACAGAGGCCAATTTTTTGCTCCGATTTAGTTGAAATTTTGCACAGGGAGTAGATTAGGTTAGGTTAGGTTATGTGGCAGCCCGATGTATCAGGCTCACTTAGACTATTCAGTCCATTGTGATACCACAGTGGTGAACTTCTCTCTTATCACTGAGTGCTGCCCGATTCCATGTTAAGCTCAATGACAAGGGACCTCCTTTTTATAGCCGAGTCCGAACGGCGTTCCACATTCCAGTGAAACCACTTAGAGAAGCTTTGAAACCCTCAGAAATGTCACCAGTATTACTGAGGTGGGATAATCCACCGCTGAAAAACTTTTTGGTGTTCGGTCGTAGCAGGAATCGAACCCACGACCTTGTGTATGCAAGGCGGGCATGCTAACCATTGCACCACGGTGGCGGTGGGAGTAGAATTAGCATTGTAGCTATGCGTGCTAAATTTGGTTGAAATCGGTTCAGATTTCGATATAGCTCCAATATATAGCTTTCGGCCGATTTACACTCATATGACCACAGAGACCAATTTTTTGCTCCGATTTAGTTGAAATTTTGCACAGGGAGTAGAATTAGCATTGTAGCTATGCGTGCCAAATTTGGTTGAAATCGGTTCAGATTTAGATATAGCTCCCATATATATGTTTTTCTGATTTGCATTAGCCGACTTAAATTTTGAGTCTATAGATTTTGTAGAAGTCTATCAAATTCTGTCCAGATCGAGTGATATTTAAATGTATGTATTTGGGACAAACCTTTATATATAGCCCCCAACACATTTAACGGATGTGATATGGTATCGAAAATTTAGATCTAAAAAGTGGTGCAGGGTATAATATAGTCGGCCCCGCCCTACTTTAGACTTTCCTTACTTGTTTTTTATTTAAAGAAATTAAATTTAAAATAACTGAGGTATTGAATATATGGATTCAAATTAAAAAGTTTCACTGAAGAAAGCATGTACCGTTCCAAAAATTTTGTCTTTACACTAATGACTTTGGTATTGATTCCCATATAATCTGATAAATGAAGTAAGGATACCTTTAAGACACAATTCCTTTTTAATTTGAGTTTTGCGTACTTGATTCTAGTTTATTTATAGTTTATTTTATTGGTTTTCAGTTTTCAGAAGCGATGAAATTAACATTGGCGTTTTATACACTGAAAAATATATTGTCGAGAGGTCAAAGATTTCATGTCTTTAAAATACGAATGAAAATTTTGCTTAGCATAGAAAACACATTTCTCTAATATAAAGTTTTTTTCTTTGTCCAAAAATCGATAAACTTTTCAATGAAGTCGTATTGTCCTTATAATTAAGTGATTTGATTTAAAAATGGGTATCATAACATGAAAGAAAAAATGTTTGGCCTAAGGTCAACTTGACTTTAATAATTTAGAAAAATGCTTTAAATTTAATGAAATTGTCTTTAAATTTGTTTTCTTTTTGCATCTTGACTACAAAGCAAAAAATCGTTCAAATATAGGACATGTTTTCCAACACTTTATTTTAAAGACGTTTTTTACTTGAAACATAGCATAATTTCTACTGGAAGTCGAGCCTTAATTTGGTAAATAATAATATTGTTGTTAACTCGTTTTTAAAGAACTTTGATAACATATGAAGAAAAAAAGCGAAAAATTAAAATTTGCTTCTTAGAAGCAAGTACACAAAACCCAAATAAATAAAAAAGTGTCCTTACTTGTATTCTCCGCTTCTTCGGCTCGGAATCAATACCAACATTTTTAAAGTAAAGACAAAATCTTTAGAACCGGGCATGTTTGTTTTTTTCATTGTAGAACGGTGGATACCATTTCAACAGCCGTTGCACTGAATTTGCATCACTTCTTAAGGTGTAAAACGAATTCAGAGTTTTGGATGTGAATTAAAAAATATTGTGATATTTTAGTTTTTTTAGTTTTTATAATATTTTATGATTTGTAATGCATTCTAACGCTTGTCTGACACAAAATATTTTCTTTTCATTTTTCTAAAATTGATTGAGCATTTTTTCGACAAAATTTAAATAATTTGTACCATTTTATTAATTCTTACTCTGTTTTAATCTATTTGAAACAAAATTACCCTTTAACAAGTATATACAGGAGTAAGTTCGGCCGGGCCGAATCAAATATGTTATAATAGTTTCCTTTGAAAACTCTTCGTCGTAGAATTTCAATACGCGTCCCGAAAATAAATTTAAAGATTCTACCTATAATTCTGGATTTAGAAGAACCATTTTTGTTTGAGTTTTAGAGAAATCGTGCATATCGTGCAAATGGTGAGATAACGCCTTGATTTTAAATCTTAAATCTGTAGATTTTTACCGCCATTATTTAAATGATTGCAAGTAGTAAAATCTGGAAATTGTACTTTCAGTTTCAAGCAATTTTCATGAGCAGTGCGCCTACTATACATTGAAAGAAGAGTTTTCTTTTCTAAGGAACGAAATTTGAGACAAGCAAAGTTTCCTTTTGACACAAATTTTAGAGACAATCGTTGAATCGCTTATCAAAAATTCGGATTATTTGCTCTAAATGAAAATGCTTTATACGAAAGGGGGATTTCGTTTGTCTAAAATTTTATTCCGGAGGAAAATATTTGTCCTTTGGGTGTACCGTCAAGAAGAGAAATAGTTCTATATCGATGCCTTACCAAATGGACCAGTAAAAATAAATGCGATACAGATTTTTGAGGGTCTACAATACCAATATATTTACATTTTCAAGCAAATCGGATAAACACTACGGTATCTAGAAACCCAAGAAGTTAAATCGGGAGATCGGTCTATGGTGTGTGTCGAGCCAAAACATGGTTCGACACACACCATATTCGGCTAACCTATTTGTGGTCAGCCGGATTCTAGAAGTCCTAGAAATAAATTCGGGAGGTAGGTCTATATAGGCGCTATACCAAAACATGGACCAATACTCACCATTTCACCTCTTAATGGTCCTCAAATACCTCTAGAATTCGAATTTCAGACAAATTGGGTAAGAACTACGAATTCTAGAAGACCAAGAAGTATAGTCGAGAGAACAGTCTACATGGGGGCTATACCCAAACATTAACCGATAAGCACCATTTTCGGCACGCCTTTTGATGGTCCTACAATACCTCCAGTTCCAATTTCAGGCAAATTGGATAGAAACTACGGATTTTAGAAGCCCAAGACGTAAAGTCGGGAGATCGGTCTATATGGGGGCTACACCAAAACATCGACCGATACACCCCATTTGCGACACACCTATTTGTGGTCCCATAATACCTCTAGATAGGACTATATGGGGGCTATACCAAAGGATGCGTCTATGCACCCCATTTTATTGTCATAAAATATCTCTAGATTTTCAAATCCAGGCAAATCGGATAGTAAATATAGTTTCTAGAAGCCCAAGAAGTAAAATCGGGAGATCGGTCTATATGGGGACTATATCAAAGCATGGACCGAAAGACACCATTTACGGCACACCTTTCTATGGTCCTAGAATACCTCAAAATTTCAAATTTCAGGCAAATCGGATAGTAAATACAGTTTCTAGAAGCCCAAGAAGTAAAATCGGGAGATCGGTCTATATGGGGACACACCTTTTTATGGTCCCAGAATACCTCAAAATTTCAAATTTCAGGCAAATCGGAAACCAAATACATTTTTCTAGAAGCCCAAGAAGTAAAAACGGGAGATCGGTCTATATAGGGGCTATACACACCTATTTGTGGTCTTAGAATACCTCTAGATTTCAAATTTCAGGCAAATCGGAAACTAAATACAGTTTCTAGAAGCCCAAGAAGTAAAATCAGGAGATTGGTCTATATGGGGGCTATACCAAAAGATAGACCTCTAAATCTCCAATTTCAGGCAATTTTGATAAAAACTACGGTTTTTATAAGCCCAAGACCCCAAATCGGGAGGTCGGTTTCTATGGGACCCAGGGTTAGTCTGTCACAAACTGTGACTTTTGCGACATACATTTGCGACGGTATAATACGTATGTCGCAAAAGTCGTAAACCTACTGTAAAAAATCTAATTTTGAATAGAAGAAATCCTGAACATTTTTTTAATTTAGTTTGACAGCATTCGCTGTGAGTTTCTGCAGAAATTTGTGAAAGTTTTCCCCCGGTCAAGCCTAGTTTCTTAGGTGGTATCGAAGTTCCCGTTAGTGAGTGTGCAGAATACCTTGGGGATATATTGGACAGGAGACTGAACTTAAAGCTAAGAAAGGACGAGAAAATCCACGGTTACCCAGTACTCGTGCAAAAGCCAATAGGGAAAATGTGGGGACTGAAACCGAAAACTGTGAACATTCCTAAGAATTAAAACTTTTTCACACATACAATCATCTTGCATATCATCGAATTCGTTGCCTAGCTGACGCGACTAAAGCATTTTGAGTTTGCGACTTTTGTTAGTTTTCCTACATTTACGACGTGTATGTGACGTTTAGAACTTTGCGACAGTCGCAAACCTAAAAAAGTTTGATACAGACCATCTCTGATGGGGACTATATGAAAACTTGGACCGATATAGCCCTACCTCGAACATGACCTGCCTGCAAACAAAAAACGAATCTGTGCCAAATTACTGAAGACTGACAGACGGACATGCTGTTACCGTCTTAGAATTTCTCCCTGATCAAGAATACATACATACCTTATATAGTCGGAAACCGATATTTCGATGTGTTGCAAACGGAATGACAAACTTATTATACCCCCCGTCACCATTCAATGGTGGTGGGTATAAAAATATGAAAAAAGCGAATTAAAAAAATTTTAATTAAAAGAACTTTCTTTGTAGTTAAAATAAAGAACATCTTTGGAGGACGTTTTTGGAAGTGATTTTAAAGTTATGCCTTTATAAAACATTTTTTTGCTTTTTACATGGGCATGTCATAGGGCGGAAGTCATGGTTTTAAGCATTCGCTTTTTGAATAAAACTTGCAAATATTTTATCGCAAATTTCACGTTTGCTGAGAAATGAATCGGTACACTTTTCAAGTATTTCTTTGAAATTTCGATTATTTTATTTATCCTAACTGTATTTCAAATTTTAAATTTATTGCAAAAACTGCGTAAGATAAACAATTTTTATATATCATCTCAAAAGCACTTGTTGAAAATTAAGTCAAGAGCATTTTGGATGTACTTTAAAAGTAATGACTAAGGAAGAACTTTCAATTTTTTTGCTGGACATATAAACCGATCGACGAAATCTGGATTAGACTTCCGGAGTCCCTTGGAAGAGCATACTTCATCCGATTCGATTTTTTCAAATTTGATTTTTAGATTAAAGATAAATAATCTACAAAAAGTTAGAATTTTTTCTATGACTAATGTATTTTTTTAAGTTTTGAAGTTTATTTTGAATATGCTTGTTGGTTAGTTATTTTTAATTTTTTGTAAATAAAACAATCTGTTTTCATTAATTAGTTATTTTAAGAAATTTTCAACTTTGGCTTAAAGTTGTCTTGATTTTGCATCAACACACCCATAAGCACAGAACTGATTAAAATGTTAACCAAGAAACTTCGAAATGTGTAATTTTTCGGAAGTTAGTCATTCGTTTCTTAAAGAATACCAACGCCTTCTATAAGCGAAATCCATTTTGGTTTCGGAATGAACATTGCTTTTTTTTACGGCGAAAATAAACGCTTTTTGCCAAAATACTTTAAATTTTGTGTTTTTCTTTTTTTATGATTTTGAAACAAAAAACAAAAACATATATTCCGTTAAAATTTCATAAATGCATTATTTAACACCTACTATTGTCAGAACAATATTTGCATTAATTTTATTACGTGATTTCTTTCATTTACTAACATTTTCAGTGGTGGCCACGTTTGACATATTAAAAGCAACAATGATTCAATCGAAAAATTTGTGGTTTGACATTCAGCACCATAAACGATTCGACATTGCATTTTGAATAGGATGTTTTTATCCTTCCATCAATCATGCATCAATCCTTTGGTAACCACGTCCAGTAAATGAAGAGGTGTTGCAACTAAGTTTAGTGGGTTGCACACATTTAACTACAACCATAAATTGTATCAAATTGTATCCACCCCACAGTGGGGCATTACAAAAATTTTCTGAATGACATAAAGTAATGCCGACATTTTTTATTTCTTGATCGTTGTGAAATTCTGAGTAACATCCATCCATCTATCCACATTCTATTTATATACAATCACTCGATTAAATAATCGATGCATATATTCGCTGCACTTATAATGCCTCAAAAATGGATATCACTAAATTGATGCATAAAATTCAAATAATTTAAAACTCAGGTTGATGCCAAATGGACAATGTGTGTTGGCATAAATCACTTTGTCATCTCAACAATGTATGTGGTCGTTTTTTCCATGTGCTGTTTTTGAAACTATCTCCCCCGCACATAAGATTAATGTTTCCGACAATTTAAAAGGTTTTTCCAATATCGAACATCATACAAATTTTTTATGCAAATAAGAGAATACGGGCAAAAAACATCTACAACACCGAACACAACAAATAGCTTAGCAGAGTGTGCATCAAATACAATGATTTCGTTATTTATGTTTTTTTTTCTGAATTTTGACAGTTATCGGTAGGCGTTTAAACGTATGAAGTTTGACCAATATATAAACTCTATAGATTGAATTGTGTCAAAAGGCAGTTGAAGGAATTGAATGAGATGTTTTTGCTTTGAAAGGAAAAAGAAACCATAATTATATTTGTGCTAAAATGAACTCATTTATTTTCACTTTTATACCCTTCACCACACTGAACAAAAGCATGCCCGGTTCCAAAGATTTTGTCTTTACTTTAAAAATTTTGGTATTGATTCCGAGCCAAAGACGCTGAGAATACAAGTAAGGATACTTTTAAGACACCATTCTCTTTTAAATTTGGGTTTTGTGTACTTGCTTCTAGGAAGTAAATTTTAATTCTTCGCTTTCTCAGCTTTTTTTCTTCATATGCTATCAAAGTCCTTTAAAAACGAGTTAACGACAACTTTATTTTCCAAATTAAGACTCGACTTCCAGTAGAAATTATGCTATGTTTCAAGTAAAAACACCTTTAAAATAAAGTTTTGAAAAACATGTCCTATATTTGAACGATTTTTTGCTTTGTAGTAAAGATGCAAAAAGACAATAAATTTAAAGACAATTTCATTACATTTAAAGAATTTTTCTGAATTATTTAAGTCAAGTTGGCCTTATCCCAAACATTTTTTCTTTGATGTTATGATACCCATTTTTAAGTCAAGTCACTTAATTATAACGACAATACAACTTCATTGAAAAGTTTATCTTCTTTTGGACAAGGAAAAAAAAACTTTATATTAGAGAAATGCGTCTTCTGTGCTAAGCAAAGTTTGCATTCGTATTTTAAAGACATGAAATCTTAGACCTCACGACAATATTTTTTTCAGTGCATAGGATGGAGGTGTATTTATGTTATCATTCTTTTTATAACACATTAAATATTGGTCTTAGAACTCATAATGTATATATATATATATATATCTATATATATCTATATATATATATATATATATATATATATATATATATATATATATATATATATATATATATATATATATATACTCCTATTCGTGGTGAAATTATGAACCTATGTTGGAGATCATCCAAGTGTGCATTAATTCCAGATGACGAGTTACTTTTATTGGTCTATATCGATCCATAATCATATATATAGCCCCCACATAAACCGAACAGATCTGGCTTGCGGTACCTTTTGAAGGAGTATATTTCATGCGATCCGGTAGAAGTTTGGCACGTGGTGTTAGTATATGGCCTCTAACAACCATGTACAAATTGGTATATATCGATCCATAATTACACTGAAAAAAATATTGTTGTGAGGTCAAAGATTTCATGTCTTTAAAACACGTATGCAAATTTTGCTTTCCACACTCAAAAAAAAGTTTACTTGGATCCAAAGATTTTGACCTTCCCTTAAGGATTTTGGTATTGATTCCGAGCCAAAGATGCGGCTTCTTTAAAATAAAGAATTTTTTTAGTGACCTATCTGGCTTTAAATCTAGGACCAATAGAATTAAAATTACGATACAAATTTCATTTATCAAAATTTCATTCTCTTTTCGCGGTTTATTAATAAAGGTACTGACGTACAAACAAATGCTTGTTTAAAAATCCAAATTATAACAGTTACTTCAAAGTAAAAAATGTTTTCTTAATTCCAAAAAAAACTTTAAACAAAAGACGATAAATCGTCAAACTAAGTCTTGGCCGATATTTGAAGCGTTTCTATCTTCAATCTAAAGTTTCAATATTTCCGTTAATTTAAGGACAATTTCTTTAAATCAAAAATCGGTTTCTTTACTTGAAGGTAAATTAGCCTTAGTTCAAAGGCATGCGAATTTAACGGAGGTACGCAAATTTACAAACTTTGTGTCCTAAATTTAATGAAAAAAAATTTTGAAGTAAAGATTATAAACTTTATTTTAATTAAAATTTCATTATTTTAAAGAAATTTGTCCTTAATGTTTTGTAAGTTTGGAATCCTAAAATTTAGGTTGCGTAATTTTTTAAATGTTTTTTTCAGTGCATAGAAGGCGCACTGCGAAGAGAAGGTTTTACTTCCCACATTTTCCCTATTGCCTTTTGCACGAGTACAGGTGAACCGTGGATTTTCTCGTCCTTTCTTAGCTTTAAGTTCAGTCTCCTGTCCAATATAGGTTAGGTTAGGTGACAGCCCGATGTATCAGGCTCACTTAGACTATTCAGTCCATTGTGATACCACATTGGTGAACTTCTCTCTTATCACTGAGTGCTGCCCGATTCCATGTTAAGCTCAATGGCAAGGGACCTCTTTCTTATAGCCGAGTCCGAACGGCGTTCCACATTGCAGTGAAACCACTTAGAGAAGTTTTGAAACCCTCAGAAATGTCACCAGCATTACTGAGGTGGGATAATCCACCGCTGTAAAACTTTTTGGTGTTCGGTCGAAGCAGGAATCGAACCCACGACCTTGTGTATGCAAGGCGGGCATGCCAACCATTGCACCACGGTGGCTCAAATTCAAAATTAGGTTTCTACAGTAGGTTTACGACTTTTGCGACATACGTATTATACCGTCGCAAATGTATGTCACAAAAGTCACAGTTTATGACAGGCCAACCCTGCCTTATAATTAAGTGATTTGATTTAAAAATGGGTATCACAACATGAAAGAAAAAATGTTTGGCCTAAGGTCAACTTGACTTTAATAATTCAGAAAAATTCTCTAAATTTAATGAAATTGTTTTTAAATTTTTTGTCTTTTTGCATCTTGACTACAAAGCCAAAAATCGTTCAAATATAGGGCATGTTTTTCAAAACTTTATTTTAAATAAGTTTTTTACTTGAAACGTAGCATAAATAAAATAAAGCTGTCGTTAACTCGTTTTTAAAGGACTTTGATGGCATATGAAGAAAAAAATCTGAGAAAGCGATATATTAAGATTTGCTTCCTAGAAGCAAGTACACAAAACCCCAATATAAAAGATAATTGTGTCTTAAATTGTGTCCTTACTTGTATTATCCGCTTCTTTGGCTCGGAATCAATACCAACATTTTTAAAGTAAAGACAAAATCTTTAGAACCGGACATGCTCTTTTTTAGTGTATATGAACCATTTTTGGTTGAGTTTTAATCATTAACATCTCTTGTAAGTGTGCAAGAAAATTATAAAATAACGTCTTGATTTGAAATCTTAAATCTGTAGATTTTCACCCGAGAAGTAAAATCTGGAAAGTTTACATTGAGTCTCAAGCAATGTTACGATTAGTGCGCCTTCTATACCTCCAAGAAGTGAAATCGGTCTATACACACAAACATTTTTTTTCTGATTCAATCACCAAATTAATTGATCCAATTAAATTTTTTAATTGAAATGTCTTCAATCACGAAAATGATAGTATCAATCACAGTTTTAATTGGGCATAGAACAAATTTTTGATAAAACAAATTAATTGAAATTTCAATTAATTTTTTAATTGATTCAATTAAAAACTTAATTGATGTTGATTGAAAAACTCAATTAATTTATTAATTAAAAAAAGTAACTATTTTTAATTACTTTCTGAATTGGCTTAGAGTTTTTATTTGGATAAAAAAAAAATCAGCCCTTTTTTTAACTGAATTAGTCTTCCGAATTTGATTAAAAAGTTAATTGTATCAATTAATTTTTTTATTAAAAATTTTAAAATTTTGAATCATTGACTTAATAAACTTAATGTTTCTATCATGATTAAAAAGTTAATTGTATCAATTAACTTATTAATTGAAAACATTTTCAACTTCAATTAACTTTTTAATTGGAAATTTTTTGGTGATATTTTTTTTGTGTATGGAGGCCTTACCAAATGGACCGATAAAAACTAAATCCGATACCCGTTTTTGTGAGCCTAAAATACCAGAATATTTACAATTTCAGGCAAATCGGATAAACACTACGGTTTCTAGAAATCCAAAGAGTTAAATCGTGAGATCGTTCTTATGGAGGCTATACTAAAACATCGAAGTTACTCACAGTTTTCGGCACACCTCTTTATGGTCCGAAAATACCTCTAGATTTCCAATTTCAGGCAAATTGGATAAAAACTACGGATTCTAGAAGCCCAAGAAGTAAAATCGGGAGATCGGTCTATATGGGGGCTATACCAAAACATGAACCGATACTCACCATTTTTGGCACAACTCTTTAAGGTCCGAATATACCTCTAGATTTCCAATTTCAGGCAAATTGGATAAAAACTATGGTTTCTAGAAGTCCAAGACCCCAAATCGGGAGGTCGGTTTATATGGGGACTAAATCAAAACCTGCACCGATATAGCCCATCTTCGAAGATGGGCCAATTTTGAAAAAGTCGGGCAAGGAGGATTTTTTTCATTGTACTTTAAAAAAGTAGGACAAAGTAGCGGGGCTTTGTCTGGACATCACCCTAAACCTTCCTTGGAAATGTTTACCAAATCGGAGAATTTTGGTTCAATTTTGAAAAGGCAAGGGGGGTCCCCTATACCAACAGGTACCCTATTTTCACCAGACAATCATCCTCTACGTTCTCCGTAGAATAAACAAGTATATACAATAGTAAGTTCGGCCGGCCCGAATCTTAGATACCCACCACCATGAATCAAATATAAGTTTCCTTTGAAAACTCTTCGTCGGTGCGGGTATCTTGATAATATATGTAGGATTTAAGGGGGTTTGATGACAGATATTCTCCCAAGCAGATCAATTCAACCAGTACACTTCCCGAAGATAAATTTAAAGATTTAACCTATGAATACTAGATATAAGAACCAATTTTGTTTGAATTTTAGAGAAATCATAAACATATCGTGTAATAATGAGTACTATGTTCGGTTTTTTTCACCAAAACACAAAATTAAAAGTACAATTATATTTATGAAGACGATTATATTTTGATCAAGTCTTGCCAAATAATGGATGGAAAAGATCCAAGGAATTGATTGCAAATAAAGTTATATTTCTAAATTAATTAATTAAAACAAGTATAAACGGCCGTAAGTTCGGCCAGGCCGAATCTTATGTACCCTCCACCATGGATTGCGTAGAAACTTCTACGAAAGACTGTCATCCACAATCGAATTACTTGGGTTGTGGTATCTTAAATCGTTTTCTAAATTGTGAGTTAGTCCATACGCGGTATACGTTAGACAAAAAAAGTATGTGTAGGTAAGTCTACAAATAATTACGAATCGATATGGACTTTTGCACGGTACGTAGGGAGCCAGAATTGAAATATGGGGGTCGCTATATACAATTATTGATATGGACCAATTTTTGTGTGATTGGGGATCGATTTATCTGAGCGCTATATATAACTATAGACCGATATGTACCTAGTTAGGCATGGTTGGTAACGGCCATACACTAGCACAATGCACCAAATTTCAACTGACTCGGATGAAATTTGCTCCTCCAAGAGGCTCCAAAACCAAATCTCGGGATCGGATTATATGGGTGATATATATAATTATGGACTGATATGAACCAATTCCTGCATGGTTGTTGGATACCATATACTAACATCACGTACCAAATTTCAACCGAATCGGATGAATTTTGCTCTTCCAAGGGGCTCCGGAGGTCAAATCTGGGGATCGGTTTATATGGGGGCTATATATAATTATGGACCGATTTCGACCAATTTTTGCATGGGAGTTCGAGGCCATATATTAACACCACGTACCAAATTTCAACTGAATCAGATGAATTTTGGTCTTCCAAGAGGCTCCGGAGGTCAAATCTGGCGATCGGTTTATATGGGGGCTATATATAATTATGGACCGATGTGGACCAATTTTTGCATGGTTGTTAGAGACCATATACTAACACCACGTACCAAATTTCAACTGAATCAGATGACATTTGTTTCTCTTAGAGGCCTCGCAAGCCAAATCGGGGGATCGGTTAATATGGGGGCTATATATAATTATGGACCGATGTGGACCAATTTTTGCATGGGAGTTCGAGGCCATATATTAACACCACGTACCAAATTTCAACTGAATCAGATGAATTTTGGTCTTCCAAGAGGCTCCGGAGGTCAAATCTGGCGATCGGTTTATATAGGGGCTATATATAATTATGGACCGATGTGGACCAATTTTTGCATGGTTGTTAGAGACCATATACTAACACCATGTACCAAATTTCAGCCGGATCGGATGAAATTTGCTTCTCTTAGAGGCCTTGCAAGCCAAATTTGGGGGTCCGTTTATATGGGGGCTATACGTAAAAGTGGACCGATATGGCCCATTTGCAATACCATCCGACCTACATCAATAACAACTACTTGTGCCAAGTTTCAAGTCGATAGCTTGTTTCGTTCGGAAGTTAGCGTGATTTCAACAGACGGACTGACGGACGGACATGCTCAGATCGACTCAGAATTTCACCACGACCCAGAATATATATACTTTATGGGGTCTTAGAGCAATATTTCGATGTGTTACAAACGGAATGACAAAGTTAATATACTCCCCATCCTATGGTGGAGGGTATAAAAAGTAACCATGGAAACAAACTGGTTTTCAGCTTGAAAACTGAACATAGTACTCAGGTTAAATGATGAAAAAATCCGTAGATTTGAAATCTTAAATCCGTAGATTTTTACCGCCATTATTTAAATGATAACGAGGAATAAAATCTGGAAATTTTACTTTTAGTTTCAAGCAATTTATATGATCAGTGCCCCAGCTATACCCTCAAGAAGTGAAATTGGTCGATCGATGAATGTCTTACATAATGGACCGGTAGAAATAAATGCGATACAAATTTTTGAGGGTCAAAAATACCAGTATATTTATATTTTCAGGCAAAGTGGATAAAAACTACAGATTCTAGCAGCCCTCGATATAAGATATAAATCCGGGAGGTAGGTCTAACCTTAAGAAGTGCTTCAAATTCAGTGCAACCGCTATTGAAATTGGACATTCGTCGTATGACAAACCCAAGTTAAATACATCGCTTCTATGCCAATTTTGCACCACTTACGGATCCAAAATGAACATTTTCACTACTTTGTTGGCGACGTTTTTTTCTGGGATGTTCCCCTCTAAAAATAACATTTTACCGTTCTTCTCTGCGTGCAAATAATAGGAATTTCGTTCAATATTCAAAATTTTAAGTACTACCTTCTATAATAGACGCAGAATGACGCAAACATTTTTTATGCAGTGATTTATCTAAAAATGCTCACTCCATTCTTATTCAATGCAAAGCAATTGACATGTTGGAAAATTCTATGGAATGAAAAGTGTTTTTAAGCTATGATAAATTTATTTGTTGAATCACTTTCGGAAGAACTCCTTATCCGCTGTGTTGACAATGCGTTGCTGGGGTTGACCATTTTTTGCATAATGGCTTTGTTTGCACATTTCTTCAAGCGAAAAAAAATTTCTCTGCAAACGTGGAAACTCGTGAACAACACAGCTTAGTAAGGAACAATTCAAAAAAAGCTAAAAAATATTATTATGTTATTATTATTTTTTTTTATACCCTCCATCATAGGATGGGGGTATATTAACTTTGTCATTCCGTTTGTAACACATCGAAATATTGCTCTAAGACCCCATAAAGTATATATATTTTGGGTCGTGGTGAAATTCTGGGTCGATCTAAGCATGTCCGTCCGTCCGTCCGTCTGTTGAAATCACGCTAACTTCCGAACGAAACAAGCTATCGACTTGAAACTTGGCACAAGTAGTTGTTATCGCTGTAGGTCGGATGGTATTGAAAATGGGCCATATCGGTCCACTTTTACGTATAGTCCTCATATAAAGGGACTCTCAGATTTGGCTTGTGGAGCCTCTAACAGAAGCATTTTTCATCCGATCCGGCTGAAATTTGGTATATGGTGTTGGTATATGGTCTCTAACAACCATGCAAAAATTGGTTCACATCGGTCCATAATTATATATAGGCCCCATATAAACCGATCCCTAGATTTGGCTTACGGAGCCTCAAAGAAAAGCAAATTTCATCCGATCCGGCTGAAATTTGGTACATGATGTTGGTATATGGTCTCTAACAACCATGCAAAAATTGGTCCATATCGGTCCTTAATTATATATAGCCCCCATATAAACCGATCCCCAGATTTGGTTTGTGGAGCCTCTAAGAGAAGCATACTTCATCCGATCCGGTTGTAATTTGGAACATGGTGTTAGTATATGATCTTTAACAACCGTGCCAGAATTGGTCCATATCGGTCCATAATTATATATAGCCCCCATATAAAACATTCTCCAGATTTGACCTCCGGAGCCTCTTGGAGGAGCAAAATTCATCCGATCCGGCCGCTAACAACCATACCAAAATTGGTCCAATCACACAAAAATTGGTCCATATCGGTTCATAATCATGGTTGCCACTAGATCCAAAAATAATCTACCAAAATTTTATTTCTATAGAAAATTTTGTCAAAATTTTATTTCTAGAGAAAATTTTGTCAAAATTTTATTTCTAGAGAAAATTTTGTTAAAATTTTATTCGGTTCATAATCAAATTTTCATCATTGTCAAAATTTTATTTCTATAGAAAATTTTGTCAGAATTTTATTTCTATAGAAAATTTTGTTCAAATTTTATTCGGTTCATAATCATGGTTGCCACTCGAGCCAAAAATAATCTACTAAGATTTTATTTCTATAGAAAAATTTTGTTAAAATTTCATTTCTGTAGAAATTTTTGTCAAAATTTTCTTTCTATAGAAAATTTTGTCAAAATTTTTATTTCTATAGAAAATTTTGTAAAAATTTTATTTCTATAGAAAATTTTGTTAAAATTTTATTTCTGTAGAAAATTTTGTCAAAATTTTATGTCTACTTTGTCAAACTGAATTATATACGTATTGGATCGATCTTTTTGATTTAATATATACCACGTATGAACTTACATACAATTTAGAAGATGGTGTTAGAAGGTTTTAAGATACCTTGCCATCGGCAAGCGTTACCGCAACTTAAGTAATTCGATTGTGGATGGCAGTGTTTAGATGAAGTTTCTACGCAATCCATGATGGAGGGTACATAAGCTGCGGCCTGGCCGAACTTACGGCCGTAATTAATTTAATTTAATTTAATTTATTCGAGAGCTTGATTTTCGTAAAGTTTTGATTTGAAATGATTTATTTATTTCAAAGACCTGCACAACAAGAATAATATATTCTTATAATTAGAGTACAGGAAAATTATCCGATGTTTATATAATTACATAAATAGAAACATTAAAGTAATTAGAAAATAATAATAATAACATAATTTCGAACTTTTAAAATAAAGGTTACAGTGACTAACAAAAAGGATGAAGAAAACAAAGTAAAGGAAACTTCAGAACTGATTGAGTAAGACTGTATAAGATACCAATGAATTTAAAGATAATTTAAGTTAACCGACATAGGAATAATCATTAAAAAAAATAAATATATAAATGTTACAAGAGATAGAAATTAACAATTAAACTATAGGTTTACTATCATTATTATGAAAATATTTAAATTGGTAGAATAATAATGGAATAAATGAACGGGCTGTGAAAAAAAATACATTTATATTGGTAAAAAAAAACACAACATTGAATAACAAATTAAGGAGACAAAGACTTTCAGGTGATAGCGAAGTGATTAAACAATTTCGCTTTAAATTTATTGGTGTCACTAACAGTTTGAATATTGAAAGGTAGAGAGTTCCAAAAGCGAATGGACGATACGAAGAATCGCCAGTCGGAAACAAGGCTGCGTTGCACTAACGGTATAATTTTCTTACGCCTACTGGATCGAGTGAAACGAAGTCTCTCGAATAAATACTCAGGTGCACCGGAGTAGACGATTTTGTGGAGAAAGAGAAGGCTCCTGATTGACATCAAGCCATCAAGCGATACGCGATATAATGTCCGTGAGTATTGGGTAACGGAATCCCGGCGACTCAAACCAAAAATATAGCGCGTTATACTATTAAAAAGAACATTTATTCTTCTCCGACTCGTAGAATCACAGCTAGCGAATAATTCAGTACCATACAGTAGTCCCGGCAAAATGTAAGTCTTAGCTGAAAGACATCTGATTGCTAGGGGAGTATAAGAATGCTTCGATCAGAGTGTTGGTAGTTTCGCATAGCTCTGTCCTATAGCGTAGCAAATATGATTTGATATCATTAAAAATAACCCCAAGATTCTTTACCGACGTTACAAGCGATATACTGATGTTATTGATACTTACATCAACATTATATAGGATCGGCTCCGATTTCCTCTTACCTATGATAAGACACTTCGATTGACCGTTAGCACTCGCCCAGGTATGAATTCTCGACAGGTCATGGTTCAATCTGCGAACACAATTATCAAGCTCGTATAAGGGACTCGAGATATATACAGTATGTCAAGAAAGTGTTTTGACAATACGATAAAAATTATGTTTTGTTCCAAAATTAAATATAATTTAATTTTAAAAAATATTTTATTATGTATTTTGCAAACTATACATATTTTATTTTTTGAAATATTTGAATTTGAAATATTTGGCAATGTCAAAAGACTTTCTTGACATACTGTATCTGTACGTCGTCGGCATATAAATGCACCTTGGTACACGAGATATGACGGGGAAGGTCGTTAGAATAGATAGAGAAGAGCAGTGGGCCCAAAATTGATACACAAGGTCGTGGGTTCGATTCCTGATACGACCGAACACCAAAAAGTTTTTCAGCGGTGGATTATCCCACCTCAGTAATGCTGGTGACATTTCTGAGGGTTTCAAAACTTCTCTAAGTGGTTTCACTGCAATGTTGAACGCTGTTCGGACTCGGCTATAAAAAGGAGGTCCTTGTCATTGAGCTTAACATGGAATCGGGCGGCACTCAGTGATAATAGAGAAGTTCACCAATGTGGTATCACAATGTACTGAATAGTCTAAGTGAGCCTGATACATCGGGCTAGCCTGGATTCTATGCCAAACTTTATTTCCTGTAAACTGGGTAAGTAGTTGAGATAGTGAAGTGTTTTTCGAAATTTCAGACTTGGTATCAGAATACAATATTAAAACCTTACGCCCTAAAGTGTTTGATGCACCCTTTTGCATAACACCTAAATATTGGTTGTTTTTTCATTTTGGCCTCCAGCCATGGGGTTATATCGCGTCATTCATAAAACCTTAAAAATGTAGTTTACTCATAGCTGCGGCATTTTGGTGCTACAATTTACGCGATTTTATTTTATTTTTTATGTCTGCTTTTGCTTTTTTGTACAAAACGGTCTCAACATAACACCTCCATTAAGCGGGGGGAAAATGTCTAATTTTTCTGTTTTTTAACAACGTTGGATTTGTTATTTTTATCCGTTACAAATTCAACACAATTCGGCTAGCAAATAAACACATTTTCCCATGGAGCATTTCCTAGATCCGCCAAATGGTTGTGCTACATCATATTTTTTTGCGTTTTTTCTCTTCTTGCTTTTTTTTTGGGAAAATTTGAAAACAATTTTCTGCTGTATCCATCGACTTCCTATGGTGCTCGCAATTCTTCCTATCATGGGGGATCCATCGCAATGAATGAAAAGAAAGATAGGAAGAGAAGACTTCAAGGGAATTGATATTTTTTCAAAAGTTTTTAAGAAAATATTGACTCGAGTGGAAAGTGCTCGAAATTCGCATGAGAGAAAAATAAATTTGAATGCAATGGTTTTGGTTAAGTATAAATAAGAAAAGGAAAAAGTTTTTAAAATCAGTAAAATTTTTCTGCAAATGATTTACGGCAACAAACACACGCAATGAAATATTAAATACTTTCTTCAAAAACAAATTTTTAGGAAAACAAATAAATAAGTTGTAAGATTTGTAGCCCTTCTTACTCTGTTGTAAAATATTCTCAATAGGTAATTAAATATTTTCGGTTCAAAATTATTGTCAAATACGATCTGTAGGGGATATATTAAAATGTGATCTTTCTAAAACATCGGCGTATTATCCACTAATTATGGATTCAAAAATGTGGAGTCGACGAAAAGACTTTTGGTCGAAAATTCTAAGTCGAATTATTTAATCTTCAAACTCGACTAATTGACATTTAATATTTTCAAAAATCGAGTCAAATCGATCTTTGGTGTAATTGCGATCACAATAGACTAACCACCTATTAAAGAAAAAAATAAAAAGTAGAGAAAATAGGAAATCTAAGCAAAGAGACGATTTTTTTTATTGTGATTTTTCGACTTCTTATAGTTCGATTAGACGATTTTGGTCACCAGAAAAGTCGATTATGACCAACATCAAATATTGATTAGTCGATTTGACTTGAGTTTCACAAAATTTTAAAGTCGATTTAGATTTTTTTTTCGGCAAAAAATCGCTTAGTCGATATTCTACTTTTGTATATCTAATGAAAAAGAAGACTGCAATTTTTCAATATCTGGCCATTCGTAACTTTTTGTCGTCAGCTGAAGTAAACTCTGTCACCTCCAGGTTCTCCGTAATGATCCACTAAACCTATCGGAATAAGAACACAAGTATTTGTCTCTCTCGAGTGAAATATTAATTAATTCCGTTTTGTTGATAAAGAAAGAATTCGATTTTTACATAATCGGTTTTCAGGCGGTTGCTATAGTTAATTGTTATACAAGAGGTGTGAAAGTCGTTCCGAGTTCGGGATTAGCTTCGGGTCGGTAATATGCAAACTACTACTATGGCTGCTAGGTAATCTACGAGCAAACTGTAGATCCTCTGTGATGGAACAGTAGGTCCGAAGGACCCTGGGGGAACAGTAGGCCCGAAGATCTCTGTGGTGGAACAGAGGCCCAATGGTCTCTTGAACAGTAAGACAAAAGGTATCTGTGGGGGAACAGTAAGACCAAAGGTCACTGTGGGCGGACAGTAGGCCCGAAGGTTTCTGGAATAATAGGCCCGAAGGTCTCCGCTGCAGGAGGCCCGAAGATCTCTTTGGGGAACAGTAGGTCCGATAATCTCTGTGGTAGAATAGTAGGCCCGAAGATGACTGTGGGGAACACTATGTCCAAAACTCTCTGTGGTGGTGGATCAATGGGCCCAAAGACCTCTGTGGTGAAACAGTAGGCCGGAAGGTCTCAGTGGGGAACAGTAGGTCCAAAGGTCTCTATAGTGGAAAAGTAGGCCCGAAGGTCTCAGTGGGGAACAGTAGGTCCAAAGGTCTCTATAGTGGAAAAGTAGGCCCGAAGACTGGAACCTCCCTTTTGGCAAAGATTTTTGAAACTAAATTCTGTCCTTGTGGCAGTATAACAAAACTATCATCCCATTTTTAGATCACAGCAAAATATTAATTTCCGATATTAAATCAAAGTTAAATTCTAAAATGATACGTTTGACGATTCTAATCACAATCAAGCCTTCAATTCGTTTCAGATTCAAATGTATTATTTTTTTATCTACAAGCAGATCCGATCCCTAGATATGACAGCGTGAGAATTTAAACTTCCCAAATTTTATTAAATTTCGCCGCAATTTGGAACGTAGTATGATAGACTAAATTCAATGTTTTGATTTGGCCGCCCATCTCATTGATTAATATTTTAAATCTAGTGATGTTTGAAAGATTTAATGCGATGGAATAATGGAATATCTCAACAAACAAAGTGCAACGAAACAGGCAATGAAAGTAGCAGAAGTAGATGAAAAAGACACATGGTCTCTTTGGCAATATTACTCAAGCCGGCCTCTGAGTCGATCAAGTGATGTCCGTCTAGTCGTCTGTCTGTCTGTGAACACACTATTATTATCAAAGTCTAGGTCGCAGTTTTGGTACAATGGACTCTATATTTGGCAAAAGTATATATTTTTTTCAGAATAGAAAAGAAATCATTTCAGATTTAGATATAGATATAAACCGATATGTCCTCAGAAGTTGCAAGAGTTTTACCCTGATTTGCTTCAAATTTTGCAAAAGAAATAGAAATAAAATTATATCAATAATCACTCAGGATTTTAAATTTTCGTGGAACATATACAGTGTTGTGAGGATTAAAAGAGTCAATCCTTTCCAACTAATTATCATAAAATCGGAAGGACATTTTAACATAATAGAAGTACTGATTACTCACCATACGCCACTGCATTCACATATATTTATTTTAAACCAAATTACCTGAAAGAGAAGAAACACATATATATTTATAGGCTATTTCTAAATTAATATATGTTTGCATCTAAGCATATTACATTTACAAATATTTTATGTTCAAATATAATATGTTCTAACATATTAACAAATATGTCCCAAACATGTTATGCTAGTTTATGAACATTATGCATTTAAAAATATTGTGTTAAAAAATTTGAGTTCCAAACATATAATTTTTACACCCAAACATATGAAAAACAGTCTTTTTCGTCCGTGTAGATATAAAATTTTGAGAAAATTTTCTATAGAAATAAAATTTTAAAATTTCATCCGATCCGGCTGAAATTTGGTACATGGTGTTAGCATATGATCTCTAATAACCATGCAAAAATTGGTCCATAATTATATATAGCCCGCATATAAACCAATCCGCAGATTTGGCTTGCGGAGCCTCTAAGAAAAGAAAATTTCATCCGATCCGGCTGAAATTTGGTACATGGTGTAAGAATGTGGTCTCTAACAACTATGCAAAAATTGGTCCACATCGGTCCATAATTATATATAGCCCACATATATACCGATCCCCAGATTTAACCTCCGGAGCCTCTTGGAAGACCAAAATTCATCTGATTCAGTTGAGATTTGATACGTGGTGTTAGTATATGGCCGCAAACACCCATGCAAAATTGCTCGAAATCGGTCCATAATTATATATAGCCCCCATATAAACAGATCCCCAGATTTGACCTCCGGAGCCCCTTGGAAGAGCAAAATTCATCCGATTCGTTTGAAATTTGGTACGTGATGTTAGTATATGGTATCCACCAACTATGCAGGAATTGGTTCATATCAGTCCATAATTATATATAGCCCCCATATAAACCGATCACGAGATTTGGTTTTGAAGCCTCCACGAGAAGCAAAATTCATCCGATCTGGTTGAAATTTGGTACGTGGTGTTAGTATATGATATTTAACAACCATGCCAAAAGTGGTCCATATCAGTCCATAATCATATATAGCCCCCATATAAACCGATCCCGAGATTTGGTTTTGGAGCATCTTGGAGGAGCAAATTTCATCCGAGTCAGTTGAAATTTGGTACAATGTGCTAGTAGATGGCCGTTAACAACCATATCGTCCATATCAGTCTATAGTTATATATAGCCCTCAGATAAATCGATCCCAAATCACACAAAAATTGGTCCATATCTAGTTCACAATTGTAGCCCCCTTATAAGCGACCCCCGTATTTCAATTCTGGCTCTCCACGTACCGTGCAAAAGTACATATCGATTCGTAATTATTTGTAGACTTACCTATACATAACTTTTTTGTCTAATATATACCACGTATGGACTAACTCACAATTTACCAAACGATGTTAATAAGTTTTAAGATACCTTGTCATCGGTAAGTATTACCACAACGCAAGTAATTCGATTGTGGATGACAGTCTTTCGCAGAAGTTTCTACGCAATCCATGGTGGAGGGTACATAAGATTTGGCCTGGCCGAACTTACGGCCGTGTATACTTGTTGTTTCTTGTTATTTCATACTATATAAGTCCATTGTGAGTATTTCTCCCTTTTTGTGGAAGTAGCCATTTTACCTTTTTGGTGCAAGTTAAAATCTTTAAAACCTATGAAATTCAACACATTTATAATTCGAGGATATTCGTATTCCCAAAAGTTTGTTGCTAATAGGAGGGATCTTTCATTAATTGGAACAAAAAACCCATTTTTTCCATACTCACCACATATATTTCATCAAAAACGTAGGGTAAGTGAACGTTTCTTTGTAGATTCTAAAGCGACATATTTATATTTATTTTCAAATGGAATTGTAAGTACAATGGAAAGGAAAGTTAAATGCAAGTAGTCAACTTTACGACCAATTGATTACTGCAGTCTTTTTGCAATCGGCAAATTTTATTTGCCAATACTAATTAGAGAAATTAATTAAAAGTAGAAATGCCAGTGAAATGGAACAACTTGAAAATGTAATGCAGCAGCTCACTAACAAAGTCGTAGGACGATAGTGAGTCATTAGTAAAAGTGAGTAGACTAAAATTGAATAAGAGTTTTTTTCCTTTAATGTTTTCCTTCTTTTCAACAGTAGGCAACCATATCACGCATGTGAACAGAAAACCCCCCACCATCACCAACACTAGCACTGGTACATTCGAAAATTTCCATTAAATTTTTGAAAGACCAGCAGGAGTTGTGAACGAGCGTTTTTGTATGCAAATGTCAAAGTTGAAATGTTTGCAGTTTCCAATTGATTTACCGCCAATGTTGGCGACTGCTGTAAGAAAAACCAAAAAAAAATCGAAGTGACTTGGTTTGATTTATGTTAGGCTGGGGGGCTTTATCGATTTTAGTGAATGGAATATGTGAGAGCGTTTAGCTTGGTCCTACACGTTAGATATCTTCAGTACATATCGATGCGGATAGTAGGCAGGCATCTAAAAAGGAAAATGATTTAGTTTGAAGAATCACCTTTGGTTAATTGGGTGCAAGTTGTTAGATCTGTGTTTTTTCTTTTACAGAAAAGAAACTGAAATGTCTTCCTACTTTTGACATGAAATTGCTTTTATGGTATTAGTGCAGATATTCGATTTTTTTCATAGGTACGAATATGCCCAAAAAGAAAACGTCATCTAGTCTAAGATAAGTTTATGAAATAACGCCTTTTATATACAGTGCACTGAAAAACATGAAATTTGACGTAAAAGGCTGATTCACAATTTCGTGAATTTTAATTATAATTTATTTTTTCATGAAATTAAATTACGTTTTTTATATTACTAATAACAACAAGTGTATACGGCCGTAAGTTCGGCCAGACCGAATCTTATGTACCCTCCACCATGGATTGCGTAGAAACTTCTACGAAAGACTGTCATCCACAATCGAATTACTTGGGTTGTGGTATCTTAAAACTTCTTAACATCGTTTTCTAAATTGTGAGTTAGTCCATACGTGGTATTCAAATAATTACGAATCGATATGGATTTTTTGCACGATACGTAGAGAGCCAAAATTGAAATATGGGGGCTACATACAATTATGAACATGATATGGACCAATTTTTGTGTGATTGGGGATCGATTTATCTGAGGGCTATATATAACTATAGACCGATATGGACCTTTAGTTACACTGAAAAAAAAAAAGCATACTCGGTTCCAAAGATTTTGTCTTTACTTTAAAAAATTTGTTATTGATTCCGAGCCAAAGATGCGAAGGATACAAGTAAGGATACTTTTAAGACACAATTCTCTTTTAAATTTAGGTTTTGTGTACTTGCTTCTAGGAAGCAAATTTTAATTTTTCGCTTTCTCAGCTTTTTTTCTTCATATGCTATCAAAGTCCTTTAAAAACGAGTTAACGGCAACTTTATTTTCCAAATTAGGACTCGACTTCCAGTAGAAGTTATGCTATGTTTGGAGTAAAAAACTTCTTTAAAATAAAGTTTTGAAAAACATGTCCTATATTTGAGCGATTTTTTGCTTTGTAGTCAAGATGCAAAAAGACAACAAATTTAAAGACAATTTCATTAAATTTAAAAAATTTTTCTGAATTATTAAAGTCAAGTTGACCTTAGCCTATACATTTTTTCTTTCATGTTAAGATACCCATTTTTAAGTCAAATCACATAATTATAAGGACAATACGACTTCATTGAAAAGTTTATCGACTTTTGGACAAGGAAAATAACTTTATTTTAGAGAAATGTGTTTTCTATGCTAAGCAAAATTTGTATTCGTATTTTAAAGACATGAAATCTTTGACCTCACGACAATATTTTTTTCAGTGTAGTTAGGCATGGTTGTTAACGGCTATATACTAGCACAATGTACCAAATTTCAACTGACTCGGATGAAATTTGCTCCTCCAAGAGGCTCCAAAACCAAATCTCGGGATTTGTTTATATGGGGGCTATATATGATTAAGGACTGATATGGACCACTTTTGGCATGGTTGTTAAATATCATATACTACCACCACGTACCAAATTTCAACCAGATCGGATAAATTTTGCTTCTCCAAAAGGCACCAGAGGTCAAATCTGGGGATCGGTTTATATGGGAGCTATATATAATTATGGACTGATACGAACCAATTCCTGCATGGTTGTTGGATACCATATACTAACATCACGTACCTAATTTCAACCGAATCGGATGAATCTTCCAAGGGGTTCCGGAGGTCAAATCTGGGGATCGGTTTATATGGAGCCTATATATAATTATTGACCGATTTCGACCAATTTTTGCATGGGTCTTTGAGGCCATAGATTAACACCACCAGTTTTCAACTGAATCAGATGATTTTTGGTCTTCCAAGAGGCTCCGGTTTATATGGGGGCTATATATAATTATAGACCGATGTGGACCAATTTTTGCATGGTCATTAGAGACCATACACTAACGCCATGTACCAAATTTCAGCCGGATCGGATAAAATTTGCTTATCTTAAAGGCTCCGCAAGCTAAATCGGGGGATCGGTTTATATGGGGCTATATATAATTATGGACGGATGTGAACCAATTTTTGCGTGGTTGTTAGAGATCATATACTAACACCATGTACCAAATTTCAGCCGGATCGGATGAAATTTGCTTCTCTTAGAGGATCAGCAAGCCAAATTTGGGGTTCCGTTTATATTTGGGGCTATACGTAAAAGTGGACCGATATGGCCTATTTGCAATACCGTCCGACCTACATCAATAACAACTACTTGTGCTAGGTTAGGTTAACCTAACTTGTGCTAAGTTTCAAGTCGATAGCTTGTTTCGTTCGGAAGTTAGCGTGATTTCAACGGACGGACGGACATGCTCAGATCGACTCAGAATTTCACCACGACCCAGAATATATATACTTTATGGGGTCTTAGAGCAATATTTCGATGTGTTACAAACGGAATGACAAAGTTAATATACCCCCCATCCTATGGTGGAGGGTATAAAAATATATGGCTGTCGCGCTAGAACGTGTAAGCTTCCCGAATATGTTATGGCTATGTTTTGTTCAGAAATTCGCTGAAGTTCGCTAACGTGAACTCTCTTGGTTTTAGTTCGTTCATGTTACCGCGAAATCTAAATTCGGTAGATTTACTCGAATGAACAGGAGAAGTTAAGTCGGGAAATTTTACTTAAAGTTTCGGGAAACTTGGTGGTCAAGAATTTAAAATGGGAGACTGGTGTATTGTGAGTATATACCAAGGCAGACTAAATATCTGTTTAAGCCACTATAGTTTTATATAGAGGAGTTCATAAATAATTATGAAGCGATATTATCCAATTATTTTTTATCTTTACTACAAAATTTCAATACATCAGTTAATTTTAAGATTATTTTCTTAAATGAAAAATCTTTTTCTTTACTTTAACAAAAATTTTCCTTATCCTTATAACACGGAGACGCAAGTTAAAGAGATTTGTATCCTAAATTTAATAAAAAACAAGTAAGGAAAGACAAAAGTCGGTATAAGTGTAGTCGGGCGGAGCCGACTATATTATACCCTGCGCCAATTTGTGGATCCGCATTTTCGATAACATCTCAAATCCTTCGAATTTATTCCGGTCTATATACTAAGGTTCATATTTTTATTTTTTTCGCTCTGGGACGAAGTACACTGAAAAAAAGTATGCTCGGTTCTAAAGATTTTGTCTTTACTTTAAAAATTTTGGTATTGATTCCGAGTCGAAGAAGCGGAGAATATTTACAAGTAAGGATACTTTTCAGACACAATTCTCTTTTAAATTTGGGTTTTGTTTACTTGCTTCTAGGAAGCAAATTTTAATTTTTCGCTTTATCAGCTTTTTTGCTATAAAACACCTTTAAAAACGAGTTAACGACAACTTTATTTTCCCAATTAAGACTCGACTTCCAGTAGAAATTATGCTATGTTTCAAGTAAAAAACATCTTTAAAATAAAGTGTTGAAAACATGTCCCATATTTGAACTATTTTTTGCTTTGTAGTCAAGATGCAAGAAGACAAAAAATTTAAAGACAATTTCATTAAATTTAAAGAATTTTTCTGAATTATTAAAGTCAAGTTGACCTTATCCCAAACATTTTTTCTTTCATGTTATGATACCCATTTCTAAGCGAAATCACTTAATTATAAGGACAATTCATTGAAAAGTTTATCGACTTTTGGACAAGGAAAAAACTTTATATTAGAGAAATGAGTCTTCTATGCTAAGCAAAATTAGCATTCGTATTTTAAAGACATGAAATCTTTGACCTCACGACAATATTTTTTTCAGTGCACAATGTTAGTAACAAATATGGAAAATTTAAAATTTACAGCCATTTTTTTTTAGCAATTTCTGAAAAGTGAATTTATGTTTTATCGGTCGATAGAGGAATAGGAAAATTTGATTTTAATTCATTTTTACATTAGCAGTGGCGATTTTACAAGGAAAATGGTGATATTTTGGCTATATTAACCCAATTCGGAAAAACTTTAATACGAGAGCTATATCTAAATCTGAATCATATTATGAATCAATAATATTTAGCACACCTGACGATACTACGAATTGTACTCCATGTTCACAATTTCAAGCAAATCAGGATAAAACTCTGGTTACATATCACGTATTCGGTCAATATTTAAACGCTGCGGCACACTGTAGAAGAAAGTATTATAAGCAACATAGCAACATCTAGAAGGAGACGAGGTAGACACATACTGTCTTTGTCAATATTGCTCAGGGTGGGCCCTGAGTCGATCTAGCCATGTCCGTCTGTCTGTGAACACATTTTTGTAATCAATGGGCATAATATAGTCGGTCCCGTCCGACTTTAGACTTTGCTTACTTGTTTCATACTAAGAGTGTGCATCGGCCCAGGTTTCAATTGATTTGAAAAAGGTCTCATTTGATTTGGAAAAGGTATCATTTGTAGTGAAAATGTTATATATAACACTCTACAAATTTGAAGAATTTGAGATGGTATTGAAATGTATATCTATACATTGGTGCGGGGTATGTAACGGCCGGCCCCACCTGACTATAGACTTTTAGACTCCTTAATTCTTTCTTAGTGCATATTCAAAGTGGCAATAGGTGTCGAATTTCTGAGAATTTGTATATTTTTTCTAACGATCCTAAAGGTGTAAAATTTTCTTCTATATGTCCACTATCTTATCATGCATATCATTGACCATAGCGTGTCATATGATTATTTATTTAAAATTTATGAATGCAATTTTCAATTTGCAGCAATCGGTATAATGCCAAAGACTATAAACCGAATAGACCTAAACAGCTTATTCCTCTGTAATAATTTTTTCATAATTATACCAGCATGGAACCTAGTACTGAATCGCAAATATTTAATTTCAATTTTACCTGCCGTTTGTGTGCATCCATGCTGATCTTTTGCCTGATCTTGGCAAATTGATTATTTTTCACCACCCATAGTTTTATATGAATGTTCACACAACCAACCAACAAAATTAAGTATTTATGCCTTATGCCTTTGGGCCGTAGTGAATCAAGATGCATGAAAATACGTTTGCATTACGAAAAGAAGGGAGAGAAAAACAGATGGTATGATATTCCAGGGTCATGTGCCATTCTTGGTGTCCATAGTTTAAGAAGATGCGCCTTATATGTAAACTGATCTGAGGCCATATCTAAGAATAAACTCTTATGTAATAATCCAATGAATCATTCGAATAAAAAAAAGCTATCTGTCCTTGGCATCACAGCAGGCGAAAGTGTTATCTTGTAATTAATTTGCTCCACTTCCGACATTGAACGAGGTACGGATAATAATTCGAGGTCCACAATGTAAATCGTGTTTATTGAAAGACACTTGTCATTTTTTTTAATAGTACAAATTGGCAAATGGCAAACGATATAAAATGTTTTCTTCGTGAAGACCAAAAATCTTCTTACTCTCAAAAAAATTTAATTGGATCAAAAGATTTTGACCTTGCCTTAAAGGAAGAAATCGTTAGCTACTTATCCGGCTTTAAATCTAGTATCAATAAAATTAAAATTAGGATAGAGATCTCATTATAAAATTTTCATTCTCTTTTCGTGGTATTTACGTACATATAAATGCCATTTAAAAACAAGTAAGGAAAGTCTAAAGTCGGGCGGGGCCGACTATATTATACCCTGCACCACTTTGTAGATCTGTAGATCGATACCATATCACATCCGTCAAATGTGTTGGGGGCTATATATAAAGGTTCCGAGCAAATAACATGAGTCATTTTTACAACTTTTCGACTAAGCAGTGGCGATTTTACACGGAAAATGTTGGTATTTTGACCATTTTTGTCGAAATCAGAAAAACATATATATGGGAGCTATATCTAAATTTGAACCGATTTCAACCAAATTTGGCACGCATAGCTACAATGCTAATTCTACTCTCTGTGCAAAATTTTAATTAAATAGGAGTAAAAGATTGGCCACTGTGGTCATATGAGTGTAAATCGGGCGAACGATACATATGGAAGATATATCTAAATCTGAACCGATTTCAATAAAATTTTGCACACTTGACTATAGTACTAATTGTTCTGCTTGTGCAAAATTTTAAGAAAATTAGGGTAAAACTCTGGCTTCTGGGGCCATATAAGTACATATCGGGCGAAATATATACATGGCAGCTATACCTAAATGTGAACCTATTTCTTCCAAAATCAATAGGGTTCTATTCTGAGCCAAAACACATACTTGTGCCAAAGTTTAAGTCGATTGGACTAAAACTGCGACCTAGAGTTTGATTACAAAAATGTGTTCACGGACAGACGGACATGGCTGTATCAACTCAGGAATCCACCCTGAGCATTTTTGCCAAAGACACCATGTGTCTATCTCGTCTCCTTCTGGGTGTTGCAAACATATGTACTAACTTATAATACCCTGTTCCACAGTGTGGCGCAGGGTATAAAAATCCATATCATGACGGATACTTCAAAGTAAAAAATGTTTTTTAAATCCAACAGAAAAAAAATAAACAAAACATGCTAAATCCTCAAATAAAATTAAGCCTATATTTTTAAGGAAGATTTCCTTAAAAAAGTGGGTGTCTTTACATTAATGGAAATTCGCCTTAGCTCAAAGACGTGCGACTTTAACTAAAATTAATAAAAAAAAATTTGTGAAGCAAAGATTATTAATTTTATTTTAATTAAAATTTCATTATTTTAAAGATATTTTTCCTTAATATTTTGTAAACTGCACATCGTAAAATTTTGGTTGCATAATCTTTAATATCACGTATTTTTTTTCAGTGTACAGAGGAACACCTTCCTAAAACTGAACTGGCTTATATACCAATAGGTTTGCCATTCAGATTGTAAGACATCGATTTGTCTTGAATGATTATGCAACCAACACAATATTGAGGACAAATTTCTTTAAAATAATTAAATTTTAATTAAAAGAAAGTTTATAATCTTTCCTTTAAAATTGTTTTCATTAAATTTAGGACACGAATATTAGAAATGTGCGTCCCTCCGTTAATGTTTTTGAACTAAGGAAAATTTTCCTTAAAAATCTTTTTTTGATTTAAAAGAAATTAACTGACATATTGAGTCTTTTGATTTAAGATAAAAATGCTTCAAATATAATCTAAGACTTATTTTGAGAACTTTGCTTTTTTGGTTTAAAGGACTATTTTGAAATTAAGAAAATATTTTTTACTTTAAAGTATTTGTTATAGTTTTCATATTTACGTGAATTTGTTTGTACGTGAATAGCTTTATTAATATATTGCAAATAGATAATGAATATTCCATACATGACATATGCATTCTAATTTTAATTATATTGATCCTACCCTACGGGAAATTTCTGCAAATTGCCACTGACGGACCTATTACAGGACTGGTACTGGTGCTCCAGTTTTTTGTAATTTTTAAATAGTAATATTTTATAGATTTCCATAATTGCTTGATAGTAAAATCTTATCGGATATACATATTTAGTGAAATAGGCTTAGCAGAACAACATATTGTTCAACATATTTCGAAAGTTCTCAATTTCTGGTGCGATTCGGAAGCCCAAAATAAAACAGATTCCCAAGAGTTTGCCTGAGACTGGTTCATGAAAACCTGTCTATGGGCGTCCTCCTACTAAATTGTCCTAGAATGTATCCTTCGGAATGTATCCAAGATGTATCGTAAAGTGAAAATTTACCCCATCAATGACAAACCCATGTTAAAGTGGCCGGTCTCTTCCATAGAAACGCAGAACTGGAACCATACACACCAGAGACTAGTCCTGTACCGGTCCTGGGGTTGATCCATTTTCCGTAGGGTAGATTTAAAGCCCTAAAGTGTGAAGATTTACACCTTCGAGTGTCCAACAGAACTTGGGCTGAACTACAGAACTTGGGCTCCAAACGTTTTGTCCAGAACTGGGACTGGTCCATACACACCAGGGACTGGTCCTGTAAAAAATTTGAAAATTTACACCTTCGAGTGTCCAATAGAACTTGGGCCCTGACGGGAATGGTGCGGGCCGCCATAATTCCCAGTGGCTGCAAGTGGACGCAGACCATGCACACCCGAAGGGACCCTAGATTGGCTTAATAAAGAAGTTCTTCCCTTTGATTTTGAATTTCAGTAAAATGGAATAAAAATTGGGATGTGTAGACGTTCAAGGGTCCAATCGGAAGATCGGTCTATATGGGGGGACACCAAAACTTGGACCGATACACACCATCTTCGGCACACTTGCTTATGGACCCATAATACCCCTAGATTTTTAATTTTCAGAGAAATCGGATAAAAATGGCGGTGTTTAGAAGACCAGGAAATCAAATCGGAAGATCGGGCTATATGGGGGCTATAAAAAACATGGACCAATGCACACCATATTCAGCACACTTATTTGTGGACCTACCTCTAGGTTTCCGATTTCTAGCAAATCAGATAAAAATTGCAGCCTCTAGAAACCCTAGACCCCAAATTAGGAGGTCGGTTTCTGTGGAAGCTAAATCACCGATTTAATGTATCTTCGAAATTGACCTGGCTGTAGCATGATTACAATAGGCAGACGGACATTTCTCAAAATAGCCGATCAAGACAATATAAACACACAAATTAAAAGAAGAAAGTACAACTGGTTGGGACATACCCTTCTAAAGGCATATGATGAAATATGTCACGAGACCCTCGAATGGAATCCTCAAAGATCAAGGAGGGGAGGCAGACCAAAGACAACCTGGGGACGAGCAATTTTCAACGAGACTGGCAAATCTTTTGAGACCGATGGAGATTCTATGTACACAGCCTGTGACCCTGACAGAATATGCTCAATAATAATAAGAAGGTGATCGATTTTCAATGTGCCAAAAATGAAATCGGATTTTACATATAGATACCAACGATTACAGGCCCTTAAAATACTAATTTTGCTTAGAATATAAGACGCATTTCTCTGATATAATTTTTTTTTTTCTTGTCCAAAATCTGTAAACTTTTTAACGAAGTCGTTTTTTCTTCATAGTTAAGTGAATGGACTTAAACATCGGTATAGTTACATGAAATCCGATTTTGTATGATTAAGGTCAACTTGACTTTAATAATTCTGAAAAGTTCTTTAAAATTAATGAAATCGTCCTTATGCTTGTTGCTTGTTAAAGTTTTTACTTGAAACATAGTAAAATTTCTGCTTGAAGTCTAGCCTGAATTTGGAAATTTTGTTTTTGTTAACACCTCCTTAAAAGAAAACGAATAAATTAAAATTTGTTGCCTAGAATAAAGTACCCAAAACTCAAAATGAAAATAGAATTATATCTTTAAAGTATCCTTACTTCAATTCTCCGCTTCTTTGGCTCGAATCACTCCTAAAATACACTTAACCATTGAATGCATAAGATCACCGATTCCTCCGAAAAAATATATAATATGCAAAATGGTAAAAGAAAGAACATCTGAAAAAAAATTTGTGTTTTTTTTTTTAATAGTGGTTGTTTCTTGAAAATTACAGTGCGTATTAAACTAAGTTTTTATTTACAAATAAACAATTTAATTTTTGTAGAGAATAGAAAATAAAGATCTTTTTTCACTACATAGTTATTTTACCAACATTACTTCTCTGGTAAATATTATTTAACTTCCAATTTGTTGTTTTTTAATTTTTGGTCAAAATTTGATTGATCAGATTTAATCAGAAAAGCAGATTTTTCGGAGAAACATATTTTTATAAATAACGTTATGATATATTAAACTCAGCAAACTTAATTTCATAGAATTATAAGACGTAAAAATTTGTTCTGCTTGTATCTTAAAAGATACAGTGCGCATTTAAGGGTTAATACTCTAGTCAAACAGTTTACCTAACCACACCTGACTTATTTGAAACAACCTCCCATTGGCCTACATTTCACACAATGAATGAATGAGTAAATGATTGTATCTTCCTCTTTATCCTTTGAGTCATTGCGGTGGTTTCTTAAATCCGTATTTCATAATGTGACTCAATATCCCTGAATATGCGCTTAAAGCTTGTAATGCTATTAAAAGAAATTTATTTTTGTTTAACCTGTTTTTAACTCCCATGTCGTAAAGTTTTAAAGTGTCACTCCAGCGATAATTCACAGCAATTGCCTTCCTGTTCAGCTGACCCACTCTCTCCATTGCATAGACAGCAGCATCATCACAAACTTGTCGCTTTCAATGTCTCAGGTATGGAATAGCGGAATGCAAAAAAAAAAAATAAAAAACGATCTGTAAGGCCATGGAAGTTGGTCAACCACAGATGGTTATCTCCTATTATGCCTGGGGCTTTTATGTCACTGTAAAATTAATATTCGCATGTCTTGTTTCTTCTTCCTCCCAGTTCATGTTTTTTGGCCTGTGATCATTTAACACATTTCGAAGGGTTTCTTTCCATGGAATTTTCTGCATTCTCTACCAAGCGAGAGGGATATAAATCAAGTTATTTTCAATGGGAAGTTTTTTACTCGGGTGATTTTATTACTTATTCCAATGTCGATATGTGTTGAGGTGAGATATTAATGATGTACCTAGAGGGAGAGGTAGGGTCTATACACTCACAAAAAAAATAAACAAATAACAAAGCAAGTACTATAGGAACTTCAAGGAATTATGACGAATTTTGCTTAATTTTCTGTCTAAGCGTTCAAGAAAATCGTATTAAAATATCTCCTTTCATATGTCTCGAGATCAAAATTATGTTGATTTATACAGTAGACGGTTGTTAGTCGAGGTGCATAGTTCTAATCAGTACATATTTGGGTTATTAAAAAACAAGTGAGTAAAATTGAAAGTCGAGCGGGGCCGTCTATATCATACCCCAAACCAACGCTACTGAATTAGAAAATATTAGAATTTGTGGGGTATCATTTAAATAGGTTTGGGAGATAAAGTGTAGTTGCTTATTTATGAAAATTAAGGGGTGCATGTTTACGGTAGCTCTATCTCAATCTGAACAGAAATGCCTGATCTTAAGAGCTAAACTTGATTGTAAACCTGCACAGTTAGTATGCCACTAATATTAAGTCAATTAAAAAAAAAAAAAAACAAGTATATATGGCCGTAAGTTCGGCCAGGCCGAATCTCATGTACCCTCATCCACAATTGCATTACTTGGTTTGTGGTATCTTAAATACGTGGTATATATTAGACAAAAAAGGTACACGCAAAGAAAAAAAACGTTTGGAAAATGTGTACCGAAAACGTTTTTCTTTTGTTAGAGTTTTTGGAATTGCTTCGAAAAGTATACTCTTTTATCACCAAAAAAATTCGTTTGTTACTAAATTTTTATTTTTTCAGTAAAAAAAGTTATTTTTGAACCAACAACACAGTCCATTTCGTTTATATCAAACACTGTTTTCTAAATTCAGGTCTTTAATAAGACACATTTTACAGTTCATAGTAAAAATTTAATATAGTAGAATGTAATGTTGAAATTTTTTTCGGAATCTTCCTATCATATCTGGAACATATGTAAAAAAACAAAAAAAAAAAACTTTGGTCGAAGCAGGGATCGAACCCACGACCCTTGGCATGCAAGTCAGACGTGCAACCACTGCTCCACGGTGCCCAACTAAATGTATTTTTCTGTTAAATAAACTTTGTTTAATCGGCTCGTGGGCGCCGCAAGCTATGCTATATAAATATAACTTAGTTATATGGGTAATTGTCTATTGATGACAATAACGGCTACATGGCTCAGTGGATAGTGTGTTGGCTTACAAATTGCATGGTCCGCGGTTCGATTCTCCGTCCAGGCGAAAGGTAAAAAAAATTAAAAATTTATAAAATCGTATAATTTCTTCTACATTGTTTGTGTTGCAGAAAAAGGTGCTAAGAACTAAAAAACTTCGTGGAAGTGGGAAAGATGTGAGGGAAAATGCAATTAGCCAGAATAAAATTTTTTAGAGTTAGTCTTTATGAAATTGTTTTTACATCCTGGAAAAGAATAAACGTTTATCACAAAAACAATATACTTTTCTTCCAAATACACTTCCTTTCAACGAAAAGCAAATGAGAAACGAACTTTGTTTGTCTAAAATTTCGTTTGGGAGGAAAGAATTATTTTTTTGCGTGTATGTGTAGGTAAGTCTACAAATAATTACGAATCGATATGGACTTTTGCACGGTACCTAGGGAGCCAGAATTGAAATATGGGGTCGCTTATATGGGGCCTATATACAATTATGAACTCGATATGGACCAATTTTTGTGTGATTGGGGCCATATACTAGCACAATGTACCAAATTTGAACTGACTCGGATGAAATTTGCTCCTCCAAGAGGCTCCAAAACCAAATCTCGGGATCGGATTATATGGGGGCTATATATGATTATGGACTGATATGGACCACTTTTGGCATGGTTGTTAAATATCATATACTATCACCACGTACCAAATTTCAACCAGATCGGATGAATTTTGCTTCTCCAAAAGGCACCGGAGGTCAAATCTGGGGATCGGTTTATATGGGGTTATATATAATTATGGACTGATATGAACCAATTCCTGCATGGTTGTTGGGTACCATATACTAACATTACGTACCAAATTTCAACCGAATCGGATGAATGTTGCTCTTCCAAAGGGCACCGGAGGTCAAATCTGGGGATCGGTTTATATGGGGGCTATATATAATTATGCACCGATGTATACAAATTTTTGCGTGGTTGTTAAATACCATATACTAACATCACGCATCACATTTCAGCCGGATCGGATGAAATTTTCTTCTCTTAGAGGCTCCGCAAGCCAAATCTGGAGATCGGTTTATATGGGGGCTGTATATAATTATGGACCGATGTGGACCAATTTTCGTACCAAATTTCAGCTTTTCTTAGAGGGTCTGCAAGCCATATTTGGGGGTCTGTTTATATGGGGGCTATACGTAAAAATGGACCGATATGGCCCATGTGCAATACCATACGACCTACATCAATAATAACTACTTGTTAGCGTGATTTCAACAGACGGACGAACATGGTCAGATCGACCACGATTTCACCACGACCCAGAAAATATATACTTTATCGGGTTTTAGAGCAATATTTCGATGTGTTACAAAAGGAATGACAAAGTTAATATACACCCATCCTATGGTGGAGGGTATAAAAAAAGAACGAAATCGCTCAACTAGTGTGGGTAATATCTTTTCATATGTGTATAAAAAAAACTGTTTTCCATATGTTTTGGTATAAAAATTATGTTTGGACCTCAAATATTAAGGACATTAGTTTTAAATGCAAGCATATAATGTTTATAAACTAGTATAAGATGTTAGGGACATATGTACCCAGCAAAAAAAGCGTCGCTAAAAAAGTAATGAAAATGTTCTTTGTGGATCCGGAAGTGGTGCAAAATTAACGCAGAAGCGATGAATTTAACATGGGCTTGTCATAGGACGGAAGTCCTCCATTTCAACAGCCGTTGCACTGAATTTGCATTACTTCTTTAGATGTGATCCGAATTCAATGTTTTGGATGTAAATTAAAAAATTCTGTGATATTTTGTCAAATAAATAATTTTTATAATTTTTTATAATTTTTAATGGATTCTAACGCTTGTCGGAGACGTTTGACCTCAGATATTTTCAAAAATTCAACATTTTTTCAGATTAGATTTAACATTTTTTTTCGACAAAATTTAAATGATTTGTACCATTTTATTAATTCTTACTCTGTTTTTAACCTATTTGAAACAAAAAAAGTTAAAATTATCCATTAAAAGTATGAAAAACCCAAGTTATAAAAAATTTAATTAAAAGAACTTCCTGGGTAGTTAAAACATCATTGGGAGTACATCTTCTGGAAGTGCTTTTAAAGTTGTGCCTTTGGAAGAACTTCCAAATTTTTTTGCTGGGTATATGCTAATATGTTAGGTTAGGTATAGTGGCAGCTTAATACTTCAGGCTCACTTAGACTATTCAGTCCATTGTGATACCACAGTAGTGAACTTCTCTCTTATCAATGAGTGCTGCCCAATTCTATGTTAAGCTCAATGACAAGGGACCTCCTTATTATAGCCGAGTCCGAACGGCGTTCCACATTGCAATGAAACCACTTAGAGAAACTTTGAAACACTCAGAAATGTCACCAGCATTACTGATTTTTTTTTTTGCAAGCAAACAAATGTTTAGAAACTGGAACTATTTGGGACCTTAAACAATGATATGCTTAGGGTGACATGTATGCACACTGCATCGGAAGTGGAAAATATCGATAGGGGATCCCGTTATGCGCTTTAAAGAAATTTTTTGTGGAACAACTTCCATTTGTAATGGGAGCTTCTTGTAGAAGTTTATTAGATTTACTACGTTTTATACAGGTATATGACCTTTTCAACGGTCAAAAAAACGAAAACATTTTATATGGACCATCTCAGAACCTAACCTACTTATTATTTATTATTTTTTCAGTGTATACTACATTAAGCAAGTCATGTGGCAAATCCTGATTTTATGATTGCTCTTAATCTGATTTAATTTAAACATGGGTGATATTGTTTTGCAAACAGAGGGTAACCAGTTAATTAGCCTTTGTTTATTTTTTACGGTATGATGATCGAATTACCAAAGAGGAATTTCGATGGGACTGATCATAATTATTTTGCATGGTTATGGATATTGACAAGGGAACATCGTCAATAATAATGCTTCGTTTATGTGATACATTATCGGTGGTCAAAAAAGAGATCTGCGTGTGGTGAACATATGTCAATGAAATATGCAATACAAAATAAAACGATATGATTTCGAAGAAAAGATTTTTTCCTCCCCAATTAAAGGAATATAGTTACAGTAGAGAAACGTTTTTAGAGGCTTTAGTTACACTCAGAGAACAAATATGATCATTCCAAGAGCACACGTAGAGAAGGAATATGATCACCCCAAACATGTTTCAAGAGGAAAATTTTATTTTTGGAAGGTGAAGATGTACCGAAAAATAATTACGTAATTAATCTAACGCTAAATGTAACTTATGTTTTTTGCAAAAAAATATTTATTTGTAATAAAATTGTATTATTTTTTTTCGAAATTTTCCACAGCCCAATGAAATTTTCCTTTTTATACCCTCCACCATAGGATTTATATTAACTTTATCATTGAGTTTGTAACACATCGAAATATTGGTCTAAGACCCATAAAGAATATATATACTGGGTCGTGGTGAAATTCAGAGCCGATCTAGCGATGTCCGTCCGTCCGTCTGTTGAAATTACACTAGGTTAGGTTAGGTTAGGTGGCAGCCCGATGTTTCAGGCTCACTTAGACTATTCAGTCCATTGTGATACCACATTGGTGAACTTCTCTCTTATCACTGAGTGCTGCCCGATTCCATGTTAAGCTCAATGACAAGGGACCTCCTTTTTATAGCCGAGTCCGAACGGCGTTCCACATTGCAGTGAAACCACTTAGAGAAGCTTTGAAACCCTCAGAAATGTCACCAGCATTACTGAGGTGGGTAATCCACCGCTGAAAAATTTTTTGGTGTTCGGTCGAAGCAGGAATCGAACCCACGACCTTATGTGTGCAAGGAGGGCATGCTAACTATTGCACCACGGTGGCTCCCTGAAATTACACTAGCTTCCGAACGAAACAAGCTACACTAAAAAAAAAAGTGAACTCTCTATTTCACTAAAGCCAATTTAACTTTATTTTAGTTCACGGAATTAGTATGTTTGGAGAAAGTTTCTTTTACTCTAATAATTATTTGTGTACGTTAGGTAAATTAACTAAAACGGAGGCAAAAATATACTCAAATGAAGCATAAAGATTAACTAAATTCGTGTCGTCAACAAAATAGTTCAGAATTTCTTTAAATATTTAAATTTTACCAAAAATGCGTCCATCATGAACTTCGTATGTCACTAAGGACATTCTTGCAATTTTGAACTACAAGTTTTTCCTTCAAACTACAAAATTTTCTTTAACAAGTGAAAAAACTTAGTTATATCTAATAAATTTTCTTGAATTTGGCGAAAAAATATTTACTTATTTTTATGACATCGGGGTGATGCCAACGTTTGTAATACTGTTTATTTAAAATTTTCTACAAATATTCAAAATTTTCTAAAATTAACCGAAAGTTTTCTTCCTGGTGGGTTCACTGTTTTTTCCGTGTATCGACTTGAATCTTGGCACAAGCAGTTTTTATCGATGTAGGTCAGACGGTATTGCAAATGGGCCATATCGGTCCACTTTTACGCATAGCCCCCATATAAACGGACTCCCAGATTATGATTGCGGAGCCTCTTAGAGAAACAAATTTGTCATCCGATCCGGTTGAAATTTGATACGTACTATATGGTCCCTAATATTCGTGCAAAAATTGATCAACATCGGTCCATAATTATATATATAGCCCCCATATAAACCGATCCCCAGATTTTGCTTGCAGACCCTCTTAAAGGAGCAAATTTCATCCGATCTGATTGAAATTTGGTACGTGGATGCAAACACTGGTCCATATCGTTCTATAATTATGTATAGCCCCCATATAAACCGATCCAAATTTGACCTCCCGAGCCTCTTGGAGGAGCATATTTCATCCTATTGGATTGAAATCTGGTACGTGGTGTTAGTATATGGTCCCTAACATGCATGCACAAATTTGCCCACATCGGGCAAAAATTATATATAGCCCCCATATATGATAAACCGATCGCCAGATTTTGCTTGCAGACTCTCTTTAATGAGCAAATTTCATCCGATACGGTTGAAATCTGGTACGTGGTGTTAGTATGTGGTCCCTAACATTCATGCAAAAATTGGTATATATTGGTCCATGATTGTATATAGCCCCCATATAAACCGATCGCCAGATTTGACCTCAAGAGTATAATTTAGTTCAATTTTCGCACGACGTAGTTCACAGTTTACTTTTTTTCTGTGTGGAACATATCTTATCGCAAATATGTTGTTATCTCGACAAATTTATCTATTGTTGCGAAATCAGGTACATAATTTTCAAGAAAATAACATAGTTGCGACATGAAACATGTTCACCATCCAAAAATAACATTATGCTCTTGAATCACTTTTGGGGTGGTCATATTCCTTCTCTGTCTTTTAAGTCGTTCCATTATAGGAACAAATCATTTATCGGTAAATAATGCCTAACAGAATTGAATTCTGCTCACTTTAGGCGGACGGAAAAGAGGAACACTACACACCCAGAGAAGGAATATGATCACCTCAAATATGTTTTAAGAGCAAAATGTTATTTTTGGGTGGTGACCATGTAACATGGTTTTCGCAACCATGTTATTTTCTCGGAAATCATGTATCTGATTTCGGCAAGCAGGTTATATTTGACGAGAAAATAACATTTTAGTGACAAACATGTTACATCGTCACCATACAAAAACAACATTTTGCTCTTAAAACATGTTTGAGGTGACCATATTCCTTCTCTGCGTGCAAGGACGATTGATATATGAGCAATCCCCACATTAAGACTCAAAACTTTTACAGAAATATAATTTTTAGATTACTGCTTACAAATTTGTTCAACAATCTCTGGTCATAATACGCTACAAGACTTGCAAAAGATTTTATTCCACACAACAATAGAACCGCATTTCAGCAATGGTCAACGCAATAGTCAACTTCAAACTTTAGTCAAACCGCTCTTTGACTTACATTGAACTGCGATGCGATGCGACGCGGATGCGACAATGCCAAGCCAAGCCACCCGTATTACGTTTGGTTACGTGACCATTGAAGCCAATGAAAATACGCAAATTGGATGTGACGACACTCGTAACGTGTGCAGCACCGAAAAAGAAGAATAAACGCCAAAGGAGGAAGCCATAATCAAATGAATTCAGCAAGATGCAAATGGAGAAGACCGACCATGCAACTCACCCAAAGGGGCCATCCGAATCGGTTGTGCAACCAACCACCATCATTTAATGACCCTCAATGATTGTATGTCAATAAATGTGAATGTAGCAGAGTGATAACCTGTAATCTAAATGGTCAAAATGAATATGGAACTTTCAAATCAAATCAAAGAATTAAGTTTGTAAATAAAATTTTGAAAATATTCAAATGTTATTGATTGGTAATAAGAGTTGTGGTTATAGTTATACCCGCCACCATAGGATGGTGATGGGGGTATAAGAAGTCTGTCATTCTAATTATACAATTATTTTTCGAGCTTTATGGACAGATAGATTAAGGAACATGGTTAATAGAGCCATTGAAAAGAAAACGCCAGATACAAATCTATACACGCCTGGACTGTATATGTTTCGGTTCGGGCGAATGAACCTTTCCACAGCCTTTAGTATAGATCTGGCTGGGAGAGATAACTCAATTTGGGCCCTTTATGCTAACTCCTTATGGAGAAAACATTTGGGAAATTTCCTCTTACAAATTGAATCATCTCTTCTCCCATTGTACATCATCTTTTCATATAACTTACAAGTCCCTTAATCTTATTTTTATTTCGTTTTGTTACATAGTAATGCATTCTGTTTGTAACATATCGCAATAACGATTTCCGACTATAAATCAGGGTGAAATTCTAAGACTATATAACACTGTCTGTCTATTTGTATGTTGTAATAGTGCTACAGTATTCAAAAATGAAACTATCGTACTGAAACTTTGCAACAAACTCGTATGTTGTCTGTTAAGATGGGCTATTAGTTTGAAGATGCGCTATATCGGTCCAGATTTTTATATAGCCTCCACATAAACGCCCCCCCCCCATTTTACTTCGTGGGCTTCTATACACCGCAATTTTTATCCGATTTGCCTGACTCTGGAAATCTACTGGTACTTTAGATCCCCAAATGTATATTACTTTTTTTGTAGGAAGTATTTATGAGGTATTATGGTCCATTCCAAACGAAGCGCCGTCGTGAGATGATCGACACTTTAGTATTTATTGGTGTCAACCCTACTCTCCAAAATACACCACGCCCAAAACTCCAAAACATTTCCATGAAATGGAGATTCTCCCTTTTAAGATATTCTTGTTTGGGTTAGGTTAGCTATAGTGCCAACTCGATATTGCAGACTCAATTAGACTATACAGGTAATTGTGATACCTCAGTGGTGAACTTCTCTCGCTCAATGACAAAACACCTCAGTTTTTTAGCCGAATCCAATGGACGTTCACCTTGCGGTGAAACCACTTAGAGAAGCTTTGAAACATTCACATGTCACCAGCATTACTGACAGAAGATAATCCACCGCTGAAAATCTTTTGTTGTTTAGCCGAAACTGTGAAGGAGCCCATGACCGTTTGTATGCATGGGGGCTCCGAAGCTACTCATGGTTGACGAGTGCTGACTCCTGTTGAAATGTTCATGATCTATGGCCGAAAAGTTTGTCTGCTCAGGGCTTCAATACTATTTCCCGGTAATATTCGGCATTTATTTTGACCTCAGGGTCGATAAACACAGCGAAAAAAAAATTAGTTGTAAACCTGATGCTAAAATCAACTTCCCAGCAAAAAAATTTGGAAGTTCTCTTATAGGCACAACGATTCCAAAAATGTTCTCCCAATGATGTTCTTTATTTTAACTGTACAGGAAGTTAATTTGATTTTTTATAACTAGCTTTTTTCATACTTTTAATGGGAAATTAATTTTTTTGTTTCAAATAGGTTAAAAAACACATTAAACAAGTATATACGGCCGTAAGTTCGGCCAGGCCGAATCTTATGTACCCTCCACCATGGATTGCGTAGGAACTTCTACTAAAGGCTGTCATCCACAATCGAATTACTTGGGTTGCGATAACACTTGCCGATGGCAAGGTATCGTAAAACTTTTTAACACTGTCTTCTAAATTGTAAGTTAGCCCATACGGGGTATATATTAAACAAAAAAAGGCCGATTAAATACGTATATAATCTAGTTTGACAAAATTTTCTATAGAAATAAAATTTTGACAAAATTTTCTATAGAAATGAAACCTTGACAAAATTTTCTATAGGAATAAAATTTTGACAAAATTTTCTATAGAAATAAAAATTTGACAAAATTTTCTATAGAAATAAAAACTTGACAAAATTTTCTATAGAAATAAAATGTTGACAAAATTTTCTATGGAAGTAAAATGTTGACAAAATTTTCTATAGCAATACAATTTTGACAAAAATTTCTATAGAAATAAAATGTTGACAAAATTTTGTATAGAAATGAAATTTTGACAAAACTTAGTATAGAAATAAAATGTTGACAAAATTTTCTACAGAAATAAATTTTTTACAAAATTTTCTATAGAAATAAAATTTTGACAAACATTTTTATAGAATAAACTTTTGACAAAACTTTCTATAGAAATGAAATTTTAACAAAACTTTCTATAGTAATAAAATTTGACAAAATTTTCTATGGAAATAAAGTTTTGGTAGATTACAAAATTTTCTATAGAAATAAAATTTTGACAAAATTTTATTATGGAAATAAAATTTTGACAAACATTTGTATAGAAATAAACTTTTGACAAAACTTTCTATAGATATGAAATTTTGACGAAACTTTCTACAGTAATAAAATTTGACAAAATTTTCTATGGAAATAAAGTTTTGGTAGATTATTTTTGGCGATATGGACCAATTTTTGTGTAATAAGTCATCGGATATAAAGGGTGATTCTTTTGAGGTTAGGATTTTCATGCATTAGTATTTGACAGATCACGTGGGATTTCAGACATGGTGTCAAAGAGAAAGATGCTCAGTATGCTTTGACATTTCATCATGAATAGACTTACGATCTGCCACAACGTCGAATTTTCAGTGAATGGGCCCTAGAAAAGTTGGCAGAAAATCCGCTTTTTTATCGACAAATTTTGTTCAGCGATGAGGCTCATTTCTGGTTGAATGGCTACGTAAATAAGCAAAATTGCCGCATTTGGAGTGAAGAGCAACCAGAAGCCGTTCAAGAACTGCCCATGCATCCCGAAAAATGCACTGTTTGGTGTGGTTTGTACGCTGGTGGAATCATTGGACCGTATTTTTTCAAAGATGCTGTTGGACGCAACGTTACGGTGAATGGCGATCGCTATCGTTCGATGCTAACAAACTTTTTGTTGCCAAAAATGGAAGAACTGAACTTGGTTGACATGTGGTTTCAACAAGATGGCCATTTTGAGGGAAAACTTCGGAGAACAATTCATCTCAAGAAATGGACCGGTAAGTTGGCCACCAAGATCATGCGATTTGACGCCTTTAGACTATTTTTTGTGGGGCTACGTCAAGTCTAAAGTCTACAGAAATAAGCCAGCAACTATTCCAGCTTTGGAAGACAACATCTCCGAAGAAATTCGGGCTATTCCGGCCGAAATGCTCGAAAAAGTTGCCAAAATTGGACTTTCCGAATGGACCACCTAAGACGCAGCCGCGGTCAACATTTAAATGAAATTATCTTCAAAAAGTAAATGTCATGGACCAATCTAACGTTTCAAATAAAGAACCGATGAGATTTTGCAAATTTTATGCGTTTTTTTTTTAAAAAAGTTATCAAGCTCTTAACAAATCACCCTTTATATAACTAAAGACCGATATGGACCAATTTTTACATGGCTGTTAGAGGCCATATATTGACAAAATGAACCAAATTTCAACCTTATCGGATGACTTTTGCTCCTCCAAGAGGTTCCGGACGTCAAATCTGGGGACGGTTTATATGGGAACTATATATAATTATGGACCGATATGGACCAATTTTGCATGGTTGTTAGATACCATATACTAACACCATATACCAAATTTCAACTGGATCGGATGAATTTTGCTCCTCCAAGAGGCTCCGGAGGTCAAATCTGGGGATCGGTTTAAATGGGGGCTATATATAATTATGGACCGATATGGACCAATTTTTGCATGGTTGTTAAAAACCGTATACTAAGACCACGTACTAAATTTCAACCGGATCGGATGAATTTTGCTCCTCCAAGAGGCTCCGGTGGTCAAATCTGGGGATCGGTTTATATGGGAGCTATATATAATTATGGACCTATATGGACCAATTTTTGCATGGTTGTTAGAGGCCGTATACTAACATCAGGTACCAAATTTCAACCGGATTGGATGAATTTTGCCCCTCCAAAAGTCTCCGGAGGTCAAATCTGGGGATCGGTTTATATGGGGGCTATATATAATTATGGACCGATATGGACTAATTTTTGCATGGTTGTTAGAGACCATATACTAACATCAGGTACCAAATTTCAATCGGATCGGATGAATTTTGCCCCTTCAAGAGGCTCCGGAGGTATAATCTGGGGATCGGTTTATATGGGGGCTATATATAATTATGGACCGATATGGACCAATTTTTGCATGGTTGTTAGAGACCGTATACTTAGACCACGTACCAAATTTCAACCGGATCGGATTAATTTTGCTGCTCCGGGAGGCTCCCCAAGCCAAATTTGGGGATCGGTTTATATGGGGGCTATACGTAAACGTGGTCCGATATGGCCCATTTTCAATACCATCCGACCTACATCAATAACAACTACTTGTGCCAAGTTTCAAGCCGATAGCTTGTTTCGTTCGGAAGCTAGCGTGATTTCCACAGACGGACGGACAGCCGGACAGACGGACAGACGGACGGACGGACAGACGGACAGACGGACGGACGGACGGACATGCTTAGATCGACTCAGAATTTCACCACGACCCAGAATATATATACTTTATGGGGTCTTAGAGCAATATTTCGATGTGTTACAAACGGAATGACAAAGTTAATATACCCCCATCCTATGGTGGAGGGTATAAAAATAGAATGATACAAATTATTTAAATTTTGCCGAAATAAATGTTAAATCCATTCTAGAAAACTTGCGAGTTTTTGAAAATATTTGTAGTCAAACGTTCCAGACAAGCGTTAGAATGCATTGAAAATCATAAAAAAATTTAAATTTATTTATTTGTCAAAATAAAACATATTTTCTTAATTCATATACAAAACACTGAATTCGCATCACACCTTAAGAAGTGATGTAAATTCAGTGCAACAGCATCTTAAATGGTGGACATCCGTCCTATGACAAGCCCATGTTAAATTCATCGCTTCTCCGCCAATTTTGCACCACTTCCGGATACAAAAAGAACATTTTCACTACTTTTTTGGCGACGCTATATATATTGTTATATATATTGTAAAGAAATTATTTTGTTTTAATTTATTTTTAAAATTTTTTAAGAATTATTCCCCCGTCTCAAAAATAGAAAGAACGAACTACAGTGTGGTTAAAATGGTAATGATCTGGAGCCTAAAATGTTTTCTTCATTTTTACTTTTCGAGAACGATGCATTTCGTAAATGGTAGTTAAAAATTCAAAAATGTCAGAACCTTTTTGTTAATTTAATTAATTTCAAAATTTGGAATACAATTTAGTTCAATTTTCGCACGATATAGTTCATTTTCTCCATAAGATAGTTTACTTTTTTTACTGCGTACAAGCGGGCCATCGGCCGTTAGGGCGATCCACATCATTACCATCGGCGGCGTTTGAGGCAATCGAAGGTGTAAATTTTCTGCTGACCTCTTTGATGGCTTCTCATCGTAGAAAACCATATTCGGTAACTAACGGTTGGCTGATAAGTCCCCGGTCTGACACATAGATGGCGTCGCTAGTATTAAATTCATATTATTTTTATATAGTACCAACCTACGAATGATTCGTGTCAAAATTTGACGTCTGTAAGTCAATTAGTTTGTGAGATAGAGCGTCTTTTGTGAAGCAACTTTTGTTATTGTGAAAAAAATGGAAAAAAAGGAATTTCGTGTTTTGATAAAATACTGTTTTCTGAAGGGAAAAAATACGGTGGTAGCAAAAACTTGGCTTGATAATGAGTTTCCGGACTCAGCAATAATTGATTGGTATCCAAAATTCAAGCGTTGTGAAATAAGCCCGGAACGCAGTGGACGCCCGAAGGAGGTGGTTACCGACGAAAACATCAAAAAAATCCACAAAATGATTTTGAATGACCGTAAATGAAGTTAAACGAGATAGCAGATGCCTTAAAGATATCGAAGGAACATGTTGGTCATATCATTCATCAATATTTGGATATGCGGAAGCTCTGTGCGAAATGGGTGCCGCGCGAGCTCACATTTGACCAAAAACAACAACGTGTTGATGATTCTGAGCGGTGTTTGCAGCTGTTAACTCGTAATACAACCGAGTTTTTCCGTCGATATGTGACATGGATGAGACATGGCTCCATCACTACACTCCTGAGTCCAATCGACAGTCGGCTGAGTGGACAGCGACCGGTGAACCGTCTCCGAAGCGTGGAAAGACTCAAAAAACGGCCCCATATGAAGGAGAAAAAAGTGTTGTTCCACCAAGACAACGCACCGTGCAACAAGTCATTGAGAAAGATGGCAAAAATTCATGAATTGGGCTTCGAATTGCTTCCCCACCCACCGTATTCTCCAGATCCCCAGCGACTTTTTCTTGTTCTTAGACCTCAAAAGGATGCTCGCAGGGAAAAAAATTGGCTGCAACGAAGAGGTGATCGCCGAAACTGAAGCCTATTGTGAGGCAAAACCGAAGGATGTATCAGGCTCACTTAGACTATTCAGTCCATTGTGATACCACATTGGTGAACTTCTCTCTTATCACTGAGTGCTGCCAGATTCCATGTTAAGCTCAATGACAAGGGACCTCCATTTTATAGCCGAGTCCGAACGGCGTTCCACATTGCAGTGAAACCACTTAGAGAAGCTTTGAAACCCTCAGAAATGTCAATGTCAAGCAACTTGAAGTTAGTTACAATACATATTAGTAACACTGTATATCTGGCCAAGTAAAAATTCCTATGGTGAAGTTATAAATGTCTTGAAGTAAATAACCCCACATTTTCCGATAGTTTTTTCAAAACAACATTTCAAAAGATCACGCGTGAGTCGTGAGTCCCGCTGATGGCAACGGCGTGGGTGTCCGTGATCGCGATTAACAAACCAAATATCGTGCGTGAGCGTGATTCACGAAAATAATTTCTTCGTGAGGGTGCGTGAGTAACGAATTTCGGAGAAATACCCTCACGAAAACAATCCCGCCCAAGGACATAAAATGCTTACGAGTTGAATTCATTTACAATTTTAGTGACACCTGGTATGTTAAGAGTTTCATAACGCTCTCGATTTTAATAATGCTCATGTTTTTAGACACGTCGATAAGGTAAATTACTCATAAAATTATTCGTGAATCAATCCATTTTTCGTGAGTCACGATATTTTTTGTGAATCATGGTATTTTTCGTGAGTCACGACATTTTCGTGCGTGAGTGTGAGTGAATACAAGTTTTCTTTCCATGAGTGTGCGTGAGTCCTACCAAACAATATCGTGCGTGAGTAAGATTTTTCCGTCGTAAGTGTACGTGAGCGTGAATAAAATATTACTCACGTGCACACTCTATTCTCTACCTCTTTGGTTGTTTGGTCAATAGACCAAATGTTCCTTTCGAAACGAAACGGAACGTTAAAAAAATCCCCTACCCCTATGCCATAGCCCCACCATTTCACTGTGGAGATTACAAAATAATTAATTTATAAAAAAAAAACATTTTTCTCTAGGGCGATTGAAACCATCTAGCATTGAATTTTCAATTACCAAAATATTTCTCTTTTTAGTACATCATCATTTGATGGACTATAGTGATGACATTGAAAAATTAAAACGAACAATGACCCATCATAAAATTTCGGAAAAAACAAACAACGAAGGAGAAAATATGTGAAATAACAAATAGGGAAAGGTCAGTTGAAATCTTTACTTCCGTCATATTGGGAAATGGGAAAAAGGTATACAGAGGTACTAAAAAGAAGAAATAAAATAACAGTAAAAATAGTAAAGGGGAGCTTAGTAGACTACACTGGAAAAAATGTATTATGGGGAGAATAAACTGCCTTGTGTGAAAATTTAACTAAATCGTATATCGTTAGTTTCTCAGTTAGAAAATCATTTTGGATCATATTTGAAAAAGAAAAATTGAAACGCTAACTATGATCCATCCCTTCACACAATAGGTGTTTGCTGGAATTCGAGTAATTAGCAAATGCTGGAATCGTGAGTCACCACTTACTGCATACACTTTACTTACCAGTAATGAAAAAATGAATGAAATTAAATGGATTGCGGTTAGGAATACCACCAGTGGGATGAACCAGCAAAACACCCAGCCAGCACGAAAGTAATTTTGAAGGTGTAGAGAATACAATTAAAATAATGACGCTGACGAAATATGAAATTAATATCCCGCTTTTTGTTTATATTAAAAACTGCTACTACCATTTAATGTAAAGGGAGATGGCACAGTGTTTTATGTGGTGTAGTCAAATTTGTAATTTGTACTATAGATAAAAAATACAATCCCAACATCGCACTATGGGCGGAAATCGCAAAACAGCGGCAAAAAGTCAAATTTTCAAAATGAAAAATTATTGGATATTCCAATTGAAATTACTATAGAACATCTTGGGTAGTAAAAATCGAAAGTTAATTTAAAACTTGGCAACCCTGTTCAGGAGAAAAAGGCTGCCAATGTTTGCCAAAATGTATGCCAGTTGCGTTTAATCAAGGCGAACAAAAATTGACAAATTTCGTGCTTAATTTAAGTGAATAAAGAAAACTTTTAAATGTAGATTCTAATAGGAGGTTTAGTAGTTCAAAATGTTGTAAAGACTTTACAAAATATTTGTGTTTTTGAACTTGAATTTATGGATTTATTTGTTTTATATGTGAAAATTGTAACACATACGTATATTTGCGAGAAATAGAACTAGAAATGTTAACGATTGTTAACGAAAATTTTTGCTTATTATTGTTCGTGAGGAAGTATACTTTTAAGTGCTGTAAAGTTTGCCTGCCCAAACTTGCCCATACTAAAATAAATGTAAGGGTTTTATAGTCAAATTTGGGAAAATCGGGCGATACATATAAAGGGTGATTCTTTTGAGGTTAGGATTTTCATGCATTAGTATTTGACAGATCACGTGGGATTTCAGACATGGTGTCAAAGAGAAAGATGCTCAGTATGCTTTGACATTTCATCATGAATAGACTTACTAACGAGCAACGCTTGCAAATCATTGAATTTTATTACCAAAATCAGTGTTCGGTTCGAAATGTGTTTCGCGCTTTACGTCCGATTTATGGTCTACATAATCGACTGGTTGAATGGCTACGTAAATAAGCAAAATTGCCGCATTTGGAGTGAAGAGCAACCAGAAGCCGTTCAAGAACTGCCCATGCATCCCGAAAAATGCACTGTTTGGTGTGGTTTGTACGCTGGTGGAATCATTGGACCGTATTTTTTCAAAGATGCTGTTGGACGCAACGTTACGGTGAATGGCGATCGCTATCGTTCGATGCTAACAAACTTTTTGTTGCCAAAAATGGAAGAACTGAACTTGGTTGACATGTGGTTTCAACAAGATGGCGCTACATGCCACACAGCTCGCGATTCTATGGCCATTTTGAGGGAAAACTTCGGAGAACAATTCATCTCAAGAAATGGACCGGTAAGTTGGCCACCAAGATCATGCGATTTGACGCCTTTAGACTATTTTTTGTGGGGCTACGTCAAGTCTAAAGTCTACAGAAATAAGCCAGCAACTATTCCAGCTTTGGAAGACAACATTTCCGAAGAAATTCGGGCTATTCCGGCCGAAATGCTCGAAAAAGTTGCCCAAAATTGGACGCAGCCGCGGTCAACATTTAAATGAAATTATCTTCAAAAAGTAAATGTCATGGACCAATCTAACGTTTCAAATAAAGAACCGATGAGATTTTGCAAATTTTATGCGTTTTTTTTTTTAAAAAAAGTTATCAAGCTCTTAACAAATCACCCTTTATATGGTAGCTATATCTAAATCTGAACCGAATTTGATGAAATTTTGCATACTTTAAGGGTACTATACAAAATTTTGTTGGTAACATTTGATTTTGATAAGACATATCGATATACCATGTTTGGCGATACTGGATTGATTGTAAATAATTTTTGCCGCAAATTTTCAATTTCCGCCCATAGTGCATCGTTTGGAAATTTTTGTGCTAAGCGTAAACGACGTTTACGGGATGTAGGTTAGGTTAGGTTAGGTGGCAGCCCCATGTATCAGGCTCACTTAGACTATTCAGTCCATTGTGATACCACATTGCTGAACTTCTCTCTTATCACTGAGTGCTGCCCGATTCCATGTTAAGCTCAATGACAAGGGACCTCTGTTTTATAGCCGAGTCCGAACGGCGTTCCACATTGCAGTGAAACCACTTAGAGAAGTTGTGAAACCCTCAGAAATGTCACCAGCATTACTGAGGTGGGATAATCCACCGCTGAAAAACTCTTTGGTGTTCGGTTGAAGCAGGAATCCAACCCACGACCTTGTGTACACCACGGTGGCTCCCGGTGGGATGCAACATCAATTTATTAAATCTCAGCTTAAAAAAATGTTTTTTGCCAATTTTTTCTGTTTTTGTTGATTTATTCTTCAGTCATTATTGTTGTTTTGATTTCAGCTTAAAACCATGCGTTGGCTAAACTACTTACTCTTATAACTTGAGTTCGGGGGTCCAATCGAAACCGCTTCATTTGGAATGGCTTCTCATTGGAGAAAATTAAATTCGGTGATTGGGTACTTTCGTGCAAGCGAAGCAAACCTTTAGCCCTCTCAAGTCTAACTTGCACTTTTTGAAACTTCAATGCCTTTAGATCAATATGTGCTTTATTTCAGAATGTATTAGATCAAATTGTTTTTGCAAGCTTTTAAAGAATAAAATGAACTGTCACTGTAATACATTTGTCAGCTGTCAGACGAGAGGTTTAGAAATTGCTTGCCATACATATCAGCCACATTGTATAGACGACGAAATACAGCACAGTTAGAAAGGTTCTAGGTCAGACAGCATACTAGACAAGTGCGAATAGAATGCATTGGGATACTGAAGCAGAAGCTGTGCAGCAGGAATTATGGAGGCTACTGCCCATAGTACCGGCGAAACGTAGAATCTCACGGCAGGTCATGGTAGTATTGGCTCCGGTAAGATGGGGAAAATGTAGCTGATGCAAATTTTAAATACTACTAAGAATTTTCAGAAAATTGTAGATATTTTGGTCTTTCTGTCCCATCTTCTCCAGGTTGATATTTAGTACCTATACTTAACTTCCATTGTAGAAGTATTACAACTAAAAGTTTTTAATGAAAAGGTTATTTGGTTGTAAAGCAACGACAAATTTCGTACTTTTTAGCGAAATTTTTCGTTCTTTTTAGGAAGAAAATTCTTTCGGTGTTTCTACATAACATTGAACTTGTTGAATCATTTCTTGATCTTGGTATTCTCTTAGATCGTAAATTAAATTTTAGATCTCATATATCAATGATGGCCAATAAAGCTTTTAGTTCCCTTGGATTTATGAAAAGATGAATTTGATGATTCTGCTGTCACTAGACAATTATATATTTCTCTTGTCCTTAGTATGCTGGAATATGGTTCCACTATTTGGGACCTGACATTTGCAATTCATTCTAATAAAATTTAAGGGTGTGAAGTTAAAGTTGGTTGCTAAAGTTGTTTAACCACTTTACATATTTTGAAAATTTAAATTTTTGTTGCGAATTTAAGACTTTTTGGCAAGAAATTAAATATATTTTGCTTCATTACACATTTTTTGAACGCAAATGCGTGTATTCTTAACATAATTTTGAGTAATATAGATGCCATTCAGAAAATATGGAAAGAGGGATTTTACATTCATTTGACTTTTTCGGGCATTTGCAAGGAGAGTTAAAAAGCAAAAGTGGGTATAGCGCATTAGCTCGGAGATGGTAGAATACCCCCGTAAAGAGGCGTACGTCATCTAGTTAATGAGATAAAGGGGGGGGGGGGGCAAATTCATGTAAATTCTAATTACTATAAAGCATTTCTGGGGCACAGTTAAAAAAAAAAAAAAAAAAAAAACATTAATTGATTCTATTAGCTTTAAGTACGTAGAAGACTATTCTGGAGATTCCATGAGCGGCCAATTTTGTGGGTCGATTTTTGGGCATTTCTAGGAAGAGTTAAAAGGCAAAAGTGAGTATAGCACATTAGCCCAAAACTAGGAGAATCCCCTCCCCCAAACGCCAGAGGCATAGGTCGTCTAGTTAACGAGATAAAAAGGGGGAAATTAATGTATTTTCTAAGAGCTTAAAATCATTTAGGGATGGTGGGTATACAAATTATAGTCCAAATGCATTTGATGGTAGTAACACGTTTGAAAAATGTCCTCACTACTTTTCATCTAAGTTTTTGAATAATTTTAAGTTTGATTGCTTCACTTTTATTCATAGTTTGCTGTCACTCAAGTGAGAAGTAGCATATATACGTATTAACAAATTTAATAGAGGAAGACACTCGATCACTTTGTTAAAGACAATTTTATGCCGAGAACGGAAATGTAATAACTTCAATGAAACTTCTTCGTTATTTCAAATGTTTCGTACTTTTTATAAAGAAATTTTAACGCAGAATGTTTCATAAAATATTCATAAGTTCGTAAAAACTTGTTCACAAAAATCATTAAATTTGAAGAAAGTTTCGTTAAAATTAAGAACTTATTACGAAGAAAAGTTAATGTAGAATATTTCGTAGACGTTTCGTATATTCGTAGAATTTACGAAAATGAATGATAATTTTGTTTTTTTAACGACGAATTAATGAAGAATGTTTCGTAAAATTAACGAAGAAAATTCTTTCGGTGTATCTTCTTACGTATATAGACTAAATTTACTTTTATATTCAAGAAAACATTAGTTCTGTATTCATTTTAAATTTACCTACAAGGCCGTTGAGCCACAATAATCTGTTAAATCTACAATATCAACGAGGTTAAAATTTCAAATCGGATAAAACTTGCGATTGCTAGAAAGCCAAGAAGTCAAATCGGGAGACCAGTTTATATGGGGCCTATACCAAATTCGTCCTACACGCAAAAAAATAATTCTTTCCTCCCAAACGAAATTTTAGACAAACAAAGTTCGTTTCTCATTTGCTTTTCGCTGAAACGAAGTGTATTTGGAAGAAAAGTATATACTTTTTGTGATAAACGTTTATTCTTTTCCAGGATGTAAAAACTATTTGATAAAGGCTAACTCACAAAATTTTTTTTTGGCTAATTGCATTTTTCCTCACATCTTTCTCACTTCCACGAAGTTTTTTAGTTCTTAGCACCTTTTTCTGTAATACAAACAATGTAGAAGAAATTATACGATTTTATAAATTTTCAAAGTTTTTTTTACCTTTCGCCTGGACGGAGAATCGAACCGCGTCATCAATAGACAATTACCCATATAAGTTATATTTATATAGCATAGCTTGCGGCGCCCACGAGCCGATTAAACAAACTTTATTTAACAGAAAAAATACATTTAGTTGGGCACCGTGGAGCAGTGGTTGCTACGTCCAACTTGCATGCCAAGGGTCGTAGGTTCGATCCCTGCTTCGACCAAAGTTTTTTTTTTTACATATATTCCAGATATGGTCGGTAGATTCCGAAAAAATCTTCAACATTACATTCTGCTATATTAAATTTTTACTATGCTCTGTAAAATGTGTCTTATTAAAGACCTAAAATCAGAAAAGAACAGTGTATATAAACGAAATGGACTGTGTTGTTGGTTCAAAAATAACTTTTTTTATTGAAAAAATAAAAATTTTGTAACAAACGAATTTTATTGGTGATAAAGTTTATATTTTTCGAAGCAATTCAAAAAACTCTAACAAAAGAAAAACGTTTTCGGTACACGTTTTCCAAACGTTTTTTTTTCTTTGCGTGTAACTATTTATGGATTTTTAAAGTACCTCTGAATTTTCAATTTCAGGTAAATCAGATAAAAATTCTTAGCCTTTTAGAAGGCTAAGAAGTCAAATCGGGCGATCGGTTTATGATGGGGCTCTACCATGTCTTATTTGTTAACATTTGAATTTTAAGCAAATCGGATCAAACTAGCGATGTTTGGAAGTCCAAGAACTCAAATCGGGAGATAGGTCTATACGAGGGCCGGACGTCGTTACATTTATCTCTGCACCCTCAAAAAAAATCGCTTCTTTAACATATGTTCCAAACATATTTTGCAGGAAGCACATATATTATTGCATACTGCCGAAACATTAATATGTTTGTTTTATGTGAACATATTATATGTTTGGAAGCATTTTGAGCCAAAAATATTAAATGCTTGGAAGAATTTTTCCCAAACACGATTGTGCTCATTCCCTAACATACTCGTAATTTTCACTTCCACGAAATTTTTTAGTTATTGGCACCTTTCTCTGTAATACAAATAATGTTGAAGAAATTATTCACTTTTATAAATTTTCTAAATTTTACCTTTCGCCTGCACGGAGAATCGAACCGAGGACCATACAGTTTGTAAGCCAACACACTATCCACTGGGCTACGTAGCTGTTATAGTCACCAGTAGATAATTATCGTTTTAAGTTACATTTATATAGCATAGTTTGCAGCGCCCACGAGCCCATGCAAACATAACATTATTTAACAGAAACATACATTTGTTTGCCACGTGGAGCAGTGGTTAGCATGTCTGCCTTGCATGCAAAGGGTCGTGGGTTCAATCCCTGCTCCGACCGAACATTTTTTTTTTTTGTTTTTTTTTTTTTTAATTTACACATTTATATTTATACTATATTAATTTTTTTTTTAAATGAAACATCGAAATGTGCGTTATTAAAGATTTATAGTCAGTAACAGTGCTTGATATAAACGAAATTGAATGATTTTTGGATAAAATATTATTTTTTATTGCAAAAATAACAATCTTGTAATAAAAAACTGTTTTTGTACAAAACTTTAAAATTTGGAAGGAATTCAAAAACTAACAAAAGAAGAACGTGGAGTCGAGTATAAACATAAATACATAATTTTATAATATAAACATAAATTTATTTAGGAGTGAACAGTTTTTTACTAGCATTTAACACCATCGCTCTAAAATTCCTTTTATTTTTCTTTAATAATTCATTTTAAAGAAAATCAACTTTTTAAATTGTTTTAGCTGTAAAAGTCGAACTTAATGCCCGCTTTTATATTTGATGGTGTCCGTCAACTCCTCGTGGACTACTTTTTAATAAAGAGAAACTAAACTTTGTTTTTCTACATTTTACTGTGTAATTTTTCACTATTTCCTCCTTATTTCATTTTACCGTCCCAACTCTAAAAAGAGTATAGTGCCCTTTCGTTATTTTTATGAAGACCCCTGATTTCTTTTAACGAACCAAGAAAAAATAATGCCAAAATGATAAACAAAACACATGTCCACACATACATAAAATGCTGCTCTCAAGGCGAAAACATAAGCTGTTTGTTTTTCAAATGTCTATTCTCTTGGTTCAGAATGTATATTCTCTTTATTCAAATTAAATAATATTTAGACTTAAACATATCAAATTTTTGGCCTTATCATAAAACAGTTTTCCGAAACAACATACAAGCGGTTTCACAGAAATTGTTCTCTTTTGACTCTTTTGCTGTGTTATATTGATATCTTTCGTCAACTCTCCCGGTTTCCATCTCTATTTCTACTCTCTCTGTCGCTTTGAATAAAATATCACAACATATGTATGTTTAGTTGAAATTTGTAAATTTATATATGTTTGTATTCACACATATGATTTTTATGAAACATTCATGCCCCAAACATAATATATTCTAACATATTAACATAGATGTCCCAAACATTTAGTGTTAGTTTAGGAAAATTACATGTTCGCACTTAAATATATTGTGGTTTAAAATCGTGCCCGAAACACATTTTGTTTATATCGGAACATATGAAAAACATATTTTTCTAACAGTGTGATCAAGAATATATGTATATAATGCCTACAGTCGAGAATCATTATTTCGATGTGTTGCAATGACAGAATGACTAACTATGATGGTGGGTTTAAAAAAATAATCAATATAGGAAAACATTAAATCATATCCCTCATCGCATATCGATGCATTATCAAAGACACAAATTGTCCACAAGTGAAAGCAAGCCTAATACCACAATGCCACTTGAATCTGATTGTGAAAACGAGGACGCACTAATTCCAATTAATTTCTTCTTATCTTTTGTTTTTAACCACTGTTTAGAGGTAGTGAATGTTTATTTTAGCCAAAACTTTTGCTTTTACGCTTACACGACTTGGTTGGTGGAGTGATGAAAGTGAAGAATGAAATCTAAACCCAATTCCATGAAAAAACCACGAGACTCTGTACGTCAACGCATGTCAGTAGTTAGACATCTCGAATGAGCACAATGACCGCTTATAATGGGCACATCATCATGCCGTACAACCGTCATTGTGTAAGACTGGAGGCGACGACCCCACCACCACCACCGTTTGAAAGACACAGTTTAATATCAAAACAACAGATAAACACTGCTAAATACGGTCGGAGACAGATTTATCGGGTTCCCCCACACCCCGTAACATGAAGACATCAACTAATGAACCCCCCTCAATATTATCACTAAAATTTTTCGGACGTGCACATCATCATTATGGCTGGCATTTATTTAGTACGTCCATAGTGTAACTGAGTAGGAGGTGTGTTTGTGTCTTGTGAGTACCAGGGGTATGTCTACTAGGTCAGTGGGTAAATGTGGATCTATTCCAGCAATTGTTACCAATTCCAGTTATGTGCCTTTGTTGCTCAGGTCCGTCATGTTTAAGAGTCGGAACACTGCGTAGCAGTCATTACATGATAGTTAGTGATTCTTCATGATAGTTAGTGATTGTTCCAAGTAATGGAACGTGAAGATGGCAAGACGCATTGTTTAAAGCGGCCTTTTCTTATGATGTTAAATTTTTAGCATGTTCCGTAGTTCGAGGTCATATTGGCGATTTACGCAAAACAAGATTTCAAGGTGAAAATTATGTGAAAACATCAACAGATATTGCAATAGAAACAATTAACTCAAACATTACATTGTTAAGCGGAGGATTGATGTACCACCAGCCATTATATTTGGATAATGCAATCCTCATTTTTTCCCCAAAACGATTATTATAAGAATAATATAGTTAAGTTGGAATGGAATTTTAATTTAGTGGATTACTACAATCCCCCTTCTATAAATATCGAAACACTGCATTGCACTGCAAAGACTATTTGACGTGTCAACTACATTATAAACTCAAAAAAAAAAATGCTTGGAAAACGAGTATCGCAAACGTTGTTCTTTTGTTGCTGATTTTTTAATTCCATCGAAAAATGTGAATATTCATCACCAAAGCACTGCTCGTTTTTGACTTTATGTACCAATTAAAGTGGTTTGTTTCCCTTAAATAAAGTTTCGCCCGCCTTGCATACAAAGGGTCGTTAGGTCAGGTGGCAGCCCGATGTAATAGGCTCAATTAGACTATTCAGTCCATTGTGATACCAAAGTGGCGAACTTCTCTATTATCACTGAGTGCCGCCCGAATCCGTGTCTAGCCCTACTTTTTATAGCCGAGTCCGAACGGCGTTCTACATTGCAGTGAAACCAATTAGAGAAGCTTTGAAACACTCCGAAATGTTATCAGCATTACTGAGTTGGGATAATCCACCGCTGAAAAACTTTTTGACAAGTCCATGATTAAATTCATCGCTCACTAAGACTGTTCAGTCCATTGTGATACCACAGTGTGCCGCACGATTCTATGTTTAGCTCAATGACAAGGGGCCTATTTTTTATAGCCGAGCCCGAACGGCGTTACATATTGCGGTAAAACCACTTAGAGAAGGTTTGAAAGCTCTCAGAAAGAGAAGGGATACTCCGACGCTGAAAAACTTGTTGGTTTTTTAATAACCTTTCCAGAAAATTTCAAGCAAATCGGAGAACTTTGATCCAATTAAAAAAAATAAATAATAATAAAAAGGGGAGTTCCCCATCTCCGAGGTATTAAAAATGAGGTATCCATGTTTCACCACATGATCACCCGTTTTCAGCGTCAGAGTATCCCTTCTTTTTCTGAAAACTTTCAAAGCTTCTCTACACACAAAAAAATTTCACGAACATTTTTCCAATTCAAATTTTAATTGAGTTTTAAAAAATATTCAATTAAAAATTTAATTAATTCAACAATTTTTTTAATTGAAACAAAAATCAATCACAAAAATAATAGTATCAATTAATTTTTTAATTGGATCAATTAACTTTTTAATAGACCTTCAATTATTTTTTTAATTGATACTATCATTTCTGTGATTGAAGACATTTCAATTAAAAATTAATTGGATCAATTAATTTCGTGATTGAATCAGATTTTTGTTTTTGTGTGTAAGTGGTTTTACCGTAATGTGTAACACCGTTGTTAAACTTCTGCTACTTTCAAGCCCGTTTGTTAAGGAGGGCAGGGATCTCTCTTCTCAACATAACGGAAAGATAAGTATCCTATTTGAACTGCATAAAAACATTATGTTTCCTGCCAAATAAAACAGAGAAAGTAAATAATTAAATGTTCTTGAAAAATTTAGTTCTTGAAAAATTTTTTAAACTGACGAACACGGGGAAGATGCATTTCCCGAACATATACTGGAATATGAAGCACTTTTTTACATTGTCTGACTATATCATGTAAATTTAAGTTTTTTGTATTTTAAAAAAGTCTGGTAAGAAGGAGTGTTTCAAAGCTTCTCCAAGTGGTTTCTCAACAATACGGAACGCCGTTCGAACTCGGCTAAAAAAATGAGGTAACTTGTCATTGAGCTTAACATGGAATCGGGCAGCACTCAGTGATAAGATAAGCTCACCACTGCAGTATCACAATGACTAAACAATCTAAATGAGCCTGATACACGGGGCTGCCACCTTTCCTAACCTAACCTAAGCTATCGACTTGAGACATGGGCAAATAGTTGCTATTTATATAGCTCAGATGGTGTTGTAAATGGGCCATATCAGACCACTTTTAGGTATAGCCCCTAAAAAGACCGATCCCCACATTTGACTTATGGAGAATATTGGAAGAGCAAAGTTAATACGATCCGGTTGAATTTTGGTACGTAATGTGCAGAAAGTGGTCCATTCCAGTGCATAATTATTTATAGATTTGAAAGAAACAGTTTCGTCCGACCAAGTTGAAATTTGGCCCTCTAAATCCCATGCGAAAATTGGTCCATATAGTTTTTTAATTATTTATAGATTCCTCTCTATAATCCAATTAGGAATTACAGAGGTATTTAAACTGATTTTTATACCCTCCACCATAGGGGGTATATTAACTTTGTCATTCCGTTTGTAACACATCGAAAAATTGCTCTAAGACACTATAAAGTATATATATATATATATATATATATATATATATATATATATATATATATATATATATATATATATATATATATATATATATATATATATATATATATATATATATATATATATATATATATATATATATATATATATATATATATATATATATATATATATATATATATATATATATATATATATATATATATATATATATATATATATATATATATATATATATATATATATATATATATATATATATATATATATATATATATATATATATATATATATATATATATATATATATATATATGTGTATATATATATATATATATATATTATATATATATATATATATATATATATATATATATATATATATATATATATATATATATATATATATATATATATATATATATATATATATATATATATATATATATATATATATATATATATATATATATATATATTCTGGTTCATGGTGAAATTCTGAGTCGATCTGAGCATGTCCGTCCGTCTGTTGAAATCACGCTAACTTCCGAATGAAACAAGCTATCGACTTGAAACTTGGCACAAGTAGTTGTTATTGATGTAGGTCGGATGGTATTGCAAATGGGCCATATCGGTCCACCATATAAACGAACCCCCAAATTTGGCTTGCGATTACTCTAAGAGAAACATTCCGATCCGGCTGAAATTTGGTACATGGTGTTAGTATATGGTCTCTAACAACCTTGCAAAAATTGGTCCACATCGGTCCATAATTACATATAGCCCCCAGATAAACCGATCCTCCGATTTGGCTTGCGGAGCCTCTAAGAGAAGCAAATTTCATCCGATCCGGCTGAAATTTGATACATGGTGCCAGTATATGGTCTCTAACAACCTTGCAAAAATTAGTCCACATCGGTCCATAATTACATATAGCTTTCATATCAACCGGTCCCCCGATTTGGCTTGCGGAGCCTCTAAGAGAAGCAACTTAGAGGCTCCGTTTTCTAAATTAGTCCACGTGTGGACTTATTTAGAAAACGATGTTAAGAAGTTTTAAGATACCACAACCCAAGTAATTCGATTGTGGATGACAGTCTTTCGTAGAAGTTTCTACGCAATCCATGGTGGAGGGTACATAAGATTCGGCCTGGCCGAACTTACGGCCGTATATACTTGTTTTTATCTAACATAGACACCATATGGACTAACTTACCTGGTCATCGATAACTGTCACCAAACCCCTAGCCATTAGTGCAGTTTTGTATCCAATCCATGGTGGTGGGGCATAAGATTCGGCCTGGCCGAGCTTTCGACCTATAT